>NC_137947.1:13823315-15023315 GCF_963969265.1 Rhamphochromis sp. 'chilingali' | reverse complement strand
CGTCAGCTGCTTGTGTGATGTTCCCCAGGAGGAGCAGAGAAACAGCTCAGGGACCCATTAGCGTTCAGGGTAACGCTGCCGGTTCTGCTTTTTTGAAGTCGAGAGTGATGATATATGGTTTCATGAGGTCACGGTTTTGTAAATTGAAGAAATGTGGCTTAATTCTTTTTCTCTTTAAGCAGGTTTTTTTGATGGGTCAAAGCGATTTGTGACTCACTCTCACAAAATGCGATAAAGATAAGTCACCAAAGTTTTAGCTTTTGTCTGACCTGTTAAAGAGATCAGTGCGTATTTTGTTCCTTTTATTGTAGTTTCTCAACTCTGCGTATGTTGGAGTCATTGAACTACAAACTTGTATATAGTCTCATTTGTCCAGCTAACTGTTACTGTGTTGCAACTGTACATAGACACACATTAAATACCAGGGCAGTTACACAGACCCAGATACACTTTTTCTCACAATCGAAAGCTCCTGCAGTTTACTTTGTCACCAAAACTGAAAACCACAACACAAACAATATGCCCTGTGCTTCAGCCCCAGCCACATGTTTAATTCTTGACAAAGACACTGACACATGTTCCCTTATTTAGCCCCCTTGTTTTCCCCCCTTCATTTCTTTTTATCCTCTTTGGCTCCTTCATTAGTCATTGTATCCTCACAAAGCTGATGTTTTTGGCTCGTCCTTAAACTTGATCCATTTCTGTGATAAAAATGGCTTAGAGGACACATGGAGTCAGTTAATATTTCATTATTCATCCATTCCTGTGTGTTATACAGCACAAGTGTTGCTGACTACACTGATTCTGTCTGTCATCAAGAAGCCATAGGTCTCCGTACTCTAAGGTTTCTGAGAGATGCTGAAAGAGTTGAATAAGTGTCAGAAAGAGCAAAAAGTCAGTCTAGCCTGATCTGTAAAGTAGTCTAGCGTAGGCTGAAACTGAGTGAACACAAAGGTGGCTGCTTAACTACAATAAAAAGACCAAAGCATTGATCTAAAAATATGTGTGATGCATTGTCTTAAAGTAACACAAGATGCAGTTGTACTTGTTTGAGTTTTTGCAGCTTATATTTCATTACCACAGTTGTGTATGTCAAGCTATAAGTTTACAAATCACTGCTTTTCCCTTTATTACTGTTCATTCTGCAAAAAAGTAATCATGTTTATCCTAAATATGCAACAGCGCTACAATGCTAATCCTTGAAATGTCCAGGGCTGAAAAAGCATTCAGCTCCCTAAAGTTAGCAGATTTTTCATTGTACTCTGACAGTATGATCTAAAACTATCCACTTCCCCACGGCTCCCAGAGAGATGCTTTTACATGTTTGGACTTCATATCAGAAATTCATCAGGAGCTAATGAGAAGACTGCGAAACATGATATTGGCTGAACAAAGAAAACACAATTTTGTCTACCTGCCAAGCAAACCTGCACATCGTCCAGGCTGAAAATAATTACCTGTGGAACAACCTGCAGCCTCCAGTCTCCCGTGCATGAATTTAATTTGGTAAGTGCACTGGACATATCACATTTCCTGCACTACAATTATCGAGGAATCGTAGCATAGTTTTAAAGAAACTACTTTCCCCCCTTTCCTTTCGCCACTTCTTCTTGGACAACCCCCCAAGGTACTTCTATTGTCAGTCCTCTGCTGAGCTGTAACACTGCAGCTGCTGTCTCTTTACTGCTTTTGCATGCACAGGTCACTACATAAAACACTTAAGCAGCATTTAAAGGGAGAGTTAAGGCTACAGCTGTCAGTCAAAACGACAGAGCAGCTTAACATAACCGTCACTTTTATGTGTTCTCTGTGTAACTTAGGAGGCTATAATAGTGAGCAGCCATGGAGCTCTGTGTTCTCGGGCTCGGGGCTGTAGCTGCAATCAAAAACCTATTAATCAGACTGAGGAAATGGAACCAGCAGAGAAGCGAAGACAGAGTATCTTGTCCTATTTCACATGGACAAATACGAGATATTGTTACATGTTATTCATCCTGCTTGGCGGCTTTGAAGTAATCCACCAGCCGGGAAATGGAAGGTGATTTTTCATGAAGGCATAAATGAACATGAAGGGGATTAGGTGTCCGCTTGCATGTGCATGGACATATAATCACATGGGTATAAATAAAAAGGCACAAAACGACACACGAATGTATGTAACAATATTAAAAATAGATTGTGTGCAATGTTAGGATGTAGACAGAGCCGTGGAGTTCTAAACGTTCCTGGATAATTGTGATTATGTGTGCGACGTGTTTGACATGCTGGTTGTTTGGCCTGAAGGTATTTGCCTCTGGTACTCTGGTATTCTTAATAGGCCGTGTGCCTCCTGTGGGCTCACTAACAGCAGCGTGCATACGTCACAAATGTTCTCTGAGTAGGTGGCAGATGAATACGGGATGCAAATGATAAGAATGGTAGAAAAGGTAACCGAGAAGCACGGTCAACAACAGGTAACAAGAGAGAGGAGCAGAGGAGTGGAACAGATGATGCAGAGGAAAGACAAAGTAACACAAGAGGTGCAGGAGAAAAATGAGCAGCCAGCTGAAGCCCCGTTTTCCAGAGCTGGCTTTTATTAGTGAATGTTACCACGCTCTGTTCCTCATTAACTCACCACAGCGTGGAGGTGCAGCAGAGGAAGAGTGGACTCTTTCCTGGAGGTTAGGCAATGCAGACTGAGTCTAAATTTAGTATTAGTATTTAGTATTTATTTATTTATTGTCATTGTCAAGAACAATGAAATTGCGTTTGGGGCTTCCATACAACCCAAAAAAAAAGAAGAAAATAATAAATACCCCTTAAAACCCAAGTGTACATATTTAACCCAGTGTGACTCCAATGCAATAAGACAATCCTTAGCAATAATGTTCGTAGAAATTCAGACAAAGACCTAAATCCATCCTCGGGACATCTCTCCACAAAACTAAGGTTACCATAACTCAAAAACAGCTTCTGATCTGATTGGTATTTCCTCACTGGGATTCACACCCGTTACTTGTGTAAAATATGAAATGTGCTATCTTAATCAGTGAGGCAAAGCTAAAGGATGACAAGTCCAGAAATCTTTATTTTTAGCTGCCTCTTGTCATCAGTGAGTGCTTTAGAGAAATTGTGCCATATAACTTTTAGGAATTTCAACCTTTTCAGCAACTATAGATGCACACGTTAATGCTGTACTTTATCTGTTATCATTTCTCTTTACAGCTAAACTCTTGGCCATGGCTGTCTGTGAGTGCTTTTGGTATAATACAATGCTTAGACAAAATTATACAATTGAACTGCATTTGTTAGGTCTGCATTTTACAGTACAGTTCTGATGTAATGTTTTGAAAATTACGTTCTAAGAAAGTCTAACGAGCTTCTAATGATGGAAAATCAGCATCCTGGCTGCTTTCCTGGCCTACTATTAGGCTAATATTACCCCACTGGGATTGAATTGTGACAGGTCTTAACCTGTATGGGAGTACAAGCATGAAGGAAGTATCGCCTACACACTCCACAGCACTCTGAACAAAACCCACTCTGCAGAGGGTATGCACAATATTTTCTTATGTGCTTTGACTTTAGTTTTCTATCTAATAAGCAACAAATGTCTAAGAAAATGAAAAATATGCAGGATTCTTGTTATCTGAGCTCAGTGTTTTACCAAATTACTTTGGATTTAGGGCTAAATCCAAAGTAATTTGGTATAATACTGGTTAAGTGTGGTTATTTGGGCTATAAAGAAATTATACATGGCTTTGAATTAGACCATTATTAAGGTGCAAGGTGTCTAATTAGGGTATTGTGGTTGTTTACAGTCTAATAAATAATGTTATTTCTTGATGCAAATTATGGCTTTTTATGTTTTATTAGTGCACCATATAGTAAATACAAATTTCTGTATGTTTAAACAGGAATTTTAATGGGAACAGCAAATATCCCAGCTTATGTTTCTCTCTCTTATACCTGCTATGCAATTGTCGTGAGAATCCCTACTGTGAAAGCTTGTAGCGCCGCAAGAAGACTACAAGTGGAAATCACAAATATTTATATTCCAAAAATCTTGTCCATAAACTACAAATTCTGCATATTTATGAAGCTACATCATTTCAATCTCAAAATCTCCCACTTTCATTTTATGAGCATGAAAAACTCCAGATGTTTTGGAACCAAATAGATTATGTCATTATTTTATTTTTTCTGCAAGGTATTCCAGTAAATGAAAGCAAAATGAAAGTGATTAATTTTTGTTTATTGTAGCCCAACATGCTATTGTCATGAAGTGGAAGGAAATCCAAAATCCTGCAAGCAGAAGACATCAAAGGGATGTCTTTAATAGGATTTACACATATATACTTAGAGTATGATCATTTTTTTTATGCATTTCCTAATGGACTTTTCAGAGTAGGTCAAAAATTTAGGTCAGGATTACTCAGCATCTTTTGTGTGAAAGTGCGGTAACATATTCAGTTTTTTCTTCTTAATAATAAAAAATCATCACTATGATTTATCTAATGTAAGTGTTTTATCAGATAACATATGTCATATCTTCTAAAAAACAACAACAACAACAACCATAAAAACACAATTGCATAAGGAGGGCTGTCTTACAAAGCTGCAAAAGCATCACATACATGTAATCTGATTATGGGGTCTTTTAAGTAGGCACATCAGCTGTTACAAGTGCTCTTTTCGGGTTTCTCAACATGTGGTCTGAGCACCTCTGCAAGCCTGACTGTTGTTTTTTGCTTTCAAAAGTCATAAAGTGCTCGCCTGTTACACACATGCATTAAAGAATCGGTGTTCAGGCAGGTGTTGCTAAACACTGCGTATAACAGAAAACTTTCATTGGGAGTTAATTTGTTTCTGCAGCAGGAACAGCAACAGGATTACACACTCTGAAGATCCCTCACCACTCCTGAATGAAAACAAAAAAAGGCTATAGGGTGTCAGTGAAATAAGATGCCAGCACCATACAAAGGAACAAATGACAGATGAAAAATATAGTCCAATTTAAGCTTGTGACTTGCCAAACCCGCAGCGGGATGTCCCAAAAAGCTCTAACGTCTCTGTTGTTCCTCTCTAGGCTATTTTTTCACGGTGAGGGAAAAAAGACCAATATTGTGTGGTTTACATGGCTTAGCAGCTTGTTCACAAATATACCTCTTCTCTTCTCCCCCTTTCCTCTCTTTTCCTCATCCATCTTCTCTAAATTGTTCTGCAGCGACAATGACTTCACAGTCCTGTAAAAGCCTTTTGACTGCACAGAACCGAGCGATGGTTTTTCTCATTGCACAAATAGTCCGTCTGTTAAAAGGTCCACGCATTTGAGGACTATGTGAGCGTATGAAGTGGAACCAAGAGAGGCTTTTTTAAAATTCTAATCGAATTCACAACAATTATGCGAGTCTGGAATTAGAATTAGCTTACAACTGAGATAGACTTTCATGTTTTTCTGCCCTCTTTGTGAAGTTACTTCTATTAGCGTGTTTTCCCGGTTTTGCTGTATGACAACTGCATAAACACAGAACGGTTCAATCATGTAGCACTGCCAAAGCTATTGTTAGCTGCACAAACTGATGGAAAAAAAAGAGAACAGAGCCGTTCCCACACATATTTTAAGTATCTATTGTAGAGTATCTGTTTATGTCACAACATCCACTCTGTTTGTTTAAAAAACAATGAGAAAAGCCTTCGACGGAAACAAAAAATGTTTTGTCATTATGAGTTTTTATTTATTTAATATAAACTGATTTATATTTGTGTGCACAGAGGTTCCCAGTGGCTTTGTTTCTGTACCCTAACAAGTCTCTGTTAACCCCAGACTCTTCAGACAAAAGCAGCTTTGTGTCTGAGCGCTGTATGTGCAGTGAAAAGGTTTTCGGGAGGTGAATGTGAAATAAGGTTCTCCCCTTTCTTCTTTTTCGACTTGGTCTTTCACTTCCTTACTTTACAAATGTATGGGTGCCCAGGGAATCAAGGCCATTCAGGAGGTGCACAGTGGTCCAAAAGCAGTGATAATCCACTGTTCAGATGTTGGCTGGCCGTTGAAATGCGAGCCCACTTTGACTGAAACTGTATGTCTTTCTTTCTGTGTGCTGGTGTGGCAGCTATTCAGCAGCTGTGGCTTTCCCTCGAATCCAATTAAAGAGGACACAGAGAATAAAAATACAGAGACCAATCAGAAGAGAAAGAAACCTCTGCTTAGCCTCCATCTCACACCACTTTAGAGAGCTTGTGCTCTTTGGGGGTTTTTTGGTCATAACACTCAGTAATGATCATATAAGCATGAGCCACTTTTGCCTTTATTATGTGGCAATGACAGAGCACAACATGACTTACAAACACACTCAGGTACAAAAGCTGAGACTTGGAGCTATATGGCTCTAATTCTGGGGGTTTTCTGCAAATCTTAACTGCGCTTTAAAAGCGTGGGCCAGCAAACATGTGAAGGGTTTACTACAAGGCACCCTGCTGTGAACATACATGCATTAAAATGTCTGCTTTCCAGACCTCCCTAGCAATCACAGCAGGCCTCAACATTTAAATAATAATTAGGAATGGGAGCAGCATTTGGTTTGTTTCAATGGACAAGCCAAACTTGCATCATTAACATGTGGCAATTTAAAAAATTGCAGGTTAGAATTTAGTACCTAAATACAACTCTCTGTGCTAAACTGTCTCCTTGATGCATGACTTCCTTTCTATATTTTACTGTGATCCTTTCAACCTGCTGCTTTTCCTCTCCTCGTGCTAAATCACTCTTATCAGAGGCTGGTTAGCAGGTCTGTGTCGTGCTGTGATTTTGATAAGAGATGTCTTCTTCCCAGGCCTCCAATAGACCACCATAAAGTGAGCCTTTATTGACTACCTGCTGTCTGTTGGCCTGGCCAGACCTGGGGACCCGCAGGGGGCTTCTGGTTAGTAAGAAGCTATCTTAAACCTTATAAAAATCTGATAACATGAGAGGAAATTAAGGCTAGAGGAAGAGGGGGTAGAACCGACTTTTTTTCTGTCACATTTTAACACATATAGTAGTTGTAAAAGGATTAAACAGAGATAAAAGAAGCTTTTGAACTGTGGTGCAGGCCTGTGACTCTATATGTGACCAAATGAAATAACACAGAGCTACATGGGTGAATGGTTAATTATCTGCTGTGTTTCTTAGCAAGTAGAGACTGGTTGTTAAATGGGATCTCTGGTGTTTGCAACACTGTAATGATTGAGTGTGTTAATTAAACCTGAAATTATAATGTGAACATTTGTGTTTGGGTAATCTCCTTGTACTCATTATTGCTAAGAGTCAAATGAGAAGACCGATACCACCTGCTATCCGTCAACTATGATCCTGCAGCCAGCAGCAAGTTGGCTTGACTAAAGGACTGGAAGCAGCAGAAAAGAGCAGCTCTGACTCTGTCCAAAAGTAACATAGTTCACCTTTATACACCTCGGTAGCTGCCTAATTTTATGTTTGTTTAATCATCTTCTTTCTTTTTTCTTTTGGCTTCTCCATTTAGAAATGGCCAAAGCAGATCATCTGTCTCCGTCTCACCCTATCGCTTGCATCCTCCTCTGTCACACCAATCCTCTGCATGTCCTCCTTCAATGCATCCATGAATTATCCATGTGGTCTTTCTCTTTTCCTCCTGCCTGACAGCTACAGATTCAACACCCTTTGTTTAATACATACACGATCCCGCCTCTGCGTATATCCAAACCGCCCCAGCCGTTCCTCTCTGATTTTGGCTCCAACCTGAGCAACCTGAGCTGTTCCTCAGCCACATCTCCTTTTTGTTAGTGTCACAATTGCCAAAGCATACATCATAGCAGGGCTCACTACCACCTTGTAAACCTTTCCTTTCATTCACTTGCTGCTATCCTTCTGCCACACATCTCCCTTGACACTCATCTCCCCCCACTCCACCCCGTCTGCACTCTTTTCTTCACCTCGCTTGTGCAATGCCCGTCGTTTTGGATGGTTGATCCCAGGTATTTACGTCAGGTATCTACTCCTTTCACCTCTCATTTACACACAGGCTTCTGCTGACTTTCACTCATGACGCCACCTCTCCAGACTCTCTTTTACTGGATCTCTTTTCACACTGCAGGTCACAATGTTGTCTGTTTAAATCAGATAAAAAATTAAAAACAAACTTAATTTTGCTGGGGGCCATGGATCAGTAAATCCCTAGTTGACTGTTTCTACTTATTACAAAAAGCTTCTGGCTGTAGCTTTATATTTCTACAGATAAATTTTCATTTGGCTCTTGATGTGGAGCTGTTACTTTATATTGTAAGTATACGGGACATACAATGGAGAATGGAGTCATAGTTCCATTCATAATCTTACCATAATTACCAAATCCCTCTTTCATCAGAATAGGCATAAAAATCATTTTGATAAAGGCATGACGGCTTCTTCTGTAAGAAATTAGGAAACTTCCTTTATTCTGGTTCCATGTTTGCGGTCGAGACTCTACTTGGCAGTTTCTGCTGTTCTGAAATATTAAGTGTCCCATCCATGCATTTCATTTCTAGGTTTTAAACTCTATCTCGATTGGCATGTCTGTCGGGCGTCTGCCACAGGGCTCTAGTATGATATGTTAGTGATACTCCCTGAGGGTAAATAGTTCATATTTGCGCAGCTGGACCAGGCTGCTTAGAAAGACATAGAAGACAACTAAACATTAATTTAGACCCTATTAACGTTCTACTTCAGTTCGCGTTGAGGGAGATAGTTTCGACTCCTAACAAACACAGAGGGCAGCATTTGTTTCTTATTGAGGTGATCTTTCCTCCATGAAATCAGAATCTCCACGCTGGACTCGGCCACACATTTTTTTAGGATGAAAAAAAAAGCAATGCTCGAACTTCAGTTTGTTCTTTCACGCTCAAATATTTGCCCACATGTCAAGCTGTGAGTGGTTAAGCATCTGAGGCAGGACTGTTTTTGTCTGCATGTGTTATGATATTGTGGAAGAGGTAATTATTTTTCCCTTTAATTGAATCTGTCTGTGGCTTAATGGAGTGATCCTGTTGGATTAGGCTGGTTTCCTGTCCCACCTTGTTCTCTCAGTTACATGCACTCCACTCAAGTGGTTATGGCTTATACTGTAAACGAGGTTCTTTAAGACAAATGCCATCAAAATGTAGCCTTCACACAGATAAAGATTGAGGCTGGAATCAGACATATAAACCTAGCTCATTGCTTAGTGATGCTGGTTAAATGGGCTCTGCAGGAGACCAAAACTTTGGTTTCTGTACATAAGTAACTATGTTCTTCTAGTGGTAGTTTAAACCAAACACTTGTGTCACCTAGATAGATGTGTGTGTATGCGTGTGTGTGTCTGTGTGGGTCTCAGGAACAAATGCTTGCTGTGAATTTATCTGTCTGGCTTTCCTTTAGGCTGTGGTCATGGATTCCTAAGGGAAGCATCCCAAACACAGGGTCAATTTGTGGAACAAATCTTCTGTTTTTCACCTAAAACAGAATTGTTTGTTTCTCTTTGCATGTGGCCTCCGCCAAGCGTGGGCGATGATCTACATCAAGAGTTCCAACTTAAAAAGGCAAAAAAGGGTGGAAACAGTTGCTCATCACATGAATAAACTAGGACACCATTTAAAAAAAAGGTCCCTCTATCTGATTGCCTGTTTCCCACTTATCAGTGAAAAGTTGCTTTCTAGAAACAACAGCTGCAATTTGTACTGTGACGCATATTCAAAAGAAAATAAACATTTTGTCAAACACTAATTGCAATTATTGTGCTCAACATAAAATGGGAACGCTCACAGACTCATTAATAAAGTATGCCGCAGTTTATGATGTGAAGCAGTGTGCTTGGCCAATCATTTCTAATCAAGCTCGCTCTGTTTGTGTTACGATGCTGATAAACTGCTTTTTGTCCTGAAAAAAAAAAAAAAGCCACGAAAAATTGACTGCATAAAAAAGGCTTTGCAATCATTTCTCGCTGTGTTTTTATTCTGCATGTGACAAATCAGTTAACACATGTGTTTTCATAAGACAATCCATGACCTGTGCGTTAGTAAGCGCACGTCTGGCACATGTTGGAGTGTGTGTAAGGAAAGGAGGGGCTGTCTGCAAGCATCAATGCTGTAACTGTTAAAAAATAATGTCTGCATGTATGTTACTAAAGAGAATGAGTGAAACCCGTCATTTATTTTGCTCTGTTTGCTTTCTTTTCCTCTTGTGCTTAAGTGATTATTTAAATGTGTAATGTTTGCTTTGCCATTTTAACTGCGTCAGCTATGGTGTATTATATTTTATTCTAACTTTAAGTAAGGAAGAAAGTACACCTCGTTTATGGCAGCGTTCAGTCAAGATGCCAAAGCTCAGAACTGCTGACGGCAAACCTTCAGCTGTAATCCCACATCATGTTTGGATCAATCATTCATCTTTTTCAGCTGCCAGAGGCCAAAGTGTTAGAGGTGAGGACCGCAAGCATATATCGTTATTCGACCTTCATCAACCAAAGCGACCGTGAAATTTGGACAAGGTGCAGCATCGAGATAACTTGGCAGCTGCAAATTTTTTCCCAAAATGTGGTATGTGATATCGAATTAAACCTTCCATTTTCATTTAGGTCAACAGAAGCATCAGAGGAAAGTTATTGTATTTTTATTATAAAAGTATCCTATAAATCTTATGTTTATGCTGAAATTAAGGAGAATAGCGTTCTAGAAAAAAAGCTTTAACTGTTTTAAATAAGTTCAATTATAAAGCTAAGAATTATTACATATAAAAGTTGCTATGTGAACATTGTTGTCATGGTCCTTCAGTCCTCTCTGGCTGTCTGCTCCAGGTTTGCTTTCTTTGTCTGTCTCCTTTAGTTTTCTCTCTCTCCTCTCTTCTCTATCTGTGCTCGTTTGTTTATGTCTGTGTTCATAGGCAGGTGGTTCCCACCTAAGGCCGAACGCAACTGCAATAATCAACCACCTGTTCCAGATGAGCTCATTCTGACTGTGTATTTCCTCTGCATAGATCCCTGGATTTCCCTCCGTGGTGTGTGGTGAACCAAAACCCTGAGTTTGAGAGAGAGAGAGAGTTTTACCCGTAAATATAGGATGAGTGGATTCCCTCCCTTGACCCCTTGGAGCATTATTCCTTTTTTGCATTGTGTCTGCAAATATATTTATTCACTGTAAATAAACAGTGAATCTTCCAATCTCCCCATTAACCTTGACAACTGTCACGTTAGTGTATCATTATACAAATAGTAATATGTAACTAAATAACACAATCCATGAGTACTTAGCTTATTTGTCTGGTTAATTGTGGCTAACTGTCAATGTGTTTTCTGAAATGTCAACTTCAATTCTTGTACTGAGAGAAAGTTTTGCACACCTGTAACAAATGCTGAAAAAGGTCATTATGATTTAATCAGTGATCTTCTAGATGCAGCTGTAATTTGGCACGTAAGGAGGATTTAAGAGTACATGTGTTAAAGTTGACAAATTCAAGGAAAACCACTAAGTGCCTGCCAAAGCAGTTTCAGCGCGCAACGGTGCTTATACTACATGCTTATACTACAAACCTTTTTTCTGAGGGGACAAGTGTACCCAAAACATACCAGCAAAATCCCTCCCCAAAGCAAAACAAAGCCATTGGATCATTTCCCTGCTGAGCTTGTGTGTAAGTGCTGTTTAGGTTGTCAAATTTGCTAATCCTCTGTACCTGTTGGCTTTTAAGTTTTTGTTTATTGCTCTTACATTTTAAAACTCAGGGCGTCAGGCTGGCTTTGCTGAATCGCACATCATCTGCCAACCATAACCCGATGAAGAGCAGAGGAAATATTAAAAGACATCAGGTGTTCATATCATTTGGAAAACTCACTTTTGAAAACAAGGAGATTTCTTTAAGGCAGGTGAAATTCAGAGGTGGTTAAACTGTTTTGTAAGCTCTGGGTGAAAGAGTAGCTTAAATTGTATTTTCCTTTTAACGGAAACTACTCTTACTTAAAACATTTCTCTTATAAAGATGCCATTTGACAACCTCCTGCTGTACCCTTAAAGTCGTGCTTCGGTGACCATTAGAATACGTTCTGTGTTTCACTAACTCTCACTAACTTCTGATGTCCGGTTATTTTGTTTTGGAAGCAGGCCTGAAAAATGACAGAAATCCTGTAGTTCAGAAAAGAGAAACAAGGGTTACCCCTGGTGGGCATCCAAGCAGAAAATAATTAATGTAATGCCATCCACCTCTAGGAATTTACACCTTCCACTCTGGGATAACCAATTACAGAAACAATTACAGTCATCACTACTGAAGTTATTACAACAGAAACATGTTTCTTCATATTTATTTACATTTAGGGCATGCCAGGGTCTTGTGTTCGGTTGCTGTGTGTGGTTAAGTATAAACACAGACATCATGCATGACTTATTGCTTTGCTGAGTATTTTCCATTTAACAAATGAGCCCTGCCTGAAAGGGACCCCGGGGATCTCTCACCTCATGCTCACCACTTCCAGTAACCCTGGAAATGAAGGCTTTACATTTTCACACTTTGCAGGCACTCATCATGAAATCCCTCTGACCTCACACTTAACCTTTCACCACTCAAGCTGATCATTTCAGCTTCTACCCTAACCTTTCACTCAGACCCCCACAAGCATCCAACATTTTACCAATATGTTTAAGACACTGGCCCTTTCTATTAAGTAATGTTGCTATAGCAACTGACCTGAGCAAAGATGACCCCCTGATGATGTCAGGGTCGCAAGGTGGTTTCCTTGCATTTACACGCATGTCTCACCTCACAGTGAGGGTTGAAATGGAGCCTTGACCCTGCTGACGAAGTGCTTCTGTGTGGTCGGACCGGGTCACAGGTTCAGCTCGAAGTTGCGAAAGGTCGAACACGAATGGCGTCGGTGTCAGTGTTATACATACTGGCACTGGAGTATACAGGCACTGGAAACTCCTCTATCATCATTAAATTCTGTTTTCAACATCAATTTTAGCTTCTAAGAGGTTTTTGGTGTTTATTGATTTAAAAACGAAATATTAAGTTCGCCTTGTTTTCTGTTATTTAATTCAAAGTCCATCTGTTCTCACTCGGAGCTCGTTAGTGCATCCCGTTATGGAATCAGACTAGCTGAGTACATTCTTCCTGTGTGTCCTCACACATGAGTCTGCTGTGATTTATGTACATGACAGGTGCTTAACAAATATACACTCAGGACGAGCTGTAGCCATCATTCCCATAAAGTCAAAGTCATAGTCATAAACCTTTGCTCCCCTTTCATTTGGACAAAGTTTTTTGTGGATGCCAGAATAAACGAGTTCTACATTTCTGTCATTGAATATGCCTATTCTCATAACACCAAAGAGAGTTACTTTTCCTAAGCAATCATTTCAGTTCATGTTTTGGGAATTAAAAGTCTGGCCAACATCCACAGCACGCAGAGGGAATTCAGTTGAACTGCACCCCATTGGCTACATTATGTTTGACTAGTTTTTTCTGATATACTGATAAAGTTAAGAAATCTTTCTCATTATGATGCTTGACTCCAGACTTGCTACCTCACAAAATGTCATGTTTCTCTAGCGTGTACGCATATGTGTGAAAGTATAAGCATGCAAACTTTGGAGCAGCTGGCGCAATCTTCTTGGGCTGTCCTTGATTGGGGCCTCCTCTCATTGGTACCATTGGGCAACCAGCTGTGGTTAGCAAAACGCAGCAGCATGGAAGCACTTAAAGCTAAGGGATGGCCCTCACCCTGACCGCCCCACGTACTTATGAAATACAGCCATGTGTAAGAGTGGCAGGGTGATGACTTTTCTTTTGATATTCAGTATGAGGGCAGTAGGCATGACTAATAACACGGTGTTTATAGTGTGTAGTATATAATTATATGATAAACATCACTCTGCTCTCTTAACCTGGATCTTGAACTTAATCTTCCAATTTATTAGCTGTCTTTAGACTGAGCTCACAACTGTAAAAGCAAACCACAGGATAGCACATGGAGCACAGGTTGTCTCTTTTTACTGCCTTCAGGACAAGAACACACCATTCAGTTTCTTCCAAAGTCATTTTATCTTCTGAAATCTCAAACTTTGGCACACAGGTATCCATCCAAATCCTTGATGATAAGTCAAACAGAAGCTGAACTTTCTCTTGGTTGGAATCCAGTTGCTCTTAAATGCAGAAATATGAAACTAATGCCGGTCTGTGTCTGTTAAAGTCAGTTAGTGGTCTTGACCCACACACAGGGGACAGACAAACTTGTATAAATAGTGTACTTCAGTATGAAGTAGTCATTTGTGTGGTGCATGCTAATTGGATGGATTTGTACTCACTGTATGTGTCCATTGTATCACTGTTTGCCTAAAAGACCTTTTTTTAATATTTAATTTTATTTTGAGTTTTGTTTTATTTTGATGTTAAACCTCGGAAAGGCTACAACCTGACAGGAGCCACAAATACAGGAAACAAATAATCAAAACTAAAATTCTTAACAAAACTTGGCATGGCATTGAAGCTGGTATATATATATTTTTTTAGATATATCATACAGTATCTTTAAGAACCTTCACCCCCATCCATTCCCTTAATCCTTCACATATGTACATATAAACATATTTATCTTTAAACCTAAACGCACATATTTTGGAAGGGGAAAGGAAGTTCTTCAATAACATTCATGCCTGTTTTCCCAGGATGTCAAACTTATTTTATATCATAGACCACATACAGTCCCCTTTGATCTCAAGTGGGCCAAACAAGTGTCACTGTAAAGATGTTTAACTACACATTCAACCCAATTTAATATATATATATGAAAGCAAATATTATAAAGAAAAATCTATCTTTAAAGAAATGCTGCTATGCTGCTCTAGTAAATGAAGGAAATCTGTCAGAATGAATAAATAAATGTGTAAAATTACTAGTAATTACAAACACGGGACAGTAATTCATATTAATAATAACAGTTTACTAACAAAACAAACTCTCTTTGGAGTAATTTGGGATTGAAAAAAATTGAAATTTACACCAGATAGTGACAAAACAGGATTACTTTGGTGTAGTATGAATGACAATGAGGGAGGTCAGGCAAACCTGTGAATGCCATGAAAGTAAAAAGTCTGAAGTTGGTTCCCTCCATCCCATTTTCCAGAGCTGTCTTGTAGACTTGCCAAGACTCTGCCATGATGAATCAGGCAGCTGTATGTTACACAAACAACAGTTAAAAAGCTAAGCTGTCATTGGGGCATTAATAATGCTGAAACATTAGTTCAGTTATATCTCCAACACTGGTCTGGCTACAAATGATGATGGTGTACATGTACACAGCATGATGTACATTCAGTTATACATTTGATATTCAATACAGAGGAGTCTCTGTGTAACCATTACCTGCATATTTATCTTATTTAGTGACACAAGCTTTCGTGAAGCATGACCATAGTTTACACCTCCCAACTGGACCATACAGTAAGATGATTTTCAACTTGGATTCCAAGCCGACCCTCACTGTTTTCTTTGATGTGAACACAAAAATGCA
Source organism: Rhamphochromis sp. 'chilingali' (assembly GCF_963969265.1). Taxonomy (NCBI): domain Eukaryota; kingdom Metazoa; phylum Chordata; class Actinopteri; order Cichliformes; family Cichlidae; genus Rhamphochromis; species Rhamphochromis sp. 'chilingali'. Next base: position 15,007,809 of record NC_137947.1, on the reverse strand, counting down.
GGTTAGCTCTCATGTTGCACTATGATATAAAGCAGGATGAAAAATATTCCCATATTCACTGTCAGACTGTAAAGTCTATTACTCTCACGAGTGTCTTTAAGGTCGCTGACTTGAGCGTCTCTTCTCCGCATTGCTTCGTTCTCCTTTGATAACCGGGTTGTGATTTTTTAGGTTTCCGTCTCCAAGGACCTCCTCGGATAATTTTTACAGCCAGTCCAGATTGCCGTGAAAGCTTTTCTTCTACTCCTGATTTGAAACAAGGAATAAATAAAGAGCAGATTTTTATGACTAAGTTTTGGATGTCAACAAAGAAACAGCAGACTATGTCATGAGATTTTTTTTTTCTGTTTTCAATGAAACACTGCACCATCTCAGATTTTATCGTGGTGGAGAGGATACTATATGGCTATAATGTATGTTTTGAAGGGAGAATATTGTGGGTTTTAAAGAATCTTTTATTCATATATTTAAATCATTTTAGATCTATTGCTTTCTCTTGGATTTGCTGAAGAAGACACGTCTAGCAAAGCCAGCAGGAGATGACCGGGGCATGTGAGAGGCTGCCATCAGTTTGAAGGGACCAGCGAGCCTGTGTTTTTGCTGCAACCTTTTGGTTACAGGGCAAATACCTCATCTTTAAAGACTTTATGCTGAAACCGCAGAATAACTGCTCGTGGGACAGAAATGCTGATTCTAAAAGCAAAAATTAAAGAAGCAATATCAGAGCTCCTCAGTACCAAAGCCAAACTCTGGATTGCTAACAGTTCTCATCTCTGGTTATTATCAGTGTGTTAATCTAATGCTGTGCATATATGTGTATGTGTGTGTACTGCATTCCAACCTCTACTACAAGATGTGTTATGATACTTACTCCCTGTAACAGCTCAAGATGATGGCTTGGTATAACATCAGACTAGACTGATGGGTGTGTGTGTGTGTGCGTGGGGGGGGGGGGGGGGGGGGGGGGGGGGGGGGACTTTGCCATTCTATCATTGGCTGAAAGGAAATTCTTCACCAAGCTTGACAGCCCATCTGATATCACCTGTCAGCGAAAAAAGTTACCTTGTTTCTATTAATTAGGCCTTTTTGTGGGATGAAAAACAGGCAGACTAAATGACTTAAAGAAAGACAAGTTATGAGCAGGATAATGGGCAAATAAGAAAGCACTGTTTTAGCTCACTGTGATATGTTGTAAAGTGAGGACAGTTATCAATAAACACAAATCATCAGAACAAGAGCTCCTAATCTCTAAAAGTCATATGCTCATACAAACCCAATTCCAAAAAAGCCAGGATGCTGTGTAAAATGTAAATAAAAACAGAATGCAATGATTTTTAATTTCATATATCTTCCAGAGTTCACTGCGCCATCCACAGATGCAGATTAAAGCTCTGTCGTACAAAGATGAAGCCATACGTGAACATGATCTAGAAACCCTGCCTGGGCCAAAACTCATTTAATATGGACTGAGCCAAAGTAGAAAACCTTTCTGTGGTCAGAAGAATCGAACATGAAATAATGGAAAATCTAGACACTGTACCAAAAGAGGAGAGGCACCACCCAGCTGGTTATCAGTACTCAGTTCAGTCAGTCTGAATCACTGATGGTATGAGACTACGTTAGTGCCTATGGAATTGGCAGCTTGCACATCTGGAAAGGTATAAACATGATGATACTAAACCCACATGCTGCATCTATTACTGCAAGAAATGGCATGGCTTCATAGAAGAAGAGTCTGGGTGCTGAACTGGCGTGCCTGCACTCCTGACCTTACATCAAATGAAAACATTTAAAACATCATGAAACAAAAAATATGAGAAAGAAGATAGAGAATTGTTTAGCAGCTAAAATCTCATATCAAACAAGCATGTGACAACATTCATCTCTCTAAGGTCCAGCAACTCGCTTCTGTCAGTCTGCCCCAGGGCAGCTGTGGCTACAACTGTAGCTTGCCTCCACCAGTGTGTGAATGTGAGAGTGAATGAATAGTGGCATTGTAAAGCGCTTTGGGTGCCTTGAAAAGCGCTATATAAATCCAATCCATTATTATTATTACAAACACACAGTGGTACACATGGTTCTGTCCCACCTTTTGTTTTTGGGATGTGTTGCTGCTATCAATTTCAAAATGAGCTCATATTTTTCCTCCAATGGTACGCTTTCTCGAGTCAAACATCTGATGCGTGTTCTGTCTTTGATTGCGAATAAAATACAGGTTTATGAGATTTGCTTATCATTGAAGCCTTTTCAGAATTGGGATTGTACTTCAGAAGAAGTGAATCTGTTTAAATTAAAACCTTAACACATTAGCTTAACATTAGCTTTGAAGGAGAAAGATTGGGGTTAAGTATTTATGTAACAGCGCATTTATCCAGCTGTGCTCAGACTGAGAAGCCAACGATGGACTCTCACTATATGCACAATTCACTGGTATGTGAGAATTTGTACTACAAAGCAAGTTCAACATACCAATGATGTTTTTTCAGTAATGTGGCTTTGCTGAGCCTAATATCAGCATCAACCCTAATCAATCACACAAACGTGGTTATGAACTCCATAAGTCAGCGCAGGTTTTGTAAATCTATCCGAGCTCGATAACATGAAAGGGACAAGATGGCACCAGAGGACCAAACATGGACAAGTTCAGAGTAACATACAATATTTCTCAAAAGAGAGCATCTATGAAAGAAATATGAGGAATTTGAAAATACATGAGGGGCTGAAAGCAATACTGCTGCTGCAGCCAAGGCTAAGAAGAAAAGTTGGCAAAAGAAATGTTAAATGTTTAAGTTAATGGGCTTATCAATCAGTGACTCCTGAAGGTAGATCTCATTTACAAACATGTATTTACATTAGCTTAATTCTTAGATTACATGTACCATTATCCTGGGGTGTGTAAGACCAAATGCTGTGCAAACGAAGCACAAATAAGAAAAATATTTTAACCAGTAAGCAGGCTTACCTTCAAACATTGGAGCTTTAATGCTGCTAGAAAAATGCTGATAGAATGATGAAATGTTTTTGCCAGCCGGGGAAATAAATGAAGCCAGGAATAAAGCTCACGTCTTTGAGAATCTTTATCTCACTGATACTCATCAGGGAAAGCTAGACTTTCTCCAAAAACTACAGACTCCCTCATGATAGACCTATACAGAGCAGCCCTGAGTTCCACACGTGGCTCATCAGAGAGTTTAATGATCTTCTAGGCAAGGGGACACTGTTTTCCAGATAACTGGTTGGTTGGTCTATAGGCTGTGTTTTTACACATTCTAATAACTAATGTTAAAACTCAACCTATCCCTGAGCTGGTTAGGGCTGTAGCGCAAATAGCAACTGTAATATATCTCACTAAGAAGTGAGCCTTCGTAGCACTGAAACCTCAGCCCATATCTCACCATACAGGCCACTAGTATGATGTGGCTTGAGTAAGAAATGCTTTTGCTCTCAGTTGTTTTCAATTAAATTTTCTAGGAGAGAGACCAAAAAAGAGTTAAGATGACAATCGATATTGGACTCAAGCTAAAATTAATTTCATCCATCGGGATGTAGAATTTAGCTTTTTTGTGGGCAGCACTGTACAGCACACAAACGCTACAATGCCTTCTTTAAAAAGTGGTTCATCTGACCAAATCAAAGTGCAAACACCCTTTTACGGTTCCCGAAACTTTCCATATTTTTTTGATTGTTTCACAACCACATATTTTTCTGATGTTTCCCATGTCTGTACTTCATCTTTCTGATTAATGCTGTTGACCTTTAGGTATAATTAGAAATGTATTTTTAGAAGAGCTTAAAAATGACTTTTTCCTGCTCAGTGTCATCATGTAAATATCTCCCTCAGTTCATGGATCTGATGGACAATGACCATACAGGTCATTCAGGGCTGCAGTGTACCAGTACCTCTCAACCACTAGGGGACTCCGTGCATTTGTAAATGAAGTCATTAGGATCCATGAAAGCAGAGATTAATCCCTCTGTGTGGTTTAATACTAAGATTCGATACAGCTATGTTTATATATTCATATTCTATCATGTATCACAGTGGAATTAATTCAGTCAATCCTCACAGCTTAACCTTTGGATAAAATAGCATGTCAGAGATAAAGTGGATAATGGAGATATTGTCTGAGCAAACCATTAGAACAGGCCAATAAAGTTGCTGGTTTAATTAGGATTAGAGCTGTTTTCACTGGTTCAGAAAGGCACCAGACAACTATTCCAGACTGAGAGTAGCTAGATGGGGGAATGTGGTTGAAAAAAGGTACAATTAATCTCAAGTCTCACTGCCATAGGCTGGAGAGAATGGTGTGAAGCAGAGATGATGAGAATGGTGAGGATGCATAAAGCAGAGATGATTACAGAGTGAGAGAACGTGAGAACGTGAAGTCTGAACAGAAGCTCAGTTGGTCAAACTGAGCCATGTTAAAAGAGGACATGTGTCCATATAGCTGCACGGGCCAAATGAAACCATGAGACTGTATTTATACTGTAACACTAGATTTACAATCTCAGATGGCGATCACTCAATTCTTTAAACTGTTCCACCCTCTGGCATATCCAAATGATTGCCATGTAACTCATGATGTACAGTAAATGTCTGCAGGGATCCCCAAACACTACACAGTGACTGATGACCATAAATTATGTAGTTATAAGGCTGTTTATATGTCATCATAAGAGTCAAATAAACATACACACACTGCCCATTGTGGCCATGATGGCACTTAACAGCACACATTCCTCCTCCCTCAAGCGTGTGTAGTTCATGTGCAAAAATGCACTGCAGTCTAAACATGCATGTTGTTTAAACAAGATTTTCTCTACCCCCTTTTTTCTTTCATCAACACAATTGCATTAAATGTGTGGTTAAACTGTTGTGTTTGTTTAATGTCATTGTGCGTGCCGATGCGAGTGACACAAAAGACACTTTGAAATCCGATTTGAGAGGTCATAGTGTTTGGCTACAGTCGCACAATAGCACAGACTATGGACAAAATTGGTTTCTGTGATCCAAAAGTATTAGAGACCCCAGAGGAGAAGCATCCAGACCACAGACGATTTAGAGTTACGTAAAGTATGGCCGTTCTAAAAAGAGAAGTCACTGCTGAAATGCTTTTCCCCCAGACCAGCAGGGGGCGTCTTCTCTGGTTTCAAAATGAAATCGCAAAGAAAAGAAGCCAATAAGAGAACCTAATCATTCTTGTGATTTATTGCCTCAATAAACACTTTCCCAGTCAGCTTAAAGTCTCAGTCATTCTTTACAAGTCTTATTTAACAGCGCACAATTGCTATTTTGTGAAATATGGTCTTATTTAGAGCAAAATAAATGAAAAGGCTAGAAAGCTGCTACTGTGAGTTTGTAGTGTTCACAGTTTCCCACTCCTCATTTCCAGTTTAGAAAAAATTAGATGGTGACCGTCAAATCATTTCACCCATGGTTTCAAAGCAGAAACAGACAAACCAGTGGGTGACCTCATGGTGATGACATATCTGAGGGTTATGGTCAGTGAAAACCTCAAATAATCAAATGCATTTTGGATCCTTTCATGCAGGATTTCTAAAGTCGATCTGCATACAATGTGAATATACAAAAAAACCTGTCTGTCTTTAGCTATAGAGACTCTATGCAGTGCTTTGAACATCATTGCATGCTGATGTGTTCATATCAACAATGTGGACATGCTGATGTTGCATAGGTAACCTATGATATTTGCTATTTCCTATGTTTTCCATCTTAGTTTAGCCTGTTAGGATCCTTATATTATAGTACCACGCAAAAATGCATCATTATGCGTCTGCACAGTTTGGTCACAATCCAAGTTTGTGGCAAAGGGAAACTCGCCCGAGGATCTTGCTGTACTTCCTTCAGACAGGGGACATGACTGTGTGTCCTAAAAGTTACAATGACATATAAACAAATGTCAATGAAATTTTTGTTCGTAGCACACATGAAAAAATCACTGGATCTTATCCAGTGTTTGTAAAAACTATCACAGACATTTCAGTCACACAAGACATGAACAATCTGAACGATGTTGCCTTCCCTTCAAAAAGTGGCACCAAATATACAGTTGGATTTGTTGTTACACATTTAGTATCTGTTGTTTTTGCCACACAGTTCATCCACACTCACTCAATACCATAAATGCCACAAATATCCGGAAACAAGTTGAACTGGTACAAAAACACAAAAGTGTCTTTGTTGTAGATTAAGAAGATTTATGCAGCTTACTTTGGCCCTGACAGGAGTCAGTGTGGGTATGCCTGTGTGAACTCTGCAAATCTGACTTGCTTGTTCCAGTAGGCCTCTGCTGTGCCTGAACAAGCTTACACCTCATTGAAACCTGCGTCACCTGATTATGTGAGCTACATTTGAATGTATGTCAAAAGGTATCTGTTTGTTTTTATACCATTGTAGCCACTCTTCACTAAGTGCAGCGAGCCAATCGGGCATGCACTGCACTGCATACTAAGTGCAGTTTGTTTATAATACGTGCAAACCCATAAAAAATGTCCTTTTTCTTTACTGACGCAAGCCGCTGTATATTTCATCAGTGCTCACTCTGCTGAGACAAAGTTGGGATCAGTGGGTGCCAAAATGATGGCTGTATGTTGAAGTGTGGGTTTGAAAAAAAGATGGTGTTTGTTTGAAGTCTTTCAGATGGTTTGGTTGCACTGAATCACCAACAACCTCACAATAAGGTGAAATCAGATGAAAGAAAACATGTTATAAAGAGAGGAGAAGAAATTATTTGGGTGAAAAGCAAGGTCAGTGATCTTCTCTGCATTCCAGCTTATAAAATAAATACCTTTGGATCAGGTACTAGATGGGTTTTTAATGGATTTAATTTTTAACCAGCTTTAATGACAAATGTAAAATGGTCAGCAAGTTACCTTGAGCTCAATAATTTCTCCTTGACGTGTGTGTGTGTGTGTGTGTGTGTGTGTGTGTGTGTGTGTGTGTGTGTGTGTGTGTGTGTGTGTGTGTGTGTGTGATTAGCAGTTACTGCAGCAACAGGGGCATTCAGTCACAAACCTTCATGAGGTAACAGGCTCCACATCATGGAAGTGCTGCATTGCTCTGTTTTAGCTTTTCTACCATCTGTTCATCTAGCCAGGATTCAACTACGCATCTAGAATGCTACTTTTATAACGATCAGGCACTGGGAAAAAATATATATATTTTACAAAGGTGAAATTTTTGAGGTCATGGGGAGCTTAGAGAGAATATGGTGGATTGTAGTCGAGTGCACCTGCAGGCTCCTTGGCATTTCTACATCCACAGGTAAGACATAAATATGAAAAGAAGCAGAGAAAAGCAAAAGATTTCATTTAGCGTCATGTGTGTCTCTTCTCGTTTTAGTATGAGCCAGATTCTTTGGGTGCACCTATAGATCTTTCAAAAAATCTTAAAACATCTCGTCAGGGGAAGAGGCACCCATCATGTCTTTAAAAACAATGTTAAAAGGTCAGACTGTGACATAGTCTTGATCTCCAAGAGCACTAAACCCTGTCTTGGCTGATATATAGAGCATATACTTGATTTACGTTATTGTCCCTCCTTTTCTGTTTTCCTCAGACACACAGGGACAGATTGTACAAAGCTCTCTTTGCCTCAGTAAATCATCATAAAAGCTGTTTGCTTGTTGCTTCCTTCAGAAAAATATGGGACCCCCCCCACACACTTAAATTCAAACATCTGCAGACACTGAATATTTATTGAGAAGCATGTGCCACAAATGACACAAACAGTCTCTGTGTCCAGCTGGGTTATTGGGATTATGTGATCACAAGCTGTTGTGCATTCGCGCCTACATGAGCTTTCTGTGCATTATTTTTATGTGTGCGTGTGTGTATCAGTCTATTTTTGGTAAATGTCTATGTGTGTGTGCCTCTGGCTGGCAGTCTGCTGTGAGTTCACATGTCTGGGTTGGCCTGTTGGTGTCTGTGTGTGTTCCACATGCTCCCAGTACATGCAGGGAGCAGCTCTGTTAATATCCAGCTGCTCTATATGCAGCTTTAAATCCTTGCATACTCTCCAAACTACTAGAAACCATTTAGCCACATTACCCGAGTTTCCCTCTGCTGCAGATTGTATCACTGAATCTCTTGATTTCTGGTAAGCAGGCCAGAGAAAGTGCTTCCATGTGTTTGGCAGCAATCCCCATTTAACCGGGCTTATCTCACAAGAGGATGACTGGTTAATAAAATGCACTTTTGTTTAAAATTTTAAAAATGTTGCTGTCATGTCATTTCTTATCTTGTGTCACACCAGGACAGTAGTGCCCTTTCATGTAGCAAGAAAGGTATTTTATTGTTGTCAGCACACAGCTTGGGAGAACTTCCTGTTAAAGGAACACTGAATGGTGCTGGTTGGTGGATTGTGTTACATCTGGACAGAGTCAAGCCAGCTGTTTACCCATGCTTCCAGCATTTTTGCTAAACTAACCAACTGCTGGCATTAGTTTGACATTTACCATATAGAAGTGTAGTTAAGTCACAGTTAGCATTATCTGCTGAAGAGATTTACTATCTTGATGCTAAAGCATAGATCTCATGGATTGATGGCGTTTTATGGCATTAGCCATGACTGTGACTGTGTGATATGTCCACTCAAGTAAAATTACCTACTGACATTGGTATGGCAATTGCAAGCATGAGTAAGTTATTACCAAAGTTTCATGACCATGACAGGAACAATTGCAATAATTGCTTAAATTAAGCATCTTTAAATACCTTTAATGTACATCACTAGGTCAGTACCACCATTCCTGTGGTATGTAAATGTGACTTTAAGTTGCATTCCTTGTGCTACAGACAGTTGCCCTTTTCTTGAGGAAAACATTCAGTCGGCTTTAAATTACTGTGGCTGACAGAACACTATAGAGACAACTTTTAAAGCAAAATATGAAAGACATGGTAAAAAAAAATAAATCCAAAGAACACTGAAAATGCCACACAAGAGTGTTTAATCCCAGTGAAAGTACTGAGAGCATTTACAGAAGGTTACCTTGGGCTGCATTCCAGCATCCAGCACAGAAAAATTCATGAACTTACTCTGACATCTGGTGGACAGAATCTGTTCACCAACAAATCCATGAATTAAGCTGAATTATTGTCCCGTGTCTTTTTCAGTGTTGTGTGCTGTGGGAGTGGAAACACTACATCAGGGAGAATTCAACAGCCTTGGCATCTATCTAATGTAAGCGCTTACTTTTTGAGTCTACTTCTTGACTTACTGATGGGATTTACAAGCACTCCTGACTCTGGTGGCATTCTTGAGTTACAAATACACAGCCTGGTTTTGAAAGCTGGCAAAGCTAAAGACCCAAGGGCTTTAAGAAGATGGTTTAGAAAAACACTGCACATGCTTTTATAGTCTCTGATAAATAAACACACTTGAGAGGAGCTGTTGGGAAGGACTCAGAAAGTTGAAGCAGGGTGCAGAGGGCAGAACAGAGGACATCTTCTGATTCTTATTATTATCTCTGTAGTACAGAGACAAATTCCCACAGAGACAACGGAAAACATCTCTCCAAGGACACTAGAAACGAATGACTGTTTATTCAATCACTACACATAAAGTTAGTGCAGATGGATGCTGTCCTCACACACAGTAACACACAACACACCAATTACACTTAAAAGAGGTTAGTTTGTAATACTGGTTAGTCTGGGTGCATTTTTCTCTATTGCTGGATTAGATAATTGTAAACTAAATACAAGAAAATTGCAGTTGTCACAAACGTTTTCTTTACCATATGTAGGGTAATATCTTGAGCACTTGCAGCTGCTTTTTTTTAGTGTAGAAATTACTGAGTATATCATCATTGTCCAATTTCTTCCCCCAGAGTCTCATTTATTGGGATCATGATTCTTGAACTAGCCTATTTCCTGGATTCTCTCCTGTCCATGTGTCTGCCGTGAGTACACAACCCTCATGGCTACTGTAGCAAAGATAACTCACAATTCTTTGAGGTTTTCAAACTTTGAACTTTGCAGTCTAAACTGCAGTCTAAACTGTAATAATGTAAAGTAATCCTGACTTTTTTCTTGCCTTCTTGCCTGATATCTCTACAGCTGCCCTCCAGACTGGAAGTTGTTTTTACTGTGGGGGAAGATGGCTCGCATTGGAGGCTTTCATAAGTTCCTATACTACTCCATCATGTCAGTGGTCTGTTTCCTGCACCCTGTGCTGGTGTGGCATGCAATCATCCCAGGTAAAACAACACCAGCAAGTTCAATACTTCACATGACTGTTTCCTGTTGCTGTGGCATTTCAGCAGCAGATGCTCCTATCATGGAAAAGCATAAAAAGCATAGATGTAGCATAGAAATTAATGGTGACATTATTATTCTAACTTCAGGAACAATGCTTCTGGTGACAGCCTTTTTCAACTTCATACTGAGCAAGAAAACAAAGACCAAACCTCCCAAAAGCCCGCAGGAGAGCTTCAGCAACCAAGGCCCAACTGCTGTCTTTGTGACAGAAAGCACGGGCTCAGACGGCACCTTCTCATTCTTCCATATGGTGACAGGCAGGAGAGGGCAGGGGCTGGCACCAACAAGCAGAGACAACTGCCTCAGCACCGGAGAGAGAGGAGACAACATCCAGGCTATGCTGGAGCTGGAGCAGACAACAGCACCTAAAGACACAGATGGGGAAAGGAGGAGGAGGTGGAAAGAGAAGAGACTATTATGCTTTAGAAGTGGGGAGGAGCCTGTGGAGAGGGAGATGGAAGAGATGGATGGATACTGTGAGCCAGACACCACCTCAGACACTGCACCTATGATTACTGACTGAATGTCGCTGTGCTTACTGATAACACACAATGGAAATGATGTATAAAGAATAATGCATTCACGCATACTCTGTACAACCAGCTGGTCTTGAACCAACTTTTTGTAGAAAGCACCAATGTCTTCCACAATAAGGTTTATTTTATGTGATTAAGCTATAAAAAAATTGATTTTTATGAAATATTTGACTGATTTGTATATTTTTGGAGTCTTGTACAAATTTAAAAGTTGGAGTTTCAAATGCATGCACTCAAATAAATGAAACCATTTGTACCAACATGTGCATGTGGGTGGATTAAGGCCTGTTTTTTTTATTTTTTTGTTGTTGTTGCTTTTGTCAAAGACAGCACTGAATGAAGAGCAGACATTAATGCCCAGCAATCCCATCCAGTTACTGCCACATACATTATTCATAAGGTCATAAATTAGATCAACTGTTTCACTCATTCAGAGAAAACATGTGCAAATGTGACAGAGAGTATAGCAGGCAGTGGAGCTTGTGCAGGTGCATGCGTCGGCCCTCATTGTGTGTTTGTCGTGTGCGAGCGGTGACCATGGAGACAGAGCTCTGGGAGGAGTGTTCATGTTAATATGGTGATGAAAGAAACATCAGATCGTTCACCGAAAGCACGGCTACAGGCTTCACCCAAAACACGTCTAGCCAAACACAGTAAATTATTTATCGATAAAGGGTCATATGGTGAGCACTAAGAGTGAATCAGGCAGTTTGAATTGCACTTATTTTTACTATAATTATGATTCAAAAGTGAATAGAAAAAAGCCTGTATTGATGTTTCTATTGTTTTCCTTTTTATTTTATTGAGCTACAAAGGATGTGAGACTCTACATGGGCATTCCTCTTTTGTTCAGGTCATAAATCAATATTGTCTTGTTCTGTCAAAACACACACACTCCACACACACAGGGTATTCCTCAGTCTTTTGTTCACTGAACAATAAATATATAACTGTATGTAGCCCTTAGAGGAAACCTCTCTGTGGCATCACAGCTAAGGAGAGAATCGATGTAAACAGAGAGCCCTATTCATCAGAAGGCACCTCAGCGAGAACTGAGGCCAGATAGCATGAACAACCTGAAGGTTAAACAACAGGGTTATTCCACATATTTCTCACAAAGTTACACAACCCAGCATGGTATCACCTGGTGTCATAAATAGCGTCGATATGTTTTTATGTCATGACATGTGTATCCTCTCCAGAGGGACGAGACCTTCGCCTGTGTTGTGGAAAGAACAACAAAGAGTCTTTGTCTGGATTTTGCTGAGGCTGCTCACTGGCCCATAACCTGAGCTTTATTATTATCTTCACAATGATCTTTGTTCAATTAGCAGCTGACTGACCTATAAACAGACGGGAGGAAAAGAACGGCACTATTTCTCGCCCTCTTCTATAAGCGCTCCGGCAGCTTTGTCATGTCCACATCCGTCAGAATGAGGGAAGTCGTTCAGCTGCTGGAACAACTTACTTCCTCTGTGCATAAATCATGAATCCTATTCAGACACAGAGAGAGAAGCACTTCCTACAGTTTGTGTTTCCACCCTGCAATAGTTTCCTAGATGGCAGATCCAGGCTCAAAAACAGGATGGGTGAAAAAAATCTTAACAGGTCACAGGAACTTCTTCCCCTAGCTGGAAAAATACAGCAGAGTGGGTCGTTGTTGGTGGTGTTGGTAAACCAATTAGATTTTTCCTGTCACTAAATATGTAACAGCAGAAAGAATTTAAAGAATATATCTCAGAAGTGGATATTGAAGTTAAAATTCACCCTCGACAGCAAATAAACCAAAACTACATTTTGTTACCCATATGGAAAACAAACATCCAGCAACAAGAATACTCTACGAATACATTATTTATCATTTAGAGTGTCAATTGTGTTCAACAGTTCAATAGAAACCAAAATATGCGGCATGGATAACATGTATTTTTTATACAAATCTCACTTAACCCATATAACTTTCAATCAAAACTCTAAATTAAACCTTTATAGTCTTAGAGCTGAGTCTTAACACCCTTAGTGTGGCGAAGACCACAATTTAAAACACTTCTGGCTGATAGGATTAAAGCAAAGCCCCAGAGCCACCTTGATCAAGAAGGGAGAGGTATGCAGCCCTGTTTCAGCCCGCCTATGCTCGAGTGTGGTTGGCTGCGGTGTATCAACTCGGGCTGCTATTGGATATTCAGGATGTCACCTTTATCTCTCGGCTCAGAATACCGCACTGCCAAGGAGGCATGAAAACTGATAACGAAAAGAGGCATATAACGCTGGTGATACGGAAGAAAACGGGGACGCACTCTGTTATGGTAAGGCTCAAAATGGTTCAGTTTATGTTTAGTTACGTTTAAAGAAGGCACAATAACTTTCATCCTGCAATAAAAGCCCGGAACAAATAAAAATAGTCTGATAAGAAGAGATGCTCAGAAGTTGGATGCAGGTTAAATTACGCTTTGTTTTGTCTTTTGCTTTTGGGAGTATTGACTAGTATAAGAAACTTTCCGTTAGCCTTCATGTGATCTACTATTTGCTGTTAGAAACCGCGTTCGTTATCGTTAAAGCTCTAAGTCAGCCGTGATTTGCCGATCAGTGTTATCTGCCTCATTAGCATTTTAAATTTATACTTTTTTTGTTGAGATATGTTTCGGAAACTCATTCATTGAGTGCTTTATTTGGAGCTCTCCGTGTCATTTTACGCGTGGGACTGAATTGTCTTCGGGCGCAGCTGCCGGTGTAGGTGTGATAATTGGATACGAATCTCGCGATGATCAAACCAATTAGTAGACCTGCAATGAAAGCTCTTTGTCCACCGAGGAAGCTTGCACACAAAGATGATGCATGAATAGGAGAGAAAAGCTGAGAAAACGCAGACGACGTAAATTCACCGAAACCCGAGCCCAGCCAAATAAAATGAATTTTCATCGCACAGCGTTTGGCCCATCTACCGTATAGCCATTTGTGATTGTTGAATAATTCATAATAATGGTGACAGACTGGAATCCTTTAAGTTATAAACCCATTATTGTGTATAAATATGTATGAGAGGTAGACTGACCATCTCTGTATGCACATACTTTGTCAGCACATTGCTTAGCTGAAGCTGGCGATGGGCAGAGGTCATTAAAGGGGGAGGTAGGACAGATGTTGTTGCCTCAGTAATGCATGAAATAAATGTGGACTTAATTGTCGATTCTTTAAACCCAAACCAGGAGGATTTTGTTAAGGTTATATCTTTAACTTCTCTCTATTTTGTTTAGTTTTTTTTATTCCTATTATTTGGTTGAATCACCTCCCAGAGATCACTTCCCAGTCAGACAGTATGGGGCAGTCTGTTTCCTGATTTCTGTGGTGGCTAACACTGCTCATGCAAGCATTTTTTCTTCTGTTTTTTTTCCTCCTCTACCGGACAAAGTTCTGTTTTTGCTTAAAGATCTAGAAAAAAATCATTTCCTGTATGACTGAGGTTTTTTTTCAGAAAGATCTGCCTCCCTTGATTCTGAGAATAAAAGATTTAATGACTCATATTAAAGTCATCATGAATGGGCCAGTTCCAGATTGAAATGAAGTGTATCAAAGTGGAACAGTATTTGTTATAAATAAGTCACACAGCATTACTTTAACTGATTAACTTCCCTTTTTTTGTCATGTGATAAAATCTCAGGAAGTACTGAGACCAAAAAATAGCTCAGACATTTGTGTTTTTTTGTTTTTAAAGTAAAATCTGCACTAATGCTGCACACAAAGCTGCCTTTGTCTCCTGCTGGTGTGAAAGAGACTGCAGTCCCTGTAAATAAAGGTTGGCTCATTATAGATATTTATACTCAGAGATTAGTGGTGAGTGAGTATATACTTGAGTACTCACTTTATCTCCTTCCTAGTGCTGTGTTGGACATCCTTTTGCCTTCAGAACTTCATTAATTCTTCGTGCCATAGATTCAAAAATATGCTGGAAACATTCCTCAGAGATTTTGGTCCATGTTAACAGGATAACATCACAAAGTTGCTGCAGCACCACATCATGATGAAAATCTCCCATTCTACCACATTCCAAGGGTGCTCTATTGGATTAAGATCTGTGGAGGCCATTTGAGTACAGTGAAGTCACTCCTGTGTTCAAGAGGCCAGTTTGAAAAAAATTGGAGTTTTGTGACACGGTGTGTTATCCTGCTGGAAGCAGCCACTACCACCAGACTGAACTGCTGATACAAGGCAGGTTGGATCCATGCTTAAATGTCGTTTGCGCAAACCCTCTGAATTTTGCAGCAGAGATAGAGGGTCATCAGACCAGGTGACATTTTTCTAATCTTCTATTTTCCAGTTTTGATCAGCCTGTGTGAATTGTAGCCTTAGTTTTCTATCCTTGGCTGAACCCACTCTGGTATCTGCTACTGGATCCCATCTGTTTTAAGGTACCAATATACCTTCTTTTTAATAAGCTGTTATTTAAGTTACTTCCTATCAACTAAAAGCAGTCTGGTCATACTCCTCTGATCTCTTGCATCAGCAAGACATTTTCCCCAGAGAAATGCTACTTCTCTCCCTTTCAGATAATTCTCTGTAAACCCCAATGTCTGTCTGGCGCCAACAACCATGCAACATTTAAAGTACATTTAAAGCTTTGAGCTTCACTAGGTCACCTTGACCATATCTATATGCTTAAATGTATTTAGTTGCTGGTATATGATTATTTGCATAAAGAACTGTGGGGCAGGTGTACATAATAAATTGAGTGTGGCACATTAAGCGGGAACCACACTGCTTTAAGATTTCATAAGTTCTATCTTGCAATAGCCACTAGATGGCACCATAGCATCATCTACGTCATAGGTGACTAATCTGTGTGTTGCATAAACATGTTCTTGGTGAAGACAAGACATGTTTTTTTCACTTTAATTATAATATAATCTTATGATCAGATAAATGTAGTATGTTATCAGGTGAGGGGAAAAAAACCACAAGCCTTAAATGTGTTAAGCGGTTTGTATAAAGGGCCAAGATTACTATCAAGATTTTTCTTTTTTAAGTAGTTAGCATTGAAGTTTAGAATAACAATTCATTTTTAGTCGTGTTTTTTCAATCACTATATTTTTTTGTTTTCCCTTTTCCTAGTGTTGTACTTCTTTCCTCTTCATTAGCTGTTGGTGAAATGTAGATATTACTTTACACCTTGGCCTTTACTTGCCTCTCATAAAAACCCTTTAGTGTATTTTAGTGCATGTGATATGGTAAAGATAATTAAACTATAAACGTACTGAGTACTTCTATAGCTCTCTACCAATACTGTTATCCTGTTGCATCATCTACAAGAATCCTGTCATACCTAATAAATACCTGGTTCCAAAGGAACCGCCACTTTCCCACAACAGATAAGAAAAGTCCCTAAAATTAACTCCTGTCCTTTGACAAAGGTGCTGTTATTGAGGACTTTCACTTTCCATATTAGCTCACATACTTCTACTTTTTTTTTTCTTCTTTAAACACTGGGAGGGGGAAATGGTACAGGTCAGTGCATGCTTCACTTATTCAGCTCATGCTGTGCAAGAAAAAGTATTTATTGCTGAAGTTTCTCTCTGTGTCTGTATATTCTGCTTTGACTCCAGTAGGGTGTCACATGATTTACACGAAATCTCAAATGGATTTTGAGCTTAACTAGCTATCATAAAACATTACAAAATCCACACCCTGATCACCTAGATGTTTCCGCATCTATTGTGCAACACCACCAACCATTGTAGTCATAAAATTCAGCATACACAATAACCACTATGCACCGTAATGGTGATCAGTTTCTCCATTGCTTTTACGTTAGGGATTCTCTCAGGTAAGAGCCATGGAAAAGGATGTCATGCATCCAGATTATAAAAACAACACGTGGTTAGTTATAGGTTATAAATTTAGGATACCAATACAAAGTTTAAGTGAAAACAATTTGCTTTATTCCTGCAGCTGACTTGAATCCTTTAGTTTATTAGCTTAAGCTGAGGCTGTCTGCTCGGTGACCTCGCATATCCTGCCAAGGAATAAAATCCCTTTCCTTTCCTTCAATTATTAAGAATATCAAAGGCTTAAGCCAAAATAACACAGTCACAGAATTGTTCAGATATGTTTATTTAAAATAAAGTATAAAACATCAAGCAGTCATATAAATATAAACCACAAAATCTCGAGTTGGTCTTCCCAGCTGCATATACAGAACCATGGACTTGTTTTTTCATTTATGAGCCTCCAGGGCTTTGCTTCAATACATCTTCAATACATAGTCATTAAGAATGAAATAATAAGGAGACTTTGATGTAGAGCTTAGACAATTTAAAGAAGCTTAATGTCTGCAATGACATAAAGAGAGAGAAAAGACACAAGTGGCCTTACAGTAGTTTCTCCCCTGCGCACACTTCTCCTCTGTACATACTTGGTGTCATTTTTTTCCTTCCTTAGTCTGACTAGCTACTGAGAGTCTCAGGATGAGACTTTCCTGTTTTGGCCTTTTCTCCTCTGTCGAGTCTGCTGGCGTTGGCCCCCTCTCCTTTTCTTCCTTTGTAGACACAGTTTTGCATCACGACCCAACTGCTGAACTCTGGAGGGGGAAAAACATAAAGGAGCACAGTTAAGAAAAAGATGAGCTTAGAAAATCCAGCATTAAGTATCAGTACTTAATATCAGACCCTTTTTCTTCTTCTGATAGAAATTTGTATTCATTTGTTGTGCAATAAATTCACCTGAAACTGAAATTTGTTACTGATTCTCAAGCAGCAAAGCAGTAGGAAAGATTAAGTAGCAGTACAGTGCTTTGTTACAAAAACCGGCTGGGCAACTTATAAGACACTGTTGGTTGCAATCTACAGGAACTTTGAAGACGGGTGTATCCCCTATGTGTTCATTAGTTTACTGACCAGTGACAAACAGATAAATCTCACCTAAGCCAGCAGCGAATCAGCTGTTTGGCCATCGGCGCTTCTGGATTCAGGCACAGTGATTTATTGTTTCTTTGCAGGGTGACTCTGAAAAACGCACGAAACAACACTTTTAGTTTACAATCACCTCAGTGCACACAGGTCTGAAGAGGTGAAAGTGTGTCTGCAGTATCTGGTACTCACATGACTGTGACGTTGTGACAAGTGGAGCTTGGTAGTAACACTTTGAGTGCCTTCAGTTGACCTCTGACACCCTGTTGTGTTTTTGGACAAACACATCTCCCCGGGATAAATGTGCTGCTTGACTCTCTCACTGCACAGAAATTGTAATAAGATCAAAAGTCAGCTCAGTCCAACCAACAGCACAGGTTAAGTCACTGAAAACCCTGAAAAAGAGTGAGTTTTAGTTGTAAGCATGGATAAGTGAAAAGACTCTTACCTGTGATCAGTACACAGCAAAGGCTAAGGATAGCGAACGCACAGACGGACTGAGGATTAAGCTTCATGCTGAAGGACGTTGACACTGAGCCCAGAACCACATGTTGGCTGCTTTATACTCATGCTCCTCCCCCACGTGGTGTGTTTTCCCAGCGAGGAATTTCCCTGTACCACCGTCCATCCACAGTATCAGGATACAGGAATCTGGGCAAGGATCAGGGACATCTCTCCTGCTTTTGCCAGAAAAAAAGCACCCATTGATTAATAGGTTTCCCTTTTGTTTTGTGCTGTCCACTAGATTCTGAAACAAAAAAGAAGACGACACAAGTGACACAGACATAAATGATGCAGCGATTGCTGTCTTTTTTTCTTGTCTGCTTGTTTTACTTATAATTACACATAAGATGCCCACTGAAGCGGCCATTAACCCCTTAATTAGATTAAGATGTTATTTTCTGCCATTTGCGCTGCTCTATTGCAACATGATACAACATGATGGCTGCATGCCAATGTCATGTGATTTCTCCTAAACCACTGTCCTTGCCCTTAACACCGGAGCAAATATTTTAAATCCTTTTCATTATAAGAGGAAAAAACATCCCAAAGATCTCCAACTTTGGAAAAAGTATGACAGCAAATAACACTAAGTTGCACTATTCTTATTAGATGCTTTAACTGTATTTCTGTGTTTCTGTTCACTGCTTAAATCCACACAGACTCTCACAGTCAAAATTATTGGTACATTAGCATCACATGCATATTTTAATTTTTGTGTTTGATGTTTTTCTGCCACAGCTGCACTCTAGTCAGAATGAGTGCGCATCAGACCTACGTGAAGCTCAGTGAGGAGAAACTCATACCAAAGTAAGTGCTCCTTGCTCCATCACTGGACAGTTTTTCCGTTACAGTAGAAATTCACATTTATTAAATTTTTATCAGTGCTCTCACTTTTAGAACTGATTCATCCTTTTGTGTGTTCATGCTCAGGTCTGATATCTTGTCACTGCTGAAGACGTACAACTGTTACCATGAAGGGAAAAACTTCCAGCTGAGGACTCGTGAGGTAGGAAAAGCGAGTGGCTCATGGACCACCTAGCAAGAGACAGTGCTGGGGGGGGTGACCAGAGCAGTTTTGAAAATTGCCTTGCTGGAATGCAGGACACGCTACATAAAATGGCTCACGCACATAACAAAACTGGAACCAGTTGCTATAAACCAGCGCTCTGGTTTTCAATCAAATGATGAGGGAAAAAGTCCCAAGACTGAACTGGTTTCCAATGTGGAGACGGATCTAAACACAGACCTGAGAGTGCTGTGTTTTGTTTTTTGTTTTTTTCCTTTGGGACAAGCAGTTGGCAAACCACAAAAACGCCCCTATTTCCCTCAAAATAAAGATACAAGGAGAGACAAGAGTTTCAAAATTTCTTCATCAAAGTCTGCTTAGCACAACATTTTTTTTTCTGCAAAATGTTGCTGTTGTGGGTGTAAAGCTGTTTGCAAAAGTTTTAGTTATTTGTCAGATATTCATTCTTTAGGTTTTTTGGTTGGGAGTTTCCCTTTGCGTTTACCAGCGGGTTTTTTAAGGAGGAAGCAATGTGTGAGAGAGAGGGCAGGGCAAGGTGGTCAAGATCTGCCCCTCTTGTTGTGCCCCTAGAGTGAGACTCACTACATTGTCACTTTTGGGAAAATCCCCCATAGCCACAGACCCAGCATGGATACAGAGGCACCAGTGCTATTACAACATTAACCATAATATTAAAAAACAAAGTGGTTGAAATGTGTAAAAAGGAAAAGCCTTAATGTGTGATAAGAAGAGATTAAATAAAACATTTTCCCTTCTAATTTCCATAAAGAATGACTTCGTACACGTTACAGTGGTGGAATGAACCACTGTAAGTTTGTAACAGTATGTCAGAGCTGATTTTTTTTTTCTTTCCCCAACTCTGCTGAACATGAAAAATGAAATTAAAATTTCTGTTTATCTAAGCTGAATATGGATTTATCTGGGGGGGAAATACCCTACTGAAGTCCACCACATGGGATTCAAGATTCAAGAAGGCATCGGTGGGCAAGAGACGAAAACAGGGCGTTGTTGGAATGCTACTACGCAAGTAACCCCGGCGGAAGGGGCTACATGAATAGGATGAGGGACCTATGGATTCTTCGATACCCAACATCCACAATGACGGCGAAACAACTAGTAGCTCAGTGTTCCAACATTCGAAAGAAGGGACTGCTCTCACAGCTAGAGATTGACGAGGTACAACACAAATGCTACGGCAAGGAGGAGTCAGGACGCCAGGTCAGGGGGGCGATATCATCACCCCCACCCGAGATTGGGTACATAGCCCCAAGTGCGATAGGAGAAGGATCGTTGAGTGCGAGAGGAACTGACCTGAAAAATAGGATCATGGCCAAGCTTGAAACCTGGATCCCCCGTAGCCGGTTACCAAGATTACGTGAAGTACCCTCAGAAGGTCTGCTAGATGATGTTAATGCAGCACTACGGGCAATACCTACAACCACGATTACCGACACTAACAAGCTGATCTACAATACGGCAGCAGTGATCAGTGAGATGCTTGGCTACAAGTTGAACAGCGACAAGGGGCAGTACCCTCCATGGAGAAGGAGGCTAGAGGGCAAGATCAAAGTAGCACGGAGGGAGGTTAGCCAACTAACGGAGTTGCAGAAAGGTAAGACAAATAAGGTGCCTAAGAAATACAGCAAGCTGTCCATACCTGAGGCCTTGGAAACTGCCAAGCAAAGACTCACAGCCTTGGCCAGCCGCTTGAGGAGGTACACCAGAGAGATAGAAGGCAGGAGAATAAACCAGCTGTTCTCCACAGAACCAGCAAAGGTGTACTCTAAGTGGCAAGGGAACAATAAGAGAACAGCACCACCAAGGCTGGAGACGGAGCAATACTGGAAGAGCATATGGGAGAAGGATGCAACCCATAACGGCAATGCTCAGTGGCTAGAGGATCTGAGGGCAGACCACAGCGACCTCCCTGAACAGGGTCCAGTAACCATCACAGTGGCAGATATCCAAGAAAGGGTCTCCAGTATGAAGA
Source organism: Rhamphochromis sp. 'chilingali' (assembly GCF_963969265.1). Taxonomy (NCBI): domain Eukaryota; kingdom Metazoa; phylum Chordata; class Actinopteri; order Cichliformes; family Cichlidae; genus Rhamphochromis; species Rhamphochromis sp. 'chilingali'. The sequence continues at coordinate 14,986,572 of NC_137947.1, read as the reverse complement.
GTTGGACAGCACCAGGGCCCGACATGGTTCACGCCTACTGGCTGAAGAAGCTGACTGCACTCCACGAGCGTCTGGCAGCACAAATGAACCAGCTGCTAGTTAACGAGAGACACCCGGAATGGCTAACTGAAGGCCGGACGGTCCTGATCCCCAAGGACCCCAAGAAGGGACCGGTCCCCTCCAACTACCGACCAATAACCTGCCTCAGTACTACATGGAAGCTCCTGTCAGGCATCATATCGGCTAAGATGAACAGGCACATGGGTCAATACATGAGCGGGACACAGAAAGGAATTGGCAAGAATACCAGAGGCGCAAAACACCAGCTACTGGTAGACAGAACAATCAGCCAAGACTGCAAGACCAGACTGACCAACCTGTGCACTGCCTGGATTGATTACAAGAAGGCCTATGACTCAATGCCCCACAGCTGGATACTGGAATGCCTAGAATTGTACAAGATCAATGGGACCCTAAGAGCCTTCATCAGGAACTCAATGGGGATGTGGCGTACAACACTAGAGGCCAACTCCAAGCCCATAGCACAAGTCACCATCAAGTGCGGGATCTACCAAGGAGATGCTCTGTCCCCACTGCTGTTCTGCATAGGCCTGAACCCCCTCAGTGAGATCATTAACAAGACTGGCTACGGATACCGACTACGGAACGGAGCAGTTGTCAGCCACCTCCTGTACATGGATGACATCAAGCTGTATGCCAAGAGTGAACGAGACATCGATTCACTGATCCACACTACCAGGCTATACAGCAATGACATTGGAATGTCGTTCGGACTGGAGAAGTGTAGCCGGATGGTAACAAAGAGAGGGAAGGTAGTCAGAACTGAGGGGATTGAACTACCAAAAGGCAACATTGCAGACATAGAGGACAGTTACAAGTACTTGGGGATCCCGCAGGCGAATGGGAACCATGAAGAGGCCGCTAGAAAAGCTGCAACCACCAAGTACCTGCAGAGGGTCAGGCAAGTCCTGAGGAGTCAGCTGAATGGTAAGAACAAGATCCGGGCCATCAACACGTACGCCCTACCCGTGATCAGGTACCCTGCTGGGGTAATAGGCTGGCCAAAGGAGGAGATAGAAGCCACTGACATAAAGACAAGAAAGCTCCTTACCATGCATGGAGGGTTTCACCCCAAGTCCAGCACCCTGAGGCTGTACGCTAAGCGGAAGGAAGGGGGCCGGGGACTGGTGAGTGTCAGCACTACAGTCCAGGATGAGACAACGAACATCCAAGAATACATTGGGAAGATGGCCCCAACTGACCGAGTGCTCAGTGAATACCTCAGGCAGCAGAAACCCAAGAAAGAGGAGGGAGACGAGGAACCATCATGGAAGGACAGGCCCCTGCACGGTATGTACCACCGGCAGATAGAGGAGGTGGCTGATATCCAGAAATCCTACCAGTGGCTGGACAAAGCTGGACTGAAAGACAGCACAGAGGCACTAATCATGGCAGCACAAGAACAAGCTCTGAGCACAAGATCCATAGAGGCTGGGGTCTATCACACCAGGCAAGACCCCAGGTGCAGGCTGTGTAAAAATGCCCCAGAGACAATCCAGCACATAACAGCAGGGTGCAAGATGCTAGCAGGCAAGGCATACATGGAACGCCATAACCAAGTGGCCGGCATAGTGTACAGGAACATCTGTGCCGAGTATAACCTGGAAGTCCCGAGGTCAAAATGGGAGATGCCCCCAAGGGTGGTGGAGAATGACCGAGCTAAGATCCTGTGGGACTTCCAGATACAGACGGACAAAATGGTGGTGGCTAACCAACCGGACATAGTGGTGGTAGACAAACAGAAGAAGACGGCCGTAGTGATCGATGTAGCGGTTCCGAATGACAGCAATATCAGGAAGAAGGAACACGAGAAGCTGGAGAAATACCAAGGGCTCAGAGAAGAGCTCGAGAGGATGTGGAGGGTGAAGGTAACGGTGGTCCCCGTGGTAATCGGAGCACTAGGTGCGGTGACTCCCAAGCTAGGCGAGTGGCTCCAGCAGATCCCGGGAATAACATCGGAGATCTCTGTCCAGAAGAGCGCAGTCCTGGGAACAGCTAAGATACTGCGCAGGACCCTCAAGCTCCCAGGCCTCTGGTAGAGGACCCGAGCTTGAAGGATAAACCGCCCGCAGGGGCGTGCTGGGTGTTTATAAAAATAAATAAATAAATAAAATTACTGTTCAAAATGGGTCAGCTGTTCAAGAGTCCCCACTGCCATCAAGAAGGAGTTAGTGAGTCTGGATGTTCTGGATTTCGCACTCCTAAACCTTCGTCTCGAGGGCAGAAGTGTGAACAGTCTGTGTTGGGGGTGTGTGGGGTCTTTGAGAATGGAGGCAGCTCTCTTCTGGACTCTGCGACGGTAGATGCTCTGCAGAGAGGGCAGCGGAGTTCTGATGATCTTCTCCGCAGTTGTTATCACTCTCTGCAGGCGTTTGCGGTCCATAGCAGTAGTGCTGCCGTACCATGCAGTGATGCAGCTAGTCAGGGTGCTCTCCACAATGCAGCTGTAGAACCTGCTGAGGATCTTGGCCGACATACCAAATTTCCTCAGCGTCCTCAGGAAGTACAGCCTCTGCTGAGCCTTCTTGACCAGCTGTGTGGTGTTCAGTGTCCAGGTGAGGTCCTCAGAGATGTAGACGCCCAGGTACCTAAAGCTGCTCACCCTCTCCATTTCAAGGCCCCAGATAGACAGCGGTGGGTGAGGCCTCCTCTTCTTCCTCGTGTCCACTATCATCTCCTTTGCCTTGTCAGTGTTGAGGGTGAGGTTGTTGTCCTCACACCATGGCACCAGACCGGCTACTTCTCTCCTATAAGCCGCTTCGTCCCCTCCAGTGATGCCACCGATCACTACAGTGTCGTCCGCGAACTTCAAAATGATGTCTTTGTTGGAGTCACCCACACAGCCGTGGGTGTACAGGGTGTAGAGGATGGGGCTGAGGACGCAACCTTGTGGGACACCAGTCGGAGTTGGAGTGTGGGCTATGTGTGTGATTTCTGTATTATTACCGAGGGGCAACCTCCAGAAATGAAGCCAATGTGGAAGTGCCACATGAGGCTGGTTTTGGCCTCCATGAAGTTTCCCCACTCAGAACCACTTTGAGTGGGTGAATGACTCTTACACAGCTATCTGTATACTGAAGTCTTAGGGATAGTGGATATAGAGCCTTTCTGAGTTTAATTAACAGATGTCTACTAGGCGTCACCATCACAGTCAGCAGAACGTATGAACAGGTAACTTTGACTGGGGGGCCTTCAGCTCACGCTGCGTTGCTATTCTCCCCCCAGAAAACAAACAAACATATTTCAGTTCAATTCAGGTTTATTTGTATAGTGCCAAATCACATCAACAGTTGCGCTAGGTGCTTTACATTGTAAGGTAAAGACAGAGAAACCACAACAGTCAAATGACCTTCTATGAGCAAGCAGTTGGGTGGCGGTGGGAAGGAAAAATTCCTTTTCTTTACCGGAAGAAGCCCCCCAGCAAAATCGGGCTCAGGAAGTGGCGGCTATCTGCCTCGACCCAGTGGGGCCGAGGGGAGGGAAACAGGACAAAGACATGCTGTGGAAGAGAGCCAGAGATTAATAATTACTAATGATAAAAATTCAGAGTGGTGTATAAACACACACACTGAAAAAGAAACACTCAGTGCATCATGGGAAATCCCCAACAGTATGAACCTGTTGCGGCATAACAAAGAAAAGATTCAGGGTCCCGTAATCCAGGCCTAACTATAAGCTTTATCAAAAAGTACAATTTCAAGCTGGATCTTAAAATTAGCAAGGGTGTCTGTCTCTCAAGTCCAAATTGGGTGCTGGTTCCCCAGAAGAGGATCTGAAAGCTGAAGGCTCTATTTACAGAGGCAAAGCAAAGCAAGACCTTTCAACCGAGAGCACACAATATCCTCAACACATTTTCATTTGTTTTGAAATTTTCTGGTGGGGTCATGCTCTGGAAAGTACCGCTCATGTATCGTTGAAGCTAAAAAGAGGTCATTTGTCTGCTTGTACAATTTGTTTCAAAGTCTGACATACATAAGCCCACATTATCAGTATCCTCCTTTGTCATGCTGCTTATGACTGCTCCAGAAGCACTAAACTACTGTGAACCAAATCATTAAAGTGAGCTGGTACTGCAATAACTTCACTGTGATATGGGTGTTTTAACCTTTTCATTACCATATTGTATGAATTAGTGTAACTTATAGTTAAAGTATAGCAGTAGAATTCAGCTGACGGGGCACAGTGACTTTATTGGGTGGGTGTGGACCCCTGAGGCCCGTTCATAACGTCAGCAGTGCCTCACTTCCACTACTTTAAGTGATTAAACTGGGCCTCTTCAGTTTGTGTGTGCTGTTGGTGCGTATTTGGAGATTTTTTTTTTAATTGACTTGTTTAACTAATAATATGGCCTGTTGTGTTGTACAGACTACAGAAATCTGTGCTTCAGTTTCAGTGAGGGAAATTCCAGTATTTTATTAGTCTTTTACTTATGATAAAGGTGCTTTTTACCATGCATTAATTATAGGTAAATGTGTCTGTGCATTGCATCCATACAGTTTACAAATGCAGCTTTCTACCCAGGTTTATTAGTGTTAGCTGGTAACTTAGAACTCCACCCTCTTGTTCGCATGTGGTCACTTCTAGTTCCAAGAAACCAACATGGCAGCATCCAAAAATTCAACACATCAGAGAGTGGAGCCCCAAACCCATTGATGATGTCATAGTGGCTACAGACATATGTTATTTTGCCTTTGGTTATTACTCAATATTCCAGTTAACAACACCAGCAGCAGCAGACACAGAGAGAATTTGTGTCACGGGCATAACAAGACGATGACGCATTCACAGTGACAATGACTCATACACATAAGCTAACTTTACAGGTCACACATCACCAACTCTTACTAGATTCATATTACTTATTTTTGTCAAGAACAATGTATTTGCTTTCTTGATAATTAAATATCAGCTTTATTGTAGTGGTAAAGTTCAAATGCTGTCTTATTTTAACTGAAAATACACTCTTAGTGGAGAAATATTGCTCAGCAGTAATGTTGATGCAAGGATAAATGAAAATGAATTATGTCTGTGTTTAGCTGCATGAGAACTGTTGACAGGGACTTTTGTTCGGGTGCATCACTGAATCCTAAATGCTAATTTTGCTGGCAAACAAGCTACTCAATCTGATTACCTAAAGCTGTTTTCACTCAAATGCTGGACAATGACAAACATAGTGGCCATGTAGAACAAGAAAAAGTGCCTGTTTTCACAGCTGGATGTACTCCACTTGGTTTAGGGTTAAGAAGCTGCTTGGGTCAAGTGTGCAGGGAGCAGGACACGAAGCCCAGCCATTTGCTGTGAATTCTTCATACCACTATCTGCTCAATTCTCACGCACCCACTGTTTGTCCCATTGTTTAGATTGTACTGTGAAAACTCCCATTCCTTAAAACAGTTCTGCTAGGTGAAGCTTTAATGTGCTTCTGCATGGTTGTTGTCAAGTCTGTCTCTGTTATCATAGAGTAAGTACAGTGTAACACACATTCAAAACATTACCTTTTGTTGTTTTCCTGCTTGTCTGAGTTTCAGGATTTCTTCAACTATTCTTAATCGCTCCACCTTACAAGGTGTGTACAGAAAGACTGACCAGTGCCAAGAATTCAGTCTTTTATGATGGTCGTACTACAGGAAACGCAGGAATAAGTCATAAAATAAATAAATCATCAAGCACTTTTTTTAGATTATAAACATAGTTGCCTCTACCAGTGAGATTGTGCTTTTGGTAGTGTTTGCATGTGTGTGTGCCATTCTGTCTATAAACGTGGTAGCTCGAAAACCTTTGAATGAATTCTGATAAAACTTTGTAGGGGTGGCGAGTGGGGTTGTGTTAACAGTCCGTTGAAATTGGGCTCACATCCATCAGGGTCTTCAAGGTCAGCCTAATGATTTATTGGTGGAAGTGCTACCAAAGAGCCTTAGAACTTAGAAACTGTATAAAGTGTGGTATGTATTGTCAACATATACAAAGTGCTGTATAGAAATAAATAATATCATGCCACATTTAACCTCTGACCTCTCCTTCAAGTGATAATAGTGCTTATTGTCATTGTTTACATTAACAGCATATATTGATATATCAAAACCAGTTTAACCAGTACCACATAACAATTTAAATGCATGTCCAATAATCCCAAATATGAATAATTTTTTGAAAAACTAAAAAACTTGTGATCAAAAACCTTTTTAACTTGATACTTCTCACTGAACATTTAAAGGACATTTTAGTCAAGACATCTTAACAAATGAATGCTACACATGTATTAGATCCACATAAACAAAAACAAGTAAAGCATAATTATACTCAAAATTATGTCAAGTATATTTAAACGGATTTCAGTGGGGCAAATGACAAAAGTCTGTATGTTGCACTCACTTTTATTGCACTAAAAACATCCTAAACTACGTTTAAAAAGAACAAAGAAAAGGATATTAATATATACAAAATACAATACTGTCCCCTTAAAAGTAAATACTGTCTTGGTGGAGGTTTTGTTGGTAAATGAAAGTGAATTCCACATGGTTTCACCTTGGAGTGAAAGACCCCTTATCTGATTCCAGGAGGAAACACAATCCTCTTGGAGTTGTGTCAGAAAGGGGAAAAAAAGAAAACCCTGCAAAATGAAATACGCCGAACTACCCGCTGTGATGACCCCCTGTGAATAAGGAAGCAGCCGAAAGTAGTTTCTTTGTTTTGTCAACTGTTATCAAGAGCAATCTGACCACAGGGTCATGCTTCATCTTCATCCACCGAACAGTAGATATTTTGTAGATACGGCTCACAAATATTACACTGTACTGACACTCCTTGATTATAAGATAAAAGTAGAAAATTCCTCCTGTGAATTGCTAGAAAATATGTGTCTGTAATTAGACAAAGCCAGACTTGCACAATCATTCAGGTTGTCTTTGGAAAGACATATGTGAAGTGGCGGTTGGAGGCTGCAGAGATATGTGTTGTTTTTAAGAATCACTCATGATCAAATTCTAAAGGTGTAGTCAGGTGATGTGTATTAGTCATACTGGAGGAGGAGATGTCAGGTGCTTTGAGGTGGAAGTTTAGTACCATCCAGAATAAACAACCCCAGGACCTGTGAGAAGAAAACAAATTCTAACATGTACACTTTTAAAGAGTATCACTGCAATATCTGTAATAATGCAGGTGTAGACTGCCGGAGGTGTCAAATTCTCCTTTCACTCCTCAGATTGCAGAGCTAAGTTCCAAAACATGCTAAAGAGCACTTCAGCATCTGGGTTTGTCTTAAACGTAAACGGTGGATACTGTTTGGGTGTATTTTTCAGACTATAAAGGCTACCACACTGTTGTATGGTGCAACGGTTTCAGCCTGATCTAAGTAAACACTGGGCTCACTTCAGCCACTCCTGAACGTTGCACAGGAGTGGTAGGTTGGTTGGTATATAATATTGCTCTATTAACCTCCGGTGTCCGTCAGTGAGTATATAGCGCACTCTAGTGGCCGAATCCAGGTTTTGAAATGTAGCCCCATTTCTCACCGCTGGATGTCACTAGCATGCTGAGACTAAAAGAGGTCAACGGAGACGGAGGAGGAATCATCCTGGTAGATTTGTAGCTGTGATGGAAGAAGTTTGAACTTAAGTTGAAGCACAGTCAAAAAAAAAATTAAATGGACCATTTACAAGTCGTGCATAAAAATTATTATCATTAGAATTTACTTGGGGGCGGGACACTCACTAAAATGCTTTCTATAGAATATCTTAATCCATGTTCTAACATCCGGTTAAGGAAATCCCAGAAAGTTGTTTCTGTTCATCTGGACCAAACGTTCTTCCAACTGAAAACTCTACGTCCAGGTGAATGGAATAAACCTTTTGGGACTTCTATAAAATAGTTACTTATCTTTAAATATAATTACATGTTATATTCTTTGGATCATCACCAGTGATGTTTTAATATGTAAGCATTTTACTACAAATGTTGTTACTATATCTTTTGTTGCAGTAGGTCAAAGGATGTCATTTTAACTACAGCTGTAGCTTTGGTATGATACTGCACAATATTTCACTATATTTATATTTATTATAACACTGAATAAAATAGAATATTCAGTTGACAGAAGTATCAGCATTAAATAGATGCTCCTGCAGAATGCTGACTTTCATATTTTTATATATCAGCTATCAATACTTTAAAAAAAACCATGTAATGTACTATTTTAATATTGGTTTAGATTAGTAGTGTATATTTGTCCATAGAGTGTGAAAAATGTCACTCCTTCCCTTTTTTCACTCCATTACTTTCCAGATGTCATCAGTGGGTGTTTGACTGTTGATCACATGATCACATGAGTGTCTGTTTATTTTAGCAGGAGAGTTGGTCTACTATAAGAATGATTTCAGATTTAGAATTTACTCATTCAAGTGTTGTTTTAAAATGTTTACCTCTGTTATATAGTGTAGATGAAGTACAGAGTAAAATTCTTTCTGTAACAGGGTTTGACTAAAATATGTGCTGCTTGCCTGCGGACACAACCTCTCACACTATGGATGCAAATAACAATTGTTGTTATTGTCAGTAGACTAGGATCATCTACCTTTTTTAATAAGTAGGGTTTAATTTGACAGAAAACCAAAAAAAAGTCTATCAAAAGATCTCAGACGTTTAAAGAGGTTTTTTTGTTTTTAGAGAGTGTGACTTGACACACAAAAAAGAGGGTTTTTTAGTCATCATCTTCTTTGTGGATTAATCTCAGAAACAAAAACATGCTACTTCAGATTCTGTTGATTATTTTACTATTTTATTGCAAACTATAGCCTTTACATCTTAACAAAATATTCCTTTATGTAAACATGTAGAAGTGCAGGAAAATAAATAAGTCTTCGTTTTGCTCATGAGTCACATAGAGATTTTATCACTGAGCAAATACCAGCAGTTCACTTCCTCCTGTGGCTCCTTGTTTGGATACTCCAAAGTACCTCCAGGGTTTCCCACAACAACAAACAAACCTCTCTTTAAGTCCTTATCTGTCCAAACAGCCAGTCTACTGGGTCCTTTCCCTTGCAGTCACGTTCTCTGCTCATCCTGAGGGAAAAATCCTCTGTGCTGCTGTTTAGATTCAGACTGGAAGGTCTGGAAGTCCTTAATGTGCGCGGAGACCCGCGAGGTGCTGAGGCAGAAACTGAGAGCTTCATCTGAGCCTTTGAGAACTGCCGCAGCCTGGGGGTCCTCTGGAGTCTGACAGGGCCGTAGCTTGGGGCCTCAACAGGTCGGGCAAGAGCCTGGATGCTGGTCATGTAGTCCTCTAGAGACTGGGAGCTCTGGGTGGACTGGGAGGATGAAGGGTTGACAGGCAAGTCCTCAAGTGTCTCGGTAATGGTTGGCAAGTGAGGCAGAGACAGCAACAACTGTCTGCGTTTCATGCTGCAGCGGAGAGGAACAATAAAATAATTAGACTCTGGGAAGGGGGTTCTTTTCAAGAAAAAATCAAAAGAAATACAGATTATAGCTGTAATTTCTAATATTTGACAACATATAACTGTGCTGCTAAAACATCTGACATAATCTGTAAACATCTCTAATTACACTCATTACCATTTTTTTAAATTTAAAAACAGGAGCTAAACTGAAAGATGTTTCCCCCTTTCCTTATTCTGTATTGTTTCCTGAAAATAATTACTTCCAAATCATTAACTTAATTTTATAACTCTTTAGTTAATGTTGAATACACTGCTAGGATTTCTCTAAAAATAACTTGTGGGGATAATTCATTTGTAGTCCTGAGGAACAGCTAATAATGAAGAAGTAAAAGAGGAATCATTCTCACCTTTGATACTTGTGTTGTAGGTTTGACATGCAGAGAGAAATAGAAGTGATGTCCAGTCTTTGCAGTTGAGTCTGAGTGGACTGGAGTGTGTATCCAGCCTTTATAGAGGCACGCTGCAGCAGAGTGATTAACCGCTAGCTCCAAAAATAGCTCAGCTGACCTAACTCGCATCTGTGTGAATTTGTGTGCGTGCACTTGAGGGTGTGTTCATGCCTGTTCAGGAAACTCAGGAGTGGTGGGTCAGCGAGGTTCAGTGGTGCAGCTGCACTGAATGTTTATATTTCCAAAACAATGAAGCCCCGTGAGCGCCTCCAGAAATCCACTTTCTGTCTCTTCTTTCCACTCTTTAACATTTATGATTGTTATCATTATGAAAATGAAAACAAGCATAATTATTCTTTCAGTCATTTCCAACCATTATGCCTCCTCCTGATCCCTTGTTATAAAACCAACAGAAAAAAATACACAAACGCACACATTTTCAATGCAAATCAACTCATTAAAAGTTTAAAAAAACAAAACATGAGGATTATGTCTGTAACGGCTCAGACGCCTGTAAAAATTGTTCATCATGTGGTTACTTCAACAATCAGTCTCATGCACACAAGTGAAATGCATGAAAGCAGAGCATACACGAGGATGCATCACATGCAAGCTGCTCAAAAAGTACATAAAATATCTGCCCTCTAATATGAATTGTTTTGTTCTTGTTTAATTAATAATTAATCTGTTTGAGCTCAGTGAAGCCACATGTTTGCATGTAACACCTCCTTAATTAGAAGAATCCATTAAAATTTATTACATTTCAGTGGAAATGATTCAATCTTATTGGAATGTATGTAAATTGAAATGTCAAAACTTGCATACATTTAAAATTCTCTGTGACTTATGAATTCCAGATATATTCAGCCTTTTCCAATGATTTTACTTTTTATTACATAAAAATTATACTTTAAAAATCGATGCTTGTTGGTTTTACTGGTGTCAGCTGAGCAGTTGGGCTTCTGAGAATTAGGAATTATTTCTTATCTGTGTTACTTTGCTGTTGAAACTGCATAATAATTTGATTCATCAGCTTTTCCCCTCAGCAAATCTGTTAAATGATATTTATTGTATTTCTGGGTAATGAATTAGTTATAGTGATGATATAACAAGTTGTTTCAGGCAAGCAGACGTCCTAAAAGTGTGGTGGATGGCTGTTATCACAGTCACAGATGTGTGGTATCTGATTTATCATTGATCTAGCTTTAATACAAAGCACATAAACCTTGACTTGTTGTTGAACCTCTGGATTTATTTTTCACGTTAACACGCCGAAGGCCCTTGATTTCTGCTTTAGTTCTGCCTTTTGTGTTTTGCATTTAGCTGTAAAAGCAAACAGTTTTGTTTTCTACATCCAAAGCACGTACGGCATAGTTTCCAATCTATTCTAATTTTAGAGTTTCACTTTTTTTTCTCAACAAAAACAACAAACTCGCCCCCTGCGTGTACGTGACCCACAGCAGTTATTAAGACTTTGTTCCATTTCGGCCCTCCCAGACGTGATTCATTCTTGTAAAAAGGATTGTGTGACACGCCCTTTTTTCCACAGTTTCTGAGAGATGACAGAGCTCACCCTGCAGCTGTGAGCGAATGTCCCAGCACGTACACCTGATATTAAACCATGGTGGCTGCAGGCCAGCAGGATATCCCCTCTGACAATGACTGCTGATAATTTGTTGTCATACGTGTGTTTGTGTCTGTATGCAGGAGGATGGAGAGTTTGTTCTTGAAGGGCTGCTGAACATCTACTGGGGTCTATGTCGACCAATAAGACTTCAGATGTATGATGACAATGAAAGATTTCGTTTCAGCAGGTATAACGACCTAATTAAGATGCCAGCTTCTAATTTCAGTCCATTTCTAAGCACTTTGAAGCCAAAAGCCAATGATATGTTTCTGAAGAGAATGATTGGCAGTTTCATCAATACTCAGAATAATTAAAACAATTATTCTACTTTTGAGCTAAGCTAAGCTAATCCTCTTTTTACTGTAGCATCATAATTATCTGAAAGATGCTAATCTGCTCATCTAGCCGTCTGCAAAAATGTAAATCCATTGCTTACTTAAGGCTTTCAATCACATCTCACCAGTTCAGAACAAGGTAAATACAATAACTTCACATAAACTGTAAAGATACATTAACCTTGTAAAAGCCTGAACTATGACATTAGGTGCGAGAAAATTCTCATTTTTAAAACTGGAATGTTTATGGAAATGTCTAACATTAAAAAAGTAACTATCAATTTGCAGATTTGACTTGTAATTTCTATTGTATTTGTATCATACTACAGTTTAAAAATTGCTACGTCTGACATTTTTGTGCAACGTATGGCTTAAATATGTATTGTGCAATTTAACTGCACACTGCTAACATCACACTGATAATGTAAAGATAACATAAAAACTCATGTATCAAATATGATACGCTTGGTGTTCGAGGTTTAAAAACTTTTCCCTTCGTTTGTCTTCTACAAAAACGGCAGATTTACCGTGGCGAAGCAGGTGTCAGCAGAGTCTAATAATAACTCGCTTGACCGAGAAACCAGACCAGCAGGTGAGTTTGAAACACGTGCGGCTATTCTCTTTCACACACACACACACACACGTGCTGGATTAGTTCAGATTACACACCTACTGAAGGAGATTATGGTCCCACAAGTGCTTCATTAAGCACTTTGGTAAGGTAGACTCACATGTTGGGCACATACGATCAAGAGATGCCACTGAAATCAGATCACCAGCTCTATAAATAACCAGTTAGACTTGTTAGAAAGGCCTCAAAGCCATCACTAAGCGGTTTTGATAGCATCTGTTTTCTCACAGAAGCACCTTATGACTAAAGGTAAACAACGCAGCATGAATCACCACTGAATCAGTGGTTTAACATTTTGTCATACAGTGGTGATGTGGTCCCCATTATATGACAAAATTAAAAAATATATGGAAGAAAAAATGAATATTCACAACTAATACTATATGATCTACTTTTTACTGTTATAAGTTTTGTTAGATTGTGATTGTAGAGTTGTAGTGTACTGGTGAGAGTCTCAAAAGCTAATTTGGAAAACTCTTGTTAACTTGTAGTGTAACACTGATTTGTCAGAGCTAGCTCTGAGGAGCAAGATTTGTCTGACTTTAACACCATATTAATAGCTGTTTGATTTATGATTGATTATTGGAAAAATCCTGGACATTATTGTATTTATTGAACTATATAAATTGCTTTCAAAAAATTAACTGAACAAGGGTGCTGATAACAAATCAAGAAATCATTTTACTTATTGATGCTAATAATTGTCTCATAATTGGGAAGAAAATACCACAGGGTGAAAACTAGGCTGCTGCTGCTGCTCATGTAAAAAGAATGTGTCAGCAGATGAATAGTTTTTATTGGATATAAATGTATGAAATATGTTCTCCCCTAACCCCAAAATGATTGTTCACATATTTTAATGTTACATTTAATGTCAGTATGAAGCACAGGCTATTGAATCTACACTCACTGTCCACTTTATTATCCCTAAAGGAGGTCTAAGCCAGTATAACCATTACTGGATTAGACCCCCTTTTGCCTTCAGAACGGCTTTAATTCTTTATCCAGAAGGGTGCTAGAGACAATTATGAGATTTTGGTCCATATTGACATGATAGCAACACACAGTTGTTGCAGGTTTATTGGCTGTACATCCACAACTCTCCTGCCTACCACATCCCAAAGGTGCTCTATGGGATTGAGATCTGGTGACTGCAGAGAGTGCAGTGAACTCACTGATATGTTCAAGACACCAGTTTGACACGATTTAGGTTTCGTGACATAGTACGTTATCCTGGTGGAAGCAACTATCACAAGATGGGTACACTGTTGCCATAAAAGAACAGACATGATTATCAACAAAACTCAGGTTTAAATGTCACCTGCTCAGTTGCCACTAAGGGGCCCAAAGCGCACCAAAGAAATATCCACCCTGACAATCCACCACCAGCAGCCTGAGGGGTTAATACAGGGCAGGATTGATTCGTACTTTAATGTCATTTACACCAAATTCTCGCTATATTATCTGAATCTTGCAACAAACACTGACTCATCAGACCAGGCAACATTTTTCCAGTCTTCTATTGTCAAATTTTGGTCAGCTTGTGTAAACCGTAGCCTCAGTTTCCCGTTCTTAGCTCACAGGAATGGCACCTGTTGTTGTCCTCTGCTGTTGCTTCGAGATTCAACATGTTCTGCATGCCTTGGTTGTAACAAGTGCTTATTTGAGTTACTATTCCCTTCCTTTCAGTTCAAAGCTGTCTGCCGAATCTCCACTGACCTCTGACATAAACAAGGCATTTTTACCTGCTGCTTACTGGATATTTCTCTTTTATGGAGTGTTCTCTGCAAACCCTAGAGATGGTTCTATGGGGAAATCCCAATAGATCTGTAGTTTCTGCAATACGCAGACCGTCTTCTCGGGCACCAACAACCGTGTCACGTTCAAAGTCACTTAAATGTTGTGGTTGGTTTTGAACTTAATAAGGCTCTCTGGACTATTTCTCTATGCCTAATCAGGAGCTGCTCCTACCTTATTTGGTGATTAGGTATTTGCAGTTGAATCAATGTACCTGTGTTAAAACAGGTGTGTTTTTTCTTTATGTGTCTCCCTCAATGAGGTGGTGACGTGGGTGGTCAGGATGAGGATGACTCTCCTCAACTACTCAGGACCAGGAGTGATGCTTCCTTCATGCGTGTTCAGAGGAGGTCAAAGACTCACACTGCCAGAGACCTGCAGCGCTTGCGCACACACAGGTTCTCAATCAACGGCCACTTCTACAACCATAAGGTACATAAACAGAACACGCATAACAGTACACCCGTTAATGTTTCTGGTTGTTGACACATCTCCAGGTGCAGAGGGGCAGTGCTTTCCTGTGTGGGTGTGCCTGTGCTTTTGCTGAGTTTTACAATAGCCAGCTGTGATCTCATTTCATTAATGTGCCACAGGGAGGAGAAAAAAAGGGGTTACACTGTGTTCCTGCATCAGTCTCTCAGATACAATACAGTGGGGCAAAAAAGTATTTAGTCAGCCACCTATTGTGCAAGTTCCCCCACTTAAAATGATGACAGAGGTCAGTAATTTGCACCAGAGGTACACTTCAACTGTGAGAGACAGAATGTGAAAAAAAAATCCATGAATCCACATGGTAGGATTTGTAAAGAATTTATTCGTAAATCAGGGTGGAAAATAAGTATTTGGTCAATAACAAAAATACAACTCAATACTTTGTAACATAACCTTTGTTGGCAATAACAGAGGTCAAACGTTTACTATAGGTCTTTACCAGGTTTGCACACACAGTAGCTGGTATTTTGGCCCATTCCTCCATGCAGATCTTCTGGAGAGCAGTGATGTTTTGGGGCTGTCGCCGAGCAACACGGACTTTCAACTCCCGCCACAGATTTTCTATGGGGTTGAGGTCTGGAGACTGGCTAGGCCACTCCAGGACTTTCAAATGCTTCTTACGGAGCCACTCCTTTGTTGCCCGGGCGGTGTGTTTTGGATCATTGTCATGTTGGAAGACCCAGCCTCGTTTCATCTTCAAAGTTCTCACTGATGGAAGGAGGTTTTGGCTCAAAATCTCACGATACATGGCCCCATTCATTCTGTCCTTAACACGGATCAGTCGTCCTGTCCCCTTGGCAGAAAAACAGCCCCATAGCATGATGTTTCCACCCCCATGCTTCACAGTAGGTATGGTGTTCTTGGGATGCAACTCAGTATTCTTCTTCCTCCAAACACGACGAGTTGAGTTTATACCAAAAAGTTCTACTTTGGTTTCATCTGACCACATGACATTCTCCCAATCCTCTGCTGTATCATCCATGTGCTCTCTGGCAAACTTCAGACGGGCCTGGACATGCACTGGCTTCAGCAGCGGAACACGTCTGGCACTGCGGGATTTGATTCCCTGCCGTTGTAGTGTGTTACTGATGGTGACCTTTGTTACTTTGGTCCCAGCTCTCTGCAGGTCATTCACCAGGTCCCCCCGTGTGGTTCTGGGATCTTTGCTCACCGTTCTCATGATCATTTTGACCCCACGGGATGAGATCTTGCGTGGAGCCCCAGATCGAGGGAGATTATCAGTGGTCTTGTATGTCTTCCATTTTCTGATGATTGCTCCCACAGTTGATTTTTTTCACACCAAGCTGCTTGCCTATTGTAGATTCACTCTTCCCAGTCTGGTGCAGGTCTACAATACTTTTCCTGGTGTCCTTCCAAAGCTCTTTGGTCTTGGCCATGGCGGAGTTTGGAGTCTGACTGTTTGAGGCTGTGGACAGGTGTCTTTTATACAGATGATGAGTTCAAACAGGTGCCATTCATACAGGTAACGAGTGGGGGACAGAAAAGCTTCTTACAGAAGACGTTACAGGTCTGTGAGAGCCAGAGATTTTCCTTGTTTAAGGTTACCAAATACTTATTTTCCACCATAATTTACAAATAAATTCTTTACAAATCCTACCATGTGAATTCATGGATTTTTTTTTTCACATTCTGTCTCTCACAGTTGAAGTGTACCTCTGGTGCAAATTACTGACCTCTGTCATCATTTTAAGTGGGGGAACTTGCACAATCGGTGGCTGACTAAATACTTTTTTGCCCCACTGTAAGTGCATGTTGTTTTTGAACAGAGTCCAGGTACATAGTGAGAGATTTCCTTTCTGTTTTAGAGTTCCTGTGGAAAATGTCCAGGGCACTCAAGCCTAGGAATCCATACTGAAGTGTTGATGAAGCAAAGCGCCTCTACTAGTACTCTGTATTCTACATGGGCATTTTCTGTTGTGAATTTTTCCATTATTGTGTTCCAGACATCTGTTTTTACTCCAGCCTATGGTTCAGTCACTAACGTAAGAGTAAACAGCACCATGACAACTGGCCAAGTCCTGAACCTGCTGCTACACAAGTTTAGGGTGAGCAATAAAGATACTGGTCTCACTTCAAGTTGATTAAAATCAAGTATTTACCTTATTAATGTATTCATTTGATAAATTTTATATACTTGAAAATGTGAGTGAAGTAAGCCGTTATTATCATGGGTGATCATTTCGGTAAATCAGTGGTAAACTGGATCTTGCCACTGACAAACGCACAGTGCTAGCCTGGAGACAGCTACAGTTTCATAGGCAGCATACTCAAGGAAACCAGTCCTTCTAACCTGCTGGCATAACAGCAACATTGTTTTTGAACTAAAAGCTTTCTATGCCTGCCTTAATACTTCTGTCTTCTAAGGTGGAGAATAAAGCTGAGGAGTTTGTTCTTTACATGGTGCATGAGTCGGGTGGTAAGTGAGACCTTTCAATCTGTGTTGTTGTTTTTTGTTTGTTTTTTTTAATTAATTTGTTTATGTTTTTTTTATTTTGTGTGTGTGTGTGTGTGTGTGTGTGTGTGTGTGTGTGTGTGTGTGTGTGTGTGTGTGTGTGTGTGTGTGTGTGTGTGTGTGTGTGTGTGACTTTGCTTATGACCTTGCAGAAAGGACACGACTGAGGGTTGGTGAATACCCACTGGTGACACGTGTGCTTTATGGACCCTGTGAGAAAATTTCCAAGATCTTTATCACAGAGGCAGACCTGGGAGAGGAAGTCACATATGATGTGAGGATGGGCTTAGTGCCACTACTCTTCTTTTATCTTGTGCACATGACTTCTTTTTTTTTTCTTTTCTCTTTTTTCTGTAGACGCACAACAAAACAATGGCTCAATGATAGACAGTTGGGTTATAATTAGCAAGCTGAGAAAAGATTTCCTGTTTAGGGACTGATGTAACAATGGCTAACATGACTAAATCTGTGACAACACTGTAATATAAATAAGGTTGCTGCTCGGTACATTCCCCAAATAGTCTATCATTTGAATCACTCTAAATTAAGAAAGGCAACACTATTTTTCCACAAGTAAACAAAAGTTTTACCTTTATTTAAAATAATAACTTAAAGCCAAATCTCACTTGTCTGATTTCGGTTCATTGTTCATTGACATGTCCTTTTATTATTGTCGTGTCATCTTATAGTTTTTAAAAGATTAGAGTTTTAAACAAAATGCCAAAGTAATATTTATTCCCAATTTTCTCTGGGTAAAACACAGAAGTGACTTTTGACAATTTGTATTAAGACAACTGAAAAACTGTTCAATACGTGTTCAGTTGATTATTTCAAATAAAGTTGAGGGCTTTTTTTTCTTGGAATAAATATTTGTTGATTTAAGTATTTGTAGTTTAAAGTATATTTTATTTTGTTTGTGTTATGTGCTAAGAGTGTGCATTTGGTTTAGCAGTTTGATTATCACTTTCTGCAAAAAAGTGTATGTTATGCTATGTCTGGGAAAATTTAAAATAGCTCCCTGCAGGCAAAACAACAATTTAATAATGAACAGTAAATGTCATATTTATTAATTTTTTTTTTTAAACAGAGTATAAATTAGGATTAGAGTCCCAAATAATGGGTAAACAAATATCTATACATCTATATTATGTATACTATATCTATACATCTCAATGAAGTTAAGAAAGAATAAAAAAGAATGGGATGCAGACACCCCAATTACTCCTGCAGGTGTGAACACAAAGTGCACAAGTTACAGGTATTCATCTATTTGGCTATGTATATGGGCCACAATTGCAGCAGATTCCAGTCGCAATATTCACTCTCACACAAAATGCAGACCTTTCCATAAAAGCAAACAATATATCAGTTGCACTGAAAAGCACAAGAATACAATAAATAACAGTAATGAGTGCTTTCTGCCATCTTAGTGCTAAACCAGGGGAAAGGAAAAAAGCTTTGTTTTGTGTAACATTTATTTGTGGATAGTTCTCCCTCAAAATGATACGTTTGAATTTATCTTTTTCCAGGTTGCCCAGTACATAAAGTTTGAGATTCCCGTTTTAGACAGCTTTGTAGAAAAACTGAAAGAGGAAGAGGAACGTGAAATAATCAAACTGACCAAAAAGTAAGTCAAGAGTCTCTCCTCTCATAAATGTTGTAAATCTCGACTGATTTATTTCATGATGTGGAGCCAATATGCATGTTTCCTGTCAGTATTACTGAATCAAAACAAGGCAGTCACTCTTCAGTTAAGGACAGTGTCACGGCTTATTGTTTGCAAGCTTATATAATCTTTCACCTCATATGACTGAGATTTCAGCCTACTAAGCCTGACATTGTATGTACTTTTATGACTCATGTGGCCTTATGAGTCTGTTTACACAGTTCTGTGGTAAACAGACTCTCAGACTTGCTTCTCTTCTGGAGACAAAAGGCACATCATCATAAGAAAAATATTACATTGCAATGTTAAGATCAGGTTTAAGGTTGGGATAACGTTTCCATGAATTACTACAAGTCAGTGATGGAATCGCAACTGTGCCTTTCATGGTTACAGTTAACTTGCATCAAATTGTCTCAACCTGTATTCTTTTTTAGGATTTGTGTTCTAAGTAGCTAAGCTCCACTGACAGTCTGACGAACAAGTCATTCATAACACATTCTTTGTTCAGTCTTTTCATTAAAATAATACCACTCTTCAGTAATAAATAAATATGTATTTGGGTTTAAGTGTGAACATGCAACACAAAGCCTTTATTCGAGTGTTTCTTTTCCCCACCTCTGCAGGTACAGTGCCCTGAAATCTATGATACTGCATCAGCTTGAAGACAGAGCTCACACTGATGACAGAGCATGATTGTTTCTATAAGCGCGTGCTGATGTGTAAGGGGAATGGGCGGGTGCAACACTAATGATTGTTGTTTTAGTATGGGAATAGTTCCAGATACTTTAGTGAATGTAGAGGTAAAGGAGAAAAAGTGAGTCACCACTTTGTATCATCTATTCTGTCAATATTTTTACAACTAAGTGCATCACTGTTTTGATATCTTCTATTAATATATTCACATTTTGTATGAAAATCTTTACTGCACATATGGATATTTATACTGAAGTGTTTTGGTAATGTTTTCTCTGACTTGGACCTTTTTATCTAATAAATCAGCTTTAGTGTTGTCCTTCAAAAATACTGCTTGATGTCTTATAATAAAGAAACTAAGCTTGGGCTTACACACACAGCCATATTTATTATTTCCTGTGTTTCCACAGACTGAACACACATTAGCATTGTTCTTCTAAGCAGCCCTCTTTGCCAGCTACTTCCCATGAGGTGTAGGTGTGTGTGTGTGTGTGTGTGTGTGTGTGTGTGTGTGTGTGTGTGTGTGTGTGTGTGTGTGTGTGTGTGTGTGTGTGTGTGTGTGTGTGTGTGTGTGTGTGTGTGTGTGTGTGTGTGTGTGTGTGTGTGAACCCTGACCCTTTCAGCATTACACAATAGAGGTATCCTGAGAGAGTATGGCTGTTCCTTTTTCCCACAGATTTACAAACGGCAAGACTTTTGTAATATTTTGTGGCTCAACCTTGACTTTAAACACTGACCTACAATCACTCACTATTATTGTTTTATCAGATCATAACAGTAATTCAATAATGCTCCCTACTCCCAACCATTAATCTCGCATATATTCACAGAGCTCATGGTCTTACTAAAGCAAATTTAGTTTGAAAAATTGGGCAAGAGGAAGATTGGTCACATTTATCCACTACTTAAGGGAATATTGCTAAAGGTTAACTGTGTCCAGCTAAGGAAAGCTGTATCTTATGAACTTCTAAAACCCTGCAGAAATGGAAAAACTCCAAGTATAGTCATGTTTGCTGAAGTAATTTCTTTTGAGCCTTTGAATACTGGTTTAATTTTCAGTATGAAAAACATATGCTCGTGCAAAATTCCTGATAAGCATCAGAGTCTGCCTTTCCTGCAAACGGATAAGATATTCTGTTAGATTGCTATATATTAAACTAAATATCTATGCATGGAAGTTAGTAGAAACTATAAGCAGACATTGGATTTACATAGCTGAAAATTTCTGGTTTCTGATTGTGTTCAATAAAAGCAACTGAACTTGTTGCATGCATGTAAATGTTCCATTTGGGGGGGATAACAATTCTGAAAAGTAATTTCAAAAACATCAGCTATTGTCTGAAGATGGTTAAGCTTTTAAAGATATATCGTTTGCATCTATAAACAATGACTGATTCACAAAACAGGAGGTCTTGAACCACATCCGTGATCCAAATAAAACTGCTTCATAGGAAGCTGTGAAAACCTGGCCTTTGCACCCTAGCTGATAGGTTTGAGAGACTGGCAACTGATTAGCAGTAAACCAAAAATAAAAACAATTGTAATGATTTGCATTCACCAAAGAGCTACTGTGTGGACCTTGACTGTTTTATCAATTGGTGTTCCTGTTGTTGTAAATTTACTTACAATCTCATCTCTGAACCCAAAAACAAAACGTTTTATCATATTTTAATATCATCCTAAAATTAAAGGGAGAAAATCAGTATTAAATACAATGTTAATTGTGCTGTACTGCACATAAATTAAAATGCCATTTGGAAAGACTTATTGTAATTCGCTGTTTTCATGTGTGTGTAAATAACACAAACAGGCCATTTGTTAAAGCATTTTTTTACTGTAATAGCACCCTCTAGTGGCCATTGAAATACTGATGCACAAAAACTATTTCTGTAGGCACAACCTAAACAGAACCATCTGTGTGGAAAAATTACACTGGTGCAGAAATGACAAAACTGCAAGACCCAGACCAATGATACCATCTTTCATCTTGTCTATGGATTAAATTAACTGGGAAACTGTGGCACACTACACACTCACTGGCTCACAATTTGATTGGCAAGTCGATAGGCAATGTAAACAGGCTTAGTGAGCTCTAATCAGAACCATAATTTACAAAATGAGCTGTTATTCCATTTAGTATAATACAAATAATCTGAAAAAAGTTTACTGAGATCACAGGTCAAGTGGGGGGCTGAAAATTCTAAAGTACATCAGTTACTTCAGTAAAAAATTTCCCACGTGTGAGAATAATAAAAGTTTACCTTATCTTATCTTACAATGTGCAAAGTTGGCAGTGACAGTTAGCGAGACCTAACCTCTCTAAGGGGGTTCGATCCGACTCAAAGGGGACAGAATCATGCCAGGAAAATTATGAATTATTTTTCTAGGAGTGCAAAAAAAAAAAAGAAGAAGAGGAACAAACAAATGTGGTCACTGGCATTTCTGGCGTAATAAACACCTGGATTTTATAGGACTGTTGGTACTGTTAGGGGTGTGAGATTATTTATAAAAATAATGGTGATGAACGGTTGAAGGGGTCCCCTGTGAATTTTTGCTTAGAGTCCATCCCAACAGCAGCCTGCTGGCCAGTTAAAAGAATGGAGTTTTAAGGCACTTCCAACTTTTCAAATTAGGAACTGGTAGCTAAATCTATCAAGGGGCCACTGGAGAAACTGGGACTTTTGGCACTTCAGCACTGGTTTCATTTTGCATTAGTTGCAGCTTGGTTGGGAGATGCTCTTAGAAAAACATTAGCATTTAACAAACAGGGCTTTAAAAGGGCTTTAAAAGTTTTAAAAAAATCACCAAATTGCTGTTGGGGCAGATGTGTCTGTAAATCATTTCAAAACTATATTTCTCATTTTTCTTGCCTTTTATGGTCCTTTCCCCAGTTTGATGTCAGAGAAATCATGTCAAGTGTCTGTGGTCACTGCTTATATAAACAAGTTAGTACAAAGTGAAATGATACTTCCTGATGATGTGTTTATGGTCCGTTAATTGTTTCATTTTGTGTATTGCGTTTTCCTACGGACAGGTACCGCAAACATGCTGCAGCGCAGTCTTCCAACTGCACGTTCCTAGACGTGGATGACGTTGTGCGTTGGTCAAACGGTGATTGGTTGAGAGGTGGGCCGAAACAGGGAAGGAAAGGACAGGTAACTTCCACCAGTAGCAAGAGAAGAGCTAAAAAATAATAATGAATACAGCAAGAGAGGCACAGACAGCGGCTGTAGTGGGCGCTTTTCATTTCCTTTAACACTCTGTTTCACTTCAGCTCTTTGTATTACGTAACTTCAGTCTTGTCCACGGCTGGCTGAGTAGCCCACTCACCTGTAGCCTGCCGCCTATTTTCGACACTGCCTCCATCGACAACAGACCCTCTCTGCAGGTAGACGTGCCGTCCACGGACTGCCAACGCGTTACCGCTACTATATAATGTACACCGATATATAAGTCACACCCCACTGTATGCTCGAGTCACACTGTATCTTATTTCATACACGCCCCGAGGTGAAGTTGAGATAAAGCTGTGAGAGCGACAGTCCTACAGTTCGATGCGAACCAAGGATGGCGACGAGTGCGGACCCAAAGATAGTTATAATAGGATGTGGAGTATCGGGTATAGCAGCGGCTCACCGGCTTGTCAAAGCTGGATATGGTCATGTGCGGATACTTGAGGCGACTGGAAGAAGCGGGGGACGAATAAAAACAGCAACTCTGGGTAAGTTTATATGTAGTTTCTGTTTTAGTCAGTTTCGTCTTTACACTGTCAGAAAATCAGAAACCAACTAAATTAAATCCTTAGTAAGAACAACATTAATTTCTAAGTGTGAGCATCTTTATTGCAGACAATCTAGGAGGATAAGCGATCCAACATGGTCTTGTCTCTTTCAATCACCTGCTGCTGTCAGCATCTTCTGTTGTACTTATTCTCAGTTTCAGTGCTTGGACTGTTGTGCAGCTTTCTGATGTTTTCCGAATGGTGAAACAACACAAAAATGATGCCAGTGCATACAGACACCTCACATTAAAGTTTTTACAGGACACTATGCAGTGCCGTGAAAAACTAAGTGCATCTTAGCAACCAGGTGCTGTGAAAGTCTGGATGAACCTCACCACACAAAAAAAAGGGTTTTGGCAGTCCGCTGTAGGCATGTGACCCGGGCACCTTGCAGTCGTTGAGTCGATCTCTGTATGCCAAGGTATTCTAAAGTCAAATGTGAGTGTCTGTCTGACAAGCTAAAGCTTGGCCCAAAGTAGGTCAGACAACAGGATCGTGATCCCAAGCACTAAAGCGGAATAGCTGAAAAAGAAAATAATTGAGGTGCTGCAATGTCTAAGTCAAATTCCAGGCCTCAACACGATTGAATGTGGGACCTTAACAGAGCTGTGCTTTAATGGATGCCCACCAACCTCAATAAACCGAAGCAACATTGTAAAGAAGAGTTGGCCAAAGTTCCTCCACAAAGACGTGAGAGACTACTAAAGTCATGCAGTAAAGAATAACTTATAGTTATTGCTGCTACAGGTGGTTCTTCCAGCTGTTGACTCATGGGGTGTGTTTAGTTTTTCTCAGAATTACAAAGAGTTAACCTGATCTACTAGTACAACGGCCTCCCATCATCAAGATAATTATGCTGTCAACTTAATCTTTGGTCAGTTTACTGTCATTGTGCAAGTAAATGTACACAAAGACTTGTTTTTCTTTGACAGGTAGCACTATTACAGAGATTGGTGCGGCTTACATCCATGGCCCATCTGAGGAGAACCCATTGTTTTGTCTGTCTCGTGACTATGACCTCCTGCCTCCAGAAGCCCTCACTCCAAAGAACCAGGCCGTAGACGTGGATGAAGATCCTCCCTTGGTCCCCAACTGGTTCAGCAGTTCAGGTGACCAGACATAGTAACACAAGTGTACTTCAGCACATCGCATCATCGTGTATATTAATAGCGTGCTTGGTAAGCTGTGATTGTTATTACAACTTTAAATTCTGTCCCAAAGGTCAGAGGCTGAGTGCAGAAAGCATGGAACCAGCTGAGGAGCTGTTTCGTGAGATTTTAGATAACACTTCACAATTTCAAAATCGCAAAAACACATCGTGGGAGAGTGTAGGACATTTCATGCGAACAAAGGTACATTGTTTTGAATTATGCTTGTTGCTGATGATATAAAAAGCTGTAAAGAAAAAAATCTGTTTTGTTGAAATTTGGCATTTTGTGCAGGCGCAGAACCAAGCAGCGGGAAGGTGGAAAGATGAGGATGAAACCACTAGGCAGCTGCTTCTCTCTGCCTTCAGTACTATGCTGAAGTTTGAGTGCTGTGGAAGTGCGACTCATAGCATGGATGACATAGACCTGGCAGGCTTTTCTATGTATAAGAGCCTACGTGGCGTGGACTGCACGCTTCCAAGGTTTGTGCATCATTGTATGCATAAAGGGTGTTAACATAAATGCCATTCATTTACTTGTCATTTGCTCACCTGTAGCAATTTAAGTTTATGCCTTCACCACCAAGTGCTGTCAAAGAGTAAAGCTGCATTGATTAATACTGAGTTATTAAAGTGGCAGTGATTTAGATCCTTAGTCCTTTAGATTGTTTCTTTTATTTACTCCTCTGATCAGCCTGTGTGAGAACCTTCTGTGGTTTTTATTATAGCGATTAGCTAATTATTATTTATTCATTTATTGTCTAGTTTTACAAGAACAAAGCTAATTTATCCACAATAAAGACTAAGACAATGAAATACAGGCACCTTGATGTCTGTAAGTACGCACTAAATAAATAGAAAATGCTCTTGACTGCTCCAGTTTCACCCAGTTAATCTTTATAATTTGTTATTTATTCACTACAGATTATATTTAAAGTAGCCAGACAGGATCCATGGACATGTGCTTGAGCTAACTCTTAGACATATTTGGCACTCTGCCATATTAAAGGTCATGGGCCTGATTTCCATTCGCTGCACCTTAATTCATTTAGAGAATCACTAACCACGACTAAGTCTTGAAAGACTATGAAAAAACCAGGAGCACATGCTGAAACAACTTTAAGCTAGCACGGGGCTTTCACAGAAACACAAAGCAGGAGATGAAGCATAGCTGAATATGTTTCTAAACCAACTTCATTCTAAGCCAAAGACTAGAAAATATGATGAAGCATATCTTCCCTTTGGCTTCACCTGCACAAGGCATTTTTTGAAAAATGTATTGATAGCAATGTTGAATATTATTACACAGGAAAAAAAAACAACTACATGTAAAATAATTACACCGTGACGCCTCTGCCTTGTAAATGGAGTGACAGTAACTGTGTGTGTATGTAAGCCTGTAAAAACTGAAGATAGTCAGATTAACAGTAACAGTATTTCGTCTCTATCCGCCATTCTGTAAATCAGCTCATGTAAACAATAACGTGGCGCACAGCGTGACGTGAAAAAAAGGCACATACCTTTGAGGTTGCGTGGCGACGTAAAGGCAAAAAAAGAGTTTTAAAAAATCTCAGTTTTCGGTGATTGGAAACGCCGTTTACGTGTGGACGAAACAGCTGCGTTTTCAAAAATACCCGTGTAGGTGTGGACGCAGTGTAAAAGAGTTAGTAGTTTATTTTATTACTACCTGTCATTTTTAATTGTTTACTAAATGTTTGAGGTGTAAAATAAACCGCAATGGAGCAAAATAAGGGTGTGTGTGGTTGGAGGATGTCTTTGTGTGTGTGTGTGTGTGTGTGTGTGCGCGCGTGCGTGCGTGCGTGCGTGTGTGCGTATGCGCGCGAACATTTTTCTTGTAAAACAAAGGGGGGCCTAGCAAAAAATGTTTGGGAACCACTGCTCTAATCTAATGAACCTCAATAGTAAGCGGTGAGTCAAGTTTTGCACACTTCATGGACACTCATCATCACTTTGTCATTGTCAACAGCTATGATTATCACATCAAATATAAAATACAAATGTACTACAGATGCTGCATTGTGGTCATCTTAATGTATCTTATCTTGCAGAGGATTTGAGCGCCTAATCGAGAACTTGATGTCTGAACTCCCCTCTGATTTGGTGACCTACAATTGCCCTGTGAGCTGTGTCCACTGGAGCAACACAGAGTGTGGCTCAAGTCCTGTGACGGTTGAGTGTGAGAATGGCGAGAGGATTTCTGCTGATCACGTTATTGTCACTGTGCCTTTAGGTAAACTTCTTTTCATATACTTCATCCTGTTTTTCATATCTCTGCATGAAATTGATTAATTGTAAATTCCGTGCTACGACCAATGTCAGAGCTTAATCTTAATGGCGGGGTTTTGGTAGTGTCACTTTAACAATGGAATACAGACCAAGTTAGATTTAACCCTCTGCTGCAGTTTATGCAATTTTTAATACGTTTTCTTTTTGTCAGGATATCTGAAGAAGCACCACTCCTCTCTGTTCTACCCTCCTCTCCCGGCCCACAAGCTGAAGTCGATCGAGACACTAGGATTTGGAACATGTGACAAAATATTTGTGGAGTTTGAATCGCCGTGGTGGGATGCTGATTGTGAAATCATCTACCTCGTGTGGGAAGACGAGGTTTGTAATACAGCAGCCAGAATAGTTTCATAAGTATGTACCGAACCTGTCTTAATAACAGGTTGACAGATATTTTTAAACTTTGTTGCACAATTTTAAAGATATGAACCTGTTTCTTTGTTTTTATGTATATGATGCAATAAAATATCTCAGAAATGTTGCCTAGTAAGGGTAAAACAATAGAGACATTGTGTGAACTTGTGTTTTAGAGCCAGAGATCAGAGAGGACATAAACCCTTTTGTGTTTTCAGGAGACTGTGTCAGACCAAGTGTCAGATGTGAGTGAATCCTGGATAAGGAAGTTGGTGACATTCACTGTGCATAAACCTTCTGAAACGTAAGTGACATGTTAATCTGAGAGACCATTAATGATTTTTCCCTCCTATAAAGTTTCCTTTGCAATTCAAACCAGCATTCTGACTTCTCTTGTTGATTAACACAAACTCTCAGGGGTAGCCATGTTCTCTGTGGTTGGATTTGTGGCCATGAGGCAGAGTATATGGAGACACTTCCTGAGGAGGAAGTGAGAGAGTCAATCACAAACCTCGTCCGTACATTCACAGGTAAGTTTTATATCTGATCTAAACCTTATAGCTCTTTCCTCTATAGCATAATTAAAGATAAAAAATAAATATCAAAGAGACTAATGATTAAAATTAAAGGTTGTTATACCTAAGAAAACTTCTCTGTATGCACAAGCATCACAACAGTTCAATTTTTCGTTAGAAATCTATAAAACATCTCATTGTTATAGGAATAAAACAAGTTCAGGTAATAAAGAGTATATATGCAGATATAATGGCATTAAATCGAGCAGCAAACGTGTATGACTATTACCTAAATATCTTTATGTCTTACAGCAATAAGACTGAGTTTGTGGTTGAACCTGCTAATATGATGTTGGCACAAATTGTATTTATATTTTAAAAATCTGATAGTCATCACACTCTTACTTATATATAACATATTAGTATTGGGAAAATAGTTCAGTATAGATTTATGAAACCAGGTCAGATTGCAGAGTTTATCCTCTGATGTTGACATGCCCAAAACAGGCCACTGTGCAGATGACAATTGATTGTAGAAAACTATGCAGCTATTTTCCTCGACTGAAACCTTCTAGTGCAGAAATGTACATGTTAGACCGAGTATTGAATAGGTATTGAATGGGCACCATTAAGGTAGAAGCTACCTGGTTTGTGCCCAAGAAAACACACAAATTGCCTGGACACTACGTCAGGAAGGGCACCCATAATAATCTGTCAACTCAAATATACAGAGCTGCCTAATGTGGTAACATGTTTTGGAAAGGGGAGCATCTAAAAGTAGCTTGAGTAGCAAGAAATATTCTTCTCAGATAATTGATCCATAATTGATCCAGCTGCTGCTTTTTAATAAACCAGAATGGGGTGTCACAACCCAGCTCAAAGGACGTGACAAGCAAGTGGGAGACCACACACAGGCTTTTAAAGGCTGTAAGATATTTTTAATGAAATAAGGTAAAGAAACTTAAACACAAGTTAAATAATACAACAGCCATAACTGAAGAACAAAATGAACATAATGAGTGACAGACAAAGAGAGACAGCCATGGTTCAGTCAAGGTGTCTTTATACACTGGGACTGGCCTGCTCAGGTGTGCTGCATCTATAACTGGGTCAGCTCTACCTACCTGCAAGAAACAGGCAACAAGAAAACAAGAACACAAGGCCACCCCACTGGCTGTCACAGGGGGCATATTGGAGGGGCAGGCTGTATAAGGCACTGCCTGCTGAAATGAGCTAGCAAATAGTTACTGATATACAGTATTCAAGTCCTAAAAAGCTGTCATACATAGAGGGAAGGCTTTAATATGTAGTAAAAGTAATTTATTTATATCTGTTTTTTTTATATATTTTCTGAAGTTGTTGAGCCTTGGTTATTTCATATTTGTGTGTAGGAAACGATACCATCACACCAAAGAGAATCCTGTGTTCCCGGTGGTTCACTGATCCCTGGACATACGGTTCCTACTGTCACCCAGCCATAGGCTGTACAGCCAAGGACCTGAAGAACATGATGGAACCTCTGCCTTCACAGGAAACTCTGTCACAGGTACAGAACGTCTTGAGCCACCGCTAATATTTTTCTTCCAAGGAGCCAGACTTTCATGTCATTTTTCTAAAGTGGTCTTGAGTAAGAGTTCTCCAGGCTTTTTTGAATGTCTTTAAAAATGTTCAGTCCAGTCCTTGTACCTGACCATTTTCAGAGGAGTGTTTTGTCCGTTAAAATCCATTTTAAAAAGTATCCTTTAGCGCTTTGTTACTAGCAGCCTGTTGGAAAAAATGCATCATTTGTTCACATTTGTTTATTCAATCTATAAAAACTGCCAGTGATAACACTGTTCAATTCAATTCAATTTTATTTATATAGCGCCAAATCACAACGCAGTTTGATAAGAATTGCTAGTAGAAAACGTGACATATCTTGGCATGGTGTGCAGCAGATGAACTATTAGTAAATCAAGTGAGTCATATTGCCCAGGGAAGTACTGACTTCTGTTACTTTATAGTTAGACAGAAAGTGACATAATATAACCTTGAAAAATGTTTCTCACTTTTACTGCTTGTGTGTTTCAGCCCCTGCAGGTGTTGTTTGCTGGAGAGGCGACCCATCCTTGCTTTTACTCCACCGTCCATGGAGCAATTATTACTGGGTGGAGAGAAGCGGATAGACTCATCACTCACTACTGGGCTTCTGTTAGCCCATGAATTCCCTGTAATATAAGAAATTTAAAGATAAAGACTTTTCTTTTAGCTTTTTTTTTTTTAAACTAAAAAACAATCAGATAAGTCTTTTATCTTTTCTGACTGCTCTTTAGTCAGATAAGATAAAAGACAAATCTTATCTGTGTCTTATCTGGTGACACTGAGTAATCATAGTGGTTGTCTTTTGGCACTAAAAACCACAGTGCTGAATATGGGAAAAAAGAGGGCTTGTGGCATAGTTATGTTGTAATCTGGAGTTCCACTCCTTATCTAGGTTTAAAGGTTGACGCATTACATTATACATTAGTCATTGCTAACATGTTGCCAAGGGAACTTTTACTGGTGGAGTTGTTGGTAATATTAATGCAAGTAAAATTATGTTTTTGTTGTGATTTTAAAAATAAGAATATGCATAAACTGAATCAATGCCAACAATTTTAATAAAAAATATCAAAGAATAAGAGCACTGAACAATTTTAGTGTATTATGAACAAATAAGACACAGTTATGCATGGTCAACCATGGCATACCATAAAAACGACAGGTAGATCACACGTGACTTAATCGCTACAGGCAAGCAGTAGTTGGGCAGGTGCTTGGATAAAATTTGCTAAGCAAAGCAGGTACAATAGAACAAATACAAATGGCAGGCAAAGTAGCAGGAAGTTATTGAAAAGTGGGTCAGTGTGGCGTGGGGTTAGTGATACAACCCTTAGTGAGTGTGACTGAGGAAGGAATTGATTAAAAATGGGAAAACTTGCAGGTATGGATGAAGTAAGCTAGATAAAAAGTACACCAAATAATAGCTTTATTTTCCATAGAGGAAATATCCATACATAAATGCATTCCCTGGACATTGCAACTATTTTGCAATGATTAATAAGCACAAATCAAAGTCCAAATCATCTGTTTTAAACCACAATCAGGACACATGCTATGTAGTTGCTTGTGTGTTTTTTGTCTTTCTATAGAATAAAAAGACCACAAATATAATGTGTGATTCAGATGCAGAATAGTTCATTTCCTCAATAGGGAGAACACCAAATCATTGAAACATTACATTAAACACAAAATAATGATATATTTGCATTTTCTAAAGGACCGCGGTCCTCCTAATATTTCGAATTATGTAATGATTTTGTTTCAGTTTATGCAAACATAATTTATTAGATTCCCTATAATAAAACTTAAGTAAATGACAGGAGATGCACTTTGCTTTACTTGTCACAAGTGGACAAAAGGGCTCTATCCAGGTTTGTGATTGTGTTTTTAATTAATAAATAAAATCAAACATGGACACATTGTAGTGTATTTACTGTGTTTATTTATGCAAGTAAATTAATGTCTACTTTTTTCTCCCCCTGTGTTCACCTTATGAGGTCACCAAATACTCTTGTCTTTATTGGTTTATGCATAAAGAGCAGGAACTTTCTCACTTGCACCTCCACAAAGGTGTTTTTCTT
This sequence comes from Rhamphochromis sp. 'chilingali', assembly GCF_963969265.1. NCBI lineage: Eukaryota > Metazoa > Chordata > Actinopteri > Cichliformes > Cichlidae > Rhamphochromis > Rhamphochromis sp. 'chilingali'. Next base: position 14,955,170 of record NC_137947.1, on the reverse strand, counting down.
TTCTGTACTAGAAGCACCAAGGTTAATCATAAACCAGGATTACCAGGATCCAGGTGCATTCTAGGGCACCCAGGCGTTTCAGGCTTTCTGTCATCTGAAATGAAAATGTTAGTATGTTATATAGATCAAAATACCAGCTAACTGTAAGAACCTTGATGTCAGTCCTCTGTTTGAAAATACATTGTCTGCCCTCTAATACTCTGAAGTTTAATACTGAAAAACTGCAGTAAGGATACAACTTTAATTATTAACTGACAAGTGAAGTCTTTGTGTTTTGGAAATACAAATACATTTCCTCAAAGTCACCAAATAAAATATTCAATGTGTAATGAAGTGTATTTTATTTAAGAAAGCCACTAAAGACAAAGTAGCTCTCTATGAATATATAAGGTGATGTCATGTGATCAGCTTTAGGGAGGCATGCAAACTTTTCTTCTGTCAGCTCATCTGTCTCTATCTCTCTGTCTCAACAAAGCTCTTTTTGGAGGAGTGACCACTCCTTACAAAGAAAATAACTTTAAATTTTAAGTTATTAAGTTACAATTTTGAAACCTGAAATTTTGGCTTATTGATAATATATTATAATGTAAACATATTTTCAATGTATTTTATTTATAATGGCGAGAATAACTTTCCATGTAGTCAAGCTTTCTAGGGAAAATCGGAAAATGGACTTTATTCTGAAAATCTTGACCGGAAGAATTTTTGTTCGCAGCTGGGGGGGGGTTTTCGCTCCACTGAAGGACACAGCTGCGGTTCACCGTTGTTGCCAGACATGGGTGGACACAGAGACGCGAAAGTAGTGATCATAGGATGTGGGATAGCTGGTATAGCAGCAGCACAGAAACTGGTGAAAGCTGGTTTTCATCATGTGCGGATACTGGAGGCGACAGGAAGAAGCGGAGGACGAATAAAAACAGGAAGGATCGGTGAGTAACATGCACTTAGGGCTTTTTCAGTCAATCTGCAGTTTTTTAAATTCTGGTGTCCGCAAATTACAAACACACAATTCATTTTCTTGTCATGATGGCAAGCAACAGTGTAAAGTTGTTTTTTTTTTATTTCCTCACACTGCACTTTCATGTTGGATGTGATTGAATGACCTAAAGTGAAAGCGCAGCATACAGATGCATGCCAGGGATATGATAGAAGGACTTTGGATACTACGTTAGAGAGGACACCTTATAGCACAGCTGTATAATGAGTTGAACTCTGGCAGAAACTTACACATTGCATAACCGTAATGTATAGCTCCTCCAAGCGTCATAAAGTGGTGTGTAGCAAAGGTTTTGTGGACCCATATGAAGGATTCGTAAGAGAGGAAAGCGAAGTAAAGAAAGAAGCCTTACTGCTGTAAACTGCTCAAAATACAAGATGCAAATAATTTGGAGCAATATGCTGCTACCATTCTGCAACTGACTGGATCAAGTTGGTAATGACATTCAATATGTTTTTGATAATACAGTAACTAAGAGTGATAAATTACTGAAAGCCACATTTAACAGAAATTAATATTTAACTGTTACATTTGAGTTCAGTAACCTTTCTGTTCTATAGGAATATAACTAGATTACAACCAACTGGCAGCCGGTTGAGTCCCCTCGATTTGTGCTAACTGACAAAGTCTCATTCAAACCGATTGAAACATGGCAGGAGTTTGTCTACATTTATAAATTAGACAGCTATTATATGAAACCTTCAACAATGTCTCCTAGAGTGATTGGACTCAATCCAAGTCAGACTATAACTGTTTGCAGAAAGGTTGCCTTCTATAAGGTGAGATTATTCATAGCATCCCCAGAGTATTTTAGTTTATCGATACTATGCCCTATCAATTTTCCCCCGATCTTTGTCAGGTATTTACCAAAAAGTGATTGCAGGAATTTTTTTTAGAAATGACTTGTTGGTTTGGTTTTTGGTGAAATTAACATCACTGTTATGTTTCCATCACTTTGAATACATATTTTCAGGGCCTGAAAAGAACTAGATATTTTATATATGTAGATACAATAGGTAGAGGTAGGTAGGTAAAGTAAAGTAAAATAGGTAAAGGTAGAATCATGAAGATACTTGAAAAACAGGCCATTTCTTTGAGATATGTATATATCTATCTATCTATCTATCTCTCTCTCTCTCTCTCTCTCTCTCTCTCTCTCTCTCTCTCTCTCTCTATATATATATATATATATATATATATATATATATATATATATATATATATATATATATATATATATATATATATATATATATATATATATATATCTATATCGTTAGCTTCATAGCATAAGTGCCTAAGTCATTGACTTAGTCAAATGACTTAGGCAATTATGCTATGAAGCTAACGATATATATATATATATATATATATATATATATATATATCGTTAGCTTCATAGCATAAGTGCCTAAGTCATTGACTTAGTCAAATGACTTAGGCAATTATGCTATGAAGCTAACGATATATATCTATATATATATATATCTATATATATAGATATATATATATATATATAGATAGTCACGGTTCTGAGTCCGTTGGACCCAGCAATTGAGTTTATTATGTTTTGGTTTACTTTTGCATCATGGATTATTCTTTATGTTTCTCTGGTACTTTGTGTTTCAGTTATCTTGGTGTTTTGGATTTGTCAAGAGATTTTTGTTTTTATATAATTTGATCAGCTTCATGAAATGTGTTTTTCTGTTGTTTAAGCAATCTAAATGTCTATGTGACTTTTCACCTAATAACTTTTGATGAACTTATTCAGCTACTGAACCATTTCCTCTTTTTGAGAACAGATGTAGAAAAGGGAAATAACCCGTTGCTTTTAGTACACTCTGTACAAAGTGTAGACAGGAAACTGCAGAGCATGTTTTTAATAGAAGTGAAACTATAATCTTAAGTGTGTGCTGATTCTGAGTGACGTTGTTATTTTTGTACACACACACACACACACACACACACACACACAGACATGTATAAAATAAAGGAACGCAGGCAGCAGTGTGCAGTTGCAGGGTGCGTTTGCTGCTGCCCACGCGTGTAAAAACGACTGCAGTCTCTGTGTTTTCTAACTCGGGTGTCTTAGCTGAAGAATTACAGGGTGATTTAAAGAAATCCCCTGTCAGGATTGTTTTCTCATTCTCTTGTTGTGATGATGATGATGATGTTTATTATTAGAGTTTCATGTTTCTGTTTATCCATGTTTTAGGAATTGTGGTTTCATGTATTATTTTCTGTCCGTGTCTTTTAGTAGTGTTTCATGTTTTCTGTTTTATTGTGAAAGTCGTTGTCTTAGGTTAGTGTGTGCAGCTTTGTTCCCCCCTGTCTCGTTAGCCCTGATCTCTCCCAGCTGTGTCTCCCTCCTGTTGCCCATTCCCTCATTACTACCCTGTGTATATAAGCCCTGTGTTTTCCCATGCTCGGTGTCGCGTCGTACCCTCAGATTATGCCTGTGTGTTTTTTGGTTTCTGTATTCGCGGCACTTCACGTTTGGTTTTCATGTCAGCAATAAAGCTGAGGTTTTGATTTACAATTCTGTGTTCGAGTCCTGCGCTTGGATCCTCCTCTCCGCCTGCCCGCACACAGAGCCCTGACATAGATATATAGATATAACCCCTTCAGAAATCCAGTTTACTCCAGTCTGTTTACGAAGACATGTAAAGATATTACTCGTAAAAATTTAAAGGAAAAAAACACACACACAGAAACATTGGAAACCGCTCTTTGGCTGACGATCACTTTTTGGCACAATACCAGCAAATAATAGAGCACCAAACAGAGACAGAGATTTAACAAAAGGAGGCAGGACTTCAAGGACAACATAATTAAAAGAACAAAACACTTAACTAAGAACACTGGGACTCGGGATTATGACACCAAGGTCTGTAAATGATACTACTGTGTTAACTAATCTCACTATTGTTGTCTCTTAGGACAAAATTCATTCAACAATATACAACATAGTGTAGAAGAAACTAGACACATTTTAAAAATAGAAATACAATTAAAACCTGTTCCTATGTAACAGTATATTTGATCATGTGGTTAATAAAACAGCAGGCTGATTGGTTATCCAGCCAACCCTTGCCTATACCCTTGCCAGGCAGCTCTAATACAACAACAGCATGGCAAGAGTATATAATCCGATTATTAAAAGTTGTTTCCTTCTCTGCTTCTGGACAAAATCTTTTTACCTGTAGGTGATAAAATTGTTGAGATAGGAGCAAACTGGATCCATGGGCCGTGTGAGGAGAACCCGGTGTTTTGTCTGGCCCGTCAGTATGGGCTTTTGGATCCAGAAGCCCTCAAGCCGGAGAACCAGGCCTTGGATGTCAGAGGCCATCTTCCTTGGGTTCCCAGATTCTTCAGCAGTTCAGGTTCAAGGATGTTTTTATAAAGTGTATTTGTTGGTTTGATTGTTTTTTTAGATTAGTAATATTTTGATTAGTCTTACACATAACCTAATTACTGGGGCAGGGAAGGTACGTCAACCAAATGCAAAGTATTAATGCAAATAAACAAGGAAAAGGCAGAGGCTGTAAATCATCATTGTTTGCATGCTGGTGTCTTAACAGTGTGAATGGTGTGGCCAACAGCCACTGAGCTCTGCCATCAAGAGGTGATATAGTTAAAGAGTGAAAAAGTCCATGAGGAGTAGAGAATTCCCTTCATTTTATGAGGATGACTTCATGGAACAAATGGATTTTAAATTGATTTAAAAGATTCAGAGCATACTAAATCTGTCTTGGTCATCTTTATTGAATGGGAAGATAAAGTGTGAAACCAGCCTTCAAGAAGAGCTCTGAACTGGAGGAGAGGTTAAAAAAATGTAGAGAAGTCTAGATTTTCCTGACCAGTGTTCTTGTGTAACATCTGCAGGTCGGGAGCTGAACGCTGAGGACATCTTACCTGCTCAGAAATTGTTTTTGGAGCTGATAAATGAAAGTTCCGATTTTCAGAGTCAAAGAGGAGAACCCTGGCCCAGTGTGGGTGATTTCTTACGGGCACAGGTAAATTTCTGGCTGTGTTTTTATCCACAGCAAATCATTAGTGGCATCTAGATTCTCACATGGATTGTGGGTGTTTTTCTTTGCTTGTTATCTGGTGTAGGTGCAACAGCACGCAGCAGAGAAATGGAAAGATGTTGATGAAGCCACCAGATCTCTGCGACTCTGTGTGATCAGTAACATGTTGAAAGTCGAGTGCTGTGTCAATGGGACTCACAGCATGGATGAGGTCAGCATGGGGGCCTTTGGCCTATACAAGACTCTACCTGGACTGGACTGTACATTCCCAGGGTTCGTACTCCTGACTCTGCATTTACACTGTGCAAAAACAACCATTTATTTTGTTAGGGCAAACAAGCAAATACTCAGTCTTAATTATTGTCTTAGTAGATTAGTCAGCCTGTAATGCAATTTTTAATTTAATTCAGTAAATTGTTGCAGCACATATGACTTAATAGTTATGTCCTTTGTTTGTACAGTGGCTATGAAGGTCTAACCCAGAACTTGATAGAAGAGCTCCCTGCTGGTTTAGTGACCTACAATAAGCCTGTGCGCTGTGTCAACTGGAACAGCGCAAAGAGCACAGAGCCCGTGATGATTGAGTGTGATGGCCAAAAGCTCGTTGCTGATCACGTTATAGTCACCGTGCCACTTGGTAAGTTTCACACGCATAAAATGCTGATTTATACCTCAGTGTATGAAGGTTTTATTACTTAATACATGCTCCCTTATTCACATAGGGTCACAAAAACAAGTACTTCCACATTGAGGCTCAGTGAATTTAAAGTTGTTGTCTTTTTGTCAGGATACTTGAAGAAGCACCACTCAACCTTGTTCCATCCTCCTCTCCCTCTGCACAAGCTGCTCTCCGTCCAGAGGCTGGGTTTTGGGACAAACAATAAAATATTTGTGGAGTTTGATTCACCGTGGTGGGATGCTGACTGTGAGGTCATCTTCTTCGTGTGGGATGATGAGGTGAGATTTCATAAAGGCATACTCAGCCACCTAAATAAAGATACTGTGCATGCTGTGTTGGATCTTAAACAGGAGTACATCAGCTCATATCTCTGTTTCAAAATGTTTGTAGGTTTATGCTGGTTGTTAGATTCTTTGCTAACGCTTGAATGTCTGTTTAATCCCTTTTCATACTTCAGGATGCTGTGGTGGACCAGGTGCCAGATGTGCAAACATCCTGGATAAAGAAGTTGTTTGGCTTCACTGTACTCAAACCCACTGAAAGGTCAACTGCTCACAAAATGCTAATGCTTGCCCAGCATTTTAGATTTGCACTGAGTGGTAAAAACATGCCAATTCGTACATTAACAGTGCAGTTCTGTGTGTGGTTTAATCTTCAGGCACGGTCACCTTCTCTGTGGCTGGATTTCTGGACATGAGTCAGAGTACATGGAAACACTGTCTGAACAGCAGGTCACAGATGCCATCACACAACTTATTCGCAGGTTTACAGGTGAGTCCAGACAGATCATAAGTAGTGAGAAATGCCAGATATTCCAGTGTCATTAGTTTCACAAGGACTTACAAAAGTCATTTTAGAAAGATATGTTTTGGGGTTTGTTTGTTTTTTTGCATGTTTAGGGAACCCCATCATCACTCCAAGGAGAATCCTGCGCTCCCAGTGGTTTCACGATCCGTGGACGTGTGGATCCTACAGTAATCTTGGAAAAGGCTGTTCAGAGCAGGACCTGGACAACTTGATGGAGCCCCTTCCACCAAAAGGATCAAAATCACAAGTAGCTACATATTATGTTCACACTCAAACCACCAGAAACATCATTAAAGGTCTAACACTTCTTTCTAATTTGCCTCTTTCAGCCCCTGCAGGTGTTGTTCGCTGGAGAGGCAACTCATCACTGCTACTTCTCAACCGTCCATGGAGCTGTTCTCACCGGGTGGAGAGAAGCTGATAGACTTATCTCGCACTACTCACTCATTACTCCTTCTGAGTTTCCAAAGTCAAAGTTTTAAAAAATAGCTCTTTGCCACTAAAAAGCTCAAATTTACTATAATATAAAAATGTACTTCACTTTTGATGTGTTACATTATTTTTAAACAATGAAAATCAGAGTGAATATGAAGGCTTGCTGCTAACTTGAGGATGTTTAATGGGCCTCACTGGTACTTTCAACCAGTACAGGCAACACACACAGTGTGTAGAATAATGATGTGTTGACATGAATAATGGTTGTTAATACTGACTGTGCAAATTTGTCATTTGAGGACTGACGATAACTGACTGAACTTTCCTTTTGCAAACTCGAATTGTTGCGTTTGGACTGATTTTAATTAACTATGAATAAACTGTATTTTCTAGTGGATCGGCTTTTTGTGAATGTAATTTTTAGGGACTAAGCACATCTCCTGACATGATGCATTTTAAGGCAAATATTACAAGGTCCTTCACCTCAAAAATGCTAGAACAGCTTTAAAATATGACTTTTTAGCTGTTTTTTAAGCACGCTCACAGAGTCCACAGATCTCAGGCACAGAGGAGAGTTTGGGGCCTCAAGGATCTGCTGAGGATGTATGGATTTAAAGGTTCACTGAGGTAGGCTGGGGCTTGTCCATGAAGAGCTCTAGAGCAGCAGTAATGCATCTTCACCTGCTGCTAATTTGTAAAGTATAATATACTTTAACTTTTTATTTAAGATTTTCTGCCTTTAGAATCATCAAAGTCCTTCTAAGTCTCATCATCCAATACCGTTTCAGATCACCAGTCAAATCTTAAAAAATAAATTCTAAAAAAGTTTGTTGATTGTAATATAGGGGTTCAACGGGGTGAAAATGTATCACCTCTTTGCAATCTTTTTAAATGATTTTGAGTATACAATGAATAGGTATTATAATGACTGCAAAATGAGTGATGATGATGCTGAGGTCTGTGTAAGACTTATTGTTCTTACGTATGCAGATGACACTGTAGTATTGTCAGACTCAGAGACAAAGCTATAGAAGCCTGTATACCTGTTCTGACTCGTCTCCCCAATGTGATGTTTGTGTAATTTCACTGCAGGCAACTGCAAGTGGCAAATAAAGGCTTCATCATAAGAAGAAGAAGACTTTAAATGCAGTAGAAAGATATTGTGTTGACTGGAAACTAAGTGTAAATTCTAATAAAAGTAAAGTTTTTGCAAGAGGTAAAGTAAGAAAATTCCATGACTTCAAATTTGGAATTTCTGTATTACAAGCAGTGGATCGTTATGCTTATCTTGGTGTCACATTTAATTACAATAACCACTTGAAAGGGCTATTAAGTCAACTGGGGCAGATTTGGAAAGCTCTATAGTTTGTTAACTAAAGCTAGAGATCTGGGATTATCTGTTGAAACTCAGTTACAGTTATTTAACCAGTTGCTCTTACCAGAGGCGTGGGACCATGAAGACATTTCATTAATTGAATCTTAAAGCAAGCATTTCAATATACAGGATTTTATTATTTATGAGAACATACCAGAGTGGTGAATGATAGCTATAAGACCACTTACTGAGATGAGTATATCTGATATTCTGAGACAAAATTGGAATTCCAAAATGTTTAATAATTTTGGAATTCCAATTTTTTCCAATAAATTACAGAATATTTCAACAAGAGATCAAACTGGAATAAAATTTGTGTAGTTTCTATTTTGTGTTATCTGGAAAAGGTTTAGATGCGGTGTTCCCAGTCATTATGGGTAGATTGTATGGAGTTATATGTACCAAATGTTTATGTGGACTTTGTAGATTAGGGAAACTTGGAGATGACTCTCATTACTTGTTTGAATTTAGTCATTTTAAGTTGCAAAAACAAACATGTCTGCCTGTGTATTTTAGGTTGAGACCAAATGTTTATAAGATGGAGAAGTTGTTTAATACTAAGAATATTGTTAAGGTGCGTAAACTTGCAAAATTTTATAAAGAAATTGTATATAAACGTGGATATGTGATTTGTTGGGAGAATGAAATATAGCCTAAAAGTCTGTACCAAAATAGGGTTTTTAAAGGCTTCCCCTTGAAATAATCTCCCTACCACCATCTTTGACACCGTCATCAGTTTTTATTCAATGACACGGAAGATTTTCTGCCCAGCTCAGGTGTTCCTGCAGGGGGCGGTAGCAACTTATACGAACCTGAAAAAAGTAGAAGAAGTCGTCTTCATGCCGGTGTGTCTGCCAGAAACTGATTGCCGTCCGCGGGAGCGCGCGCAGCTGCTTAAAGCCGCAGCGCCCGGATTACTTGCGTTGCCAGCTACTTCCGTGCAACTGATACAACGTGGGGGGAAAAAACCCAAACACATTTATGCCTTTGTTATTAGGCAAAGGTATGCATTTATGGAGCTTTAACGTTTCTTGTAACCGAATTATGACGCTTATCAGAAGGTTGCTTTCAGTGTGTAGCGCAGTCACGAATGACTACACGCATCACGATGGAATAATTAATGCCTACAGGTTTAGTATGTCTACTCTTGTTGTTCATATTTGTTATAAGACTGTCGAATAGTAGTTAAAACAATAAAGACCTATTGTGCCAGTATCACCATGACTCTTTCTTGTTTGTTCAGAATAACGACTGAGAACATGGCATTTTAGCGCTACCAAAAAGTGATTGTGGCCTATAACTTGTCACTGAAACAATATTTCGGCTTCAAACTTGTTGTATATATTCCAGAGGGGTTACATGTGATATATTATATCCCAAAAACTCTCCAAGAACTGCTGAATAACTTGTACAGGAACAATAAAACTGATAATATGCCATTTTCAAGCTGCCAAAAAGTGATTGTGGACTATAACTTGTCACTGAAACAATATTTCGGCTTCAAACTTGTTGTATATATTCCAGAGGGGTTACATGTGATATATTATATCCCAAAAACTCTCCAAGAACTGCTGAATAACTTGTACAGGAACAATAAAACTGATAATATGCCATTTTCAAGCTGCCAAAAAGTGATTGTGGACTATAACTTGTCACTGAAACAATATTTCTGCTTCAAACTTGGCGGATGTCATTCAGAAGGGTCATATGTCAAATATTACATCTCAAACAGTCCCTTAGAAATGCTGAATAACCTGTAAAGGAACATTAATACCGATAATATGTCATTTTCAACCTGCCAAAAAGTGATTGTGGCCTATATCTTGTCAATGAAATACTATTTCTGCTTCAAACTTGCTGCATGTCATTCTGAAGGGTCCTATGTGACATATTATATCTCAAACAGTCCCTTAGAACTGCTGAATAACCATTAAGGGAACAATAAAACTGATAATATGCAATTTCCAACCTGTCTGTGAAGGTTCTCAGTCATCCAGGTCATCGTAGTTTTTTTCAAAATTGTTGGATATCATCCAGAAGGGTTACATGTGATATATATTATGTCCCAAACACTCTCCAAGAACTGCTGAATAACTTTTAAAAGAACATTAATACCGATAATATGTTATTTTCAACCTGCCAAAAAGTGATTGTGGACTATATCTTGTCACTGAAACAATATTTCTGCATCAAACTTGTTGGGTATCATCCAAAAGGGTTACATGTGACACATTATATCTCAAACAGTCTCTAAGGACTGTTGAATAACTATTAAAGGATCATTAATACCCATAATATGCCATTTTCGACCTGCCAAAAAGTGATTGTAGACTATAACTTGTCACTGAAATACTATTTCTGCTTCAAACTTGGTGGATGTCATTCAGAAGGGTCATATGTCAAATATTACATCTCAAACAGTCCCTCAGAACTGCTAAATTACCATTAAGGGAACAATAAAACTGACAATATGCAATTTTCAACCTACCAAAAAGTGATTGTGGCCTATATCTTGTCACTGAAACAATATTTCTGCTTCAAACTTGTTGGGTATCATCCAAAGGGATGATATGTGGCACATCATATCCCAAACAGTCTCTAAGAAATGCTGAATAACTTTTAAAGGAACATTAACATTGATAATATGCCATTTTCAGCCTGCCAAAAAGTGATTGCTGCCTATAACTTGTCACTGAAACAATATTTCTGCTTCAAACTTGTTGGGTATCATCCAAAAGGATGATATGTGGCACAGCATATCCCAAACAGTCTCTAAGAAATGCTGAATAACTTTTAAAGGATGCCATTTTCAGCCTGCCAAAAAGTGATTGCCGCCTATATCTTGTCACTGAAATACTATTTCTGCTTCAAACTTGCTGCATGTCATTCAGATGGGTCATATGTCAAATATTATATCTCAAACAGTCCCTTAGAACTGCTGAATAACTTGTACAAGAACAATAACACTGATAATATGCCATTTTCAAGCTGCCAAAAAGTGATTGTGGACTATAACTTGTCACTGAAACAATATTTCTGCTTCAAACTTGTTGGATACGATCCAGAAGGGTTACATATGATATATTATATCCCAAACACTCTCCAAGAGCTGCTGAATAACTTTTAAAAGAACATTAATACCGATAATATGTCATTTTCAACCTGTGCATAAAACGTCAAATTTCAAAAATGTTGTAATTCAAAAATAATACAAAAAAAGGATAATGGCCAAATGGAAACAGGTGGGAGGAGATTTGTTTAAACACATTAGGAACACCAAGTAATAGGAAAGACAAAACAAACGGTAATAAAAATGTCATTCCAATACAGCACTTATTAATTGAAACGAAAACCAAAAACAAATAACAATTACATCCAATTAAAGAAGAAACCACCAGTTAAACTAAACTAACAAATAGACCAGAAACAGGGGGTATAGCAGAAGCTCAACACCAGTAAACCATGGAACAACATATATATTAATTCTTTGCATACAGTAACTATACTAACATGTTAGGAAACACAAAATAATTGAATCATCCTACAAACAAATTGCAATCAAAGCTGAACTCTAATGTTGTGAACAACACAGAAACACACACAGCAACACGAACATAAATTAATGAATTAATAAACAAATTGAACAGGTTGAAAATGGCATATTATGGGTATTAATGATCCTTTAAAAGTTATTCAGCATTTCTTAGAGACTGTTTGGGATATGCTGTGCCACATATCATCCTTTTGGATGATACCCAACAAGTTTGAAGCAGAAATATTGTTTCAGTGACAAGTTATAGGCAGCAATCACTTTTTGGCAGGCTGAAAATGGCATATTATCAATGTTAATGTTCCTTTAAAAGTTATTCAGTATTTCTTAGAGACTGTTTGGGATATGATGTGCCACATATCATCCCTTTGGATGATACCCAACAAGTTTGAAGCAGAAATATTGTTTCAGTGACAAGATATAGGCCACAATCACTTTTTGGTAGGTTGAAAATTGCATATTGTCAGTTTTATTGTTCCCTTAATGGTAATTTAGCAGTTCTGAGGGACTGTTTGAGATGTAATATTTGACATATGACCTTTCTGAATGATATCCACCAAGTTTGAAGCAGAAATAGTATTTCAGTGACAAGTTATAGTCTACAATCACTTTTTGGCAGGTCGAAAATGGCATATTATGGGTATTAATGATCCTTTAATAGTTATTCAACAGTCCTTAGAGACTGTTTGAGATATAATGTGTCACATGTAACCCTTTTGGATGATACCCAACAATTTTGAAGCAGAAACATTTTTTCAGTGACAAGATATAGGCGGCAATCACTTTTTGGCAGGTTGGAAATTGCATATTATCAGTTTTATCGTTCCCTTAATGGTTATTCAGCAGTTCTAAGGGACTAATTGAGATATAATATGTTACATAGGACCCTTCAGAATGACATGCAGCAAGTTTGAAGCAGAAATAGTATTTCATTGACAAGATATAGGCCACAATCACTTTTTGGCAGGTTGAAAATGACATATTATCGGTATTAATGTTATTTTAAAAGTTTTTCAGCAGTTTTTGGAGAGTGTTTGAGATATAATATGTCACATAGGACCCTTCTGAATGACATCCACCAAGTTTGAAGCAGAAACATTGTTTCAGTGACAAGATATAGGCCACAATCACTTTTTGGCAGGCTGAAAATGGCATATTATCAATGTTAATGTTCCTTTACAGGTTATCCAGCAGTTCTAAGGGACTGTTTGAGATGTAATATTTGACATATGACCTTTCTGAATGATATCCACCAAGTTTGAAGCAGAAATATTGTTTCAGTGACAAGTTATAGTCCACAATCACTTTTTGGCAGGTCGAAAATGGCATATTATCAGTTTTATTGTTCCTGTACAAGTTATTCAGCAGTTCTTGGAGAGTTTTGGGGATATAATATATCACATGTAGCCCCTCTGGAATATATCCAACAAGTTTGAAGCCGAAATATTGTTTCAGTGACAAGTTATAGTCCACAATCACTTTTTGGCAGGTCGAAAATGGCATATTATCAGTTTTATTGTTCCTGTACAAGTTATTCAGCAGTTCTTGGAGAGTTTTGGGGATATAATATATCACATGTAGCCCCTCTGGAATATATACAACAAGTTTGAAGCCGAAATATTGTTTCAGTGACAAGTTATAGGCCACAATCACTTTTTGGTAGCGCTAAAATGCCATGTTCTCAGTCGTTATTCTGAACAAACAAGAAAGAGTCATGGTGATACTGGTACAATAGGTCTTTATTGTTTTAACTACTATTCGACAGTCTTATAACAAATATGAACAACGAGAGTAGACATACTAAACCTGTAGGCATTAATTATTCCATCGTGATGCGTGTAGTCATTCGTGACTGCGCTACACACTGAAAGCAACCTTCTGATAAGTGTCATAATTCGGTTACAAGAAACGTTAAAGCTCCATAAATGCATACCTTTGCCTAATAACAAAGGCATAAATGTGTTTGGGTTTTTTCCCCCACGTTATATCAGTTGCACGGAAGTAGCTGGCAACGCAAGTAATCCGCGCGCTGCAGCTTTAAGCAGCTGCGCGCGCTCCCGCGGACGGCAATCAGTTTCTGGCAGACAATCACTTTTTGGCACAACACCGGAACAAAAAAGCTTGACGGCAGATTCGAGTCGGGATGTAAACAGTGAGACACATGTCTGTTTAGTGCATGCAGTTGAGTCAAAGTAAGTGTTCTCTTAAAGCAAATGAAGGACGGTGGATATATATTTGGGTAAATAGCATGAAACTGTACCAGGCACTCCGTCATGTCGACAAGTTCAGAACCGTTTTCGACTTTGGCGGACGGGAAGTGGCTCACTGGTTCCCCGGACACATGGCTAAAGGTGACAGCTTCGGTTTTACATTGGCTCTAAAGTGTGGTTTATGGTGCTTTTGAAAATGCGGGTAATCTGGTGTTCGAGGTCATTTCTTGGTCACATAGTTGCTGAAATAATTTGTTCTTTGTAGGACTAAAACAGATGAGAGCCAACCTGAAGAGTGTGGACTGCATCATAGAAATACACGATGCCAGAATATCCTTTTTATTATATTACACCATAAAACAGTATCATCTTTTAAATAAAAAACAAACAGTGGTGTATTTAATTGTATCAAAATTCCAATAAAAACCGTATTTTCTGGAGGGTGCTGCATGATGCCAGCTGTCATAGCTTTTATTGTTGATATTTGGACATTATTCCGTGTTATTTTGTTAACCAATACCTTAATAATCGATGAGAGATTTTGGCATATTTTTAGGGTGAAAAATCTTTTATATTGGTGTAATTTTAATTTTAAGCCTGAATATTTTTATTTATAAAAAGCCCTTACCTCTACCTAAAGTACCTCTGCAACATCAGCGGATATGATGGGTTATGATTATATGTATAGATAATCTATACACTCTTAAAAACAAATTATTTTATAGACAACATAGCAACATAGCTTTGACAACAATTAAGCTTTGACTTTGAAATGGGGAAAAATGGTGTATATAGGTAGTGAGTTTTTTTCTATTTTTGATTTTCTTAAATATATTGAAGGACAGCAGACAAGGTCACATAAGAAAAAAGAGCAAATTGATATAAACATTAACAGTGTATATGGATTTTATCACCCTTTTTAATCCTTAAGAGAAACTCTTAAGAATAAGAACATTTTGTGCAAAAGGTACTCTATGCACCATGTTAACATTTTCATTGTAGAAGCGACTTTTTTAAGGCACGGCAGGAAAATAAAACAGGAAAGAAAAAAGCACATTGGTTTGTGATTCGGAGTAACCTTTTAAACTTTACTTAAAGAAAGAGCTACAGGAGAGACAGAGAGTTTTCACTATTATGCCAATAAACATGGTGCATAGTTGTGAAAATAGAAGGTGCATCACTGTGAACTGATCTGGGAGATGCACATGAGCTGATTTTAAAAAAATATATATTTATCTATGCAAGATTTTGGCAAGATAACAACTAAATTATGTAGAAAGTGGTTTAGTTTAGTTCAGAGCTTGTTTACCACCTGAGCAAGACAGGTGTTTCTAGTCCTCTACTAAGTACTCCACGTGTGTTCTGAATTTCAAAAATAGCATGTGGTCAGGTGATAATTTAAAACTGCGGGAGCCCTGTGATGTTAATCCTTAACTTTAAAAACATCCCATTCTCTGGAAGAAACCCGGTGTTTCAGGACACACTGAGTGCCAAACCACATTTGCTAATTCTCAACAAGATGGACCTCGCTGATCTGTCCAACAAGCAGGTACAAATTCTTGCAGCAGCTTTGGCAGAGTCGCATGTCAGCAGCATTTTACTGTACTACAGCTACATTTACTCTGCAGAGAATCCTGAAGAAGCTAGAAAAAGAAGGGATGACACATGTTCTCTTCACAGACTGCTTAAAGCAGAGAGACCACAACATCAAAAAGGTAGAAAAACATTTTACTGTTTGCAGCCATTTCCTACACAGCTAAAAAAGTTGCAAAAGTTATGAGCACAGATGTGCAAACTAATTCTGTCTTCTTTTCTTTAGCTGGTGCCAAAGGTGATGGATATTATTGCAAGCAAACCACGCTTTAACCGAGAGGAGGTACATTCAGTCTGGACGGTTAAACTATATTGTTTTAGTGCTCTGTGGCAGAGAACATATATCCTCACTGCTTCTATACAACCTCAAATTCAATTTCTTGCACAAGATATGAGGTATGTCCAGAAAAAGTGCCACAAAACTATAGAAATTGCACTCATATCCTCACCATGCTGTGAGTTTTGCCTATTAAATAATGACACGTCCCTCCTTATTGGCTATCTTAGTCTTTAAGCTACAAATATGGAAGCAAATTGCTCACCAGTGTCTTCTATGTTGAAGAAATTAGTTTTCTTTGAATGTTACATTTTCCTACTTCATTGATTTTATTTAAAATGCAACCACATTAACGTGTTAAACTTTCAGATTACAAATTACTGCCTGATGGTGATTGGAGTGCCCAATGTTGGGAAGTCGTCTCTTATTAACTCGTTGAGAAGAACAAATCTAAAAAAGGGTAAATGCAGAAAAGTTGTGGATTGATTTGAAGATTTCAGTATAACTTTCACCTCCTCATTAACGAGTGTTGCACTTGTACACTAATTTCAGGTCGTGCATCTCGAGTAGGTGGGGAACCAGGAATAACCAAAGCGGTCCTAACTAAAATTCAGGTGTGTGTGGAGAATGCGTTTGCCTTTGTTTGTGTTTTGATGGTCTGATCAACCATCCAGTATTTATAACTGCTGCTGTCCTCAGGTGTGTGAGCGACCCATAATGTACCTGTTAGACACACCTGGAGTCTTGCCTCCTAAAATTGAGAGTGTTGAAACAGGCATGAAGCTGGCCTTATGTGGTATGCAGATTTTTTTTTCTCCCTAACATAATTATTGTCAGTTTGTATATATGATAAAATTATTTTTTTCCAAATAGTTGGATTTCTTGTTTATACAGAATGATTTGAAAATCTGTTTTTCTCCAGGAACTATACTGGACCATTTAGTGGGTGAAGACATCATTGCTGACTACTTACTCTATTCTCTGAACAGGCTAGGAAAGTTCAGGTGGAATTTTTCTTTCTCCTATTTTGTGTTCATGTGCATTTTTTATTTTTTTTATTTAGCTTTCTCTTGAATGTTTACTGTAAAGATGTGTTTGTGTGCAGTTATGTGGACAAATATGATCTCCAAGAGCCTAGTGACGACATCCAGCATGTCCTCAAACGCATTGCTGTAAAACTTGGAAAAACTCAGCGGGTCAAAGCGATTACTGGAGTGGGTAAGACACTGCTCATCCTATGCATACAACTGCTCTGTACAGTGTAATTAATGATTTATTTATCAGTGATTTGGTTTTATTTATTTGCTTTTTGACTGGGAACAAAATTGATGCCACTGCCTTGTCTGTGTTGCAAGCAAGCTTTGTAGTTTAGCATGAAGGCTTGAAATGGGGATAAAAAAAAAAAAAGTCTGCAGGCAGGAGCTTTAAATAGATTTTTTTTTATATATATTTAAAAGTAAAGTAAAGAAAAAAATCTTACTATTCCTAAAAAATAAAAGTGACTGCTTATATGCAACTGGCCATTTCCTTAGTTACTATTACTGGGTCAAGATCTGAAGACTGTGGGTCACCGCGTGGTCTTCTGCAACTGTAGCCCATCTGCTTCAACATTTCATGTGATGTGTGTTCAACATTCCTTGAGTTACTGCTGCCTTCCTGTCAGCTCAAAGCAGCCTGACCATTCTTCTCTGGCATCAACAAAAGCATTTTCACCCAAAGAACTGCCACTCACTATTTTCCCTTTTTCTGGCCATTCTCTGTAAACCTTGGAGATGGCCGTGTGGCCATGTTCATTCTCAGTTTGAACTTTGGTAAGTGGTCTTGATCATGTCTGCATGCTTAAATGCATCAAGTGACTGGATGATCATATATTTGCTTTAATCAGCAGTTTAACCTACTGCAGTACCTTTTTTGAACTACTTGCCTTGGAGTCATTTTTGACCAGGACATGTCCTTCAACGCACATATTAAACAAATATGTAAGACTGCTTTCTTCCATTTGCGCAACATCTCTAAAATTAGAAATATCCTGTCTCAGAGTGATGCTGAAAAACTAGTTCATGCATTTATTACTTCCAGGCTGGACTACTGTAATTCATTATTATCAGGATGTCCAAAAAACTCGCTGAAAAGCCTTCAGCTAATCCAAAATGCTGCAGCAAGAGTCCTGACAGGGACTAGAAAGAGAGAGCATATTTCTCCTGTTTTGGCTTCCCTTCATTGGCTTCCTGTTAAATCCAGAATTGAATTCAAAATCCTGCTCCTCACATACAAGGTCTTAAATAATCAGGCCCCATCTTATCTTAATGACCTTGTAGTACCATATCACCCTATTAGAGCACTTCGCTCTCGCTCTGCAGGCCTTCTTGTTGTTCCTAGAGTATTTAAAAGTAGAATGGGAGGGAGAGCCTTCAGTTTTCAGGCCCCTCTTCTGTGGAACCAGCTTCCAGTTTGGATTCGGGAGACAGACACTATCTCTACTTTTAAGATTAGGCTTAAAACTTTCCTTTTTGCTAAAGCATATAGTTAGGGCTGGACCAGGTGATCCTGAATCCTCCCTTAGTTATGCTGCAATAGACATAGGCTGCCGGGGGATTCCCATGATGTATTGAGTTTTTCCTTTCCAGTCACCTTTCTCACTCACTATGTATTAACAGACCTCTCTGCATTGAATCATATCTGTTATTAACCTCTGTCTCTCTTCCACAGCATGTCTTCTTTCCTGTCTTCCTTCTCTCACCCCAACCGGTCGCAGCAGATGGCCGCCCCTCCCTGAGCCTGGTTCTGCCGGAGGTTTCTTCCTGTTAAAAGGGAGTTTTTCCTTCCCACTGTCGCCAAAGTGCTTGCTCATAGGGGGTCATATGATTGTTGGGTTTTTCTCTGTATCTATGAAGCGCCTTGAGGCGACTTTTGTTGTGATTTGGCGCTATATAAATAAAATTGAATTGAATTGAATTGAATTGAATTCACGGGCAATCCTCATGGTTTGTTGCACTTTTCTCTTTTAACGGTTCAATCCCTTTTTTTCCTTGTCTCTTTCAGGAAATGTTACCATCACAATACCAAACTACACAGCAGCAGCATATGATTTCATAAGAGCCTTCAGGAAAGGAGAGCTGGGTCAAGTAATGCTCGACTGACCCGAGTCATTTTACCGACGATAACTAAAAACTGTTTCTGGATTTCTTCAAGAGCATATTAGTCTGTGTCTGCACTGACATGGTGCAGTTTTTTGGGCTTGTGGATAATGCAAAAAGTCACCAGACTCCTGTATGACTTGTAAATAAAAGACATTTATTAAATAGTCATTCTCAGTTTTGCTTGTAGGATACATGAGACAGATATCCAGGGTGGTGTAAACAGGATATTTATTGGCATAAAGACAGTGATAACAAACTCTTTAATTATTATGTACATCAGTGTAGCATATAATAGAGTGCACTTGTAAATGTGGAACAGTCTGTTGCTCCTGAGTGTCTTTTGTAGGTAGATTAATTTTTTTTTTTTGGAAGATGTAAACACCGTGAAAACCTTCCAGAGACACCGGTCGCTTTTGAGAGCAGCGGTAGGTTTGCCTCTCATCCATGTCATGATCACAGATCTCAGATGAATTTCAGGTGTTATTAGAAAACAGTGAACTATTCAGAATGCGAAGACGATTGTGGAAAACTAGCTGTCCCAAAGCACAGCACTCTTACTTATTCTGTTATTTAAATTATTGTATAAAGAACGAAATGAAATGTGTTTCATTGGTTGAGTTTGGAAGCTGAACAAAAACACGTATTTTCCTCTGTAAAATAAATAAGTCCATATTTCAGAGAAAAATTACTAATACTGTTTGATTTCAGGGGTGAGAAAATGCTGGTGCCAGGTTCCTTTCAACTTAATAAATGTTATAAAGTAGCTGATAATCTGTACTGCCATATTTTAAATGAACTGCAGCAAGTCCAAACTTTATATTAATACACCGGTCTGCTTTTAAACACAGATAGATTCTCTCATTTGTACAGAGCTGCAGTACAAGTCACTTTTTATTTTGTGCATATTATTAAAAGTATATATTTTTTAAATTTGGCAGTAGTTAAAATTGGCAGAAAGCAGCTCGGTTAGACTCTGAAGAGTCATTGGCATTTTGCTGATATGTTCTTCAGTGAAATACTAAGATTTAAGCTTTAGGGGTGGAAATTGACAGTAGTTCTGTTATATATGCAGAGATGAAGTCTGAGAGGTGAAATGTCCCCATGAATACTAAGCTGGTAACGCAGCCTGTTGTTTGCCGGTTGGAAAAACTGTAAAAAGTACAGTACAGTGATGCTTTTGTCATTGTTTTGTTCTGCTCCTGTGTGGCCGCTCTAACTGGTCTTACCCGTGCAGGTTCCAGTCAGTCCTCTGCATTATAATCATAACCTGGATGGAACTTCGGTTCTAGATCCAATCACAAATGTATCCTACAAATCACCCAAATATCTACAGTATACTGTCCATCAAGAGTCCATATTTAGGAGAAAACATTGTGATAATGACAGAAACTACTTTAGAGAAAAAAGATCCATTTTGAGTAGAACCTGACATTAGAGCATCAAAGTAATTGGTCCTGTTGTAGTAATCCAGCTCTTCCTCCGAGTTGTCTGTGTTGCCGCGTCGGTAGGCAGATGCGTACCATTTATCTGCCGTTAACGCCACTGCTGCCCCTGCTGCTGCTGCACTTGCCACCCTCACCGGTGACGTCCGGCCGGCCACCCTGAAACGAGAGCGGGTCCCGCCGTAAGCGCCTCCTCCCCTGTAGGTCCCTGCTGTGGAGCTGCGGGAGGGTGACCCTCGAGAGGAGCCCCTGGACCCTCCACGTCCGCCTTTACACAGCGTGGGCTCAAACAGGAAGGCAGAGAGCAGGAGGCAAGTCCAGCATGTTGCAACCACCTGGTTCATCCCAGACATCTGTACAGGAAGAGGACACGATGGCACATCTTAAACCTTCCTTTGATGCAGTGGTCAAATAAGACTTAAAATATTTTGTCTGTTGTGCAAATATATAGGAAGTATTTGTCAATTTGCATAGTTTTAAGTTTGCATATACAGTCATCATGGTAATGTGGGTCTTTTAATGATTTCTTTGGGCTGCTCTTTTTCTAGACCACGGTGATCATACAGCATACATCTTTCATGACTTTAACCTCCTAGGACCTGGCGTCCACATATGTGGACATCACATTTTGGGTTATTTAGACCAAAATACTAAATCTTGCTCTACAAGGGCCTGATATCCATTTACACGAACATTATACTGCAACTGTTATATTGAAATTTTAAATGAATATCCTCATATGTGGCTCTCATTTATCTTAGAAACAAAAATAAGGGAAAATAAATCTGGTAATACTTTGGTTTTACATTCATCAGGTCCCAATCAGCCCAAATATCAAAGAGAAATTAAAAACGCATGCCATGGAAGAGTTTGGGACTTAGGAGGTTAAAAATGAAGAATTGGGTGCACAAGTTTTAGCTGATTTTGAATTTACTTTCATCCACACAGGGTCAAAATGATACATACAATATGTGCATACATACCCACTAATATTTTGTTAAATAAACCTTAGCAAGTTGCACCTCAACCAGATGCTTTTGGTAGCCATTAACAAGATTCTGGTATAATCATGGCTACATATTTGACCACTCTTGTTAGAAGAATTGGCAAACTTCAAAAAAAGGGTTGAGGTCAAGGCTTTGGGAAGGTCATTCCAGAAACGTAATGTTAGCCGGCTGTATCCATTACAAAAACAGTTTCTTCATTACTTCATCCACTTTGTGCAATGTACCAGTGCTGCTGGCAGCAAAACAGCCCCACAGCATGATGCTACCACCACCATGCTTGACAGCTCGTACAGTGTCCTTAGGTTTGAAAGACACATCTTTAGTCCTCCAAACATACATCTTGTCATTGTGACCAAATGTCAATCTTTCTCTTGTCTGACCATAAACCTTTTTGTCAGAAGACATTTGACTTGTTGATGTGGGCAGCGAAAAATTTCAGTCAAGCTCAAAGGGGCTTCGTTCTTGGTCGGCACCATCTCAGTCCATGACAATGTCGTTTCACTGTGGACAGTGACACTGGTGATCTAGCAGTTTCCACTTCATGGCAGGCTTGAGCTTTGGTGGTTCGTTGATTTTCCCTGAACACCCTAACCAATTTCCTCTCATTAGACAGTGTGGGTCTTCTACCAAACCATGGCAAAGTGCTGACATATCTGAATAAGTTATACTTACATTTGAACAGATGATCTTAGAATTGGCAGGCTTTTTTTCTTTATACAAATAGCTCTAAGACACCTTCCTTACTTGTGTAAATCTACAGTTCTCCTTAGATCCTTACTGAGTTTTTTAGCCTTACCCATTGTTCTAAGTATTGGACAATCCACTAAGTGTCAAACAAATCCTTTTTATGGTGGCAAAGAGACTCTATCAGTTGTAGTCAATCTTGACCTCATTAAGCTAAAAGACATACAAAGGTCTCTCTCTCTCTCCCCCCTATATATATATATATATATATATATATATATATATATATATATATATATATATATATATATATATATATATATATATATATATATATACACACATACATATATATATGTATGTGTATATATATATATATATATATGTATGTGTATATATATATATATATATATATATATATATATATATATATATATATATATATATATATATATATGTGTGTGTGTGTGTGTGTGTGTGTGTGTGTGTGTGTGTAGATAGATATTGGAACTGTGTGGATTAGAGAAAGCAGATTAGAAAAAATAAATTCAGACGTTTGCACCCGATTCTTGCTTTTCAAAGTCATTAAAGATGTATGCTTTAGAGTCATTCCATCATAAAAATGTAGCATCCCGACTGTCATAAAAATGTATATGCAGTTCCATAAATTTGCTGGGAGTGTGAAGGGTTCCTATTTTTATTTCCAGTCCCACAGCTTTTGAGGAAACAGCTGTATGTCATTAGTTTAATGACTTCTGTGCACTGATTATTTTTGCATAAAATTAGAAAACCACCATATGTTTGTGTGACACAATGTGTTTAAAGAAATACCAGCTAATGAGCATAGACAGCACTGTCTATGTTACTGACCCCCCAAAAATTGATGTGTCCATTTAATGCTCAGTGCTTCTGTTGCACATCACTCCCCTCTCCATTAGAGTGGAACAGTTTAAACAGAAATATGCTAAGCAAAAAGAATTGCATTTGGGTCTCAGCCTGCAGTGAGACTACATGCAATAATATTCATAAAATGGAGGGTTATAAATAAAAGGCAAAAAATAATAATAATAATATGGCGTGTTTGTTGGTAGCAATAGGCCATCGTTTGAAATGCTAGCAGGAAACTGGGCCACTGTTTTCAAAGATTAAAAAAAATTTCTTCGACAATATATGTTCCATATCTTAAAACTTGTCCTTTTATACAAAATTGTCATATATATGCATACAAATGCATCGACAACGCATCCTATTTGATTGTCTTGTACATTCTCATAAATTAGCACTTTCATGTTACAGCCTGATCATCGATTTAAAAAAAAAAAAAATCATAATTATATATTGGATTTATACACCCAGGTTACACGCTACATCAAAACAGACTTACCTTTATTCCCTGGTGTTGTTAAGCCCGTTAATGGGTTGGTACTCGGAGGAAAGATGGAGGGGATTGTCGTGTACGGCGCAGGCTTGTTCCATCTGAAGGATGCGAGAGCGCGCAGCACGCTCACAGAAACATCTGAGCATCAAATATTGTTATGCTGACTTCAATAATTCTTCATAGGCATTTTATAATATCAGTTTAGATTCAATGTTTTTTTAATTAGTTTTTTAAAAATGATTTCGCGATCTTATTTATGTAGAAAGTAATTAAACCGGTGTATTTCCTCTGTATATATGAAAAGGTATATCTGTATCATGAACTCATTTTACATCGTTGGCCACACAGGGCTCACTTTTAATCTTAAATTGACCGAACTAGCGACCTTCCCCTTTCTGTAGATACGTTTAAATACATATCAATTCAAATAAATAGGCTGTAAGCAAAAGAAGTTTAACAGCAGGTCTCGGTTTTACTATGTGATTATTATAAGCTTTTCTATATGAAAAGCTACTGTAGTAAATTAAAGAAATATGTCAGAACGAATAAATACATGTGTAAAATTACAGAAAAGCTTCTCGTTGCATATTGTCTTGAAACTTAGGTCTTTCTTTTTTAAAATACAGTTAAAAGTCAAAAATCTATGCCCTCCTTCATATAGTGCAAAACCATCCAGTGGGCGGATTGGCGTCTTTGTCAGGCGTATTCTATTCTAGCCTTATGTTTGACTTATAATAATATATGAATTTAGTGCAAAAACAGGAAGATGGTGGAGAGGACAGGGATATTTCATCACGTATGTAGAAGGAAAAGTATTTCACCTCCGCAGACAGCAGGTGGCGGTAGCGCGAGTTTCTGTCACGTGCTCGTTCACGGACAACACCAACAAATAAGAACCAACAGGAGGCGAGCGAGAGCTGCTAGCTGCTCCCGAAGCAACTTATCTGACGTCCATCCTGCTGTCATGGCCTTCCTCTGCCGAAGTGCTGCTTCGCTGCTGAAGCCCTACCAAGCTGCCCCGGCCGTGCTATCCGCAGCCCGCCTCTACAGCTCAGGTGTTTTTGTGTGTTTGTGGTTTAAGCGCCACCGTGTCTGCAGGGGTCAGTTTGTTGGTGCTGCACCAACAGCTGCTACAATGTCAAAAACCTGCGTCACTGTCTGTGCGACGGCTTCACGTTTAGGGCAACAGTTTATGTGTTGTTGATGGTGTTTTTGCATCGCAAAGTCTTTGTTTTCGGAGCTTAACAGTGTGAAAAAGTCCCCACTTTTGTCAATGTTGTGTTGTGTGCGGTTTGCGAAGGTAATTTGAACGTGGCATCTTCCAGGTGCTGACCGTTTAGTCTGTGCAATTTATTATTATTATTATTATTATTATTATTAGTGGTGCTACTATTGCTTTTGGGGGGGGGGGGGGGTGTTTGTTTTTTACATTTATTTTCTGATGATTTTGTTTGAAGTTTATGTGACCTGGTGGAGTTTGGCTCACACAAGGAGAGCCATTTTTTGAATTACACAACACAGTGAGCAATCTGTTGAAACATACAAGTAGGAGAAAACAATTTATACTGCATATTCAATATTTGGTGTGATCACATTTGTTCTTCAGGGCAGCTTTACTATCATTTCTTTAAGTAGTCTTCAGGAAGAGTTCTCCAGGCTTTTTGAAGGACATTCAAAGCTGGATGTTGTTCCATTTTTTGCTCTGTTCCCTGTCGAGATAATCCCACACTGTTTCAATAATACAGAGGCTTAAGCTCTGGGGAAGCCAATCCATGTCCTTGGTATGCTGAAAAATTAAATTATTGCCAATCGCATGCTCTCCATTTGGTATTGCATGGTGGATCAAAATCTTCTGGTACTTCTTTGTGTCTGTCCTGAAAGACGTGAGCCTCAATTTAATGAGACTCTAGCTCTAAATACCAGGTTAAAGGTGCAGAGTAATTTGAACATTTAATACAAATAAATGCTGTAACTTTGCTCACTGTCTGAAGCCATACTACTAGGCTGTTGGTGTTAATCCTTAACTGTTTCTTGAATAATCGACCTTGACTTTTGAAATCAGTGTTTTATCAGTGAGGAATTAAATGTCCAGGGTAGTCAGATCAGACATTAAAGCTTTTATCTTGCCTTGTTTTTTTTTTTTTTGCTGTATTATTATAAAATACTTTCAAAATAAAATATTAAAAAATAAAATGAGGACAGTAACAGCATAAGTTACATTGGAAGTTTTTTTTTTTTCGTTAATGTTGAATTTTGTCTTCATGCAGGTGGTAACTATGAGCATATTTTGGTGGAAAAGCGAGGCGAGAAGAAAAACGTGGGTTTCATTCAGCTGAACCGACCTAAGGCTCTCAATGCTCTGTGCGACGGGCTGATGAAGGAGGTGGGACAGGCGCTGGATGCGTTTGAAGCTGATGGAGACGTCGGCGCTGTCGTCATCACTGGCAGCGAAAAGGCCTTTGCTGGTGAGGACTTTTTTCTGTCCTTGTATTTGCAGATTTCCTCCTTTTTGAAGGCACGTAAAACTGTTTAAGTGAACTTGAGTTTGGTGTGGACTTTTTTGCAGCTGGAGCAGACATTAAAGAGATGCAGAATCGAACATTCCAGGAGTGTTACGGTGGAAACTTCCTGGCTCACTGGAACAGAGTGTCCACGGTGAAGAAGCCTGTGATAGCAGCTGTCAATGGATTTGCTGTAGGTTTCAAGTTTTGTTTTTTGTTTTTTTTCTTTGCTTGTTTTGACATCTGGGGTTTTCATGTAGGCTTGTTACTGTCGATAAGTGGGGGATCAGGTTGGGTTGGTAGCCATTTTTAATTCTTCAAAAATCCGAGCGTTCCTGGTTGGGCTCTTTGCAGGACAGTTTCGAGGCTCAGAAAGTGGATGTCACACTGTAGAGGGTCATCATTGTTAAAACTAAGGACAACAGAAGTAATATGTTCAGTTGTATCATCCAAACAGCTCCTGCTTTGGTGTTTTTATACGTGCATTCTGCTCTTTCAGCTCGGTGGAGGGTGCGAGCTTGCAATGATGTGTGACATTATCTACGCCGGGGAGAAGGCTCAGTTTGGCCAACCAGAAATCCTGCTGGGGACCATTCCTGGTAAAGTCTAATTTATGGATTACTGTACTTTTCTATTAAACTGCACCTCTTTACTAGAGGCTGGCTTTTTGAGCAGTCGATTGTAAAGCTTTTCTGCTCATCGTGTCACTTAAGTTGTAGGTCGCATGTGACAGTTTTCACATGACATCCTGTGTCGCGAGACACAATCTTTATGGCGCATTGGCCTGCTGTGCCGTTTTAATGAGAATCCTGCACAGAAACTCAGAGACATACTGACACATAGAGAAAGATGATGGAATTGTTTGAAAATTGAAAATTGTTTGAATTTGTGGAAGAAACTCGACAAAGGCTTCTGGTTTTGACTTCTTCTCTTCCTTATCAGCGTGTATGACGCAATATTGTCTGAGTGGCAACACCTATTGCGTAGGAGAATACTGCAGTGGCTTTTTGCACCTTAACAAGTATAAATGACTGTATCTGTGTGATGACATCACTGAGGCGGGTTTATTGACACCTTAACTTCTCTCTGCCTGTAGGGTCGGGTGGCACCCAGAGGCTGACACGTGCTGTGGGCAAATCCCTGGCGATGGAAATGGTACTAACAGGGGACAGGATTGGTGCTCAAGAGGCAAAGCAATCAGGTAATGACAAAGAGCACTGCAAAGGCGCTTAAGGTTCTACAAGTTTCTGCTTTATATAAACAACCTTTTCTTAAAAAGATTATTTTTAGATTGTGGTTCTGGTACTTTTACATACAGGAAGGTACTGAATAGTTCTGCACCTGGATAACAGCAAAGCTAAACTGCACAGAGTCTGCTTTTAAACAAAATGTGACATGAATAGTGTGTCAAATAAACTGACTTCTTATATTTATTGTTCTCAACTGTGTATCTTTGTGTTCCTTAGGTTTGGTGAGTAAAGTTTATCCCGTGGACCAGCTGGTGTCTGAAGCCGTAAAATGTGGAGAGAAGATCGCTGCCAACTCCAAACTCGTGTCTGCTATGGCTAAAGAGGCTGTTAACGCAGGTATGCACATTTTAAAAGGCTAAATATTCTAAAACCGACTGAGCTGAATATGTTGGATGTTTTATCTGACTCATCTTCTGTGTGACGGCAGCTTTTGAGCTGACTCTGGCTGAGGGGAATCGCTTGGAAAAGCGCTTATTCCATGCTACATTTGCAACGGTGAGTAGAAGAACTAATATGGGATTAAGTGAAAACAGTGGAGTCAGATTTTAATAATCAATCCATGATCTACTTTTGTTTTGTTTTTTTCCCTTCCCTACAGGATGACCGTAAAGAAGGCATGACTGCCTTTGTGGAGAAGAGAAAGGCCAGTTTCCAGGACAATTAGAAAAGGAGCAGATGAAGATCACAGTCAAGAACACAAAGTTTCTGATATCAGTGGCTCACTTCCTTGTGTGTAATATGCTGAGTGATGCAAAAATCCAGGATTATTGGAATTTTCCAGCTGCTGGGACTAGGATTTGCCACCATGTGAGTGCACAAGAGTGTCTCTCTCACTGAAGCCCCATCTGATGAGGATCAGCATCAAAATCAAATGGAGTCGGGGTGCAAGGGGGTTGAATGTGAATATGATTTGATCTCTGTGATTATAGTCAGTGTGTAGCAGGTGGTGTAGGGCATGTGACATGTACTGACTTTGCCTTTTCATTTGTCAAACATTTCTATTTTGTAGGCAAGTTATTCTGTACATTTTACAAATAAACCCTGGGAGTGGCAAGAAGACATGGGAAGACTTTATTGATTATTCACTTGTAAACATATTAGTTTATTCCATTAAACATTTTTCATATTTTACATATTATATTTTTCCAATTTCATATACATTGTGTTTGGTTATTGGCAAGCAAGGGCTGATTTGTAACATGCTAACAAAGCACATGCTTACCAGCTGCTTTGTTAGGTACGCAGGTTAAAAAATATCTCATCAACCAGTCACGTGACAGCAACCCAGTGCCTTCAGGCAAGAGAGGACCTGCTGAAGCTCAAACTGAGCA
The DNA here is from genome assembly GCF_963969265.1 of Rhamphochromis sp. 'chilingali'. Taxonomy (NCBI): domain Eukaryota; kingdom Metazoa; phylum Chordata; class Actinopteri; order Cichliformes; family Cichlidae; genus Rhamphochromis; species Rhamphochromis sp. 'chilingali'. Next base: position 14,926,483 of record NC_137947.1, on the reverse strand, counting down.
GCGCACCTATATTGGAAACTTTGCATTTCTCAGAGATGAATTTTTTTTCTTTTCTTTTTTTCTTTAAAGGAGGTTACAAGAACTAAGCAGCAGTTTTTATGTTACAAATTTGAGCGTTCATATCAAACCTTGAAGAAGATTGGCCGCAGTAGCAGGACACCACTCCCCATTTCCATCCCTTTTAGGACCACAGTATACTGGTCTTCTGATGGCTGCTTCCAGTAGGATAACACTCAGATCCTATCAAACTGGTTTCTTGAAAGTAACCTTGAATTTACTGTAGTCAAATCACTTCCATAGGCACCAGATCTCAATCCACTACAGCACCATTGGGATGTGGTGGAACAGGAGAGTCACATCATGGGAATGTGGCCTTCAGACCGCTAGGTGGCCCTCTTGCGCTGTAAACAAGTGCAGGGAAACGCAACATGGCCAGTAAGTCCTCTGGTCGGCCCACAGGACAGAGACACACCGAGCTGGACAAGTAAGGTCAAATTCACAGCTATGAAGTCACTAAAATACAACTCTGGGTTTTATATATTCGATAAGATCAACCTGACGGAAAATATAACACTATATCTTTGCTCAAAATAAATTGTGCCGTTTGCATCGGGCTTTGGATAAAGTGTCAGCTGTCTTTTTTTCTTCTTAAATTACTAGCTCTGTGCCATACTCCCAAATTTTTTGATGACTGATACCAAGTAGATACCCGACCAGTATTTCTGATGCGCGGTGATATGTTTAACCTATAAAGGGAGCTTATAAAGGAAAAGGTGTGTGTCGTGATTCACGAGATGAATCATCATCAGTGTGCCAAATTTTGGACACATTTTAATAACCACTAAACTATGATTTTAACTTTCCACAACAATAACCCAACAAAACACACCTTTCATTTTATAACTTTTTTTTAGAACATCCAAATGTTAGGGTTTTTTATAGAACTTTAAATGTGCTACAGGTTATAAATAAAACAGATGGGACAATAAAGTTCAGACATTTTTTCATAGAGCATGTTTTTTCTTCATTTCCATCAAAGGAAATAAAAAATTAACACACTTATATACAGAACTTAGATGATAAGGAAAAATGTACCGATCATATACAGTATGAGTCCAATACTAGCGTTGGTATCGATATTATTGATATTTGGATGCTCTTGCCACCTCTGTAAATTACTGATAAGCACTAAAAATCTCAGCAGCAAGCACGCAAGTTAAAGTTAAAAAACAACTATAAAAAAAACTATAGATAAGTTAAGAGTTAAGTTAAGAGTTCCCCATCACATATTGAGTGAGGATCTTCGGGGCCACATAAACCCACAATTTTCACTTCAAAGAAAACACCAGAACAAATTTGGTTAGTGCGCACTTTCTTTTGCCGCTCCAGTCATCAGGAGGCACCTTCTTTCTCTCTGATCTTCACACGGCGGTGCCCCATATCTCCACAAGTCCGTGTCCTAATTGATTTTTTTTATTCAATATTCCCCTGGAGCTTGCTTTCTTGTCAGCCCCTTGAAACAAACCTTTAAAAAGGAGAGGGGGGGTGAAAAAAAACTGGTCTCTTCTCTCCGCGGGGAAGCACAAAAGTCCGCAGAGAGGGCCCGAAAAGAAACCTCTCTTTGAGGCTACCAAAAGGTCAAAATAATAAATGTAGACTCAATTGAGGCTCTTCGCTGACAAAGGAAGCAAAACGTTACATTTTGGCAGCGTGGACCCTCGTAGCGTGATAAACTCATTTAAAGAAGCCGGAATAAAGAGAGAGCAGCGTGGGTCCGGGGAGGGTGAAGGGGCTCTCAAGTCTGGCAGACAGGCCTGACTCCCGCAAAGGGCCTTTTCTCCAGCTCAGCAGCCCCCCAAAACTCTTATCTTCTTAAACAGCAGTGCAGCAGTGCCAGTCATGCCCGGATATCTCCGCTTTTATGTCCGCGTTATAATCCGTTTGCATGCATTTAAATTCAGGCAGCTGCATTTAGTAAGCAAAGCAATATTTTCTCATGAGAAGTTACATACAAACTTAAAAAGTAAGGTTATAGCTAGTTAACGAAAGCAAAACATACGGATTTATATAGTCCTTTACTCGGATATAAGATAAATGCAGATCGTGGATATTTGTTTGCAAATTAAATGCGAGCAATAAAGCGCCAGTATTTCTTTGGTGCATTATTACCAGCATCTGCAAATTCAGTGTAAAAGCCCACAAGCCTGCAACTGTGACTTTACTTTTTAAAAAGCCTTTTTATATGCAGATCAGCACCGGGCTGGCTCTGCGGTCATGGAAAGGATTCCTCAGCATCTTTTTTTTCTTGTCATCCAGCTGAGAGCATTCTGGCCCAGATGAAACAAGCCGGGTGGAGTGTGGTTTTCATTGTACAAATATTTTCATTATCTCACATTCTTGGCGTCACAGATCGGGTCGGAATAACACGTTCACCGGTGTCTGCTTTGAATTATGCCCACCCAAGGGTGTCAGAAACAACACGGACCTAAGATTAATTACACCAGACTACAGGCGAACAACGCGACCCTGCTTTATAGATTCACGTAAGCACAGTGTGGTTAGATAACTTTTACTAACTGGAGCAAAAAGAAAACACAAACTATTTATAAGCTTATTTAGTATTCGTTTAAGCCACATTAGTATTTTATGCTATTATTTATTTGTTCCAAAAACTGGGCTTTCGGATTTTTGAGACTGTATTTAAAGTTTAAGAAAAGTGAGCTAACCAATCAGATTCATCAGTTTTAGCACGTGATCCGTTTACGTTCATCTAAGGAAGACTGTCAAGATAGTTGTTGCTAAAGCTACTAAACCCTTTATCCGACAAACCAACAACGAAAAATAATAAGAGTTTGAATCTTAGCTTGACGACTGAATCTTCCGCCATAACAGTTAACATTTACAACTTTAAAGTTTTTTTTTCTTCCTAAATTGGTAATTTTATGTTTCTAGCATGTCACAAACGAAGACGGAAGTTGGCTACAGGCACTACTCTCGCGTCGCTTGAGCCGTCTCCGATTCTCCGTGTTTTGAGGCTGCAGGAATGGTCGTGCTAAGAGGAATCCCCTCTGTTTTATCACCTGAACTTCTGTATGCTCTCGCTAAAATGGGCCACGGGGATGAACTGGGTATGATAATTACACGCATACAGAGCTGCTAACAGCAGTGACCTGTATACCCTGCTTGTAGGCATGCTGCACACTGCTGTGCTAATCTGAGTTTATGTCAACACCACGTAAAAAGGATCATTAACCTGTAGCTACACGGCACAGTTACAGAGATTTTACTCACTCTTCATGAAGTCACTCACTCGTTTAATTATTTTCAGTGCTTGCTGATGCTAATTTCCCAGCATCTTCTATTTGTGCATGTGGCCCAAAGGAGATAAGGGCTGATGGTATGTAAATACACCTGCCTATAAAAAAAAAATGTGTGTGTGTGTGTGTCCTTCAAGTTTAGCTTTCAGACTGTGTCTAACCTTAATGCAGGGTTGGGGATCCCACGGCTTATGGAGGCTGTTTTGAAGCTTTTGCCCCTGGACACCTATGTCCCCTCTCCGGTACTGAGCTAAAGCATCTGCATAGACATTCTGTCGTTTTTGTGCCTGACTGTTTAATATTTAGTTCATATAATGTAAAATCTGTGCTGCATGCTTTCACAGGCTGCAGTTATGGATCTAGTAGATAGTGACAAGCAGAGAGGTTTAGCTGTGCCTGTGTGGGACACCTACGAACAGCTCTTGAGCCAGGCAGGCTCTCAGGTAAGACAACCCTTTCACCCTGTTATTAAGTGAAACAAAATGAGTGTGTGTTCATTTGATTTGTGACTCTCTGTGTGCTGATTTCTGTTTATATACAGGTTTCTCTTGAGAAGGTGGAAAGGTTTGCTTTCTATGAACGAGCCAAGAAGGCCTACGCTGTTGTGGCAACAGGGTTGGTGTATTTTCTCTGCCTTCATTTGAGTCTAGGTTCAGCTAGATTGAGTTGCATTGCTAAAAGTGCACTTCTGTGTTTCAAAATCAAGTGTAGAAATTGTTCCGTTTGTAAAAAAGAAAGAAAAAGATGTTCCGTGCTAGAAATCGTTCTCATGATTTATCTGTCAGTTGTTGTTGTTTTTCTTTTTGTTTTTTTCATATATTAGCAAACCTACAGCATCATGAATCAAGAAGTGTCGCATCTTGATAATCAGACTGTTGCACTGATTTTAATCGCTTCATTGTCATGAACAAATCTGGATATCATTGCAGAGGCCTGGAGCTAGTTTAATTATGGAGATTATGGTCTGCACGCTAAAGTTTAAAATCAACACAAAAGGCTTTTTTCTTTTTCTTTCTTTCTTTTTTTACATTGTGTCTTTATGATTTTCCTCAGGGAGACAGCTCTGTATGGTAACCTGATACTGAAGAAGGGGGTCATCCCTGCTGAGCAGCTACAGTGACACGCACACACACATTTTGAACACATTTGATGATTTCAGTTTTTATTTTTCTGTTGTTCTGTGATATTAGGCACTAATTGAATTCTTTACAGTCAAAATCATCATATTTTGTGAATTCATATGCATTTTTTTCAAATCTGTAATCACTGCTGTAAATACAATCTATATTTTTATAACTGATTTCTGCATTATGTTTATATCAATAAATAAATGAAACACAGTCTCTGATGGGAGTGTTTACAGTATCTTTATCATCAAGATGCATATGAGCGACACAGATTTAGGTGTTCTTGCTTAGTGAAGCTTTAAGGCAGTGTAATTGAATCAAATGAAGCTCTTGATTTTTTTTTTTTTACTCAGTTGCAGCTACATGAACTTAAATGATAAAGAGCTGAGTTGTTGGAAGATCAGCGATGGTAGATCATATCCAAATCTTCCTCTGGCTCAGTGTGCTTCTGAGGTGGAAAATTGACAGGATAGGCAGCTCTGATGTTGTCCTGGTGAAAGACCGGCCTGACTGGTTCTTTGTGGTACACAGCATCCATGTCCTCCTCAGGCTCAAGGTGAACCCTGGCCTGAATTTTAACCGCCATCTGAGGTATCACCGGCTCAGCCTGGACAACAGGGGGGACATCCAAGTTTTGGTTTCGACCTCGGAGGAGATTACCCGTTGAGGGATGGTACAGCTCATCCAGGTCTTCCTCAGCCTTCAGATATTTTTTCTCCTGTCCGCTGCCTCTCATACTCTTCCAGATCTTCATGTTGGGGTCAATATCATAGTGGGTCCTATCCATATCCTCAGGAGGCTCAACTGCCACTGCCCAGGCTGGCCTACCTCTCTCATCTATAGACCTGAAATGAGTATCACACACCATTTGTTTTTATCAGCCTAAGCAAACATGAGAACCTTTCTTTTAGTTTAAGAAACTTCAACTCACATGACAGCTTTCTGGAAGACTTCATCTGAAAGTTTATTCTGAGAGAAGAGCACAAATAATACAGGATTACGATTCAAATAAATACTATTAACCATAAAAACATGTTTAAAAGTAACAGTAAAGCTGATTTATTTCAATGTAATATAAGACTGGAAGTAATATATACATACCCAAGGCTTTGCTGTGATGCCAAGTATCAGCGAAACACAGACGATTAGAGAAATCCTACCAGGGGAACCAATTTAGGTTAATTGCTAGAGTTCTACTTCATAAACACAGATCCCTGTCAACTTACAAAAACAACTCATCTAATCTATAAGCATTAAAAACCAGCTAAATCTTTGAAGAGATTTCTCACCTGTACATGGTGCGTCTTCGTGCTGGCAGCTCAGTGTTTGGAACAAGATTGCCTTTTGATCACCTGCTACTGAAACGAAGGACCAAAGATCTATCTATAAACCTGCTGTCCCGACCTTTGTATCCTCCAAGTGCAGGCTGTAAGTAACTTATCATTTCTAATCTCGCCTGTGTTTTGTGTTGGTGCCATTAAAATTCCTCTTTCTGTCAAAGTGTCAAAGTACACTCCACGTAACTGAGCAGAACATGTCAAATATAAAATGTCTTTCTTATTTATATCATCCTATATTTTTCTTTGTTTTAATTTATCACAGTTATGCAAACACAGCTAAAATATGTAATAAATATACAATATTGTAATTACATTTGATGCAATTATCTCCCTTATCAAGGCTGTAAAGTTCCTTGTCTTTATTACTGAGAGTAAGAGATAAACTTTATTATCATGCAGCAGTAGTTTCTCCAAGCTCTATACGACGACGGTATCTAACCTCAGTAACTATTGTATACATGGCTGTATATATGTCAGCTAGTTAGCAGCAAGCACCAGTGGATTATCCTTTCTTTCTGTGCTTGGTTACATTTGCAGCATTGTATTAAACTGCAGTTTTCTATCTGAACATCATATCTTCACTGGTGATGAGTTCGGAGCTCATCTGCTGTCATTGTGTGCAGAAAGACGGTAACAAATCACACACATATTCATCTATAAAATCATTCTCCGTGAACTGCAAGCACATTTTACCACTGGTAGTTTTAACTCAATACACTCACACAGTTGCACACTGCATTTTCCACAGAGTTTGGTTTTCCTGCTCTCTGTTTTAATAATCTTTTTATTACATATTTTCACCGTTTCTCTCTCATTGGGTTTAATGCCCTGCTGTGTATCACAACTGTGTAACATCAGGAATTGTTCACTGAAATATCTCAACTATTCTGAGAACTGTCATGAAGTGCTGTGAAGATATTTATGATCCTCTGCTGATGAAGCCTAATGACTAGCACCACCACCAGGTTGACATGTAGTTTTGATTGAAATGTCTCCACAGTGGCATGCACTGCCATAAAATCTGATAATCTTTGCAATGATGTGATCCCTTTCCTGACATTTGCTGTAAGGAGATCAGGTTCTATTTGAGTTTGTCCAATATTTTGGTTTATTCCTGTAAAACAATGACATCCACCTCATGCTAAGCCCTGTTTTGTGTTCATCTCATATATTACATTGGTAAGTATACAGTAATTAGGGTACAACGAGACTCTTGAGCATTCTGCATGTCTTTCAAATAATTATTCTTACACACATATAGACCTGATTTACTTGTCTGTCCTTTTTTGTGTTCAACTTACAGGCATGAGAGTCAAAGTGCGATGAGTTGATTTTCTGGTCTGATATCACGCCAATAATGCATCTATAAATGTGCAGATAAATTATTGTATTTTCATTCATCGGTTGAACTTAATTAGCTCAGATTTGTTCTCATATTGAAAACATTCTGCGTGCTATAAACATTCCCCTTCTATTAGGGATTATGAATTTAAGATTTCAGCTACATCACTTAGGCTGACTGTAAATAAGAAGGACAGGCAACCTAATCCTAAGATTAGTTTGTAAGCTCAAAAAACACAGTGGCTTGAGCTCAGCTTCCATCTTTTGAGAAAAATCTTAAGATAAGAGACCTCATCTTCCTTTTTCCTTAGAATTCCTCTATTGTTATCTGCCTGGGTGCAAAACATCTGTAGATGATGTACAGCTGCTAAGATCATGCATGAATTTTGAATAAACTGAGGGGACGTGTTTCCTGCATCCCCTAAAAATCTACACTTACTTACTTATAGGCTATAAGATACAATAATACACAATAGCCTTTTTGAATACGTGTATATCACTGCAGGACCCACAATCCAAATACTGGTCCTACTTTAAATCCTGAGTGTGGATTTTACATTACACATATGTAAAATCAAGTTTGACATATGTATAATGTTACAGTGCCACAAAGCAAAAAAAATGCACACACTTCCCATACCAGGCTTACTTTCATGAGAACTTACCCAGATTCAGACGGAGTCCTATTGTGTACAGCTTTAATCATTTAAACAGACTAATCACCCTTCACATGCACATCCATGTGGACAGATTGGAGGCAGATGATAGGTCTGTGATCTTAGTGCCAGGCACCACAGATACTGAATCATCTACGAGTTTGTCAGCTCTTCATGCCAACATCTTATCATACTGCAAAACTGCGTCGGAATAAAACATTCATTCATTCATGTTTGATGCACAGACTGAGTTGTTTACATTACAACTCAATTCTGAATTGCTGCTTTCTGATATGCAAACTCTGGGATTTATGTTAAACATCTGTAAGTTGAAGCATACAACCATAATTTTCCTCAATCAGCTTACCCCTGAGGAATATAAGTTCATTTCAGCTCAGTGTTTTAGCATTTCTGGCAGTGCCTCCGTCAAACTGCTGTCGTGTCTCTTCGCTAAATGTCTTTCACTGTTCATCATGGCAGCAGGGGACCCATTAAGTTAACCCAAGTTAATATTTTCTCATGCCAACAGGATTCAGTGTAATGTACAGGAGCTGTAAGATACAACACAAACTTCCTGTTCGGTTTAGGGGACGGCTCCAGCATGTCGGCAGTCTCGATCAGATTCATGTGTCCAATATTACAAGACAGTCTGGCTTGACTCGCCCCCGCTGAGTGGTCTGCTTCTTTACTAAAACACGCCTTAAGCAAGCAAATACCAGACATCTTTGGAGGCACTTATTGTAAATCTGCCTTTAAAAATAGTTTAAAACCTCCTAAAATAAACTAAACAGGAAGAAATGACTGCTCTAACCGTATGCTGAAAAACATTATGCTGTTGTGTTAAAGAGAAATCTACTAAAGTGAAGGTAAGTCATTAAGAAGGCACTCTTTTCCTACTGTTGTCTTTTGACAAAAAACAAAGCCACATTATGTTTGCACCAACAAGTTGATTTCCAAAGAGATATTAACCAAAATCTGTCCTATCACAGCATGGTGGAAAAGGTGTTCTGAAAAAATTAAGGAAACATATCAAGAAGAAGACAAAAGGAGACGTGGCAGGCCTACAAAAAAAATGTCTACGGCAGATAAAAACATGGTGCAGGCTCTGTCATGTTTTGGGGCTGCATCTCAGCCAGTGGTGTTGGGGATGTTTCCAAAATTGATTGAATTATGAACACAGAAAAGGGCCATCAGATTTTGATCTACCATGCAATATCATCTGGAAAGAATCTGATTGGCAACTGCTTTGTTTTTCAGCATAACAATGATCCCAAACAAACTGCCAATGCAGTAAAAGTATACCTGAATAGAAAAGCGCACAGTGGAACACACAGTCATGGATTGCCCCCCCCCCCCCCCCCCCCCTCCCCCCAGAGCCTGGACATTAACATTTGAATGTCCTTCACTAAGCCTGAAGAACCATCCATGTTAACAAACGGCCAAAAGGCCAAAAGACCTGTCGTAGAACGTTCAGGCTGTTTTTAGGAATAAATGTGGTGGTACCAAATATTCACTTTCAAGCTGGATAGATTTGTAAAGAACCCTCCTTAGTATGACATTCTGGCGTGCCAGCTTTAGTGTCTACATATGCATGTTAGAGTAAATAGCATTTTTCATGGTCCAAGCTAAACAAAAATAAATAATGATGACAGATCTTTGGACAGTACAGCAGATAAAGATATATTATCATTTTTGGATAGTAAATGTGAAGCTACTAGGAGATGGTCTAACTTAGCATGAAGACTAAAGAGAGAGTAAAACCACCTACTTGGTTTTTCCTTGTTAATACACAAACTGTTTTACTTAGAACAACTTTAAGTATGCATGCTATGATAACCTAGCTGTACTCATCTGGACCATGGTGCTAATAAGAATTTACTATTCCTTTAGATAAGATCTGGTCTTTGCAAAGATAAACATGAAAGAGATTGTGATTTTCAGAATATATCGACCATTTGTAAATAGCGGACATTACTCATGTATAGTTTTGGGCTTTTTATGGGCATGTTTGGGCATGTTTATGATCAGACATTAAGGCCTGCACATGTGATCTCATAGAAACCACACCTTAAGACATCCAAAGGAGTCTTGAAGGTGAGCTCTGATGAATATAGTGCGATGCAGCTCTTATCCATCTGCCCCTTATTCCCTGCACATACACCTCAAACATCTCTACATGAAACCCAGAGGCAACCAGCAATGGACCGACCACAGGACAGTGCTCTCTGAACTTCTAACCGTCCCGCAGGTTTAAAAATAATCTGATCCTTTGTATGAGTAAGTGGTGCATCACTCAACCCATCTAGGTGCTGCAGTGCTTTTAATCTGTGTTTTGAACTGAAGTTTACAATCAGTGGGATTAGCTGAAAAGTTAAGGGAGGTTGTTTTTCAGAGCAACACTTAATGTAAATCTGTGTGGCAAAAATGTGTGAGCTTTGAATTATATGCATATATTTCTAAGTCATTTATTTTAAAACATGCAAAAAGAATTATGCAATTAAAAGGAATAGTAGCTAAAAAAAAAAAACCCAACTACCTTTGTAAAACAACAAACTATCAGCAGCAACTGAGGCTAATTTTTTTTACAGACTAACTAATTCCATGTGCTTTTCATGCTGATGCATAATAAGATATCCAGTGTGGAATATTTTGACCCTATCAAAATGAATTTTTATTGGTATTCTCTGATAGTGAACTCTCAGGGTTGCTCCCCTGCATTTCATTCTGTAACCACTTTCTTTCTCTCCATGCTCAAAGAAAAGCAGTTATTATTCAGTAAAACCAGAAGTGTCATGGTCCCTGTGCCTCACCAGCTGATTCTGTATTAGGCAACATGTTTTCTCTCTCTCTCTCTCTCCTGCCGGGGCGATGCTCATTATGGGCTCCCGCCGCTGGCCCACGCACCTGCTGCCGATCGGGATAATCACAAGGCCGATTTAAGACAGCAGCACTGTGTCACTCGTCGCTGGATCGTTGAGTTATCAGCGTCAGTCGCTCAGTAGATTGTAAATAAGGATCTGTGAGTTCGTTCCGTCTGTTCGCCTCTAACTATAATCTCTGTGTACAGATCTATCCCGGACCTTTCCCTGCCTGCCTGTCATCCCGTGGACGAGTGAGTGGATGGTGTTTCCCCAGTGTGGGGAGTGAAGAGAGAGAGCCTTTGGAGGACATCAGATTCCCGTCTTTTCCCTCACATACCCCGGAACCCTGGACCCCCCTCCCCTCCCTCCAGCACTTTGTAAATAGCATCACCTGGTGTCGTTGTGTAAATAAAATCTGTAAATCCTGTAAGGAGTCCCGGTCTGCGCCTGAGTCCGTTAACTGAAACCTGACAAGAAGTCTCATCGAAATTGTGAAATCCACATCATTTTTCATTTTGATAAAATAATAACTGCACATAACCTTGTACTTTACCTGCATTTGTGCAATAAAGAACTTCATGTTGAAGCAAAACCAGCATAAAAGATGTTTAAATGCTGGTTTCTTCTGCCAAGCGCATGATTGTTTTCCTCTTCCTGTCACTCAGAGATGTATTAATGTGCGAGTATGTGAATAACAAGCATTTAAGTAAATGTAAAAGCAACAGTGAAGACCAGAGCGAATGGGAGTTGTCAGTAAGCAAAGGCTGATGCCAATAAACTGAAACACACAGTCACACAGTGTTTTTGCACAAAATGCTACAAGCGAGCCAAGAATAAATTGCCTGTCTGTAACTGTTTAAACGCAGCATTAAGTCATGATTTATTCCCGTAATTCTGGGATAGAAAACATGCTGCAAATGTTGCAGCCTGCAGCAATTTACGAGGGAAACCACCAAAATGAATATTTGACAAAACTCCCATTTTAAATTAAATGATCATTGCATCATGCAGCTTAATGTTTGACTCACTTGTTGCATGACTTGTATAAGTGTGTATATAAGACTACTGCATGCAGGAATGATGCATAGCATAGCTAGAAAGATCAATATATCATTCCAGCTTTTAGTCCTGGCTCCGCCCTGAAACCAATAACAGCCCATTACCACTTAGACTTTCGTGAATGCAGCTGTCATGTTTCTACTTGACTCAAAGTGGCATCTTCATCAAGATGTCTTCACTGCTGAAGAAACAAATAGGGAACACAAGATTTAACAGGTGGCAATCAGCTGGAGACATCAGACTCCACACTAGACCTCAGCACATTATGTATCGCTGTTTGAAAGTAAATGGAAACAGAAAAGTCACTCTCCCTGCCCACACTAAAACAATCATCAGCACCAAAACCTCATCATCAGCGTCATTACTATAAGTAAATCCCATAAAGGTTGTCCCGGAGCGCAGGGCTGTATTTGAGGCTAACCACCCCTCTGTCTTTACACGCAGCCTTCCGTCATATCCCCCCGCATTCACAACATTTAGGAAAGCTGGGGTTTTCTAAATAACTAAAATTAACTCAATGATCTACAATTAACTTAATTGATGCTTCACCAACACTCATTAAACACACATCAGACATCTCACGGCGGATTTTTCTTGCACGAATTACAGGGTTGGGGGAAGGACCTCCATGGAAGAGGGGAGGCGAATGTGAAGTGTAGTGACGGGTTGGGTGAACGGGAAAAGGGGTGTGGGGGGGGAGTTATGAAGAATTAGCCACCCATCTGTGTAACAGTTACACAAGCATTATTTCTTTGACACTGCCTTTAACATTGTGAGTGCTTAATAAACCATTTCCTCATGATCAGATGGGATTTCTTTTTTTTTTTTTGTAACCAGAGCCAGTCAGTCTGGGGCCCTGATCCACCTGACTATCTGGCTCCACAGGTAATGCCTGAAACTGTTTTCCAGCAACAATAGGACTGACGACAGTTGAGGTAGACGAGGGGAGATGCACCAGAATCTGCACAGCTCCACAGAAGACAAACAAAACAATCTGTTATGTAACTGATGACAGAAGAGTGGGCAGCTCATTGTTCAGGAGGAGACGCAGAGGAATGGCTAAACTCTTTTTGTCCAGGGCAGGTAATCTGAAAAGCTGATCTGACCATCTGCATGAAAGATGTCCTTAGCTGTGCCAGCTGCCTGTGCTGACTCAGAACCATCACATTGCTGGGACAATGTGTGTCACCTCCATGAAAATAATAGACTATAATGAGAAGGAAATCTCAGGTGGTCTTTCTGTTTTTCTCTCTCACACAGCCACGCACGTACACCCTCCTCCTCCTTCCCTCAATCACACCCCTCACAAACTCAGTAAACATATGGGAGCTGTTAAACTAAGTTTAATGGCTATTTACTGTGTTTTGTGCGCTTCTCATTAAAGAGATTTTCCACTCAAAGAGAACTAATGTTTTGGAAAACACATCATGCCAACACTTGGCACATCTGGCTTATTTCAGTAATTAAGAAACCGACCTTCTAACGAAAGAAAGAAAAAAAAGGGGGGGGAAACAGAAACCGTAAGTAAGGACATTCAGTTTCAGGTTCACAGCTGTTATCTTTACCTAGCATTAGATTTACTTTAAACATGTGGTAATGACTTCAGGACAGCTATAGTCACCTTTTAAGTCGATATGTCCAGCACTCACTGACTCAGTCATTCTACTTTTAGCTCAACAAATATGTGATAAATAATCTGCCATGTCCAGCCACTACTTGCTAACAAATGGTAACATCTGGACTGAAAAATGAAGCCAGCAGAATTGATAAAAACTGCAGTTTTTCTGATTTTTGTTGAGGCTAGAGCTAAAATCAGCTCCATAGACACCTACAGCAAAATGCTCAATTCTGTAAATATTGTAAAAATAAAACTGTTTAGCCTTCTTTTAATAGTAAGAGTTTGGTGTCTTTAGCAAATTTTCTCCTTTCATGAGCAGTATTTTTAGCTCCTTACACTTAATTAAGGCCTAAAGTGATCATTATTAGGGGGTGTTTTCACTCACGTGCGAATGCCAGCACAGGTGCTAACTGACTGCTAGAGTTTGCCAACCTCGACTTCGACTGTGTGCTGCTTGGAGCAATTTAATGCAATTGTCTACCATAATAATGTCAAACAGCCTGTAGTTAATGGTAATATCAGCCACTGTAATGGTCTCTTTTCCAGTTTTGGTGGAGGGGGAGTCTAATATTGTATTTGTTATTTATGTGTCTGCAGGCATTCAGTGTACGGTTACCTTGGTAACCAGGCTTACTTGCAATAGCTGTTAATTTAGCAATCCACCCACTCAACCAAATCAAGCTGGCAAAGGCCAAAATGCCACTGCCTCAAAACAGATCTTCATGGAACTTTTGCCCATCATTTAGATACAGTCTAAAGTTGCTACCTGTGTTTCCTACCATTTAGAAGCAAACAGAGATTTTTCTTATGCCAGTGAAAGTTGTACATCAAGCTCAGATTCCACTCAAGGGTTGTTTTCCACTACTGGTGACCTCAGGAGCAATCGTGGTATTCATAAATAAAAATAAAACAAACTTATTATAGATGCTTTAGCAATCAAGAGGCCCACACAATGCAATTTAAAGACATCTCCTCTTCCAGCTTGCATTGTTATGTGAAAGCAGAGATCATTCATGCCAGAACATTAAAAGGCCTTGAGAGCTGAGTATCAACCATGAAACACAAAAGCCTCGCCCCCTCCCCTTCTACCCCTGTTCCAGTCGCTGAATGACTCCTCACTGGAGTCCAATGCAGCCCTAGCTGCCAGCTGGAATACCCCTAACCTTTAACCTCTGACCTCCAGCCCCACAGAATTTATCACAGAGCCATCAGAGAATGAACTCAGTGGGGAGCACATCCTTGTTGAAAACGTTGTCAGGAGGTGAAGGGCGTACAGTTGTTAACAGAGATTAAAGGTGTTCCAGATGTTTATTACGCTGCCCTCACCACTGTATATTTAATCCAGAAATCCTCTCTGTGTCTGTCACATGGGTCTGAATTTGCGTGTATCTGATGTTGCGTGTCATGACCTAATCTGTGCCGATGCTCCCGGGTTAAGGAAAGGATCCTGCTGTTCCTTGATGGAAAGCCTTCTGCTACAGAAAGATCCAGTTACAAGAGCACCGCGCTTTCATCCTTATTAAAGAAACATGTGCCCGCTCTGAGCAGTTATGTCAGTGGATGAAACTTTGTATGCTTTCGACTTTTATGTTTTTTCCCTGAGAACATTTTACACAAATATGGTCGGTGCAAACACCCACAAGAAGAAATATCCATCTTAGCCTATGAGAATATTTAAAAGTTAATACAAGAGGGCTATTAGTGAAAGTGTTTCTAACAGTAGTGATTTCCCCAGTGATGTAGAAGGTCAAGGTGATTCAGTTAATCAGCATCCATCACTTACAGCTAACTAGAGCGCTACTTTCTGCTTAAGTCTTTAGAGAGATCAATTTTTTCTTAAGTGTGAGTATTTAATAAAGTATTAATTTCATCTATATATATATACTTTTTCCTTTTTATTTTGTTTATTTTATTATTGCATTTTTTTTTAACTGTATCACAAAGACAATCTGTGATCAGATTTGAGGAATCTTGCACATGCAATGCATTACTGCACTGCATTGCTCACCCTCTGTATCTTTTATAGTAGGCTCCATTCATTTAAAAGTGCGCAAAGTTGCTCATTACACATCATTCAGTAAACTCTCGCCACAGTCAGACGATGTGAGTCAGACCTCCGATTCGACTCCACCAGTAGACGTTCACTTGACAGTGATGACTGCCTCCTTGATGTCTATCTCTGTAGTTCGCAGCCACCGTGCTCCCTGACCTCGGCTCCCAGACCCCGGTTTGTTCCCACGCTGTGCCCTGTGGAAAGTCTGGCTCCAGCCTTTTCAAACCATAATTGCATACCTGTAGAACGCAGACAACAGCAGAGCAAATACAGACACAGCTAAAAGGGAACGAGGTTACCAGCAGAGATATGTGATAGCTTTCTGACACGTACTTTCTGCTGTATTTAACTCATCTTACAGGTCAGCGCTGTAAATAAGGCACTGATTCTTGCACCAGTTACTCCAAATTCCACCAGGCCAACACATATAACAGCTCACTGTTGCACATGTAACAGATAAGATTTTTGCTGTTGGACATGTTTAACTAATGCAAATGAAAGTAGCTACAGATAGTGTATAGTCAAACAGTCTGGGGGCAGATATGGGGGGTAGTACTATGGAAAGAAGTGCAGATGCCATACAAGAAGACATGCTGCATTGTTGTTTATGCTCTTTTATGTTACATTGCTGAAGATAAGATTATGGAAGTTATACGAAGCTGCAAAAAGCTACCAAAAAAAGCCTTTTCTGTTCCATTTATTAAAATTTTATTCACTGTTTAATCTTGTGAAGTAAATTAAAATATCTTTTTTTTCATGGTGTCTTTCTCACAGTGAATCACATGAAATGATGTGGAAAAGGTCTAAGCTAGAGAACTCAAACAAGCCTTTAATAGGTAGCCCGAGCAGAGTTAAGGGCTGCAGACGTGCTGTGCGTACTGGTCTGCAGCCAGTCAACGGGAACTTTAAGTGGATTTTGTGAGCCAAATTTTGCATGTCATATCAGCATAAGTTACAGCAGTAAAATTGTGTTCCACAGCATGCGGTACACCTCTGGCTCACAATATTTTTATCTAAATGGGGCACAAACTCTCTGCAGTTAGTTCATAAAATAGAATTGCATATATTCAGAGATCTGACACAAGAAATTAACTGGAGAGATTAAACGCAGAAGTCAGAGCTTAATAAACTCACACAACAGTGATGTTCACTGTATCCTAACACAAGACAAATCTCACAAAAGAGGGTTTAAGTTACATTGTTGGTTTACATAGCCCTCTGAACTTATCCCTGAGGAAAGACATGTTCCAGAATGGGATTTAACTAATGTCTCTAAATCACTCCCAGCTGGCCTGACTGCAGGAAATGTTTCTTTCTTCTCAAAAACTCCAAGTAAATGCTACATGAAGTATGGTGCATTCATTAGTGTGTCTTTCTTCAGAACTTACACTGAACTGTCTGTCCTGGATGTCATAGCATTTAACGCCTTCCAAGGCCGTGGTCACAGCCTGTCTCTGTCAGTGTGGTTGGCCCTCTGCAGTGCCATGAGCACGCCCCCATTCACTGCTTAACCTTTCAAAAGTGGTCAACTAACTTCAGAAGGAAAAAAAAATCCCAGCAGTTTAGTGTAGAGTCAAACAGCCCGGGGCCAGCAATAACAGAGTGGAACTGATTAGAGGAGGAGAAGGAAGGAGGGAGAAAGAGGAAAACAAGAGAGTAAAATGAGACAGGGACTGATAGCATCTTCTTAACCAACGTAATTACATTAGACAGTTAAAGGCTTCAGACTGCGGCGTGTTTAAAATCTCATGTGAAATGTAAACAATAGCAAAAGATGATGCTGTAGAAATATTTCCTTAATTTGGACTACAAGTTTGTGTTATGGGCATAATTAAAATAACAATAAATGTATCTAAATCTGCCTACTTACTTAATCTTACTGCTTGTAATCATGAATTATTCTAAAGGAAAGCCTGTAATGAAACTGAGTACTTTGCACAGATTCATAGAGAGGCAATGCGATCTAGGCAAAAAAGAGAGCTCTGTGAGATCAAAAAATTAGCCTAAGAGATCTTATTTGTTGCTTGTTTATTGGATTTTTTGCATGGTCTTTTCCTCTCCTTTAGTGCTCCTGTTTAGCCCTTTGCTTTTAAACGCTCAGTCCACTTCTCACCATCGCCAACTTTTCATATGTCAGTGAAAGCTGTTGCTAATAAAAGTTAGAGAGCAAACTATGAACAGGAGGTGCAAGTGAGAGGAGGGAGGCACATTCTTTCTTGTCTGCTTTGCCCTTGGCAAAAGGGAGTCCACAGTGCTCTGGGACAGGACTGAAGGGGAGGAAGGGGGTTAAGAGAGGGGAGGTGCGCATAGGAGTGTCACCTCCATCACCCCAGGACATGGAAAAAACATTCAGTTTCATCAAACTTCAAAAGAACAGCAATTACATAGGAGACACGGGATGGCAGGGCATCCCTGCACGGCGGTGGCAAAGCTGCGGGGAAAGAACCACGCCTTCAGAAACTTAAAAAGAGGGGACTCATCCCAGCCTCTCTTCTCTCATCACCTCTCCTCGACATGGCTATAAGCAACACTAAAGCAGCACCCCAATAGCTCATCTCCATCTTCTCTGTGTCCAGAGAAGGCGGCCATTGTGTGCCCGTTCCTCTTTCCCCAAGTCAGTTTCCTATTGAGGCTCTGAAAAGGCCTTTGAGGGGCCCTGTTTTGGCTGTGCAGCTCACCTGCAGAGGGGAAACTATGGGTCTATTCTAAAGCCCAGCAGCTGCCAGGGCAGAGAGGCTGGCACCCAGTGGGAGAGAGAATAGTGGCCGCAGAGTCTTTCAATATGAAGCCACTTAGTAACAGAAGGCATGTGCCAAGCTTGCAAAGCCAGAATGAAGAGTCATCCTTTGGAGTTCACCAAATATCAGAGAAGAATTAGACCCATCTCCTTTTTGCTCGCTTTTGCCATTATCCACTACGTCCTAACTTTTTCTTGCCTTGCTGTTTATAGAATAATAATCCACAGGTAGCAGGAGAAAGAGAGCCGGGGTGCAGCAGACTAGAGGTGAGTAGGTTTATTTGGAAAATGCAGATCAACAGGTGGGACAGTGGAGTAAGAAAAACAGCTACATTGGTAAATGCATGAGACAACAGGGCTACCAAACAGCTCTGAAAGGCTGAATTTCCTTGCCCTGTGACAGATCGAGCTATGATACCGCTGTGAAGATCCCAGCGGCTGCGGTCCTGTGAAGAAGCCTTCACCACACAAAGCCCCTTTTCTGTCAGCAGGCTAGCTCCCACACTGGCGCTAATTTACGATGCCCTCACAGCAATTTCCACAGTCAGAGAAGTTCAATTGTGTTTTCCAGCTCATTAAGCATCAGCACAACAAAGCTTTCATCTTCTCCTTCATCTACTTCATCCCACTCTTCACTCCCCACATTTATCCTGCTGTCAGCTAATCTGCCTCTTTCACCGAGCATCCAACCTAAAGGGCGCAGGTAAAATAGGCATCTGTATTTACTGCTATTTGTCTATGCCCTTGAGTTTTGTTAGTTTAAAGCACGGCCGCAACTCTAAAGACTCCCCTCATACTTGCGAAGGGAGAATTTAATGGTTGTTGATTCAGGGGCCTCCGCTGTGCCCTCCCATCCCTTTCAGAGCTTCATGAGACGACGTGGACTCTATTGTAATCTCAGAAGAATCAGCTTGGCTTATTTGTTCAGGCTGTCACTGCACTGAGATCACAAACACACACTCAAATTCCAGTTAGTGCACTAAATATCTTTTAACTAAACTATATTTTTATGTGTGATCTGTACTGGCAGGAGACTGCTGAAGTACAGTAGTGGCATTTTTCTTAAAGTTAGAGAGGCACACACGTGACCAGATAGAGAGAGCAAATGGCACAAAAGAGGCCCCGAGTAATGGCTAGCATCACATTTCACCTGAATTTTGAAATGTAATCATTTACTCTCATAATCAAAATATATACAGTGCTGTGCAAAAGTCTTGAGCCGCCTCTAATCCAAATCATATAAAGCAAATACAGAGTTTTAAACAATTCTAACAGTCAATATTTGGTTGACCACCTTTATTCTTCAGCAGAGCTAGAACTCTCTTAGACAAGCTTTCTAGTCATTTCTTTGAGTAGTCATCAGGAATAGTTCTCCAGGCTTCTTGAACTACATCCAAAGCTCATTTTTGGGTGGATTTGTCTGCATTTTGTTCCGTTTTCTATCAAGATGATCCCACACTGCTTCCGTAATATTGACGGTCGGGTTCTGGGAAGACAAAATTAATATGTGTGTGTCTATCCACGTGTGCTTTTACTGCACTCGTAGTGTGTTTAGGATCACTGTCATCCTGAAAAAGGAAGGTGTTGCCAATCAGATGCTTTCCAGATGGTGTTGCGTGGTGGATCAAAATCTGACAGGATTTTCTACTTTGTCCTTAGTTCTCAAATTTTAGTTTATGCAAGCCATGCCGTGTCAACTCTGAGGTCAATGCTGATATAAATAAGCCAAACAACAACACTGAAACATTCTGTCAAATCATTTGTTATTTGACTAAACAGCCATTTAAACTACACAAATTTTTATATCTCAGTTTGACTAAAGGTTAGTACACCAAATAAAAATTTGTTGGCTATTTTTAGAATTAAGATTTACATTTACAAAGAAGGAAAATGGCATCTAATATTTGAAAAAATACCATCTTTGCTACACAGTTGTAATCTATTAAAGGAATATTTAGATATTGTGGAAAATCCATGTATTTAGTCAGTACAAAGACTTGGGAACAGCTGGCTTAGCAGTGCCCAAAAGTGACAAAATAGTTTACCAGTACTGCTAAACATTTAACTAAACCACTGCATGATTTTTGTTTTGTTTTGTTTTGTTTATTGTGCATACTTAAATTGGTGGAAAAAAAACGCATTGTATTTGGCAGATTATGGGACATTTTTCCTGCTGAATGTCTCAGTGGGCTGCCCATCTCTCAACAGGTGCTGCTGTGTGATTTATCGCAGTTTAAGTGGTCACAGCATGTTGCACTGCAGCTGCCATCACATCAGCGGTTTTTGGAAGAATATTGTTGGAAGTCTTTGGCCGAATTTACAAATCGTCAGCGGCACTTTTACACAAATTGGTGCACTACTTTCATTTTCCAGAAAGCCTAGGCCAGCTGTCTTCGCTATTGTCTCCCATTGTGTTGTGGTCTGACTTCACTCTGCAGTAAGGAGGAAAGAGGAAACTGATGCTGAGGCAGACACATTTGCAAGGTCTTAAGACTGCATAAAGACTTGCAATGTACAGGATCATAGCAGATCGTATTCTGTGGTAACAACCACTCACTTTACCCCAAAACGGCTCAAATTACTATGAGAACATAGAAGGCCCTCTGTGTCCCTCTGTGAAATACTTCTCTCAGGCACCTCTTTAGTAGTTTAATTGTTTTTCTCTGTATTTTAAGACACTGCATTTAGGAAAATGTACCTCTGGTTGTCTGTTTTGGTCAGGTTTCCCTTGCTACTATTAGTCTTCCTATTGCTTCTGTGCTGCACCCTAACACTAATCATGCCTATATCTGCCATCATAGCCAAACAATACCATAATCTGACATCCCAAGCATCTGTTAGTGGGTCATTTTCCAACATCATCATCTTTGTCATTATCATCCCTGAGTGCAAGCTGCCATCTGAGTCCCCCCTCCTGCTCTTAGCGCCATCCCTGAGCTCACTCTGTAACCCCTGGCTCGTTCCAGGCCCAGAGAAGGTGTCCGGTTCCCTATACACCCCTCCATTTCTCCCAAACTGCAACAATACAGCAACTCTATCTCTGTGTTCACCTGTTAGCACCTGGCACCACGTCCACATCAGCCAAAGGCTTCTGCTCATCCCTGTCAGTCACCATGTGGGACTCGCCTTCCTGTCACCAAACCCAACATCCCACACAAAAAACACACAGGGGCACAATGAACCGCTCACCGCTCGCCTGTCAACACTTTCCCCTGACAGCCGAGCCATGCTAACATTATTGAGGATAAATGAAAAGTGCTTAATCAATCAATAATCCATCGGGTAATTACAAAAGCTTCAAGCATCATCTGGCACATGAGTCCTGAGTATGTACTACTTAAGAAATTAATTAGTAAGATAATGCTTTAAACAAGCAACCTCAGTTTCATTCATGCAAGTACGTTGAGTTTGAACTGCATGAACTTCTCCACTGTGCCTCTTATAAATCATATTTATCAACCACTAAATTACAGCAGCAAATGCATTTCGGATTATGGAGAAATAAGGAGCTTGGAAAGAAGTTCTGAACTGAAGAAGCTTCTTGGATGAGAAGTGAAACATCCAGCTGCTTTTTTTTTTTCAAGTTCCTTAAACTATCATGACCTGGATGACCTACATGATGAAGAGATGCGTTACTAAGCCCCACTATCAAACCTCATACTCATCACATGTTGGCATTCAAAGCATTTAAGATTGTGATTTGTAGCCTAAACATACCAACACATTCGGTTCTGTAAACAAACCCCAGTCCTTGACATCAAGGTCCAGCATTTTGTACACTTGCCACTTCCCTCCAACTCGTGTGTGATATATAAATAAAGCTTTGTTCATTAAAAAGCCTGTGAACATCATCCAGCCCGCAATTACATATGTCATCACAACATAAATTGGAAAAGAAAAGGAAAAAAGATTTAGGACTGCTGTGTGTGTGTGTGTGTGTGTGTGTGTGTGTGTGTGTGTGTGTGTGTGTGTGTGTGTGTGTGTGTGTGTGTGTGTGTGTGTGTGTGTGTGTGTGTGTGTGTGTGCTATACTTGCTTTCCAAACTTCACTTGTTGCTCAAAAAGTTGTGGATGGAAACTGAAGTTGAAGCTTTCATCGTGGCTATAATCACCTCCTGTCTGGTTTTCCTGGCTCAACTTTGCCTGGATATTAGTCTCTTGTAAGGGTCAAATCTGTGTCCTTCATCACAGTTTTGCTCAATAGGTTACACTTGACCTTGGGTTAAGAGTAGCAGCTCTTAACACACTATGTGCTGACAGTTGCAAAGATGAGAAAACTAATTTAGGCTGACATGTTGTTGCAGTTGCTCTCGACTGCTGATCAGATAACGAGGCACATCAGAGGAAGACCTCGGGCCCTGCACATCCTCTTGGCTGACTGGCATGATTGGGCCTGAGTAAAACTGAGCCGGAGCCAAGAAAGCCTGTACCTGTCAACATTATTGTTTCAGTAACTGATGCAATACCCATGTCAGTCATTCTAATTTTGGCTCTGAGTGCTGCAAGTGGTAACTAGTGCTTAACAAGTAACTTTAACACAATGAATGACCACAGTTTATTTCAAGAAAACAAGACAGAGTGCAACTCCTTGTGAATGTAAGCAGGGAAAGAAGAGTTTGTGATCTTCCATCCACTGACATTTTGACATACCAGCTTTGGCAGGTCCACTCAGACACACAATAATGTTCTGTTATGCTTCCGCAGACAGGCCTCTCTCGTCCCCTTTAAAGACGATACACTTTCACCACCACAAGTTCCCCGCTGCGCGTTTCATAAATGTTTATCCCACATGACTCTAGCCCCCTCCCCAAAAGTTTGCTTAGGATAGCTGCGAGCGCTGCCAACTCAGATGAAAGGGAAAGATTTAAAGAATGAAATATATAAAGCCTGCTTCGACATGCTTGGTTTGAAAGGTTTCAAACTCTTTTACAAAACCACAATTAACTCTTTACACAGTTCTCCACTGAGTTAAATAAGCAGGACTTGGAGTTGGGTAAAGAAAGAAAGTCAGTTTGACATTTTTTGACTTTACATGTAAATAGTTAATAATCTTATAACCTACAGGATGAATGGATTGGCATAAAATATCAGTAAAACACATAAGAGCTGATTCCAAAGGGGAAAAGCAATGGATAAACCCGCACCAGTGTTTGCTGATCACAGTATAATGAAAGATTGCTTAGAAGTGATCTACTCTTTCCAAACATGCTGAAAAGTCATTATTAATTAAACACCAGACTATGTGAAAACAAGCTGCAGCTGTCCTATAGATAGATTTTAATTTCTCAACATCAAAATGTTTGGTTGACTCTTGTGGCATGTGTGTGCCATTCTTAGAGAAGCAGGAAACTTTTTTTATTTAAATATTTACTCATTCATTACAAAACAATAGAGGAGAAACAACAACACTACAGACAGCCCAGCGTCTCCTTTCAAACAGGCGGAGAGTGAGAGTGGTAATATTCACAGTTACTAGAGGAGAATGTAATGTCGCACTAAATTACAGTCATTGAAAGCTTGTATGGTTACCCAGCGATCTATCACTGTCACACAGAGGGGGAGAGGGGGCGGGAGAGCAGACAGGCGCCAGGCGCAGCAGGATCAAAGCAGGGACATACCTCAGGGAGAGAAACAGTTAACTCCATTTAACCAATTGTCCTACAGACAGTCATTCAGTCAGTGCGCTGCCGCTGCAGGCCCAGCAGCAGTTCCCATAAGAGAGAAGAACGCTCACATATAGAGTTTCACTGAAAATGATTTGACTTGATTTGAAGAGCTGCAGAACAAGGCCAATTTGGATGGGCTGCTTGAATGGGCCCTTTACTGTCTCTCAAAGGGATTACAGACAATGAACACAATAGGCTGAAATATGGCCATGGACAATTTGATTACAGGCCACAAGATAGAAATTTACAGTGATAATAACTCTTTGGAATATAAAGAGTGCTGTAAATCGCTGCCTGGATTGCCTTACTGCTTTAATGAAACCTGGTGAAAAACTACTGTCAACACATTCTCCGGTACAACTTCCCAGAAGGGGCCCAAAGAGAAGAATTTGTGTGACATATATCTGGTGAGGTTTACATCTATTAAACTGTGAATGGATTTATGACACAATCACAGCACCACATGGTAAATATTTTTAAAAACAAATAATTACACTATATACACACCCAGAAGGCACGCACCAAATCTTAGCACTCATTTAGAGTCCGTTTGTGTCCACCTGATGTCTTTGTATGCGCAACCCATTTTCTGGTTCTGTTTTGTTGTCTACCAGTTCAGAAAGGGAATATTTGACTATTTAGGCAAAGTTGGGATTGTAAAGCAGAAAATTAAAAACACAAAAATGCTCTGTAAGAACTGAAGGGGACAAGCATGGGCGAATTGATAAACTCTAAATAAAAATATTAACCAGTGCAGATTTAGATTTGGATTCCAGCAAAGAGTGTTTAAAAGGTAGGAACTGCACATCTGTCCTACCTTACATAGAATAACTCGAGCTGTGCCACTGACGAGAGGTTTATATCTGTCAGAAACCACAGCATATAAAATGGACCGCAACACTGTCTTTACAAATTCGGCCTATCAGAAACCGCTTTAGCCCGGTCACGTGGAAACATCTAAGGCCTGATAGGCAGGCGGCAAGATGGAAGGGGAACTTGTGGCACTGCGCTAACGGAGAGACAAGTCTGTGCGTAAAAGCCTGAAAAACACACAGCTGTAGCGTCATCGGAGAAACATCTGCACTAGCACTTATCTCCTCAAGAGAAGCCACGAAAACATAAACAGTGTCGGAGAGAGCGGCAGGAAAATTAGTTGTATGGCACCGCAGTCGTGCGTAATGAATCCTGCGCAAGGATCACCGCCCGTGGCTGCTCCCGGGGAGACTTCGCCGGAGGATAGAGCCGCTGATGGAATTGGAACTGATGAGCTGGACCTGTCACCTGTTAGAAGGTGTAAAACCAAAAGTTCAGATCTGCCTTTCAGTGTGGAATCACTCATATCAGACAGGACGCCGTGCAGAAGCCTCCAAGACTCAGAGCCTGGCTCGGGTTGCGTCCGGATAGAGGACGCAGATTGTGCGTCACAGAGAGGATTTTATCGGTCTAAAGCGGAGGCGGTGGACCTCAGCGACAAGGAGACGAGCTCCTGGTTGCAGGCGCCTTGCGCATCCCCTCCAAGTGAGTGTAGAATGCGCTATTGCGACATTTTGTGCGATATTTAAAACAAAAACGTCAACAACTTGTATAGACATATTCAAAGAAGCATAAACAAAATGACTGCTAAACGATTGTATAAAATATTATAATTGTCTGTAATAAAACTATTAAGAGCCAACAGTGAGAGGGAGCTGGAACTTTCCTCCAAAGAGTAAATAACGGCAAAGGTGCACTGACTGTAGAATAGTTAGGATATTAAAAAGCTTTGATATTTCCCCGATCTTTCAGATTATAGTCTATGCGCAATCAAAAATTAAACTTCAAACAATCACTAGTTATGCTATTAAATCGATCGCCGAAGTTCTAGCAGTGTACATAACTTCTTAATTGTATTTCCAGGACTTCCCAGCCCCAGCCCGTGCAACCTACGGAAACACAAGAACAACAGGAAACCCAGAACTCCCTTTACAACCTCTCAGCTTCTTTCTCTGGAGAGGAAGTTCCGACAGAAACAGTACCTCTCCATCGCGGAGAGAGCGGAATTCTCCAGCTCCCTCGGCCTCACAGAGACCCAGGTCAAGATCTGGTTTCAGAACCGCAGGGCCAAGGCCAAGAGACTGCAGGAGGCCGAGCTGGAGAAACTAAAGCTGGCCACGAAGCCGTTGCTCCCGGCCTTCGCCTTTCCTTTCCCCTTGAGCGCACCAATAGGCGCCCCGGCGCTATACGGGGCCCTGAACGGACCTCGGCCTGCCTTACCCGTACCAGGACTATTCAGTGGACCATATGGGATGTACTACTTGTCCTAACTCATACTAACTTTTAAGCTGCTTCGTTGGGGAAACTGCCTTAGCTTTATCCAGCAAAAAATATTCTTATGAAATAATCTGTCTGAAATCTCACATTGAATGAAATGTTTTTCGTTAAAGCGCTAATGGGGAAAGAATAATATAATAACCCACAGCAGGGATATGTTAACATAACAGTCTCGCTTCATTTTAAAGCTGTTCATTATTTCCAGGAACAAAAACAAAACAGTTGATTGCCTTTTTTATTTTCAGCTGTCCCAGCTCAGGTATGCTTCAGTTCCAGTAATTTTACTGTAGTAAGAGAAGACCACAGAAGACGATTTTTTTCAGAGCCTGTTGCTTTGAGCTGAAAGCAAAAACTTGTAATGACGCACTGAAAGACAACGGCTTGTTCATTATTTCTATTTTAAATGCTTTGAAATGTCCCGCCTCTTCAAGGAGAGTTTTAATTTATAGAAAAAATATTTAAATGACAGTTTTGCTGACTTTCTATATTTTTCTGATAGTCATTTCTGATTTATCTTATTCATGTATGCCACAGAGCTCGAATGTTATCCAAAAAGAAACGTATGGTAGATTAATTCGGGGGTTTTTTAATGGGCATAACCGCTCATTTAGAAACAGCTTCACAAATAACGGGAATCACTTTGACACTTTAATGTTGCAAAGATGCGAAAGTGATGGTTGAGAATCTGTGGATTTGGTGTTTTAATAGGGTCTCTGAACTTAAAATGGAAATATAGAAAATTAAAGTTATCCTTTAATCACTTCCTGAGGTGAGCCCTGATGCTGTAAAACTCTAAAAAGACTTTAAAGGCCTTTCCTCTTCAACAAAACAAAAACATACATATTTAAAGAATGTCGTTTCTACACGTTGCATCTTTTGTGCCTTAGTTCTTCAGTGCTTTACATTAACTGGGGTGAGAACCAGAAGATCTTTAAAGGTTAATTTACTGTAACAATAAGATTTAAGTTTCCAGCTCGTTGACAACTGTGCTCATTTCATAAATACAATAAACCTGCTTTACTCGAGCCCTTACCTCAAAAGGAGAATGTTTTTGCACAGGTGTCAGAAGAGCTCTCGAGATCAGCTTCATTACTAAATGTAGATAACTCCTCGTGTAGTTTTGCAAACACTCCAAGTGTTGAACGTGGCAGACCAACTTACATGAGCTATTAAGGTACAGTGTATTTTATATTTCAAGAGTGGAAGATGTTTTGTACAAGTATTAAAGTTTATTATGGAAATCCCTGACATTCTCTTTTGTTTCTCCTAACAAAAAATTTAAAGTGGGCTCCAAAAACCTGCTTTTTTATATTGAAAACACAGCAGTTAAGTATTACTGCATCCTTTTTTATATATATATAAAACTCTAATAAATGCCTTTTCAGTTTTTCCAGTCAAATTGTGAATGGGTAAGTGTTGGTTGTTGTGTAAATGCAGCACTGCTCTGAGGGATCAGCAACACCAGAACAGCACCACATGAATGCAGTTCATTTACCACAAACAAAAAAAAACAACAATTTAAAAAAAAAAGGAAACTTGCAATTTTTGCAAAATAAAACTTTTTTATTTCAGGTTAAAAACATCTATGACTGTGAAGGTATTCTGTACAAAGGTTATAACGCTGTAAATCTGAAAGGCCAGAAAATAGCAGCCTTGACTTTGATGCTTCACTTCCTCCTTCCTCGTCGTCCTCTAAAGCCTCGGACCGAACCGTGACCAAAACACACAGTGTTGGGGATCCTGAGAGAAAAGAGCACAGTTGCTCAATTCTGGGCCTCAGATTGCTTAGTTTTAAATGCTAAAAAACTGTAGTACACATGTGCTGTAATCAGTACTTTACACATATTTAACTTATATAATATTCTGGATTTTTTTTAATTGCAAATTTCTTAAAAATGGCTGATTTAGTTTTAACACATACAGATTTGAAGGCTAACCTGTAGGAATACTGAGGCTTTCGTGGCGCTGTGCTCTCAGTGTCCTGGGCTGCAGCAAGAACGTCCTCGGTAGTGGCTTTTTCCTCACACTCGTGTGTCTCCATGGATTCCCCTCCCTCGGGTTCGTCGGACGGAGAGTTACACATAACCTCACAGACACCCTCAGACTCACACACATCATCCACCACCTCCATGGCTGCGTCTTTCTGCTCCTTTCTTTTTGTCTCTCGTCTTCTATTAACAAAGATACAATATTTAAAATACGCATAAGGCAAACATATTAAAGTGATGCTATTTTAAACTGCGCCTTTCACAGAGTTAGAAAAATAATACAAAAATACAAATTTTACACATCAGCATCAATAAAGAAGCAAAAAAATCTTATGCTATAATGTGTCTGATCTTATCATGTCACTAAATAAATAATAAAAGAGACATGTAGAGTGTAATGTAAGAATATAAAGAGTAGATAAGGCAATAAGGAGATTGACTAAAAGTCATAATTTGACATTTTGCTACCATCTAGTGGACAAAACACAGCCTTACCCTCGTTCCTTTTTGGTTTTATCGAATCTGAAGTCTGGAGGATACTTGTGAATTCTTATTAAATGGTCCTTCCTGTGTTTATTAGTCCTGAACGTCTGTCCACAGCCTTCCACCAAACACTGGTACTGAAAAATGTGAAGAAAATGTCATTGTTCTTCAAAAAAATAAAAAAAATAAAAATATCTCCTAACAGCAGAGCTCTATTTGACACCGACTTACCATGTCCTGTTTCTGGGCAAGGATAGTAAAGAGAGAGTCATGCCACTCCTGAATGTGAATGTCCAAGAGCCGGGCGCTCGGCAGGGAGCGGCGGCATGAGCAGCACACGTGCCTGTGCAGGGCGTTGTAGTGGTGCTCGTACTCCTCCAGAGCACTGAAGACCCCACTGCAGCCTGAGATGTGACAGGCAAACTCGGACACGCTGACACAAGACAAGAGGAGGAGGAAGGTTATCAACAGTCTGACCAACACTGAGATTACAAGTCATCAGTCAAGTAGAAAATCCAACACGGTTGCTAAATAATGATCCCTTCTGGGGCAAATTTGTCATTTTACTGAATATTTTTAGCATTTCTCAATTAAATATGTCCAAGTGCATAATCTACTACTGTTGCAATCATCTTATTTGACTCGTTTTATTTCTAAATATGATCGCTTATTTTATTTACAAGTAATCAGCTTCCCAAAATCCCAAAAATGAAATGTGGGATTAATGTGTTATTTTTTTTGTCATTGTGCAAATATAGTGATTATAACATCCACATGAACGGAATCAACTTCATGGGATTTCCTTACCTGGATGGACATTAAGACACCAAAGGACAAATAGTATGTGGGGCAGGTTAATATGGAAGCCTGTTTCTGCCACTGAAAAAACCAAACATTTTTGGTGATCCATAAGTCAAAATTTTCAGGTTATTGTCTCAAAATTTCAAATTATGAAGTCAAATTTTGAATTCTTTTCTCAGACTTTTGAGTTGGTGACTCAAAATTGTGAGATAATAACCCCAAATCTTTATTTACAGGTAGGTTGTTTTTTTTTCAGCACTAGAAAGGACTTTCCATAGATGAGTCATGCTCACAGGAATTTAGGATGAAATAAATATGTAAAAGGATGTTGAAAGTCAGTTATGCAAGTCTTCTGGCTCCTGTATTTTCCTTTTTGTTTCATTAACCTTTATCTCACTTAGTGTTTCGTCAATCTATGGCAGATTTCTCTCTGAGCAACAGATTTTTACAGAGACTCGCAAATAACGGACAAAAACCTTCCTAGTCTTGATTGTAGTTGCATTTGTTTTTACTTGTACTTCTCATCATATCCCATTACAAATCTGACTTTGTGGTGCAAGCTTAGGGGATGAGAGAGAGATCCAGGATGAGATCCTAGCATGTTCACCTGCAGGAGAGCCATGATGAAAGCTTTTACTGATTTCTTCACAACCATGGGGGGGGGGGCAGGTGTCAAAGTCTGTGCAGTCACACATAAAGAGTGACACCTGCTCACCCTAACAACAACATGAAAATGTAATTTGAAAGTTTCAGGAGACATTTTAAAGGATGAGTGTGTTAACCCATGCATTGGCAAATGTAAATTATGTGCTGTTTAAAGGTGACCCATGCTCATAGCTAGCTAGCTAGCTAGATAGAGAGCAAGCACTTATATCTCCTGCCTCCCTCACCTGAGTGCTGGCTTGTCTTCTGCCTCCGAGATGTACAGGTCCTGCAGGTACATGTGTCTGTGAATGTCCCCGTCCTGCAAACAGCATTCATCTGCACGTTACAGCCGTTAGCAGAACGAGCAGCTGCCTGCTTTTCTGCTCGGTTTCTTGGTGCTTGGTTACCTCAAACAGCTCGTGGTCCTTGTGCAGGCGGATGATCTGCGGCGTGAAGCTGAACGGGTTGTTTCCCTCCTCGGACTCACTGAGTCTCCGCTCCTGCTGTTCATCGCGTCCCTCCGTCCGAAGCTGGAGTGCTTCTGGCTGCAGCATCGCTTCTACACGTTTTCATTGGCCGGGCACAGAAACACTCGTTCACTATTATAACGTTATCAAGTCCAATGGTCGCTACGATGTTACCTCTGGGAGAAGGGTCTGGCTGCAGCCACTGTGGAGCGCCACAGTAACCGGATACACGTGACCTCCACACTAACCGGAAGCACGTGACCTCCACAGTAGCCGGAAGCACGTGACCTCCACAGTAGCCGTAAACACGCATGGATACCGTGGAAGTTTTTTTTGTTTGTTTTTTATAAACCTTTATTTAAACATCAGTACAATACAAAATGGAATTAAACAGTACTACAATAATGGTGTTGTACTTACAAAAGAATTGTATGCATAGATAAACAAATACAAGAACAGTATTCAGAAACAACAATATAAATATGCTAGGGGGAAAGTAACTGATCAAGCCAAAGAATAAAGTGATTGAAAGATCTTGATTTTTTCACAAACACCAATAGTTTTTATAGTTTTTGGGTTAGTGGAGTTCTTAATTGAGTTAAGATACTGTACAAGTTCAAAGGAGAATACATAAAAAGAGGGATGTCTTCCTAAACATTTGGACTTGTGAATATGAAATTTAGCCATTAAAAGTAACAAGTTAACCATATATCTGTCATCAAAGTTGAATTGTTTTTGGTTTTTGTGCAGACCAAACAAAACATATTTCCAAAACAATAAAAATCCTTTAATATATTTTCTGAAATAAAAACACATAAACTCTGCCAAAAATCTTGTACAAGGTTACAAAACCAAAAAAGATGTATAGTAGATTCCTTGGAAGTTTTACAAAAGCTACAGCTTGTATCAATGTCTAATTTGAATTTGCTTTGAAGATAATCTTTAGAAGGATAAATTCTGTGTATTAATTTATAAGAAATATCTTTAATTTTGTTGGTAATTAAAAACTGATTAGGGAGTTTCCAAACTTCGTTCCACATAATACCATCTGACAGCCGGTTCCAGAAAAAAATGACATATGGTAGCGTGGTTATGGTACTCTGAAATAAAGCTCTAATCGATTTATTGTTGTTTTTAGATTGCTTAGAAAAGCAAATTTTGCCAACAAAAGTTTGTATGGGAGATGCCAACGGCCTGTGGAATGAAGTGATATTAGGTTGATTCTTAAACAGAATACAAACCCCTGATGGTATTGAGCCAAATACTTTGGTATAATCATGACGAGTTATAGCTAAATTGAAATGTAAACAAAATTCTTCATAGGAGAAAAGAATACCATTTGAATCAAATAATTGGTTGACTAAAACAATGTCATTCCTAAACCAACTATCTAAGAAGAGAGATTTTCTTTTAAATAAAACATCCTTATTATTCCAGATATAATAACTGTGTGGACTAAAGTTATGCTTGTAAATAAGAGTCCATGCTAAAAAAGCTTGACGATGAAAAGCAGAGATTTTTAAAGGGATTTTATCAATATCAAAATTACAAGTAAGGAAAAATTCAGTGCCACCTAACTTAGAAAACATGAACACAGGTATAGTATTCCAAATGGAAGTAGGATTAGTAATTAGATTCTTCAACCAATTTATTTTGAATGTGTTATTTAAAGTGTTAAAATCCAACACATTAAGTCCTCCATTGACATAGGAGTTCATAAGAACTGTTTTTTTAATGTAGTGTGTCCTATTTTTCCAGATAAAGTTGAAAAGTAACTTATCAACCTCTTTTATAAGTTTTTTATCAAGGTGCAATGCCAATGCAGCGTATGTAAGACGAGAGATGCCTTCTGCTTTAGTTATTAATACCCTGCCTTTTAACGACAAATCTCTTAAGAGCCACTGATTAAATCTGCGTTTGAGTTTCTCTAGAATAGGATAAAAATTTTGAGTGATTCTACTTTCCTGATTTTTGGTTATTATGATACCTAAATAACGAACTTCTTGTTTTATTGGAATGTTACACAAAGCTGTTTTCGAACATTCTTTTATCGCCATAAGTTCACATTTAGGAATATTCAAGTACAATCCAGAAGCTTTGGAAAATATGGAGATAGTTTCAATAGCAATAGAGATTTGATTTTCATCTTTTAGGAATAATGTAGTGTCATCCGCTAACTGTGTTATGAGTACATCTTTGCCAATTAGTGATATACCTTTTACATTGCTTGATTTCATATGGTTAGACAATAGTTGGGCAATTAACAAAAACAGGTATGGAGAAATGGGACAGCCTTGTCTTATCCCTCTTTGTATGTTAAATCTGGGTGAAGTACCGTTTGTTAATTTAATACTGCTGTTACTGTTATGGTATAATGTTTTAATCGCTGTAGAGAAGTAAGAGCCAAAACCATACTTATCCAGAGCTTGAAATATAAATTCATGCTCCACTGTATCGAAGGCCTTGTAGAAGTCTAAAAATAATATGAAACCATTGCAATTTATGAGGTCAGAATAATCCAGAATATCTAAAACCAATCTGATATTGTTAGTTATGTGTCTTTTGGGCATAAAGCCAGATTGTGTTTCATCAATAACAGAGTCAAGAATCATCTTAAGTCTGTTAGCTATAATTAGAGCAAATACCTTATAATCATTATTTAGCAAGCTAATTGGTCTCCAATTATCAATCATTAATAGGTCCTTATTAGGCTTCGGAATCAACGTAGTCAAACCTTGATTCATCGTAGTGGGAAGCTGTTGGTTTCCTATGCTTTCTGCAAATACCTCAAGAAGAAAGGGAGACAACTCTTCAGAAAAAGCTTTATACAATTCAGCAGTAAGACCATCCGTACCTGGAGATTTATTATTTTTCAATAGCCCAATTGCATCTTTGACTTCTTCTAATGAGATGGGTTGATCACATAATATAGAATCTTCTTGGCTGATAGATTTAACATTCAGCGATTCTAAGAGATGATTTGTAGCTTCCTGAGAAAATGTAGAGCTATAAAGTTCCTTATAGAAATGACTACAATATTTAGAGATTAATCTGTAATCCTCTGTTATAACCCCATTTATCATTTATTTGCTAATATTATTTATACTTGAGTGTTTCTTTTCTAAACTGAAGAAATAATGGGAATTACGCTCACCTTCTTCAAGCCATTTAGATCTTGATCTGATAAAAGCTCCTTTTGCTTTGTCTGTGTATAAACGATCTAATTTATCTTGTAATTTAGCAAGGTTCATTTTATCCTCTTCAGTTAAAGTGTCAATTTGTTTATTAGATAACTGTGTGATTTGAGAGATTATATTTTCTTCCTCTAATCTTTTGGACTTTGCATTAAGGCTGCCAACCTTCCTTAAATATTTGCCAATTTCAAATTTTAATAATTCCCAGTTATTTCCATACTTTAAATCTTTTTGAGCTATAGACCAAAAGTTTGAGATCAGTTCTTTAAGCTCCTTTTTCACATCGTCTTTTTGTAATAATGAGCTGTTGAGTTTCCAGTACGTAAATTTAACAACAGAAGAATTAGATAGAGAAGTTAGATTTATTTTAATCTAAGAGAAACTGAGAGAAACTGACCCCTTTCATCAAGTAAGTCTGTTATAAAGATTATGTTTTTTTCAAACCACTCTTTAATAAACAATGACTTCTTATTAATTGTAATTGTTCTGTTATTCCACAAGGTGGAGCAATGTGGTGAAAAGTTATGGGCAAACACCATCTTCCAATAAGACAAGACCTATAGTGACAGCCAGATGCTCTTGACTTTTTCGGTTGTATTTTGGCGCGGGGTTATGACGTCACCTGATAGTCATCACTGAACACTAGTCGCCCTGCTTTGACCTAATACAGCTGTGGGAAACACTGTCTTCCCTCAAACTTAATAGTTAAAAAAAATAAATGAATAATAATAATAATAATAAATATCAATGCTTTATTCCAAAGGAAGGTTATTTCAAGCCCTACCGCTCTCATCTTATAGAACATTAAGTTTTTGGTGTAGTTCAAGAAATATCAGAAAACAGAAATAATTGTATTTGAGTTTAAATTAGCATCAGCCCTAATTATAAAACCCCAAATTTCACTCAAATTCTGAATTTTAACCCTTTTTAATACCATTTAGATCAGCTAATTCGAATTATTTACAAAGAGAAAAGCATAAAAGCATTTTCTAACTATGATTGCAGTTAAATGTATTTCAATAATTAACAGTATCAATGATTATACATGCGTCATAACTTTTTTGTGCAGTGACAGAAAACCCCCAGCAGCATATTCGTGGACAAAAGTGGCCACCTTCTGTTTACCTTCACAAAATGCCATAAATGAATATATTAAAACAATTTCCACTTGATTTTTCAAACTGGTATCAGTCCTTGTCACGAAAACCAACATTTTATTCAAATTCAGATTTATTTATTTTTTTACCCTTTAAAGCCTAGTTTGGTTATATTTTCCCAGTAACTTTTCAGAGAAAAAGGAAATAAAGTTCTGAATTTTTTAACCATATAATGCATGAAACCTAATATTTTTTCAATCATTACAGGTCAGTAAAAGTAACAGTAACAATGATTTATTTAATTTTGCATGATCAGTTCTTGTGATGAATGACCAAAAATAAACAACCACCTGGCGTCTTAGGGGCCAGAAATGGCCATTTAATGACCAAATGACCACTAAGATGACAAAAATTTGTATTTGAGTTTGTGTGCATCCTCATTAGGATGTGCTAACCACGAGGGAGTGGTCTTTGTAGGCACACTTTCCATAGGTGGAGCAAGTGGATGTTCTAATCCAACATCTAATCCTGCAGGTGCACTTCTTGCTCAGTCTTCTCATTTTGTTGGTGGGGTATGGGTCACACTCTGGTTCAGACTACTGTATCTTGGGATGAATGGCAGCTATCGAGTACTGGGGACAAGGCTGTCTTGCAATTGTTGAGGTCACCAGCATGTGCCCCAGCTCTTCCAGGATCACTCTTCATTTGTAGGTGTTAGAGGACTCCCACTCCTGTGAAGTGGTTTCCACCGAACAAAGGCATTGTATTCCACAACATCCAGGAGATCGTAGAAAAGACCCAACAGCCATCTGCTAGTTTTGATTGATTGATTGATTGATTGAATCTTTATTTTGAACATGTTGAAAAAGTATAAAAAAAAAAATAGAATTAAAAGAGACAAATGAACAAAGCAAACAAAAGGAAAACGAGCAACCACAACTCCAAATAACGTCCATGTTCAAAAAGGAGCAGGAAGAAGCATAAGCTTATTTAATCCCACCCCTTTTCCACTATCTAGTATCAATAGACTACAGAAATACCTCCTTGTAATTACATTATATGTTATGTGTAATTTATTTTTTTTTTTTTAATATATACACATATATGTTTCTATCTATCCATACCTACGTATATACACACATACGCACATATACACATTTTCAATAACCCCATTAACACCTGAAGGATACACAACCTACAATTTTATATATATTTAATATATATATATATATATATATATATATATATATATATATATATATATATATATATATATATATATATATATATATATATATATATATATATATATACATATACATATATATATACATATACATATACATATACATACATACATACACACATACATACACACACATACACATATATATATATATATATATATATATATATATACATACACATACATATACATATATATATATATATATATATATATATATATATATATATATATATATATATATATATATATATATATATATATATATATATATATATATATATATATATATGTTGAAGTTTTCCTTCAACAACTCGAGGTGCCAACATCCTGTCTAGGTTATCCACACCGTATTTGTGCTTCTTGTAGTCCAGGCTTCCTCTTCTCCCCATTACTGCCTGTTGGTTACCTGTGTGTTGTGCACATTTTAGCCTCACTTGGGCATGTAGGATACTGCCTTCACCAAAACTACCATGGCAAAGACAGACAACAAAATCTTCCTCTGTTGCAACTGGAGGAGCTGGGTGAGGTAGGTCTGGGTTGTTTCCCCTAAATGTGCCAACCAGAGCCAGATTTCATCTGAGGAGTTTCTTTGCCAAGGTGTGTAACACACACACAAACAGATTCTAGGTCTGACCAGCTGTCTCAGCCATGGGCAAAAGACAACAACCAATAAAATTCAAAAAGAATTTATTAGTACAATGATCAAAAAAATGAAGGGATAAAACAGTCCAGTGTCCCACTTGAAAAGGGGATAAAACCCACAGTCCAAGGCCAGAGCCAGCGATGCCTCAGTTCAGTTGCACTTCAGATATCAACCAGCAGCTGTCCCCCAAGACCCACCACCCTGAAAGTAGATGGCCAGTAATCACTCCAGCCTCAGCAACCCAATTCTGCCTTTAGGCTGCGGCATATAGTAGGCCCTGGTCTGCACAGAGAGACACAATATAACTACATCTTCAATATACAATTCACAGAGCAGCAAACTATCCATCCTAAACATATTTGAATCAAGTCATCTTAGATCTGATCATATGACATACCTGCACAGAGAGACAAAACATCATAGCGGTGTTTGTAGTGTGGGCTATAAGTAGACTAGCATATCAGTGCAATCAAATACACCCGCCTTCAATTAATCCAACCCCATCACAGCCATTGGCTCACAGTAAATGTGGCACGCAAAACCACAACTTCCCACAACAAACAAGGAGATGAATTAATACAAGCAACATTAGTCCACCATGTTACAGGTGAACGAAGTAAAGATGTTGTCAGCGTGTCCTTGGAGCGCCTCTGTTGGTTGGAGTGTGAACCCCTTTTTCTTTTTAACTCCTTGGAACTTGGAGTCTTGTCATCCCACATGCCACATGTAGCTTTATTCTGGGGTAGGCTCTCATCTACACTTCATGTATATCTCTCCAATTCTCCTCCCATGCAGATTTTTATAGGTGCACAGCAGCTAAAAGAGCTTCTTTCTTATAAAAAAGTCAAAGGCAGGTCTCAGGCTGCTAATGCAGAGAACTGCATACAGTGCGGGCCCTGGTCTGATACCAGTGGGCACTGGATTGTAGGGCAGTCTCTCTTCAGTAGTGGGACCTACATAGTTTTCCTTCACAAGGCATCCAGTCAGTTGCAAGCTCATTGTTCTTGAAAATTGCTCCCTAAATGTGTTTTTTTTGTGACCTAAAAACATTAAAACACAGGTCACCAATCAACATCCCTAAACTTCAAGCCTATGCTTCAAGCACATTACCACTAGATGGCTGCAAATACAACAACGTGCCCTGATGGCTAAAGACAGATAACTCTTACCGTTCTGTAGCAGTAAGCTTTGATACTCAACAGTTTGTGAGAGTGGTTAGGATGGGTGAAACTTTGGTGGCAAAGCGTTTTATTTTTCAGTTAACTGCAGAAATAACTTTCACAGACTTTCCAGGCGTGGTTTTTTATTAAAGTGCTTCTATTATTCGTGTCTGTTTCTTCACTCTGCTCGTTCAGCCCCTCATGTAAATCACAGACTACAGAGTTCAAAAACATATTTGGAGACAATTTTTTTTAACAATTTCTTTTTTTCTTTTTTGACAATCTCTTGTGGTGACTCGTGGTTGCTCTGATTTAGATGCTACAGGATATTACGAGGCAGAGAGGAAGAGAGAGAGAGAAAGAGAGAGAGAGAGGCGGAGAGCTGAGGATCCTCTGTATTTCCCTCAGAGAGCCAACCACACAATGACAGAGTGTGTCTGATAGAGCAACATGTCAAGTTCTGGATGTTTTATATGGATTTTCTTCTCCTCATGGGGTATGTAAAGAGTTCTTTCTTTCTTTCTTTCTTTCTTTCTTTCTTTCTTTCTTTCTTTCTTTCTTTCTTTCGATTTATCTAATAAATCATTTAACACTTGCAGGGATAATTACAGCCAGTGTAGAGACTCTACCTCATGTCATAAAGTACCAAACAGTGATACCTCTGAGGCTGAAGGACTCATCTGTTTTTAATGATGATGATGCTGCTGCTACACACAAGGTAACACTCACTCTACTGTGCTGTTGAAGCAGTTCATTAAGAAAAAAGTGATCTGAAGAATGAATTTAAATCCCTTCTGCTTCTTGTGTGTGTGTGAACAGAAATACCCTGATGCACTGCAGTACTCTATATGGATCGCAGGGCAAAACCACACTCTGCATTTGGAAAAGAACAAGTGAGAAAACTTTAAATGACTTGTTTGATTTTGAGCTACTTTCTAAGGCTTTTTTAAACCTTAGAGGTTCCTCAATTTGTGCACTTTCTTTTTTCAGGAATCTAGTGGGTAAAACCTTCTCTGTGACACATTACTCTGATCAGGGAGACCAAATCTCAACCACTCCAGATCTAAGTGTATGTATCTTTACATTATTTTATTTGTCTACACCATCGGGAAAATGTGTCTATTTTGTTTTTGTGAAAGTGCACAAGATGCTTAGCACGATACTCCATAGTCATTCTCTCTCAGATCCTTTTTACTGGTATAGATTACCATATAAGTATTTGACTGCACAGGCTTGAATCATATGAAAGCAGGATATCCTGTGCCACCAACTGCTTTCAGAGGTGTTTGTACATTTATCATTCATTACCAGA
This sequence comes from Rhamphochromis sp. 'chilingali', assembly GCF_963969265.1. Taxonomy (NCBI): domain Eukaryota; kingdom Metazoa; phylum Chordata; class Actinopteri; order Cichliformes; family Cichlidae; genus Rhamphochromis; species Rhamphochromis sp. 'chilingali'. The sequence continues at coordinate 14,887,360 of NC_137947.1, read as the reverse complement.
TATTTTTTTTTTCCTTTTGCGAAATGCCAATATAAATCTTTTGACTATATTAAAATCATAGCTCTGACCTGAAGAAAGACAACAGGTCTTTTGTGCTCACTTATTTGTATCCACGCTTACTGTTAACGTATTTCTAAAGTAAACACTTTGCAGTAAATTGTAATTATCTGCTACAAATATCAGATCAGGGGCATTTTGTGCAGTATGTGTAATTATTTCTTGCACGTTTCAAAATATCAAATTGCATAAAAAAAAAGTTTCTCAGGTTCCCGATTATGACCACAGACACACACGCAGCAGGAAGAAACAGGAGGAAGTGGGAATGACATATAAGGTTAAGATTAGCATCCAGACCACACTGAGATATCTGGGAGATTAAAAAATCCCAAATGTCATTATTAATTCTGGTACAAATCATGGCTGTCTGTTCAGGTTCACTGCTACTACCACGGACACATCGTGGGAGTGGAGGACTCCTCTGCCAGCATTGGACTCTGCTCAGGAATAAAGTGAGTAATGCAGGCTATAATTTTTTTCTTTCATCTTTTACCTCTAATTACAAAAAGGTTTCTTTCCCTGAAGGGGTGCCCAAATTTCATAAAAACCATGATGCTATGTTACGGTAAGACTTCGTCTGTGACTCATGGCCAGCACGCCCAAACTAAAGGGAAGATCAGCATCCCTCCTAAAGATCATCAAGACTGCATGCACAGTAACTCGTGCTCCTTGGATGCAGACTTCTCTCGTTAACCCTTCTGTTGCTGTCATGAAAGGGGAAAGTTGACGTTTGAGAACCAGACATGCTGAAAAGTTTGCCTTTGTCCCCTCTGTAGGGGGTTTGTGCGCCTCCGGGACCAGACGTACCTCATTGAGCCTCTCGGTACCAAGGCAGGACAGCAGGATGACGGCCAGAGTGCCGACACTCACAGCGATGAGGGTCTTCATGCTGTTTACAACTACAAACACCTGAGGAAGAAGAGGAGCCTCTGTTCCCATGGAAACACGACCACTTTCTATGATCATGTAGCTCGTCCGTCTGGACTGTTCCGGCTCGCCAGTCTGGTAAAGACACACAAGATGGACACATCCAGATTTATGGTGCTGTCTCACATTTCATAGATTTATGCAAAAAACAAAAAAACAGGACTTTGCATTGTGATACAAAAATATAAGTAATTCTCTATCGTCATGACATTTATGAAGATGTATGAAAATAGATTTCTTTAGGTCGACAATTAGAAGTGAAGTTACAGTGAAATAACCACATTTCCCACAAGTGACAATACATTTAGTCAAGGAAAGGATCTAAGAAAAAAGGGAAACACCACAGAGAGAAGTTATAGATCGCTTTTAATATGTTTGGGTCATTACCTGTGACTGAGTGTGTGAATATTTAGCACAAAGTCACTGTTACACTGCTCTAAAAGCATTTAAACGATCAAATGGACTTACATAGTGCCTTTCTATTCAACTTTAAAAACTCAAAGCGCTTTATACTAGGATTCCTATTCACCCAATCACACACACTTTATTCACACTCACATCTGGGGTAACTCAGGGTTCAGTGTTTCTCCCAAGGACACTGTGACACACAGACTGGAGGAGCTTCTGATTGGTAGACAACCTACTCTACCACCTGAACCACAGTCACCCCAAACACTGAAACTTTTTATTTTTCATTAACCACCCTTTAACCGCATAATCCTAACCAAACAGGTACACATACACAAATGCTCAACATTGTTAATATCATGTGTCTTTTGTGTTTCTCAGAAAAGCAGAGCTCAGAAAGCAGAGCGAACGAAGAGACCCAGGACGGTGGAGCTGGTTGTTGTGGTTGACCATAGAGAGGTTTGAGCTCACTTTTTCTTTTGCCTAGTCACGAGTAAGACAATTTTTGAGGTGTAAGATCTTCTTTTGTTCATGGCATGTTGTTAAATGTGATACTAAGTGAAATAATGGTTTCTTTCAGTATAAGAAGTTTGGCAGTAAGAAGACAATAGAGGCCAGAGCGCTTGAAATAGCAAACCACGTGGACAAAGTACGTTTGTGTCTCGGCACTGTTTCTGTGTTTTCGTGTCCCACACGTCTTCAAGCTTTACTTTCACTTTGGATTTCACGCAAGAAATGTGTCCTGATACTTTGTTCTTTACTGACTGGAATCTGACCAGTAAAAGGAAGGAGAAGGTTTTTTTTTCTCACTGTGAAAAATCTAACTTTAACTGTGAATCTTCACACCTTAACTGAAAATTTTCACACATATCCCACAATTCTCTTTGCATACTCCCAATGTGTATGCATCATCTTGCAGCACTAGACCCAACATTAGTTTCCTGTTGCACATTTATAAAATCTGCTGCTTGAAGCATTTTGTGGTTTTGCAAATGCTGATTTTAACTGATTTCGCTCACCGCGCTGCTCTGTTTCAGCTCTATCGCCCTGTGGGCGTTCGTGTGATGCTTGTCGGCCTGGATATCTGGTCATACAGAGATCAAATACATGTCAGCACTGACCCTGAGGTCACCCTCCGTCGTTTCCTTGAGTGGCGTCAGCAGCACCTTCTGCCGAGGACCAAACATGACAATGCGCAGTTCATAACGTAAGATGTTCGTCTTTCTACTGCTTACTAAACCTATCTAAAAAATGATAAGATAATTTGTAAACATTTTGCCTCATCACCTTTCAGAGCTGTGGATTTTGATGGCTCCACTGTAGGCTTAGCAAACACCAATGCTATGTGCACCTCTAACTCTGGAGCTGTCAATGAGGTAGTCATGTTTCAATGTGGATTTCTTTAATTAAAAGTGGAAAGATGTGGAAATTAAATGTTTGTGAATTAAATGTCGCACAGGACCATAACACTAATTCAATTGGAGTGGCTTCCACCATTGCGCATGAGATGGGTCACAACCTAGGCTTGTCCCACGACACTGAAGACTGTGTCTGTGGCACTTCTGTGTCAAAAAAAGGCTGCATCATGTCAGAGAGCGTTGGGTAAGCTCAGCTTTGCACCTGTGCAAATGAACACCCTCCTATGTGCAGACCTTCGAAGGAAAAACATCTGATATGGTCTTATTATCGTCCACCTCCTCTAGCTTAAAGTATCCGGAGCTGTTCAGCAGCTGCAGTCGGCAGCAGCTCAGCAAGTTCTTGGAGGAGATCAACCCGGCATGTCTGCTCAATACTCCTTCCACCGATCGAGTTTATGGGGGCCCCATGTGTGGAAATGCCTTCTTAGAGCCTGGAGAGGAGTGCGACTGCGGCACGGTGGAGGTTTGTGCATATCACGTTCGTTTTGTATAGCCAAACTCCCATTACTGAAACACACAATGATGACTGAGATGTGCATGCCTCTGTATGCCTGCCAGGAATGCAAGAATCCCTGCTGCAATGCCACCACCTGCAAACTGAATGCAGGAGCCCAGTGTGGAGAGGGAGAGTGCTGCCACAACTGCCAAGTAAGTACTACTCACTGTGTGAAGTCACACTGATACTAATTATGTTACTATATAACAAGACACAGTCTGACTGTGCCGTCTGGCTGGTTATGTGTGAGTGCGTGTATTTTAGTAGTCGGTACATCACCATCTGTGTTCCTCTCCACTCCGTAGCTGAAACCGACAGGCAGCGTCTGCCGACCGAAAGCAGGAGACTGCGACCTGGCAGAATATTGCACCGGCTTCTCTGCTGTCTGTCCGACTGACGCCTACACCCAGAATGGCCTGCTGTGTAACCATGGAACAGGGTACTGCTACAATGGACAGTGTCCTTCACGCCGGGATCACTGCAAGAGGCTTTGGGGACCAGGTTAAGAAACTAGTGAATCACAGTTTGCTTCAGATGTGCTTTATTCTTAATAATCAAGACTCATCAAGCTGTATTTTTTGCTGTGATTGTTTTCAGATGCTGAAGTCGCTTCAGACGCTTGTTTCTATCTGCATGGAAACTGCAGAAAGACACACTTTAACCAGAGATGCCCAGGCCGGTATGCAATCCAAAGCTCTACAATTGCACATATTCACTGCCAGGTACTGTTTGTTCTTGAAACCATCCCTTGTGGTTTTCGGTTACAGAGATCAGTCCTGTGGTCAACTTTTTTGTTCCGGCGGATGGGAGTTCCCTGTGACATCCAGGAAGTCCCTTTACAAAGTAGGAAACGGAGACATGTGCAATGTGGCAACTATGAACCCTGAAGATAACTACCCCGAAGATTTGGACATGGTACCTACTGGCACTAAGTGCGGCAAAAACATGGTGAGAAAGCTGCTCTTTGTAGCTAAAATGAAGAAAACATCCATGCGCTACAGATTCCTGCAAAGTCTTTGTGTGTCCTTTAGGTATGCTACAATCAACAGTGTCAAGACATAAAAAACATAAAAATGTATGGAAGAAATGACTGCTCTGCCAAATGCAACAACCGTGGGGTGAGAACTTTAGATCCTCGGCACTCTAAAGCACTGTGGATTTATGGCAGCACAACATGCGTACTATGAGTGGGATCTCTTACAGGTCTGCAATCATGAGAGCAAGTGTCACTGCGATCCTGGCTGGGCTCCACCTTTCTGTGATGTGCAGCAGTCCGAGCTGCCTCAAGGTACTCTACTATCCTGACATACACCCACTGATAGCCCGCTTCTCCCTGCCCTTTTAATAACCATGATTTACACATGACCCATATGCTCTGTTTTCCACTGAGCTGCAATACTTGGATTGAATTTCTCATGGGCCTTAAAACAATCGTGCTCTGTTCTGATGAATACAAGCAGACACTGATGCAGTGGCATTTCCTTATTAGTGTGTACATACGCCCTAATTATGTTACAGAGGAGTTTGCTTCCTGAGGGGGGTGACGTATGTTGTTATTTGCTCATCCTTGGGCAAAAAAAATCTCATTGGCCTAATCTGTTGTGTTATTGTGTGTGTGTACAGAGTCAGGCCTGGTTAAGTTCATAGTGTCAGTGGTGGCTGGCTTACTTCTTCTTTTGCTCGTGGTTATCGGGAGTTTGATGTGGTACGTCAGAAAAAGACAGCCTGCGAAGAGGTACAGAAAGGAGCTCCTCCTCTCTTTTAGCTTTTGGATCACCACAATAAGTAAATAAAACTTTATAAGCTTGTCAGAGTTTCTTTTAAGCAATTGTGCATATTTCCTTGCAGATACCTCCCATCTTCCGCGGGACAGTTCAACCCGTTGTTTCGGTCGAGCAGCGAACGACGCAGGCCTCCTCTTGGATCAGCACAAATCAGCCAGCCTAAATTTTTGGAGTCGTCGGCCACTCAAGCATGTAAACCGCTCTTCTCTGCTCCTACCAGATCACAGACTGGAGCACTAAAGCCCAGCCGAGCAGCTCCAGAGGTGAGCACCTTCTGTGATGTAGCAGATTTGCCACCAGAGTGCCGTAATGTGCTGTGGCAGTAGATTTTGGCCTGTGTTATTGGACCAAATTCAAATCATAAACAGACTTGTATTTTAGTCAAACTGTCAAAAACCAGTGAGGAATAAGGCTTAAAAAATAAAATTTTAGACTGTACTCATTTCTATTTTCTCCCTTTACAGCCGCCCAAGAAAGCAGCAGCCGTACCCCAGCCATCTGTGTTTCAGCAGGTAATCTGACCTCCGGTTCCACCTTCATTTAAATGTTATTTATATGTTTCAACTAGTAAATAAATGTTTTTATTTAGGCTATAAAGCCATTCACGCAGGCTCCAGCTGTTTCAAGAAAGCCAATCTTTACTGAGGTAAAACTGCATGTCTTCATTGTCTTTTGGGGCAGTAATTATTTTTAAAAAATTTTATTTTAGTATCATTATTCTGGTCTTATATATATACTTTTTTTTCTCTTTTTTTCAGAGTAAGCCACTGCCTCCATCGAGACCTCTGCCACCACTCACAACAAAGCCGGTAAATAACGTTCAAACTGAACTCATTATTTGCGTATACACATTTAACAGTGCTTGCGTTTGCTGCTTCTTTAAAACATGAACTGTTTTGTCTCTCAGATCATGAAACCAAAGCCCCCAATGCCTCCAGCGAAGCCAAAGCCCTCCGCAGTCCTGTCTTCATTGCCTCACACTCAGCTGGTATGTATTCAGACTCAGACATTCTCAGAGGCTATATCACGTTTATGAAGATGTCTGTGGTTTTTGGCTCTGTCCTAGCATAGCAGTGTAATGAACAAGCAGTCAGTGAATCAGTAAGCATATAAACTTCTCCTGACCACCAGTGAGTTGGTGAGGCACTAACATGGGGAAATAAACACACCAAGACCAAGTTTGGAGAATAAAAATGTCTCATCCCAAGTATGTGTGCTAATACTATTTATCTGCTCCCCTAGCTCGGCGGGAGGGCTGCCCTGATGCCTCCCAGCAGGCCCAGATGACAGTGGGACTAATTCATCGAGGTGTAAACACTGAAATCCTCTGACAGGGGACATTGTTTTTGTCTCACCTAGAAGGACCAAGAAGATCCTGTCTGGAGACGCTCTTCTGTTTTAAAGTAGAAACAGGATCCGCTGAAGAATCGGCATTGTTAAGCAACACAGCTTTTGTGGTCTCCTTGAGGATTACCACTGCTTATGTACACCTTCAGTATGTTAATGAAAACCTGAAGTAATGATCAGCAGACTCATATTCTGTGCTTTATGAATGACAAATGGCACTGCTGCCATGACGATTGTTTAGTTTATTTGAGTCTTTTTAAAGGGAAACATTTGGTTTTTGGGTTTGTTTGTTTTTTGCCTAAATCCTGGGATATGTGAAGATTTTATAAGGTAACTGCACTATCAATGCTGTAACTGTTCCTTTTCCCTTTTCCCTCACATTTTTTTTGGTACTGCATTTCTCTGAAATATGGTTGTTAAGGGATTTTAAAATGTGGCATGAGCACTTTACAGGTAGATTTTTTTAATTGAAGAAGGTCTTTTCTTGTCATTTTTTAAAAACTCTTTGTACTGACCTGTCTATGCTTGACTGTGCAATTGAACCAGTACATATATCTGTTTTATTTTGCGTGCTGACCTGATAGATGTCAAAGGATATTGATTATTCTATGCAGCAGACAAGATCACAAAGTCCTTTCACTCATAATACCAATGATGAGGATTCACCCTCGATTTGTCTTTAAATCTTTCAGTTCTGAATGTTCTAATTTATTGGCTTGCAATAAACGTGATCCATCACACTCAGTGTTTCTGTCACTTTCTCTGTCTTTATATCCAGATGATCCAGAAGATATTCATATTAACATCTGTGACTCTCTGTTGATTTTTTTGCTCTGTCCTATCAGCAGCGTAATGTCAGAACAAAACTCAATTAGATCTATAATTGGTTGGGGGGAAAAAAAGATTGATTTTGTAGTTTTTCCCTGCAAAACCTGATTCAACATGTGAATGGAGTCCAGACTTTCAGCTTTAATTCAAAGGGATTTTTAAGAAACCATTGCATTAACTCTTTCAGTTATAGTAATTTTTATACAGTTCCCCATTTTCAGAGTCTAAAGAGACATTGATTGCCTTCAGCTAAAAGCCTAAACAAACCTATCAGGGAGATTTAAAAAAAAAAAATGAAAAAAATCAAATTTGATACATGAAAAGGGTGAATGCACTCATCAACTCAGCCACACCAACAGGGCTGAAATACCACAGAAGAGAATTAAGGTGCATGATGACATAATTATTCCATGGTCATGAAAAGAAAACCTCCAAGAACTTGACTTCAAAAGATGGCAAACACTCTTGAGGAGGTGTATCATTGTCAAGGTCTGCAATAAAGAGATGCCTTCTTCATTTGAAATACAGAGAGTTTACAACGAGGTGCAAACCACTGGTTACACTCAAGAATATAAAGGCCAGATTAGAGTTTCCCACAAACCAACTAAAAGCGTCACAGAAAACAATGGAAACACAAAACCAAGACGAACTTGTTCCAGAATGATGAGAGAGAGAAGTATGGATATGGAAAAGGAGAGAAACTGCTAAAGCATACAGGGTGAGTTTGCTCCAGATGAAGGGGTTACCATTACTACCAGGAGCCTCTCCTCAAGGGTAGATTTGGGGGTCATGATGTCTGCAAGATGCCGTGCTTACTTTTAGATGCTTTGAGCACCAGAGCAACACAAGTTGACTGAATGTATTCAAGAGAAGGCCGATAACAACACAACATTAGAACTGAAAGACTTTGCAACTCCCTAAAACCCCAAATCCCTCAAAGATTGGCCAAAAGAGAAACAAATCTATATTTTTGATTTGGGGTTGAACTGGCCCTTTAACAGCTGATCGCCTAGCAACGCTTCAAACAACCTGAGGTGGGCTGAAGCTATAGGTTAGCTCATCAAGACTGTTTTAATCGTTCAGAAACGACTGTAATTTTATAAATAATGGAACGAGAACTGAACGAAGAGGAACTACAGGACCTGTTTGCGTGGATAGATAAGATACCGCTGTCCCGGCCCAAAAGACACATCACAAGAGACTTCAGCGACGCAGGTAGTAAAGTTAGCCTAGCAGTCCTCATGGAGGTGCTAACCAAACAATCAAGCAGTAACAGCAGGAGTAATATGATCTGCATAGCTCCATGTCTCCAGCTACGGTAATTTTATTTATTTGTGATCTGACTAAGTTTCTCTTTGAACCTTAGTGATGGCTGCTGAGGTGGTAAAATATTTCTTCCCCAAGCTTGTTGATCTGCACAACTATGTTTCTGCAAACTCCACACAGCAGAAGCTCAGCAACTGGAACCTGCTCAACAGGCAAGACATCACTGTTTTATGTGTGTGTGTGTGTGTGTGTGTGTGTGTGTGTGTGTGTGTGTGTGTGTGTGTGTGTGTGTGTGTGTGTGTGTGTGTTTGATTCTTCTGAATCTGGTGGATTGAATGACTACATCCCAGCCAGAGAAAAACACTCTCCACAGCTGAAAAACATCACATTTTAACAGCCTGCCACAAAAACTTGTACACAAGCTACAAAAAAGTTAAAAAGCTAGATGGCTAATTAATATCTCTTAATAGGAATGACAGACATTGCCTAATGTTTTTCCCATCCAAATAAAATTTTTCCTGGGCCTCCACATCTGGTCCTGCGGACATATCCTACTTACACCCACTCACTCCATCCCTCGCCACTGATATGGCACAAAGCCAGCTTCAGATTTATGGGAATTTGCTGAAAACATTTTGGCTCCTATGTTGTGTCTCATCAGTTAAATCACACCGAGTCTGCTGATACTACTGTGCATAGTTCTAGGTATTAGAAACATGTGTTTTTATTTATATGAGGATAGGAAGGTATTTTCCAAGCTGGACTTCCATGTGCCTGAGGAGACACTGAAGAAAATTGCACAGAGCACCACAGGAGCAATAGTGCCTGTCCTGAGCAACCTCAGGGAGAAGATAGACAAGAAACTGGAGTACACCACCAACAACATACTGGTGTGTAGTGACACACACGGTATAGGTCATTTTTTTTGTCTATTTGAATGCAAAATATGAATTACTGCATGCTTGTCCATGTTAATCTAACTACAGTGGATATATATTTTGTTTTATAAATTTAGGATATGGAGTATTATGACACCAGGAACCAGGAGAAACCTCATGAAGGTACAATCTTCTGCATTTGATGCCATATTTGGCTTTGCATCACATCACACGATAGTGATGTAGGTGTTGCTGGAAGTTACAAACTGTGATGAAGTCAGTAACATTAAGTAGATTATGGAAATAAAACAGCTGAATTAGGATAAATGCAATGACTTTATATTGGCCTTATGCATGTTGCAGCATGTGTCATAATGATAGTGTAGTTTGTGCAGAATATCAGCTGAAACTGTTGTTTTTTATTTAACTGAAGCCAAACAAAACTGAAGCTAAGATGTGCTTTATTTAGCACAGGAAGTGAGTTTGGTGTTATTTTAGACTTTTTTTTGTTAATGCAGCTATATCTGCCGGTCAACTCCCAAACACCAAGTCAGCATATTCAGCATTCAGCAAGGTGTTTTTTTCCCCCTCTTTATTTGGTTTTTGTTTAAGGGAGCAGTTTAGTGACTGTTCATCGCTGTTTTTGTCACTGAAATGAAGCGTCTCCAAGATCTTCTCAGGCCCAAATTAAGTGTAATCTATCCCAGAGATAGCAGTGACCAATCAGAAACACAAAGAAACGTCCATTTGAAGGAATCGGGGAGAACTGATTAGAAGAAAATTCCACCACCCTAAAGGAGTGAACTTGTTTCCCACACCTCATCCGTCCCTATCAAAGCTGGCCAGTGCCTCCACCCTCTGCTCTTTCCTCTTCCGTCTACACTCGCTCCTGCCATCAGACACATGACTCAGGTTCTCGTATCAGTTTCCACATGGCTCTTATCGCTGGCCTGAGCTCAGCACCGTTGACTTAAAGCCTGATATTTTTTTCCTTTATCTACTAATCTTACTTCAGCGTTTCACCCTCTTTCTGCTATTGGTCGTCACCCTTTCTGCCACCAAGCCTTATCTCTTTTACTCAGCTGTATAGATTCTTTTAGTCATTGTGTTTTGTTCACATCATAGTTTGTAAAACAAGACACTTTTTTTCTTCAGAAATTCAACAGACTGAGATAAGACTTCTAACTCAGCTGGAGGAATTGAAAAAAGATGAAAAGAACAGGCAAAAAAACAGGTATGACCAAAAAACCACTGCTTTTAATTATAATGCAATGAATCGCAAGAACATTTAAAACAAAAATAATAGCCTGTCCATTCTTTTTTTTATGGTACAGTAAAGTGGAGCGTGCAGTAAAGTTTTATTCAGACATGGATCCTGCTTTCCAACAAATGCTGAAGGAAAAAGAAAAAGCAATTATGTCTTTGATGGAGACTGTGGAGGTAAAGTCTGCATGCAGACATGCATGAATGCAGGAAACACTCTGCTAAAGTGTGTGTGTGTGTGTGTGTGTGTGTGTGTGTGTGTGTGTGTGTGTGTGTGTGTGTGTGTGTGTGTGTGTGTGTGTGTGTGTGTGTGTGTGTGTTTGAGATGGAGAAAAATATTTAGGAGTGTGTGTTAGGCATGTGTAATGTCCTGTGTCAGCAGTGGCGAGTGAGTCAGTATCTGCTCAGCAGATATAACCCTTATTTTTCTTTTCCATCTGTGGTCACATCTGCATGTTTAGAGAGAAGCAGAAGGATGACACAAACGTGCAACTTCTCCTTTCACCGCACTATGAAGTTTTCAGAAGCCTTCAAAGAAATATCCTCTCTTTAGCCTCATCCCTCTTTTCTTTTTCTTTTCTTGGTTTTCTTGGTCGTGTATGTTTGCAGATCCTCCAGATGAAAGTGAACAAGCTGGAACATCTGGTTCACTTGAAGGATGTCCGTATTCAAGATCTGACACAGCATCTGGAGACGTACAAAGCAAGAGGCAACACACACTGAAGCAGCTGTGAAACTATACAGACAGAGAAATGTCTGTAGCAGTTCTGATATGTAAACCTGTATTTTGTAAAAAAGCAATATTAGTTAAGGCAAATGATCATCTTATCTAATCCCACCAGCTAAAACTGTCACATCTGTTGAAATGCACAAGGGAGATTCCAGATGTGAACTTTTTAAATCCTTGTTTTGAAAAAGAAAAAAATGGAATTTTATCCCAGAACATAAAATGTACACACTTCAGGATGCAGAAATGTCTCTTTTTCTTTCTTTAATAATATGATCCACTGCCTTATATCTTGAATCTTCTGTGTTTATGCTTCATGACCCTTTTATATGAAATCATGACTTGTTGAATGTAAATAGTTGCTTCTTTGTGAAAGGTATCTCTGGGCTTCTTTTAACAGCCCATAATTTCTGACTGTCAGCTTCTAAATAAAGCCACAAATCCCCATTCACAATTGTCTCACTAAATAAGAGGGCAGTGTATCAAATAAGCCAAGTCGTGGGTTAAAGCCAACAAAACAAAACTATATATGGTGTTGCATTTGGCGGCAGCCACTTCCTTCCTTCACTCATTTTTGGTAAGTTTCCTGCTTTTGTGTAAGTGTGAAAACCAGACCTTAGTTAACCAGAACTTAGTTAATAATTTCACTTCCACTTTATCGAGCATTTTTTTTTTTTTAGAATTACTGTGACATCAAAGTCAGGAGCATTGACGAAGTCGTGAGACAGCAGCAGCAGACCGCAGCCCAACGTCTGCTTTTCAGATATAAAGTTCATTTCACTTTCTTGAGGTTTTTCTGTAGTGCCAAATGAGAGAGAGATGTCCCTCATTATTTTACTTTATGTGGGCTTTGTTGGCGTGAGAGGCATGTGACCCCGTGAGCTGTACCAGGAGCAGCTGATCATCTCCAGCTGCCTGCCAATGTGACTGTCGTGCTCACAATCATGCCACCTCATTAATCATCATTATCACTTAATTAATGACTGAGAAAAACAAACACCTAATGAGTTTACAGTTACACTTATTTTAGATTTAGATTTTAGTTACTCCTTTTTTCACAAGGGGTCGCCACAGCAGGTAGCTCTGCATGTTTGAACTGACAGACTTTTACACTGGATACTTCTTGATGCAACCATAAAGGAATACGTTTCTCCTCCTGGGATCCATTAGCTTATAAACCACTACACTTTGGAGCCACTTAACAAATGCATGTATTTAAATTAATGAATTATTGATTTCTTTTTGGTAAATTACGCCTAACAATGGAAAACATCTGACTCAGTGTGACACAATATATGTGATGAGTCACAATCACACCCAGTTAAAGTGGTTCTGCTGCCGGACCACACTATATGAAAATGTCCCTGTTTATCTGACAACCAATACATATACTCACTTCATTAGGTACTTCTGTTCAACTGCTGGTTAAATAAATGTCTAATCAGCCAATCACATGGCAGGAACTCAAGCCGAAGTTCAAACTGTGCATCAGAATGGTGAAGAAAGGTGATTTAAGAGAATCTGAATGTAACATTGTTGCTGGTGCCAGATGGGCTGATCTGAGGATTTCAGAAACTGCTGATGTACTGGGATTTTCCCAAACAACCATCTCTAGGGTTTACAGAGAATGGTCTGAAAAAGAGAAAACATTTTGTGAGCAGCAGTTCTCTGGGCAAAAATGCCTTGTTTATCCCAGAGGTCAGAGGAGAATGGCCAGACTTCTTTGAGCTGATAAGAAGGCAACAGCAACCCAAATAATCACTCGTTACAACCAAGGTATGTTGAAGAGCATGTCTGAAAGCACATCAAGTCTAATCTTGAAGCAGATGGGCTACAGCAGCAGAATACCATACCAGGTGTCTTTAATAAGGACCTCTCTTAAACATAGATGAGCAGATGATTTCCACATTTCTAAGTAAAAACCTTTCCTGATCTCATAACATGCCCGATCACTGTATGAGCAGTGGCTGAGGTGATCTACATTTACAGCACAGCTAATCAAAAGCTTGACTGTGGGAAGTTATTTCTTAAAACAATGTTTTTAGTGTTCAGATGTGCTTCCCTCATCTATTTCATGTTCATGAGACAAAAAGAAATTTTTACCAGAAATCCACAGGAAGATGAAAACAGCACCATTACATCACTGTGGTTAAGCAAGACCCAAAGTCCAATACAAAGGACAGATGTTAAAAAAATATCATTCAAAATTTAGATTTCTTTTACTGTAATACATTTCTTTCAATCACAGTACTTAAAATATCTAAAATAAATATCTGACATGTACATTTGTACCTTTGTGATGCTGTGCGACACATGAGATTTTCATCATGGACGTGCAGCAGACAAAACTGTGTGATGCTATCATGTCAGTACGGACCAAAAGCTCTGAGGCGTGTTTCCAAATCCTCTGACTCTATGCCATGAAGAGTTCTAAAAAGATACCAACAATCAATTTTATTTAAGGTTCGTGCTAAGATTTCAAAATAGATATAACAATATACTGTATATAAAATGTATACAAATAATCAAATCAACTGAACTTACAGAGGCTCCAATATGTCAAATATTTGAAAGCTAAAGCCTTTATTCCTTTTTACATGAAATCTCGTGCTTGCACTTTTTATGGCTGGTCGTTAATTCCTTGTTGAGTTTTCCTATTTTGCTGGTACTTGTACATTTACTCCCTGTGGAGGTTTCTTTCTGCCACTGATTCATTTTTATTTATTTTAAGCATGTCAAACTTTTGGGTTAGCATCTTGAAATTTCAACTTACTCAGAAGTGACTTGAAATTTGAGATAATAACTTGACATATCAACTCAGGAACTCCTGACAGCAGATTGAAAAACTGAAGATTGTAAGAGTTAAGATGGCTGCAGCAGCAAACATTAAAAACAGTGTTTACTTAGCTTCCATTTCTCCCTTCCTTTTCCCTCAAAAATCAACTATTTGAACAATTTAAAAGCAAACAAATTAAGCAGACCTGTTTTACCAAGCAATGTTGGTAAAACAGTAATCCTGATGATCTCTTGGGTTATTTTCCCAAAACAGAGCTCTATTCATAGCCACAGAAGAGCCCTAATTGTATAGCAGACTTTAGAAATTACCAGGGTCTCCATAGAAACTCAGACAGTGATAAGTGGTAGGAAATAGCAAAGTTAATACTCCTTTTAATACAGACAGTGGATAAGAATGTGAGGGAAAACTGAAGAACAGAGCTGCTTTTGATAAAGGAGCTGCCTGCCGCTGATGAATCACACTGAGTATCACCCTGCTGTTTGGGAACTAGATTTACTCAGAGATGAGGGACCACACCTTTCTGTATCTGGGGACACATCCAGGATGATGTCAAGGCAAGATGGATCATCCAGGATCTGATGAAAAGCAACAAAAGGAAAAGCGCTGGTTCAGCCAGGAAAGGGAAAAAAACCTGACCATAACCTCACTTCCTAAGAGAGAGGACTTCAAACTGGTTGGAATTGCGCAAATGGCAAGAAGTAATAAGACCACCCATTACACTAAGCACAGGCCAAAACACAAAAAAACCCAACAAATTTCCTTTGTAATCAATGAGGAGTGAAGCTTATTTAAACCCGAAAACACTCAATATGATCATATATCTTTAAAATCTTATCAAAAGTGGGGGGAAAAAGTTTATCTGGGTCAATCAAAAGCTAAACCCCTCCCCCAGAAACCACTGGTTTGGCTGTGAGAGGATACCAGGGTCCATGAGGGCTGAGAGGTCACAAGAGGAAGCCATCCTTCATCTGGTAACATGGACTGACACACACTTTGAATGCTTCCTGGAAAGCATTTGTGAACAGCTGACTGGCTGTGCTGAGGGAAGAGCGGGTTTTATTTTCTTCAGATGACCACTTTACAAACTCAACAGACACACACTCACACAGATCTGTTTTTGGAGTGTTTACAACACATTATGTGGGTTAGAACAACAAGGACTGTGTGATGGATCGTGTTTATATATTCAGTGTGTTCACTGAGTCGTGCTCATTTTTCCACAACTACCCAGCCTTTGGAATGAAATAAAAAGCTACAGTCGCACATCATATAAATTCCTCTTATTAGAATATGTGGTGGGATATAAATCATGCCAATTATGCACAGGCTCAAATGTGGGTTGGTATATCTATCAATTTGTAAACATATAGAAAACCTGTAGATATAATGTATAATGTCACTTGTTGAAAACATTGGAAAAAGGACATAAATACAACAACAGTGAGATTTGAGGCACTTGTGCTGCAGTTAAGATGCAAATATATTTTAGTGTGCATGTGTAGTTTTGTGTCACAAAATAGTATGGGAAATTTGAGTTTCCTTCTATAACTTAGCACATAAAATAAAGGTGTTTCTAAACTTTGTACAAGCTCATGATTGATTTTACTTCTATACATACATAACTTTTGGAAATGTACAAACTGACACATATTCAATGGGTCCCTGGGGTCTTTATCCATCCATTTATTCATAAAATATTTTCCTTCTTTCTTTTGATCAAGTCTGCCACTGCTAGTATTCAAACCAAGTGACTCATCTACCATGGCACAAGTTCTCCTCCTTGTGGCATTCGAATGCACAACAATGCCCACACATCAATGCAAAGAGAAGAGAGGTATCAAAATAGGTTTTATTTGTTACATAAGAACATTGTCAAAACTTGAAAACATTTTTGCATATAAACCTTTTAAAACAAGGAAACAATGTTTAAATTTCACAGATTGTACAAAAAAAAAAAAAAAATCGACAAAAATTATTTTTGTGAGTGATTCATCCCCCTCTTTTGCATCTTTTATTTGAACCCACCACCAAAGCAATTGCGAGGTGCAGCGTTAAACTGCCAAATGGAGGTCACAGAAACAGCGCGGCGTCTTCAAAACACTCGTAGTGTTCACTGCCTGTTGAGTCTTTCAAAGCGAGAGCGACGATCCGTACAGAACGGCACATCTTCAAAGTCTATGAGGAGCCTTTTAGCCTGTAAGAATCGCTGAACCTTTAAGTCTGGGGTAAACCATTATATTATTTAAGGCTCGTTATCTCAATTGTATTTCCATGTTTCTAAAACACAAAGCAGAACAGAATCAAAATGTACACACACATTAAAACTAGCACCAACCCGTATCTTTTCTTAAGCCAAAGCAACATTCATCTCTAAACAGACCAACTTGTTTTTGAGTAGAACTCGTGCTGTCAAAAACTGATTGGAGGTTACGTGAATCCTCTCCGAGTTTCTGTCGTCATAGGAAGCTCTGTGGTACTTCAATTATCTCGGTGAGAAATGACAGAAGATCCTGTAGTCCGCTTAGTTATGAATCACCATAAAAAATGTAAACATTGACAATGAAATGTCGATTTCGTTTTAAATATTATTCCTATTTCAGTCGCCCTGCATGCTCTTAAATTGGCATTGTTCCAGACAGACACCTAGCTGAAAAGGTGGTGCTTTTCCATTTTCCTCTCAAACCGCAGCTTTCTTCATAGTGAAAATCTGAATTAATTGTTGTTTGGAGAGTGAACATTAAACAGCTGTCTTATTAATATTTAATACATGTCCTGAGAGTTTACATTTAACCACTTATGAAGACACTGCATAACAACAGAGTTGGTTGCAGGCTCTATCTGAACCATCCCAAACTCATAATTTCAACATGCACGGCTCTGGAAACCAATCTGAAGAAAGAAACATGCGCTGACTTCTTTAATGATAATCTCTACTTCCTGCAGTGCTCGCTGTTACAACAATCAGCTGTTAATCATCCTCAATTTGTATTAGACTAAATCTTTAAGCAACGCCAGATCTTTCTTCCATTTTCCCCCCTCTCATTTGCTTCAGAGTCTGTGTCACAGGAGGTCCAAAAAAACAACTAATAACAGAATACTACACTAAATAATAAACTACATTTCCAATCTGATACCCCTCCACAGCTAATATCTGTATAATTTCACTCAACTGGACATTTATAACACACTCACTTCTGTATATAACCCATCAAGTGTTCAAGTTCATCCACCAGCAGCTTAAACGGGCCCTTATACTCTTAAAAGAACAGCCACCTTAGTAAGTCAGTGCAAGTGAGGTTGGCACAGAGATGACTTGACCCCCATCACACGCACATACATTGTCCACCCAGCTTTTAATTAGTGTCACCTGTCAGATTCCAGTGCAGCCAAGCCACATAACTCTCAAAAATCAATAGCTCATCACAAATCATTGACCTTGCATCCAAAAAATCAATAACAAAAAAAGATAACAAAAGAAAAACGAAAAATGAATGCAGCCCCAAAAGCAAAAGTTAAACACCGCACTGATTGCAAGCACATGTAAATTAGGGCGACTAGTTGCCGTCACCTTCTCAGGCATTAGCATGTTTATGCTTGTTTTTTAACTATGGCATCAATCTCATTTCTAAAGCTCGTCTTTTTAAAAATGTGGAAGGCTGAAAACCCTCCAAAACAAAACAAAACAAAAAAAATCCTTTTCATCTGTCACATTCTCCCATCTCACTTTCACTTTTCTTCCACCTTAAACCCTCTCCCACTCTTTTTTTTGCCATTTAGATTTAAGACTGAAGCGTGCGGTTCACCAAACTAGCTGAAAAGCTACCCCACCCATCATCATCATCTTCAGTTCAGCGCTCTACGCCCCAGTGACAAGACAATTCCTCATCAAGCTCTCCTGTCCTGTGCAGAGGCAGAGCTGTGGACTCACTGTCCATCAGGCTTCACTTTAAAGAAGTCTGATTCAGCATTCGGTAATGAAGGGGAGCGCGGAGACTTTGGTGGACCGTTGCCCCCCTCTACAAACATGTTCGGGATGTCCTGGCCAAAGTAGATCTTACTGTTAGCTGCTATGGCCTGGTACTTCATCAGCTCCATGTATTCAGGTGTCAACTTCAGCTGTAGGGATTTAGAAGAGAGACAGAAGAGTGTGAGGATTCAATTAGTGCTGGATCACATTGCTGTTTGTGATAACACTTTATCTTAATGTGACTATATACAGCTACATGGCTAAAAATAAATGCAACATTGCAGCTGGACCAACTTCAGTGATGAGCAATTAAATTAACTCTGATCAAGTGGAGCTGCTTCAAGACCTGACTCTTGTGAGGAGGACGGTAATTAATGGTTTGTGACATCTTTCTGCAATTACCCAGTTTGGTAGAGTTTGTCGAAAGTCTGCATCTATTTAAAGTTGATTCTGTTTAGGTCAGGTGAAGTGAGGTTATTAAGATCATTACAGCAGGTTTGTGTGGAACCATGCGTTTGCCGTATAAACCTACAAATAAACATAAACTAAAACTATGTTACTACAACTGCTGGAAATCTACGCCATAACCTATGCCGTAATCTAACGTGCACTTCCCTGGGAGTTTAGCTACACACGCAGTCGACGCAGCCCGCAACTATTGTAAATGGTCTGTTCAGTACAATGGAGTCCTCCTGTGAATTTCTGGCTACTTTTTCCACCGCAGTTTTTAAATTTATCATTGAGAAAATATGGATCATCATCTCAAAATAAGGAATGATAATCATAGCATCAATATAAGAACTCACAAACGTCAACAAATTTCTGGATGCAGACTGTTGTAATGATCAGAACTGACGTGAATGTATGCACAGAGAAGTAGAAAAACTTCAGGGACAAATATGTTTGCCGTTAAAAAACAAACAAACAAAAACAAAACAGACCAGTACAAAGAGCAGGGACCAGGGAGGGAAAAAGCCCCAGCATTTCAACTGTTTCTATCAGCTGACACCGCATCAGGACACAACCACAAGGTAATTAACACATATTGGACCAGCACAAGCATAAATGCGTCAACAACGTCAGCCACCTACATAGGTTACATCATGGGCTCTACAAAGAAGTCTAAATCAAGCCTTATTCTCTTTTACATTAGGGATTTTTTTTATTACTATAGCCACTGCAAAAACACCTCTCAGCAGAGTGTTACTGATTTAAAACTATACGATCTGTGATGACTGCATTTGATGTTAACAACAAAGTGTTTAAACTGTTTGGGTCTTTTTACCCTGTTTGCTTCAGCAAACTTGGCAGCAGTGTAAAATTCTGCATCAGCCTTAGCTTTCTCTCTGGCCAGGAAGGCAGCATCTGAAACAAAGAAGCACTATTGAATGAGACAAATAAACCAGCACACCACAACTCAGGAACACACAGATTCATGACACAGAAAGGAACCAAAGGATTTCAGGCAGACCCTCTATTTCAGAGATCTTCTTCTCTGTCTCCTTCTCCATCACCTTCTGCTGGAACTGGATCTCTGCCACCTGAGCCACTTTCTGAGCCTCTGTGTGACAGAAAAGAGAAGGCTGAGGTTGGCAGTGGGGTTTCGCATGAATAACTTTGAGAGGCAAAATGCTAAAATTGCACGGATGGTCACGCAAATAAAAAGGGAACTGCCTGCTTTACAGTAAAACAGCGCATTTACCAATAATGGCTTTCTTCCTTTCAGTCTCAGCTTCCTTTTCCACCACCTTCTGAGTCTGAGCTGTTATTAGCAAACGAGTCTTTTCTGCTTCCCTGCACATACACAAACACACACAGACAGACACACAAGGATAGACAGAAATGAGGTTCTTGCAAATATTTTGCTTTCCATGTGGTCTTGCATGAATTGAGTGAGGAAATCACAGAAACTAAACCATGTACAAAGTCTATGCTGGTAACTTCAATTGTACAAACTCACATAAGTTCAAAGTTCCTCCTGATAGACTCAGGGATCTTTGGTTTGGTAACACGAACTGCCTTTATCGGAAACAGTAAAAAAAAAAGAAAAAAAGAAAAAAAGAGGGAAACAGTGAGGGAAAATTGCTCACAAAAATAAAAAGACACATGAAACAGATAGATTGGCCTACTAGTATCTATTCAGACTTTGACTCCTCCCCTCAAACTGGTGAGCAAATGTCATTTATTTTTTTATATTTTCATTTTTATTTATTGTGTGTGTGGGTTTGGGGGGAGGGGTTGTTTGGGTGACACACTAACATCTGTTTCTTCCTAGCTGTGCACTAATGGTCCTGGCCCATGAGCAGGGGTCATTAAACAAACACTAACAGACAGTAACCTGGTTTACCCCGCGGCTTAAAATGAATTTATAGTTCCTGCAAGAAGCTAATAGGTAATGCAGTAAACAACAGTTTAATCTGACTTCTGTTTTACCTCACCTCAAAGGGAGCATTTTTAACTGTATTAACACAGGTTAGTGCGGAAGAAAACGTGCAATAAGTTTGGGCTATTTGGTGATCAACTGCCAACGAGGAAGAGGAAAAAAACAAACAAAAACAACACTATTAGTGTACTAGTAGGCAGTACGAAGGACTGACTGTTAATCTCTACTCTCTGTACATTTGCTGCTAGTGCCCAAATCTAGCTGGTATGAAACTGTGTGTTATTTACCAGCTCCATGATCCATGTGCGATCTCACCTTTTTCCCACTAAACATTCTCTATTTCAGCTGGAAATGTTAAACTATGTACAATATAGACTTCTAAGTACTGAGTGTTACCTTAAAGTCTTTGTAAAAGGGACAGAGCGAGGGAATGAGGGAAGGTGGAATCTGAGTTCTGGATGTGTCACAGCACAAAACCAACTAGCTGATTTTATCATCCCTAAAATGTCACTGAAAATGTGCAGGTTATGTGTGTGTTTAGGTACCTGTATTGTAAGTCCAGGTGCCATAACATTCAGATCTTTCTGTAATGCCGTCTTCAGATTCTCATCTATGATGTCTGCAAACAAAATAAAAGAAAAAGTTCTAATGTATGATCCAATTTCAGGAATTTCAGGATTGTAGTAAAATGCAACCAAAACGTACTAACCAAACAACTCAATGTAAACCTCCTGTAGTGTGTGCACGCTGCAGAACTGGTTGAGTTCATGGTGAATTTTGTTGAAAATTAGAGTTTTGTCGTAATCTGCGGTGTAGTTCCTCACAATGTCCACCACTGAATATAGCAGAACAAAAGCAACAATTACTTTGATGCCAACAGGGTTAATAAGTCAACAAAATAAGGAAGTTTTGCAGTGAAAGAAATTCACAAAAACAAGCTGCACCTGCTGAGGGGACGAGCATGTTCACAACTTCTATCCTGTCAAAATAGATCATCACACCTCCACTGTGAAGGAAAAAAAAACATTTCAGGTAAATATATATTAATGTGGGAATGACTTTATTAACAGCTGAATTAGGAAGTTCAGTCACACCTTGTTCCACAAGGCACATTCTTGATCTCATCTGTTTGGAGTGTAGTCTGAAAAAAAGAAAAAAAAAAAAAAAAAACCATTGAAAATATTGTGACATAGTTATCAGTATAAGTGACCTGTGTGTTTTCCTTTTTGTTAAAACTGAGCATATAAAATCCAGGGTACAACAGGTTCAACTGCTATTAAACATAGCTGAAGTTCAAACTGAGCATCAAAATTGGGAATAAAGGACTACAATTTGCACATGATCACAAAAATTGAAATCATGGATCCATCCTGCTTATTTCATGCTTATGGCCATACGACTCCAAGCACCCCCTATCTTTTCTGATTTGCAGGAGTTCTTCATCATTCAAATGCCACAGCCTTAAATGTCATCTCTGTATGATCTTTTGATGGCTGCTTACAGCAGAATAACACAACATGTCATAAAGGTCAAATCATCTCAAACTGGTTTCTTAAACATAACAATCAGTTCACTGTACTCAAGTCGCCTCCACAGACACCAGATATCAGTCCAAAGGAGCACATTTGGAATGTGGTTGAGTGAGAGATTTATATAATTGATGCGTAGCCAACAAATGTGCAGCAAATGTCTGATGCCATCATGAAACAAAATCTCTGAGGAATGTTTCCAGCACTTGCTTCAGAGAAGCAGATCTGAAGGCAAAACTGGGTCCAATCTGGTACTAGCAAGGTACCTATTAAAATGGCCTGTGAGTGTATTATTAAGATTTGAAATTGAGTGCAATGCTACTTTATACTACATTATATAATTTAGGAGCTATACAAGATTACATAAAGAAGTGCATGGTTGTTTCAAGTTAATACAAGCTGAATGCATACAATGTGTAAAGCATATTCTACTATATTACTATGATACTCTTTTACAATTCTGATTGTAAACGTTCGTTAACTGTAACAGTAGTTTTCCAAAACAGCCATAATTCTTCAAGTTACCTGGATATGTTGCCAAGGTCTGGAACAAGACCCAAACTACCACCCTCAAATGAGAGGATGTTTGTTAGAATGTTCAGGAACAAGCCAGGAACCACTAAAGCTCAAGCCTGCCATGATCTATTGGAACATCGACATCTCTGTCCACAGTAAAGGGAGTTTTATATCACCCTACACTAAGAACATGCAACCAAGAAAGAAACCTGTGTTTCAAAACCAACCAACCAGCTTAACTTTGCAGCTGCCAACAATGACGAGCCAAATGCCTTCTGGAGAAAGGTTTTATGTCAGATGACAGAAAGATTGAGCTATTTTTCCACAATGACAAGACTTATGCTTGGAGGAGTAAGGCTTTCAAACCTAAGAACACTATAACAGCTGTTAAGCATGGTGTTGGCTGTAGCATGGTCTGAGGCTGTTTTGCTGCCAGAGGTACTGGTACATTGCACAAATTGGATGAAATAACAGCACATGAGGACCATTTCCAAAATCTTCAACTTCACTTACAATTAACAGCTAGACGGTTAAAACTTGGACACAGTTGGGTGTACCAGCAGGACAATGATCCCAAAAATATATCAAAACTGATTTTCGAATGGATAAACCAGGCTAACATCAAGTTTCTGGAATTGCCCTCCCAAAGCACAAATGAAAATTTGTGAACTATGATGCTTAAAAGCCTGGTCTGTACCAAGAAAACAACCAATTTAAATGAACTCTACCAATTCTGCCATTAACGGTGGCCAAATACCCAGACAGAATTGTGCCAGAACTTGTAAAGAGACATTTAAATAAGTATTAGAGGGTTTGTATGTATATATTTGCACCTCTATGTTTAATTGCAACACAGTGTGGATTTGAGAAAATCCTAAATAAATTCAAACCTGTGCAACCAATTCTTGTTTCTTAAAGGCATTAAAGATGTAGGCTGCACAATCATTCTACCCCAGAAAAATAACACCTCAAAGAAATCAATGAAAAACCTAAAATTGCCATGACTTTCATGCCAATGATAAGCGTATGCAAACTTCTGCCCACAACTATATATGTATTGGCATGTAAATGCTCCATTTACTTGTTGTAAAACAGAGCCCCTGCAGCCACGGTTGAATAACAACTGTTTGCATGCTGTAGCTGACTTATTTATAGAAGATCCCACTCTAGTTTTAAAGCGCAGGCACCTCCTGTTTGAATCTTACATTACACATGCCTTTGCTCAAAGGCCATGTTTCAAGCCTGGAAAGAGAGGCTTACCTGCACTGCTCTGTAGGTGGTAATGAAAGGCAGCATAATGTGATATCCAGGACCATTGGGAGTAGTCAGCAATGCCCCACCTCTGAAACAAATACAAATTATTTGGCCAGAGTTCAGAACATCTGATTTTCTTTTGATTATATTTAATGAGAGTGGAAAAAAGAAGAGGACATATAACTTTATAACCATCATTTGAAACAGGGTGCTTACAAATAGCACTCCCACATTCTTAGTACAGGTGTCATTTTCATTAGAAACAGGTGTGATGAGTCAGGCCTGATGTACCTGTAGTACACAGCGAGGTGTCCTTCTTCTATCTTGTGAATAGAGGAGTGCAACATGATGGCCATCACTCCTGTTATTGCTGCAAATACTGCCCCTACATGCGGCATCGTCATCCTTGCTAGCACTCACCTGCAGACAGAAAAGGAAAATACTGAAATATTTATACAACACTAAGTCCTCAGGGCACTGTCACGTCTGTGATCAGGTGGAAACTGTAACTATTAACAGCAATACATGCAGTCAAGACTCTTAGGTGAACCATCTGTAATGCATGGGATGTGCCATAAAACCTGCCTCTTTACATCCAGTAAGTCTATGGTCAACACACTATATGGCTTAGCTTTTCTGCTCCGTGCACCCCGTTTTTCACCCCATTGTAATGAAAGTAAGAGTTTAAGTAAATCGTTACACACACTCTCATAAATACGCCTTTTATATTCACCAGTGAGACGGTCAGCTATTAACACAGGTGCACCCAGGTCAAACATGGAAACCTTTATGCCTATGATAGCTGCCTTAACAGCAATCGATGCATATCATATAGCAACACTATTGGTGACAATTAACGACTTCGCTTAGTTAAAGTACACTTCACGTGTATTTAGTTTAAACATCTAACGGTGACAGGCACGATTAGCTGACAGAAAGACTTGAGAAGGGTAACAAGCAAGTGACTCCTCATCCAACTTATGAAGCAACATATGTGCTTCAAAGCTACAGGTCCTTTGATGTAGCTATAACATTAAAACAAATACATTCTGAAAAAGAAAACACAGGCTTACCCACCACTCGGTTGGTAACGTTTACCCTAGCTGGCTGGGTTGGATTAGCTAGCTAGCTAGCTAGCTAGCTAGCTGGCTGGCTAGCTCTCACTGGGTGGGATCGGAAGTGAAGCACTGTTTCAGTGTAGCTTAATGCTAATGTAAGCTTGCTAGGCTACTAGCGTGAAGCAAAGCTTTTAAATCGTCCTGCACTACGACCAAATAATGTTTCAGTACGTACTGTAAACCACAGGCTTATAATATGTAAAATTACCGCTGTAGCAAACCGTGTCCCCTTCTGATCTTAGCATTCAACGTCCCACCCCCATTTCCCCGCCTCCCACAGGTTTCAATCTTGCTTTGACTCGCTGCATTATGCTGCCTTCAGGACTGTTGGAAATAAAAGAAGTGACATTGTAAATGGGTGGAATTTGTCAAACGATTTATTTTATTTAAAATCTTGATAAAACCTTTTTATTTATACAGATATATAAGACCCAAATGGCTTCGCAAGAAGATATCAGTATGGATATCAATGTTTTACAAAACCAATATTATAAAACAATCGCCAGTCTTTGACAGATGTCCAGAAAAACCAGTGGACTAAGGAAGTTCTTTTCACTTCATTTTTTTCAAATTCAAATTCAAATTCAAATTTTATTTGTCACACACACACAACCATACACAGTATGACATGGGGGTGAAATGCTTGTAGCTGTACAATGCCCGACCATTAAATGACAGAAGAAAAGTTTTACAATATTTACAATTTACAGTTTACTACAAAAATTTACAAATTAACTTAGGAATTTACAGTAAAGAATGTGCAAATAGCAGAAGAGATTATAAAGATAAGGATTATAAATTATAGGAATTATAGGATTATAGGAAATGTGTGGTGGTGCGTGTGGTGACGTGTGTGAGAGTCCAGTCTTATAGCGACGTGTTTGGGAGAGTCCAGTCCTACACCTGGTTCAGGCCCCGAATAGCCTGGGGGAAGAAGCTCCTCCTCATTCTCTCTGTTTTGGCCTTAAGGGAGCGGAAGCGCTTCCCAGACCTCAACAGTGAGAAGAGTCCATTGTTGGGATGGGAGAGGTCCATCATAATCTTCCTAGCTTTGGACTTGCACCGCTTGGTGTAGATGGACAGCAGGTCAGGGAGCTCTGATTGAATGATGCGTTCGGCTGAGCGCACCACCCTTTGCAGATCTCGTCTGTCCTGCTTGGTGCTGTTCCCAAACCAGGTGCAGATGTTTGCCGTCAGGACGCTCTCGATGGTGCAGGAGTAGAAGTTCTTGAGCACCTTCAGTGGCAGATGGAAGTCTCTAAGTCTTCTGAGGAAGAAGAGACGCTGACGGGCTTTCTTAACCAGGGTGTTGATGTGACAGGACCATGACAGGTCCTGAGTGATGTGGACACCCAGGTATTGGAAACTGTCCACTCTCTCCACTGGCGTGCCACTGATGATGAGGGGTTTGTAATTCCTTGCCTGCTTTGTAGTGAAGTCCACGATCAGCTCCTTAGTCTTGCTGACGTTTAGGAGGAGGTTATTCTCCTGGCACCAGGTCTCCAGGTTCCTAATCTCCTCCAGGTAGGCCGTCTCGATGTTGTCGGAGATCAGGCCCACAACAACAGTGTCGTCAGCAAACTTGACAATGGAGGTGGTGTCGGATGTGGCTACACAGTCATAAGTGTACAGTGAGTACAGCAGGGGGCTTAAAACACAGCCCTGAGGCACTCCAGTGCTGAGTGAGATGGAGGGGGAGACTTGTTTTCCCACCCTCACTGATTGGGGTCTGTCTGTGAGGAAGTTGAGGATCCACTGACACAGTGATGAGCTGAGTCCTAGATCCGTCAACTTGGTGAAAAGCTTAGAGGGAATTATTGTGTTGAATGCTGAACTGTAGTCCACGAACAGCATCCTAACATAATTCCCTCTGCCAGTGTCCAGGTGACTCAGGGATGTGTGGAGCAGGTGAGATATGGCATCGTCTGTGGAACGATTAGTCCGGTAAGCAAACTGAAGTGAGTCGATGGTGGCAGGAAGTGAAGAAGTGATGTGATCTCTCATCAGTCTTTCAAAACACTTCATCACAATTGAAGTCAGTGCTACTGGACGGTAGTCATTGTGGCAAGCGGGCTGTTGTTTCTTTGGAACAGGGACAATAATGGACTGTTTGAAGCACGTGGGAACCACAGCTTGGGCCAGGGAGAGGTTGAAGATCTCCGTGAACACCGGTGCTAGTTGATCAGCGCAGGCTCTAAGGACCCGGCCAGGGATTGCATCTGGTCCTGCTGCCTTCCTGGTGTTCACCCTCCTGAAGGTGTTCCTCACGGCATGCTCTGTGATGACGAATGCATTTTCTTCACTGGTGCACTCCGAGCGCGCGCAGCCGTTTGTTGTTTTAATTGCTGCGGCGTCGAAGCGAGCATAAAACGTGTTCAGCTCATCAGCCAGTGAAGCATCGGCATTCATCATTTTTGGTATGAATACTATAAAAACATATTCAAATATCTTCTTTTGATACTGGCTGGCTTTTGTTCTGCATTTGCTCTCTGTCAAGATAATCCCACACTGCTTCCATAATGGTAAAGGTTGTGGGATTGTCCCCTAAACCATGATATATCCTTTGTGGTCTTTTACAGATGGCTGTGAGCACTCACTGTTGTGGCTCTCTCTATATATTGACAACAATTTTAACCAAAAATTTGAAATTTCCATTTATCATGGGGTGGCTGTAGCTCAGGTGGCAGAGCACCTGATCAGAAGGTCGGTGGTTCGATCCCAGGCTGCCTCCTGGCTGCATGCCAAATATCCTTGGGCAAGATACTAACCCCATGTTTGCCTACTGGTGGTGGTCAGAGGGCCCGGTGGCGCCAGTGTCCGGCAGCCTCGCCTCTGTCAGTGCGCCCCAGGGCAGCTGTGGCTACAATGTAGCTTGCCATCGCCAGTGTGTGAATGTGTGTGTGAATGACTGAATGTAGTGTGAAGCGCTTTGGGGTCCTTAGGGACTAGAAAAGCGCTATACAAATGCAGGCCATTTACCATTTTATCACTCCATAAGACCTTTAGCGCACCCTGTGGGTATTAAAGGTACTGCGCTGCAGTTGTGTAATAGAACCCAGTTTGTTCATGTACATGGAGAGTCCTCTTCGTACATTGTACTAATGTAGTTCGTTATTATCAGAATGTGTGAAAAATTCACTGAAAAGCCTTCAGATGATCAAGGACTAGAGAGAGCATTTTTATTCTATATTGGCTTATCTTCTGTTAAAAGCAGGATAAACTTAAAGTCTTTCTCACCAAGGTCTTGAATAATCATTCCCTATCTTATCTTAATGGCCTTATAGTACTCTATCACCCCATTAGAGTTATTTGTGCTTAGACTGCGGGCTTGCTTATGGTTACCAGTCTTTAAAAGTAGAATTGGTGACAGAGTCTTCAGCTTTCAGGCCCTTCTTCTGTGGAACCACCACCTAGTTTGGATTCAGGAGACAGATACCCTCTCTACTTTTACACTTAGGCTTAAAACTTGCCTTTTTGATAAAGCATATAGTTAGGTCTGGATCAGGTGAATCCTCCCTTAGTTACACTGCAATAGACCTAGGCTGCTAGGGGCTCTCATGATGCACAGTGTTTCTTCTTCACACACGTCTTTTCTCTTCCTGCGTGTTTATACACCACTTTCCTTTTGAGTATTAGTTATAATTCATCTCTGTCTCTCTTCCACTGCATGCCTTTGTCCTACGTTTGTCCCCTCACCCCAAACTGGTTGCGACACACAGCCAAGCTTTTTCATGTTAAAAGGGAGTTTTTCCTTCCGACTATTGCCAAAGCGCTAACTCACAGGCGATCATCTGATATTTACTGTTTTCTTCAAATTATTGCAAGGCCCAATTATTGTGTAATTTGGCATATCACAGGTTTTGTTCCTATTTCCCTTTACTGTCAGTACAAATACAGTATCGTAGACTATTGTCTGGTTTTGCATCATATTTTACATTAGACTTTTCTGCATTCTTGCAGTTTGGATTTCAGCAAATCCCAGGAGAATTTTAAACCTGCATTTTGTGTGTGCTCCACTGCGTGAATGTAAAAAAGTTTCACCCGTGCAGATAGAAACTAAACATTGAACAAATTCAAAACCTTGTACATGTACTATAAGTTTCTAGAAATTTATTCACATTCAATCATGCACAGCAGCAGTTTTTACCTTTAGTCAGTATTGCCAGTAAAATAAATATCTTGTATCTACAGCTGGAAATATTTTTTAACATTCAAAAATATACTTCAAATTAAATTGTCTGTAGCTTACCACATCGTGCTGTTTCATACATTCTAGTCAACAGCATTACATAAATGTAAAGGACACTGTGAGGAATAACAAAGCTTTCACATAGTGTGACTCTGATAGAGCACTTTTTAAAGTGTGTGATATCTGGTGAGTTTCTAGAGCGTCTGAGGCTTCACTTTCATTGCTCCATACTGAGTCCAGCTCCAATCCTGATCCTGCACAGAG
Organism: Rhamphochromis sp. 'chilingali'; assembly: GCF_963969265.1. NCBI lineage: Eukaryota > Metazoa > Chordata > Actinopteri > Cichliformes > Cichlidae > Rhamphochromis > Rhamphochromis sp. 'chilingali'. The sequence goes on along the minus strand of NC_137947.1, from coordinate 14,857,944 downwards.
AAGCAACATATTCGCTCAGTACTTTTGTGCCAGTCTCCAATAATTAGCTGTTAATTAGTGCTCTAATAAAAAACAACTTGGTAATTTGCTGATATACATGAGCAGAACATAAAAACACATCTCTGCCATACCATAATACTGTGCTCCATCTCTTGGGTGGCGTCTTGCAGCAAAGACGTTAGCTGACTCAGATAACGTTGATTTTCATCAAGTAAATGATGAACTGTTTCACTGAAAGAAAAAACAGACTATAAGGAGGGTTGGGGGTCTTTTTTTTCCCCCTACAAACTGAGATTTTAAAGACCAAAGAGTGACCTCTAGTGGTGGTTTTGTGCAAAGATTCATCTTCTAAACTACACATAAAATCCTTACATTTGGGAGATAATCTCAAAACAGTGTGACAGATTATTGTAGCTGTTAACTTCAGTAGTATTTTTCAGATATTAAACTGATCTCACCTGTCAGTGGAAGGCTGTGTAAGTGAAGGAGATGGAGAACTGCTCTGGGCCTGAAAACACAATCACACCCTGTATTAGCAACAGTCTCATTTGACTATATTCAAACCTTTATGTTCCCTAAACACTGCTCATCCCCAAGAATATTTTCTGCTGTGCCAACTATTAAATGCTTACACAGGCAATCTTGAGAAGGTACCAGAACTCTCTCTGTCTCGACACTTGCATCTGCATCACTACTGTTTCTGCAGTTGTTATGTTTTTTAACGCCTTCTCCAGTTTAGGGAACAAATCCATGATGCGCTGCTTACACACCAGAATTGTGCTACAGAGAAAGAGAAAGATGGAAAAAAAATCACACGTGGCCCACAGGGAACTGTAAAATTGTGCCTTAGGTGGGCTAAACTAGACATGTTTGTGTGTGTCTGTTAAAATTAAACTTGCCTCAGGTGGGTGTACATGTCTTTCAGCACTCTGTCCTGGTTCTGAACTGTCTGAAGAATGGTCTTTACCATGTCTGAACTGTCACTGTAGCCATGTGGAGGGTCAGAGGCTGCAGAAGACACACTTACACAATCATGTACATAAAATATTTGGATATACTACACAACTACCATAACTTCTGTTTTTTAATCTAAAAAAATTTGAAAAATCTTTTGGGACCAAAATGATACATTTGATCAACAAGACCTTTTGCACAGTTTGTAACTTGTTTATTAGAAGCTTTATCAGAATTACCTGCACTCTAATTGGCAAAAAGCATCTCTGCTATTTTATTTTTGGAATGACTTGTACTTACTTTTGCATTTAGCCTTAAGTTGCTTGTAGAGTTCAATAGCCTTTTGCTCACTAAACAAGTAGACAGAATAAACACATGCATACGGCAGTTATTTTTAAAGGATATGCTTACATTTCTCTCCAAATAATCATGTATGATAAAATCCCTCCGAAAAGTATTCTGATGTTTACGTGAAGCTAATGTGGACAATTAAGACCATTTTCCATTTTTATTTTTAGTCTAATAGGGATTTCTAAAGAGTAGTATAAGCAATAAAGTAAATTATACAGTACATAAGCCTCCCTTAAAATATAATCCAGTTCTTACACTGGACTTTTACTATGGTGTTACAAGAGAGGGCTATAGTATAAGTTTGTATCACAGATATACTCACAGCTGCTCCATCACATCCCCTTGTCTCCTAGCAAAAGGACTCCTTTGGAGCTCCACAATCTCCGAATGTAGAGCCACTATCTCTTCATCCAGATACCCCACATCTGCAACCTGCAGAAAAAAAACCAAACCAAAACACTCTTAGCTGTCTTTAAACTTTAAAGAAAGTTTGTGAAGAATTACTGAATTTAAAACCGCCTCACCTTTGTAAATTCATCAGCTTTCTCTTCATTTTCATGCCATTTCTTCAGCATTTTTTCCGAAGCTTCAGATAACAACAACAGCACAACAATAAGATATAGTCAAGTTAAGACTTCAGTAATGAGTTAACAGTGTTGTAACAGGACAGTAGCATCCACTCACAGATCCCAGCCTTGCTCTGCTTGGTGTACTGCTCAAGGTCATGCTGGATGCTCGTCTTAAAGAAAGACAGTTTGGCTTGGAGCTGCTGCGACTGGGAGAACAGCATGTTCTTGTAGCGTGTTAAGTTGGTGTTGAAGCGTAGCAAACTCAGCCTACGTAGACACATACATGTTAAAACGTTTGAGTACCTGAATGCACACTGCTCCAAAAGACAATTAAGGGATCACTCCTTCATCACAGTATTACACAAAGTCAGTTAAACTTAAGGAATGAAACATAAAGCATTGCAAATCTATTTCACCTGCTTTGGTGCAAATAAAAGTGGTGCCCTGTTCTCTTGAGATGAGATCAGGTTCTTCTAAGGCCCTCTCCAGCGCTCATTGTTCTCAATATCTCGTGGTATCTCTTGGTTTGCTGACGCTAATATCAATGACAAGTGCACTTGCAAAATGCAAAGCTCAGTCAGGAGGGATAAGGAGAAAGCAATGGTCTTTGGCCACCACCTGCTAAACTTTTTGGGATTATCTTTTTCTGTCTTTTTAGCGCTCCTGTTGTCACTTTTATTTGCACCAAAGCAGGTGAAACAGGTTCACAGATTCACAGTTTGTCCAGTGTGCTTCCCAACTGGACAAACTGATGTAACCCACTTTGTGTTTTACTGATTTGACTTATTTACTGATTATCAAATGTTCAGGTAATTTCTTGAAGTAGTGCATTTTTTATGCGTGGTGTTTTATGTACTTACATAGCAGCCCTCTGCCCTTGGTATAGGCGATTGTAATCCTCTTTCAGTCCACAGATGTAGCTGACCGCTTCACCCCACACCTTTCTAAGAGCAGACAGTGGCAGCTGTGTCTTAGTCTCCCTCACTGAGACCATAGAGAGTACACAAAGTTAGTTAATACCACATTGATTTAGACACCACATTGAAACAATTTTGCTTCATGCTTCTAAAAAGCATTCACAAAGACCCAAATCTCATTATAATTATGCACACTGCCACCTAGGTTTGTTCACTTCCTGTAATTAACCTTTATGTAAACATTATGTAAGATCTCCATCAGTTAAGAACCTCATAAAGATATACTAATTTAACTAGATGTTTAAGACAGCTGAGGGATATTCATGGATCTGAGACTTTTAAAAGTTAAATAAATGGCTTCATGTAACCACTCACAATTTTCTTAGTCACTATCTTCCAAGGCTAAAAGACAATCTCCAAAGATCTGCTGAGTAATGTTTACGAGCTCAATATACAGTTTTATAGCTCACCAATAAAGTTGACACTGTCTGGCAAAGGTCTGGCAGTCAGCGGTCCAGAGTACTTGGTTAGGCTCTTATCAAACAGGTAGACTATAAAGGTGTCCCAGCCACGCTGAAAGCAGAGAATGAATATTGTTCTGGGTATAATCATGTGTTTAAGCAATGTTTAATGTTTAACTAATAATCATCGGTAATAACAAACACTCTCCTGCTGGATTATTCCAGAGACTGGAAACAAGTCATTCCTATATATTCAGCATTGTCAGTAATAACTGACTAATCTGAATTGCTTAATTTTTACTTCGCCCTTTGCTGGATTCAGCTGGAAACAGTCGATTCCAGTTAAATTTACCACACTGTTAAAACATGACAACAACAAAGCAGTTTAACTCTGGAAAAACCCCAATATTTCAAAACAACCAAAATGTTTAAGATGAAAAAAAAGTAGGTCACAGGTCTGCACCTGTTTCACATTTCATATTTGTTTTTATGTGTCACATACCAGTCCATCTGGCAGACAGTGCGCGAGCGGTCTTCGAGGGTCAAGGGAGATTCCCGTCTCCAACAGCAGCTCCTGACTCAGCGGGGGGATGTGACTCTGAGTCTGCGTCTGCAGGCTAAGCTGCAGGGAGTGTAAACTATCCTCAGCACCCAAAACCACTGAATGCAGCTGGGCTGAGGTCATATCCAACACATGAATGATCTGAAGAAATAAATATGCAGAATGACAGGCTTCTTTTGCTTGCTATCCTTTCTCAGTCCGGTCACATGTATAAAACCACAAAAGCATTCCATATAACCTGGTTTAAGTGAGTCTAGCAAGGTTCAAAATATTAACCTTCATGTTGAGAATATTCTGCAGAGCTGTGTAGAAGTACGGCTTGTTTGCGCCAGGATCCAGGCCGCCACCACGCATCGCAGGGTCCCACAATAACAACATTTGGAGAAGAGACTCGACTGGTTCCAGCAGCGGCCTTGAAACAAACTCAGAGAGGTCAGATGCTACTTATAATGAAAGAAGCTCAACTGTTGGGTACAAAAAGTGTCTTTTTAAGTCTACCTGCTGAGATTGTTGGGATATGGAAGATGTGTAGAAAATCTGACTTCTCCATTCATATCTTCTACTGCCATGATGTCTTTGGGACCTTTGTTCTTGACTTTGCTTGTCCTACCAAAGCAGGAAAACACGTTAAAAACAAAGCCCATGCTCTCTCTTTACATTACTTCTACTTTTATTAACAGGTCTTCACATTACACAGGTGTTTTTTCTATCTATGAAGAGGATAAATAACAGTAATTAAGGTAAAAATCCAGATAGGGAGCCCTAAATTTGTCATAAAGCCCCAGTAGAAACACAATAAAGGCAGATAATTCATCCATGAGGATGATACAAATGATATGAATCATATGTTCTGGCATTTTTGACCCAATTTTAAGGGACATTTTAGTGATACATGGTAGACAGCAGTATACACCACCATAACAAAAACACAAAATGAGTGAATATCTTCTGAATGAATGGTGCACCACTCCTCCAGTGGAGTCACAGAGACTTGAGTAAACATTGCACATTTTAGCTGCTGTGTCAGCAAGTGATGGAACGACACCTTACTAAGAGGCTTTATTTGTATTTACGTAGCACATCAGCTGCGTAGAGGTGTCAAAATCAGAACGTTTACCAGTGATGTTTCGATTTCTAGCCCCATATTTCTATTCCTAGATTCTACTGGGGTAGTTTTGCATGATTCAGTTCAAAATATTCATTATATCGTATTGGGTCACATCTCTTAATCTTTTCAGATTCTTTCAGTCTCATTGCCATCGGTGTAAAGAAAATCGAGTATCTAGCCTTGCAATCTGCCTTTACGAACATTTGTGAAAGACTGGATTTCTCTAATCAGCTTGCTGAATTTTGAATGTGGCTCTGTTAAAGCTGTTGTCATCCACCATTACAACAAGTGAGTTTGTGAATTTTCTTTCAAGATTAGCGGAAGTGTTTGGGAACAGCACCAACTCAGCCACACAGTGGCAAACCATGTAAAGTTATAGAGTGGTCACCAAGTGCTGGGGCGGATAATTGCCAGCACTCTGCTGAATCATTAAAGTTGTAAACCTGCAGTTAATGATAAAATCAACACAAAAACTGTGCCCCAGGAGCTTCGTGGCACAGGTTTCTATGGTGGAGCAGCTCTTGTAGGTTTTAGGAGTAGGTGGCCCGGTCCATATAGTGTATCTCTTACACTGGTGCAGCCCTTCAGTTCATCCGCTATCCAAAACAAATTGTTTTAACTTGTCTCCCTTTAGGCCAATTTTCTTCTGATTGCAAAAAAAATATGTGAACATTGGGTGGGTGGGAATTCAGTGTTCACAGCCAGAGTTATGTGCCCAGGATGAACAAGAGAGTACCTTGAGGTTTTGACTCAGATGTTACCTTGTACGTCATTTGGTCTCTTTATTTGAAACGCTGACCACGTTCACTCTGAAAATCTACCATTGTAACAGTATTTATATGACAAAAATAAGGAGAGGAATAATAAACTCTCACATTATAGAGGCGTTAATGGCCTTACTAATTTGGAAGTTCACTAACGCCCAGATTCCCGAGTATTCATGCATCGTTGCTATGTTGACTCACCATTGTACAGGCTGCATGTGGTGAAGAAAGGGGCGAAAGCCACAAGTGCATTCAAAGATTACTGTTCCAAAGCTCCAGTAGTCCACCGTTACAGTGTAAGGCTTGTTCTCAAACAGCTCTGGGGCCTGGCATACAGACAGACAAGTTAATAATAACAGGGTCTGATTTTTAACATACCGTATATTAAAAACACATTGACAGCAAAGGAATATATTTGTGAAACAACACTTACCAGATATTGGAGAGTTCCAACAAAGGATGTACAAAGACTGCCCTGATCTAAGTCTTTTGCATAACCAAGATCAATGATTTTATGCACGTGCTGGAGGAAACATATTTCCATAATGAAAGCAAGGAATACAAAGTCATATTATGTGTATTCAAAACTTGTGCGTGCATGTACAAAAGAAAAGCTAGTTTACCTTCCCATCAATCTCTTGCAAAACTATGTTCTCTGGCTTTAGGTCTCTGTGAATGACCTTATTTTCATGGAGATATTGAATACCAGAACCTGTAAAATTGTACAGATTATGCATCAATATGTATGACTTTTTTAAATAATGTAAAACTGATTAAAAATATTACCAATGTCACTGAGCAGTGCAAGGACTTCACTCTCCTTTAGGCCACAACAATTTTCTGGTTTATTCAGCACCTGAATAAAGAATTATATTGGTTACTTGGATACTTTAAAAGATAAAAAAGTGTTTAGGGTTTTTATTAAATATCCATGTGCTACCTTGCGTAGGTCTCCTTTTGAGCAATACTCCATGGCTAGCAGTGGTAGATCATTTATCGCAATGGAGCTCAACTCTGCTGGAACATCTCTGGCCTGAACAACGTTCACGTGATTCAGCCTGCACATAAAGAGCACCAAACTCGCTGTCACAGTAGAAAACAACACAATGTACAGTGAAATAAGTTCAAATAACACCCTGTCTGTTCAAACAGACAATTACTGCTCACTTCTTCATGATCTGAATCTCTCTCGTCCAGCGGTCTTTGTTCTTAGAGTTCAGCTCCAGTCTGCAAAGTTTCACAGCAATCTTCTCTCCTGACTCCTGTTGCGAACACATACAGGGAGTTAAAACAAATCAAAGGCACACCCGGTTCATGTTTTCAGAGATGTACAGATGGATGACAGAACTTACAAGGTGCTGGTATAGGTAGACGTGCCCAAAGCCTCCCGTCCCAAGTCTTTCCTTCCTCTCCCAAGAGCCACAAGGCTGGCTCTGTTTGAGTGCAGCCCGCTCCATACTGTCAGATCTGCTGCAATCACCAGGCACCAGAGGTAGTTTGTAAGGGCCTTCAGCTATCAGGAAAAAAAAGTTTTTAGGTTATTATTTACATCTTATCTGTTAACAGGTAATGTTAGCAGTATGGTGCTCTGTACAGTATGCGTTTATGCAATAGTGCATTCTTATTCTATTCATTCTTATGTGAATAACAGAGGTGAGTAAATCCATTTAACATGGTTATCATATACCAATTTATATAATCTTCTACACTTGAAGCTAATTGCTTCTTATGTAGTTGTTGGTTTATTTTTTATGTTTTATTCCTGCTGTAATTACAGTAACTAAGGCTTTATAATACTGTAGCTAACTATCTGTTTTGGTCATTTGTTGTTGTTGGACGGTTGTAACGATTTAGTGCCAGTCTGATAACTCAGAGATAACTTGACTAGTTGTACATTCTTTTAAATTAAAAGCATAACCTGCTTCACAAATGTAATCAACTTACCTGTGCAGAAGCTCAGAGTCGGCAGAGGAGAGTTAGCTTACTTTGTATGTGTCAGAGCATTGTTGCTTCAGTTAGCTTTAAGTGTTGTTTACGGGTCGTTTTCCTATGTAGTGTTTAAAATACACCGACTCAGCCCGCGAAAATTCACTTTTACCCTACTGGACCATCAAACAGGGCTTCAATGATGAAGTTTGCGTGGTAGTTCTTTCTGTAGTTTTGGCCGGCAGGCAACAACGACTGAAAAACAGCTCGTCTTCGATGTAAAGTGAAAGTACACTCTCTCTGACAGGCAGGCGTAGTTTCTGCGCATGCGTAGCAGGCAGGCCCAGAACACATGGGGGTTTAGGTCTGTCCACTTGATGGGGGATTTCCAAGCAACTCAGTGAATAATGGGTCACGTTTTTCTTTTAATTTCACAAAATTATATATCAATATATATATATGATGATCTGGGTTGTTTGCTTAACGACAAAAGCTGTACCAATTTCTTACCAAGAATAAACGTTTTTCTTTTAAAAAATAGTAATGTCTTCATTTCCTCACTAGGTGGTGCAATGTCTACAGCTACAATCAACCGGTACACTGCACAAGCTGAAAGACAATAGGAATTTATATACAGCACTGTGCAGAAGTCTCGGCCACCCCTCACTGCCTAATATTTTACTTCCAAGGAGACAGAGGTTATTTTAATTTTAAAAGTGATCATGAGTAGTAGTTCTTAGAGTTTTTGAGGGTCTTTTAAAGTTTTTATCTGGAGATTACTGACTACTTTTGACTCATTTTCAGTCTACTTCCTGTGCCTGACCGTTTTCAGTGGAATCTTTTACAGGTCACTTAACACTGACTTATGAATCATTCAAGCATAAAAACACTAACTGAAGTGATGAATCAGTGTTGTGGCTAAATGTAAAAGGCAACTTTACCACAACCTACCAAGCAATTTTAGATTCTCTCTTCGGGCTCTTTGTTACTAACGGCCTGTCACATAAACACATATTTAGCTCCCATTTATTTAGGTGATTATACAAAAAATACCAAAGATAACCCAGTTTGATGGGCATAAAATCACGGATTCCCAAAGAGTTATTAGTCTAAAACTCTATTGGTGATAAGAGGACAAAATAAGAAATAGCATAAATACCTAGAGCAGATGATGTAATAAATTAATTAAAAATTGTATTGTCTGGGATAAATTACAATTTCATCATTTCTTGTAACATGAGCTCAAAGAAGAAGTACAATAAATGAGGCAATGTGATTGCACCATTCAAAATGTGATTACAAGCTGATGTAATGACAAAGCAGTGTTGATACTCCTTCCTGCAGCTGTCTTTTCTGTTATTGCATTTGCTGTCGGGTTTTAAAAACCAGACAGATTTCATTAATCAAAGTATGTGATTGCGTGCAGGTCTCTTTCAAAACTGCTTACTTTTGAAATTCTCAAAACCTTTCTTATAATAATTTCCCTGAAAAGCAGAAGTGAGTAATTCGTGATTGAATACAGAGAACCTGAGAACACAGGTGACACAAATTTCTCATTAATCCACTATTCATGTTTTATTTTAAGTCAAGTCAAATATATGTACATAGAAGAGAGAAAGAGAACAGCTGTTGATCAAAGTGTTACACATCTAAATGAATCAAATAACTTAAAATGATGTGAAAAAATGACAGAATTTAAGGAAGGAAACATAAAGTGAAAGTACCTCAGTAAACAGAAGACATCTAAATAAAAATTATTATATTAGTCAAGTCTGGATAACAGGAAGGCATGGATAGCTCTCTCAAAGACTCTGAAACAGAGGAATGGCTTCACTTCTGCAAGTAGCTATGGATGGAAGAAGCATTACTCTGTTAATGTGTGAAACATTAGATTAAATTTGCTCAAAGTGTGCTAAATTGTAAAAGAACTGAGGTCAGGACCACCCAATGCAATTACTTCTGTGTTTTGGTAATCTCAGTTGAAAAAATTTAAAGGAATCCATGACTTACCATCTTCCAGACAGACCTGTAAGGCCTTCAAAGAAATCATGGATTATGCTTCAGTAGCAGGTAAATCTGTGAGTCATCTGCATACCAAAGAAAGGAGATCGAGAGGGGATTTTTTAAACTAAGCCCTAGACTTGCAATAAATTAAAGGATGGTGTAAGAGGTGTGATAAAGCTATTCCTCTTTAAAAGAATCTATATTGAAATGCAAAAAAAAAGAGAAAAATAAAAATAATAATTAACTTCTAAAATTAAAAAGTACAAAACTCAGATATGAATTCTGATTATTTAAAGATGATTCAGTCAGAAGTGCATGCATTTCTGCAAAGTTACTCTATTCAAATATGGTACAAGATGGAAAAAATATGAATCTACTTTTGTTCTGTGAAGGTGTGTGTCATTATCACCTCTTCCACTTTATTCACACAGATGTTTATCATGGTTCCCATTGGTCTAAAAGTGTATAAGCTAGAAAACCAACAGGATATGACATGAAAGCTAAAGAAGAATACGTCATGTTGGCGTGTCATATAAAGACTAGTGTGTGGGAAAAGCATAGATAAAAACTTACTTTAAGCTACTCAATAATTGGAAATGAAAGAAAATTCAAAGAAATGTTATTTTATTTAAGTAAAACAATTCAGTACTGCATTTTTGTACTAAAAGAAGACCCACCCTTTATTTACAGTAGCATTACCTCTTACCATTGTAGCTCAGTAGTAATAATTAAAAGATTAACAGTCCAAAAGAACTGTGCAAGAGTAAATCAAAGGCATAAAAACGAAACTCCTGGAGTCAAAATGACAAAATCAACACTTCGGGTTGCAGCTGACTCCAGCCACAACTATCCTGGGTTTCCCAGGGTTGGGTAATTTTAACATGTAGTTCCCCTTTTGGCTGAACACCTGGCTGTGTTAGTTAAATTAGGCTTTTATTGCATATCTCCTTTCAGAGGCAGTAATGTCTTGGCTTACCGTTTCATTGTGCTGGACATGAGTCCCAAACATTTTGCACAAAGTGCAAAATTTGGCTATCATCATCATCATCAAAGAGGAAGCGTGACTAACACAAGCATCAAATGAGGTAATTTGTTCAGTCAAGAAATTTCCAAATAAAATTCATAACAATGGCTATTGTTGTACAGGAAATAGTATGAGGCTGTTAGTGCGCAGAAACAATGAGAACTTTAACAGCTGCTGCTTTTCTTTTCTTTTTTACAAGCAAACATAGGTGCAATTTGTGAGGGGTGGGAGGTTGTTTGGGTTTTTTGTTTTTAGTAATAAAGATATAAAAGTCTATAAAAAAAGAACTGGTAAAAATGTTTTGTTTTTAAATTTATCATTCTTCAGCAGAGATTATAAATTAATGCAGCAAGGAAAAAGAATATAAAAGGCTGTACAGTCAGTTTTTCATTGTTATTAAATTTGCCTCTGTACACCTCCATGGTTGATTTTTAAATAAGATTAACTTTAATTTAGGTTTAATTTGAGGTGTTTTTATTTTAAAAAATTGCAATTTTTGTAGTAAGGCTCAAAGTAATTGGATGATTGACTTGAAAACAGTTACACGGTTAGCACTGTTGCCGCACAGCAAGAAGGTCCTGAGTTCAATTCCACCATCAGGCCGGGGTCTTTCTGTGTGGAGTTTGCATGTTCTCCCTGTGTTTGCGTGGGTTCTCTCCGGGTACTCCGGCTTCCTCCCACCGTCCAAAGACATGCAGCTTGTGGGGATAGGTTAATTGGATAATCCAAATTGCCACTAGGTGTGAATGTGCGAATGAGTGTGAATGGTTGTCTGTCCCTATGTGTTAGCCCTGTGACAGACTGGCGACCTGTCCAGGGTGTACCCCGCCTTTCGCCCTATGACAGCTGGGATAGGCTCCAGCGCCCCCCGCGACCCTGAAAAGGATAAGCGGAAGCGAATGGATGGATGGATGGACAGTTACACGGCCAGCTGAGCCCACACATTTGGTAGCTTTTCACTAGAACTGTTAATACAAGGTACAAAGAGCTGTTGGTGCACATGAAGGAGGCCATCATTAGGCTGAAAAATGAAAACAAATCAATTAGGGAGAGAAAAACTTTAAGAGTGGCAAAGTCAACAATCTGTAGACCCACAGGACTGCTTCGGTGATCATTGCAGATTTATTTCCATAACTAAAAAACAGTTTCATAACATGCAATAAAGTCAATAACATGATCTACAATCAAGAGAGGATTTCATGAATGCAAATACTGAGGGTTTAAAACTGTCAGTATCTGCATGTTCCAGAAAACATCTAAACTAAAAGAACCCGCACGATTAAAAAAACAACAACATATCTTTGGACAGATAAAACCAAAACTTAACTTGTCCCAGAGTGGCTGGAAGAAAAATGCATCAAGAAAGAGAGGCAGATTATTAAACTTTGTCTATGTCCAAACTGACTGTACGTAGAAGTTTGACATTGCATTTTTAATGGTTAATACATTTGAAATCACTTTTTCCAAATAAATAAAAAAATCTTTGTTTGCTATTTTGACAGTCTATAGACTTTAAGGCTCTGCTATAACACACACAGCTAGGACAAACATACAGAGTCCGTCAGAGCTTAACATAATAGATTTAGAGCCTTAGACTAATCTCTGAGCACAGTCACTGTAATGTCATGAAAGCAGTACAGACGATATTAAGCAACCATTGTCAGATTTTCAGAACTTTCATGTAAGCTCCATGTACACGAAAAGATTATGAAAAATGCTGTACAGATTAGAGACTTATTCTTACATTTTGCAATTTATTAAACTTATTATTACATTTTTTTTCTTTTTTGTGGTCTTATTTTACGTTTTTTTTTGTTGTTGTTTTGTTTTTTGTAACCGACTCTGTCCACAAATTCTGGACAGCAATTCTTCAATCACATGTTTCAGTGTACACATGACCAATTTTGGATATATTTTTTTTTTATTTTTCTTAAGAGGAAGGGGCTGTTCACTGGATGTGTGTCACAGGACATGACAAATTCCCTCCCACTTGCAGTCACGGTAATTTAAAAGGGAGGAAACACAAGCAGAGTCACAGCAGAAACACCAGAACAACCATCAGTGTGAGCCTGAGTAAGTAAACAGTGCAAGTGCATATCAGAAGATACAGAGAGGAGAGTCAACTGGAAGAAATAATAGTCTTCATTGGCACTGAAAGTCTGGAATTAAAGGTAAACACTTCTCTTGCAAAGTGTCTTAGACTTTTAGACAGTCAGCTGTTTTAGTTATATTTAAGAATGAACATGATTTCTTAGATATGAAGCTGTTTGATGTCAAACACAGCGCACTGAAAGTTAACCACACAATTATTTTCTTATGTCATTATCAAATTGACATTGTGTTCTTAGAATATCTAGAAATTCATAGTTTGAACTGCACACATTGCAATAATAATGTGATATAAGGTTGTGCGCAGACTTTACTGTTAATCAGCGTAGATATTGTGCTGTTTGTAGTGCTAGATTGTTTAAAGTCTGCACACGATGGACATCCTCTATCTGTTGCTCTCACATTAAAACCTTAAGAATGCAGCGTTTCGTCAGGAAGTTAATATCTATGTCAGTGGCATGGCGAAAGAACATGAGTTTGTGTTTGTTTGTATGTTTGTATGTTGAATATTGAACTGGTTTGGCATGACATTAAACATTTCGTCACTCTTCACATTTAAAAACCGGAGCAAGAAAGCACACGGTTTCGTAGCGGTCACACGTCTCCGTCATGTGTTGAACGATAAGCACCATATAAGGGGACAGCAAGTTTCCTTCCATTTACCCACGATTGTTGTGTTCCTTTTCTGTAAATTCACAGACAAAAATATCCCCAAAAAACAGAAGCAAAACAAGAAGTGAAGATGAATCTCTTTGTCCTCGTTGCCATCCTTGCAGCGGTCAGCGTGGATGTGGTAAGAGGTGGTTTAAGAGCTATTCTGATGGAGGTCAGAAGGTTTTAAATTTTTCAGTATGACTAAGTTTCTCTATGCTTCTTTCAGGCTTTTTCACAAAGATCATCCAAACAAGCAAGACGTAAGTCATTTCAGTGGGTTTAGGTAAAGTTCTTAAGGTTTATACTTTGACAGCATGCATTAAATGTTCTCACCCCTCTTTGTGCTGTGATCTGCAGAACGGTGTCTGTCTGGAGATGGGAGTGAATACAGAGGAAATATTGACAAGTCATCCACCGGTCGCGCGTGTCTCTACTGGGACAGGGTTAAACCTCAATGGAAAAATGTAAATGGACTTGGCAGACATCGTTACTGCAGGTATGCTTTGGGCTACCAATGTGAAGTTTTTATACTGTATGTCTGACAACAGGTAACCCATGTTTAATATGATTGTACTTGAACATTAGGAATCCTGACAATTCTGACATGCCATGGTGCTATGTCACAAGAGAAAGAAGGACTGTGAAAGAATACTGTGATATTCCCACATGTAAGTCTCATATTGGTGATTTACTTTTTCTATTTGCTATATTTTATTGAAGATTGGTTTGAATTTTTCTAATGCTTTCTGTTTTCTATTCCAACAAAGGTTTTGCACCACTACAGACGCCTCCTCAACTACCTGTAGATACAGGTAATTTTGTTGTTTAAATCCAGTTTTTCCTAAATCACAAGGTATGATTCTCTTTATTAGCTCCCGCTGACTTATCCCATGTGTCCTTCCAGAGAAAACATGTGGAGAGACATCTGAGAGGAGGATTCATAAAATTGTAGGAGGCTCTTTCACACCTATAGAGTCGCAGCCATGGGTTGCTGCCATTTTTCATAAGCGCTATGGCTTCCTCTGTGGTGGCACTCTCATTTCACCAAGCTGGATTCTCACTGCAGCTCACTGCTTCTCTGATGGGTGAGAAAACAAAGCACCGTGTTATTTCCTCCAATGAAGTCATCGCACTGTAATTTCAAAATCATTCATGTTGGTGTGTGACATGTTTACACATTTGTGTGTTTGGTTTTTGTTCAGTGAGAATACCAAACTCACACATCTGTCCATATACCTGGGAAAGAGTGCCATTAATGAAACGAATGCCAGTAGTGAGCAGAAGTTTGCTGTGGAAAGACTCATCATGCATGAAGGATATAATGATATTACCTATAAAAATGACATAGGTGAGCACAAACTCTGTTGTGACTAAACTGTGCATATACACATACAAAGAACTGCTCTGAGCACAGAACTTACGGGTGTTTTTATTTTTACATTTCAGCTCTGATTAAGCTCAAAAGCAGAGATGGAGGACGTGCAGCTAAATCAGCTTCTGTACGCATAGCTTGCCTTCCTCCATTTCACACTGAGCTACCTCCTGGATTTACCTGCACCGTCGCAGGATTTGGGAAGGAGAGCGCAGGTTAGTAGTACAGGACCTCCATCCTTTAGACTGAGCTCTGCTCTCTCAACCTTTTCTCACATTTGACACTTTGTTGCAGGCTCATTCCAGTTCTCACAGTATCTGAAAAAGGCTGAGGTAAAACTGATGTCCAACGCTGACTGTAGCAAAGAAGTGCACTACGGAAAACGCATCACTGAAAACATGTTCTGTGCTGCAAGCCCTGACTGGAGCACTGATGCCTGCAAGGTAAGGACAGGGCGCAGGGTATGCCATGGGAAACAAGACATTTGAGCTGGCTTTAAAATATACATCAAAAGAGAAGTGAGTTAGAAGAAGTGGTAACTTGAATTGCAGCATGCATCATAACCTTTGACAGCTTTAAAGCGGATCTGAAGAGTATTTCTTCCTCTTCTTGAAGAAACTTGCTAACATTGAAAAGTGCTGAATAGCATAATGTCAGATGAGTTACCTTTAGGTTAAAATTTGTTGCTAGTTGTCAACCTCAAGACATGTCAAGGGTTACCTTCTGAGTATATTTTCACAGTTTTCACATGAAAATATTTGTTTGTCAGGGGAAAAGTGAATCAGGAAACAAAATAATGATAAACCTGGAAATTTTAGTTAACACCTGGCTGTTTTGCCCTTTTCCGCAGGGAGACTCTGGCGGTCCTTTGGTGTGTGGAGCATCAGGTCGGATGTTTCTGTTCGGCGTGGTGAGCTGGGGTGAGGGCTGTGCCTTGAAAAATAAACCAGGTGTCTACACAAAGGTCACCAACTACAACACATGGATCGCAGGAAAAACAGGACTCATCAAATACGCAAAAGGACTGATGTATCCCCTGAAATGAAACTGTCCCAGAATCGTATTTATTTATTAAGTGTTCCCTAAAGGCAGCAGGCTTTTTGCACATGCAAGCAAGTGCAGATGTTGCAGGTTTTGTTCTGAGAGCAGCTACCATCGCTTACTGTGAACATGTTTTTGCACTGAAACGATTTAATGTAAATATTTAAAAAGAGTATTTTAAAAACTGCTTTAATTGTTGGTTGCATTATATATTTTTATTACTTGTGCATTTTTCAGGTATTCTGCATATTTATTATTGACTTTTAAAATAAGCAATTAGGAAACATATTTATGTCAAATAATTTAATTTCATATAAAAGGCTGGTCCTGCTGTTGATGAAAATATATATATAATAAAAGCTTATTTATCAACTCATTTTTACTGTCTCTTTTATCCCTGGGTTATATGTATAACAAATGGCAAGGCCACTTGTTTTCCTTTTATACAGAAATAAAGAATTTCACCCGAGTAGCTGAATCAGACTAAGCTAAAGAGTCCCAAAGTCAAACACCAGAGGGCACTGTTGTGTGAAATTTTCTTTTTTTAGCCTCAAAATAAAGATCACAAAAGTATTTTAGAGCAAACAATAGTGACGTCTGATCTGTTTCATATCTGATCTGTGTGCTGTGTAGCAGTTTGGAGACAGAACTCAATAGACTAGAAACACAACAGGGGTCAAAACAAGACACCAGACTAGATAAACTGCTTTGCATTTGTCTTCTGTCACAGATAAAGCATTCTTTGTCTACAGCAGTCTGCTGTAGATTGACATCCAACCACTCCCACATGCCCTGTACTATAACTTCAACCACTCCTGCTCTTCCTGCTCACTTGTTTCCCATACCCTCCATAGCTGTGGTTTTCCAGACTTTTAGAAACCTGGCGCTTGCAGAGGCATACTCTGTGACTGCATCTGCTAAAACTTCCTTACCTTATCTCATTATCCTGCTGTACCTGTAACACAGATTAACTGTCTGGACTTGAATCTGTGTTTCTAGCCCCAATTTATTATTTAGGCAAAGGCTAAAAATGCATTTGAATACAAACAATTTTAAAAAAAAGATAATGCATGAATGGTTAATAAGAAACAAAAGTCTTGAGCTCGATTCGCACGTCAACAGATTAACAATTTTTATCTTTTACACTTGGACACAATTAAGTATGTGACATTTGGTAATTTAAACCAGGAAATGTCATCATGTGATGGTGCTGGATAAAATGTCAGGGGATTACTAAATAAGAACATTCATCCTTACGAATGTGTAGACCGCAAATAAAATTCAAGGAACCTAATCAATTATTAATCGAAGCATTTCTATAAAAACAACAAATGTCAAGCTGTTGACAGTTCTCAGTGAAAGTGAACTCAGGAGATCTTCAAAGTCATTATGCTAAATCCTCAACTCATCTTGTTGCAAAGGAAAACATATATACTGAACTATTGCATGCAATCATCACCACTGTTTATTGCTTCCAAGTGGTCTTGAGCAATAGTTGAAAGTCTTTTCCAAGGTTTTCTCTGACTGTCTGACTTTTGTATTTATTTTCAGCCGACTTCTTCTACCTGACAACTTTCAGAGAAGAAAAAAAGAAAAAAAAAGAAAAAAAAAAGAGAAGAATCTTTTTCTTTGCTTATTAAGCCACTTAACACTGACCTATGAATCATTCAAGTATAAAAAAACATCTAATTAAAAGGATTAACCAGTGTTTTCCCTACACATAACAAACAGTTTAGCAAAGAAATTTTAAACTGTATCTTTAGTGACTTTGTTACAATCAGCCTGTTGCAAAAACAAACCATTTATTCTTATTATAACAGGCATAAAATTATATTTTTTGCACCAACACAGTGATTCACCAAGAGCTATTAGTTGAAAACGTGTCATACACCAGCACAATGTGATTTGTGTCCTTAAATATAATTGAGGAAACTGGTCAAGTGGAAGACAAAAGAAGAAGTAGCAGGCCTAAAATAACATCTACAGCAAATGAACGATATCTGAAAGTTGCATCTTTAAGAAATAGCAAAAAATCCAGCAAATCCCTGACACCAGATGTGAAAAATACAACTGGGCCTTCAGGTGATCCATCTACTTTTCACTAAAGCCTTATCAGAAATGGTCTCAGTGGATGGGTGGTTGTCAAGAAGCCATTCTTAATGAAGGGAATGGGGGAGAAAAGGCTGAGGTATGCCAAATTACACAAGACGCAGTTCAAACAGGTGTGATGGATCCAAATTTTACATTTTTGGTTAAAATTGTTGTTAACATGTATGGAGCAGGTCAGGAGAAAGCACAGCAGTGCATGTCTACTGTAAACCACAGCAGAGAAAACGTCAGGGTTTGGAAATCTTTCACTGGAAATCTTTTCAAAAGTGATGGAATACAGAACATAGAAAAGTACCATGCATTACCATGTAACACTATCTGAAAAGCATCTGATTAGATCAAGGGTGACTAAAGACATTTGCACAGCACTGCATGTTGTAGTGGTATAGTAAGAAACTGTGGCTTATGTGCAAGTGCAGGCAGTGCTACTAAACATGGTTCTGCTGCACAGTGGCCAAACCTCATATCTTCTCAGACATACAGCATGACTCACAATATGACCACATACCACAACAACAATCACTCAAAAAGAAATATTTGAAGGGAGCACTAAGCATCACTGCTCCAGCCATGATACGCAGATTAAGTGCAATGAAAGCATCAGAATACACAGTGTTGCTGTGAACAACCACAACATCCAGTTGGTCATTGTGTCATTTCTGAGCACATACTCTAAAGCCTCTCTTAACAACCTGCAGCAATGTTTTCTTTCAAAGTCTGTTTGGACAAGTCCACATATACAGATAGTTCACAGCAGGGCTACTGGAGCCAATCGGAGACTGTCCTACCCCTCCTCAATTACTCATAGACACCAGTTTACTTTATTGCATCTCCTACTCTGCCTCAGTCCGTATATGGTTTGGAGATGCAGTGAGTACAACTCTTACTCCTCTTTAAGGACATTTCCTGAGATGAGAGGACATTTGTGGGGTCATTTCTAACCAGTCCACTATGTCTGATTTGGGGGGGGGGTTAACCTTTTGTCCACATGCATCCACACTTGGTTGCAGGCTCTTTGGTTAATCTGGGGTCTTGAGGTTATGAATACTGCAGTTTTTGCTGCTGGGTTCGCCACTTTCCCTAACAGAGATTCAATTATGAGGTGCAGGGACAGCAAACAAGCCGGCAAGCATGCACACACAAGCGAGAACTGCAGGTATAAATGACATTCATGGGCATTGTCAGTTGGGTTGTTAAGTAGCCTATCTTCAGCACCAAAGTCCAGAAGCAGAGAAACAGCATGTGGGTGCTGTGCTGTAATCTTTGAGACTCCTTTCAGCTCCAGACTGCAGCAAGCTGAATCCTTGGTCTTTATTTAGACCTGCACATTGAGGCCTGGAGACATGAACTCCTGACCCACCTTTTAATGGACGGAGATCATATGTCAGATGTAGGTTCGAAGCTTCATAAAACCACACCAACAATTTTTTTTCTGCACTAGAGCCTACTAGGTGGTGCAGAACCTGCTCCCTTTTCTATCCCTTACAGTCTCACAGATGTAAAGCTGACCTTTATGAGTCTGCAGGGAGTCACAGCTCAATATGTTTACAACCTTCCCTTGTTCTTTCCTTGATATTGCGCGCCCCCACCCCTTATCTTGAATCATAATAGCTTAAGTTACCCCAACACTTTCCCTTTTTGGGGGCTATTGGCATGCATGACGTCATTTGGGAAGAGCTCTCACTGTGTGTGTGTGTGTGTGTGTGTGTGTGTGTGTGTGTGTGTGTGTGTGTGTGTGTGTGTGTGCAGGGAAGGCGTCAATGCGCACCAACACCAACCAGCTTGGCAGCTGTATTCCTTCGCTGTGATTGGACAGAGGGCGGTGATTCCTTCTGTCACGATTTGGGTCGCTCCCACCGGAGAACACCAACCGTCTGAGTCCAGCCTTTACCGAAGAGCTCTACGGAGGAGACGGTGCACACCGGGAGGAGAGGGTTTCCTCTCAGGGGCTGGGCTGACAACTCGGTATTTGTCCTCCTGTCGGTGAGGAGGAGAGGGAAGAAGCAGAGATAAGGGAGACCATCAGTGCTGGAGCGCCCAGCCGCCTTTCTTCTTCTTCTGTCGGGGCTGCGGTAAAAAAGTCTTTCACGATGCCGGTGTTTCACACCAAAACCATCGAGAGTATCCTGGAGCCAGTGGCCCAGCAGATCTCTCACCTGGTCATTATGCACGAGGAGGGGGAGGTAGACGGTAAAGCCATCCCGGATCTGACGGTGCCGGTGGCCGCTGTGCAGGCTGCTGTCAGCAACCTTGTGCGGGTGAGTTTGAATCAGGGCGTCAGTTCAGTATGAGCTCAATGGCAAAGTGCCTGCATGAAGTGACATTTACCACTCAAACTTTCAACCTGCAGAAAAGCGACATTTCTGGAGACTGGCTTTTGCAGTGGTGTGACAGCGTCTGTTTAATGTGTCATAAATCATTAGAATAGCAGGTCAGCAGACTGCCCTGCACCTATCATATGCCAATATCGGTTCATTTTATTTTCTGTGGGGCTTCTGCGTTCACGGAGTTAAATCCCTGTTTGGTCTTTATTTGCCATTAAAATTACATAAAGCTGTCATACACCCAGCTAACGCTCGTGCATGTTTTAACGGGGTCCTACAGTAGCTCCTACAGTAGTACAACAAAGCAACACAACATAGCAAAGTTTGCTGAGATTTGTAATCAGATGGCAGCTGAGGTCAATGAAGTTTGTAGGGCGGAAGAAATGAGTGGTGATTAAATTAAAAGCATGCCTCTCTCTCTCTCTCTCTCTCTCTCTCTCTGTGTGTGTGTGTGTGTGTGTGTGTGTGTGTGTGTGTGTGTGTGTGTGTGTGTGTGTGTGTGTCCTGCTGTGTCGTAGGTGGACCTGTGTACTGTAGGTTTTGTGCTCTCAGCTTCAACAGCCCAAGTTAGATTATTGCAGACTTTGCAGTTTATGAAACTCATCCATCTGTAGTAATAAACTCCACAGAGACTATATAAACACTCTGGTCATTTATCAGACTCCCACCTCATCTCTTACTCCTTTGCTCATCTCTTTGTTCATTCTTTTCCAAACTTCTTTGACCCTCCACTTTTCCACTTACACCACCACTGTCTTTCTTATATGTCCTGTGGAATCTAATTGGTCGATTTTTATAGAGAGCTAAGCTTTAGTCAGTCACTGATGTCCCCTCTGTACGCACTGCCTGGGAGAAAATCAATAGAGGCCACATCATTAATGCTGATCCTGGACGTTTGCATTGATGCTGGGGTGACCTGGCTTCACTCACTTAAGAGAAAATAGCAGCAGACAGGAGGACTTCTTACAGAGAAGAAGCTGGTTTCACGTTCATTAGTAGTTGCTTCTCTGGTCATGTTTTAAATAGAAACGACACACTAAATTGAAATCATTGCTCCTTAAATGTTAAAAATCTGATCTGCTGCACAATGCCTACATTTTTCGACACAAATGGTGGATGCGATGGTGGGATAGGTTGCACAATTAGTAACTTGTGTAGTGTTCCTGTGAAAAAAACTTACGAGTGACATCTTTTGTGGTTCTTGAATAGCAGTCCACTTTTTCCCGTGCAAGGACACACAAGATCATCTTGATAAATATCTCATTAACTGATAATGACCCAGGCTGTTCAGTTTGAACTCGAACACTGCACCATGCCACAATGAAAACCCCATCCTTTATCCAATACCCTCCAAGTGGATTAAGTCCTTGATGTCTCATTGCTACCAGGCATGTTCCTCTGTCTCTGCTTGTCCTTGTTGATTCATTCAGTTGATCCACACAGACAGCGAGCAGAAGGAGGCTAATAGCAGCCTCAGGCTTGTTGATGGGTCTCAGATGGAGTTGCGAGGTGTGAAGATATCAGGGCTGAGCACAGAGGGGAGGGAAAAAGGTGTCAGACAGAAGAAATGTTGGTAGGTGGGATGGAAGCATAAAAAAGGGATTAACTAAAAGTAATAAAGCCTGCATCTTTCCCCACTTCGCATTCTATAGTGGTATATTTATAGGGATGTACGTTTTGAGAGTTGTTGTACTCTCAGACAAGATGATTGCTCCACTGACAGAGGAACGAGAGCTATGAAGTGGGTGACAAGATTGTGTTGAAAGCGAGCACAAAGGGCGCTTGAGAACTGAGCTTGTAAAACGAGCAGTAGCTGGTTGCTGGGTAGATACACTTAATTGGATGTAAGGACATGCACACATATGCTTTATTTTAGAAAGGTGAATCACTTCTACGCTTGTGCAATTTGAACTAAGATATAACACAGTATACAGCAACATGCCACCACAGAGTCCCACTGCACACTGATACAGTTTCACTGTTAACCCCGTCCACAGTGGGATGGCTGTAGGGGGGTACTTAAAATCTAGGTCACTGAGACACACACTTGCAAAGATAGTGTCTGTCTCAATCCATCAGAAGTTGTGCGTGGGTTGATGCAGATCCGACTAAAAGATGTGAAAGATACTGTTGGTGTTTTTTATGTGCCTAAAAGTGTGAGCTTGGTGGAGTTTGCAAGGTGTCTGCTCCTCAAGGAGTCAGCACAGACCCTGAGTATGTTTGGGGGGTGGGGGGTGGGAAGGGGAGGAAGGAATAAATAGATTTACCGTTGAGTGAAGTAACCACACGCTGATGGAAGTGAGCAGACTAAGACAGAGAGGGAGAGGAGGGAGGCTGCAGGAAGATGCAGAATTTTTCATGATTGGTAAAGGAAGGAGAAAACATCCACATTAGCTTGGACGCTGTGAGGGAGAGAAAGTGTTTCTGGCTTTTTCAGACCAGACCCTGCCAAGCATCATGGTCTGCCCTCCCATCTCCAGCCCTCTACACACACACGCACACACGCACGCACGCACGCACACGCACACACACACACACACACAAACTCTTCTCAGCCGGCTCTAAATATGAGCCATCTCTCCTTGTTCTTTGGCAGTCTTCTGGCTATGTGTCCACACATGCTCTCTGCTTCCCAGTGTGCCTTAAATCTATTCATGGATAAAGCTGTATTATGACATAAAGTCTTACAGCTGATAGATCGTTTACAGATTTGAAACTGATGTTAATAAAAGCAAATGATATTCATGGGCAAGAGGAACCGGGGGCACGGTGATGAATCATCCAGAGTTATTGTAGATTTGTAAGATATTTTTTCCCCCTTTTTTTTTTTAGTTTTGAACATGTTTGCTTGTTTTGTTTTTTTTATAATTTTGGTGTGAGTGGTATTTGTCAAAGGAAAATATGTAAAAAAAACTGACACACAGTCTGAGTCTTAGTCCCAGTTAACATACAGTATGAATCTTTGCTAAAAATATAGTATTTATTTTGTATTTTAGCCAATTAAATTATGTTTCACAGCTTGGTTTAAGGATCTTTCTGCTCACAATAACACAACAATGTTGTTTTTTTTTTTTACTCCATGAGGAAAAATATTCTTCTTTTTCATTTATTTATTCTTTAGTACAAGTTCTTGCACACACTGTCATTAAAGGTCTGGTTACCACATGAAAACCAGTAGAAGCTAATGAATCAAATATTTCCCAGTGGAGACCAAAACAGAGCTAAAACAAGCGGTTGACAGAGGACAGATGGCATGCAGCAGCATGGGATCATGTGGCCACAGTCTGTGAACCCCAGGCCACCAAGATGTTCTCTAAAATAATTATTAGTCATTAGTGGCAGGGAGAAAAGATCAGCCATCATTCACAGATTGGACAGAAATGTCAGCTGCACGCTCATCAGAGGTAATATCTCTGATCTAAAACACCCGCTCTGAAAGCTGTGATTGACAGCTGCATTTCCTGCCGAAGTAGTCCCACCTTGCAGGATGTACAACTGCACACACAAAAAACAACCCACACACATGCATACACATCACACTGTCAGCAAACCTCTTAACTGTGCATTAATAATGTATTGAATAATCAATACCAAGTGTTGCTGCTTACAGGAAGCTCTTCTGCTCTCCGCAGCGCTTTGATCAGTCACCTGATGGCACTCTTTGAGTTCGCTTGCAGGGTTTAATCAGGAGGACATGCTCTACTTGGGGAGCTACATTCCACACATTTTCGTGTAACAAAATCTTCATTTTCCCAAACAGGGAAACTGACGGCTTCGGCTACTCAGCTAGGACTTCCTGTCCATTTTCAGATTACATTTAGGCATACTGTAAGTATCTATTGCCATATAGTAAACAAAGTTGGTAGTAAAGTGGACTGGTTCTTATATACCGGTAGTGTTTTTCTACTTGAGTAAACAAAGCACCACATTCACAGAAAAAACCCCAGAAAAACAAAACATATATAGTTAGGTTTTAAAATGGTAAAATACTTGCTATGCACCTGAAAACAATCATTAAGGTTTTTTCCGTCCTCTCTACCCCACGTGTGCTCTGTGCATTTCTGGAAGAAGAAACACCTTTGTTATCTCCTGGAGAAAATATTCATATTTATTCTGCTCAAAGATCGACTTCTGTCCCATAAATAATTGTTTTAGCTTCCATTAAAGAAATTCCTGTGTACTCTCGCTTACTTGTAGATCCTATATTAAATTAACTGTGAATTGATAGCACCTAGCGTTCAGTTTTCTCTGTTTTAATCAGTATTATGTGGTCCAAAAAGCTGCTCTTCTTTTTAAGTATCTCAGTCTCAGCATTCGTGACGGCAAATCAAGCTGTTGAGGATCCTGAATCCTATGTTGAAACTGTTGAGCTGTTAGAAAAGTCTTGAGCTTTGATTGCTGAGTTTTGAGCTTACATCACTTATATCTATCATTTTGATGGCATCATTTTACTGATTATGTAGCATGTAATTTATAGTAGATCTGTAAAGTCAGTGCAACAGGCATAGCTCATTGTTTTAAGGAGTTTAACATTAATTTTATCCATCTATGTCTTGTTCGCATTTACATGGTGATTTCCAAATGTTCTCAAATGAAATCTTTTTTTTTCTAAAGAAAATATCTAATTACAGTTTAGAAGTTTTGTGTGAATACTTTTTTAGGACAGCTGTACTTAACATTTTGAGCAGTTAGACTGGTCATGAAGTACATTTTATTGGGGGTGCAGGTACTTCCATGTCACTTCTTTGAAACTGATTCATTGTTTAAGCATTTCACATTAAAAAAAAATAAATAATGATGATGATGATAGTGTTATGCACTGACCAAAAATGGAGTGCATCGCAAAGATATTAAAATCCCTACAGCAACCATAAATGTCATAAAAGCACCATCATAAGATGTGAAGAGGGAACTGGTTGGGGCTCAGAGTGTGCGATGGCTGCTTCCTGATTCTCTGGAGCCAGAAACTCTATTAAGCAAATTTCAGTGATGCAGCAGCAGGGAGACTGATGTCATCATCTCACTGTAATTGCATCTCAAGTGTGTGTCTGTTTGGGTCAGGGCAAGTTTTCTGTTTCACAGGTTAACAAACAGTCTGAACCTCTGCAGGAATACTGAACTTTAGTACATACCTTATCTTTGATGATTGTATCTGTGATTTTGTGCATCAAGGCTCTTCATTATATATCTGTTACTGATGTAGTTTCTAGTTTTGGGGAAGATTAAATGCCCTGACTCGTACTACTTTAATACCAGACATGTGTAATAAAATCCCAGTGCTTTCTAAAATAATTCCACCTCAACAGGAAAAAAAATGCTTAATAAGTCAAAGCAGACAGTTCTGACACATCAACTTAAAATATTATGCAAACTAGATCACGGTGTGCATTTTTAAATCTTAGCTGTCAAACAAAATACAAATTTGAAGTCAGTTGCGTATTTCTTTTTTGACTTGTGATCTACTTTGATAGCTGGGAAAGGCCTCAGCCTCCACAAGTCTCTGAACTGGATAAGCTGAAGAGGATGGATGGATGCGTGGATGGATGATTACTTGCTTATGTTTAAATTGCTTAAGCAAAGCCAGTGAGTTATACTAATGAATAGATAAAGTCAGCACTGCAGATCTCCAGTATGGAGCCATGATCTAAAGATTGAAAGAGCTTTTGAAGTGCGACATTAAACGTCTTTCCTGCCTCTGTGTATAAAAACAGACCACAAAATCATCCCGAGCCTGAGCCGCTTCCCCTCAGGCAAAGATATGACATGCATGCATGACTGAAATAGGTGTGAATTGATACATACTCATTCACCCGTCATGCTATTAATAGTACTTGAACACTGCTTCCTGTATTGCAGGAGCTAATGATAATTTGTCTGTGGTTTTGTGTGTGTGCTGCAGGTGGGAAAGGAAACGGTTCAAACTACCGAGGACCAGGTGATGAAGAGAGACATGCCTCCTGCGTTTATTAAGTGAGTCTGCATCTGAAGCACTGTGTGCGTCACTCACAGAAACATCCAGAGAGAAAATTATGAGCAACAAATCCACTTTATCTCAGCGAACAGACAGAGAACTTGTTAAAAAGAGAAAAAAAAGATTTCAGCCCATTTAACATTAGGAAACGTGGCTGTGTTCCCAGCTACAACAAAGAGCCACTTCTGAGACCGGATCCGAGTGACCGTCCGGCTCCAGCTTCCAGACTGCTGAGAAGCTGTTTGTTGTTTTCCTGCTTGCATCCAAAGAGCTGACATGAACTCCGGGTGCTGGCTGAAAGCAGCTACTCAGCAGTTCTGGGGTTCACAGACCTCGCTGTTTTTGCTTACCCGTATTTGTTGCATTTATGTCCACGCATATTCTACATTTCCAGTAATATCATCTGTCTGTCTCTGCCATATTTTTTTTCATTGCTTGTTTATATATTTTTTCTAATCGTTTTTCAGCTACGTTAAAAAGGTCCAGACCTCAATCAGATCCACATACCACTCTCACAGCTCACTCACACATACATGGGACACTAAACCATAAATCTCACTCACAGGGCTTAGGAGGGAGCATGTGGGAATGTGAACCTACCTAAATATAGATGAACCAGCAGCCATTGATACCCTAACCAATGGGGGTCAGAAAGAGAAGGGACCGGGCTTTATTTGAATGCTCCTAAAAATCTATCGTAATCACTGATCTCTGAAGTAGAAATTTAGGATTGCAAATGAAACCGCCTTTTTTTATTTAAAAAGCAGATTGCAAACTCTGAATTGAAGGTTGCATCATTTGTCTCAAGTCTCCACAGGTTTTAATAAGAAGGCCTTCTCAAATTTTGATCCTTCGAGTGCCAAATAAATACCGGTAGTGAAAAACTCAAAGTGCACAACACGCTGCCTACTGTGTGGGCTGCTTAGCCTGACACCTTGTCAGCCTCACATCTCGCCTGTGTGTTGGTTTGGTTTTCCTTGATGTCTCTCGGGTCTGATGCAGTGTGACTGACTGGTAGGTGTGCGTGTGTTCAGTATGAGTCCTAAGTCTGCTGTGTGTCTTCAGGGTGGAGAATTCATGCTCTAAGCTCGTCCAAGCTGCTCAGATGCTGAAAGCGGATCCCTACTCTGTTCCTGCACGAGATTACCTGATCGATGGATCCAGAGGGATACTGTCCGGAACATCCGACTTGCTCCTTACCTTCGACGAGGCAGAGGTGTGTCTGTTTGTGCATGCCTCCTTACATTTGTGTGTCCTCATAATCACTCTTACTTCAGAGGTGTGGCATCTTTCATGGAAGTAAAGCTTTATATAGCCGTACAGAGGAAGAAGGAACTCAGCTTAGAGCTGTAATGGAGTCTCAGATGCACCCAGATCTAATCACTGAGATCAAATGACTTCCCTCTGTCATAACTCAGGGCGTGTATGCGTGTGTGTGTGTAAGTGTGAGTGTGGTGGATTTGTTTGTGTGTACTCTTGTGCGATTGTTCAATGGCATCTCAATAAGTGGAATCACATTGGGCACGCGATTATGCGCACCATCACTAGCCTCATTTTTGAAAGAGCAGCTTCTCACAGTCACAAGACGTACATCACAAGACTGTACACGCACACAGACACACACAAGCCCACACACACAGACACACACAAAAAACTGAGTAACTTCAGGCTAAAAAAAGCTCCTGCAAAGAAGGAATTTCCTTGTTCTCATATTAAAATGTGGCTTTTGTTTTACACCTGCATCTGCTTAAGACTGTGTCCGTGCTGTGTTGTAGGTACGTAAGATAATCCGAGTGTGTAAAGGTATCCTGGAGTATCTGGCAGTAGCTGAGGTGGTGGAGACCATGGAAGACCTCATCACATACACCAAGAACCTCGGACCAGGTGAAGTTTTATCCCCACTACTCTGTGAGAAAGTCTTTGTGTGGTTCTTAAAACGTCACTTTAGTAAAGTAAAGATTCACACAGGTTAATTAAAAATAGGAGCCCTGATTCAAAATCTACTGCAACATGTACATTTTTACTCATTTTAATTTATTTAAATAAAGAAATTATAAATGTTATGGAACTGGAAAGAGGTAGGAACTGTCACCAATAAAGCCGAGACTAAGCCGAGACTTACAATATCATATTTAAAGATTGAGGCTTAGAAAATGCAAAAAGTCATTTAAAGGTAGAATTAATCGAGGCAATAACCGTCAGATTCACTGATAATGAAACAGAAGTTATAGTAATAAAGAATGTTTGCTGAATAATTTGTGCAGAGCTGTTATAAACTGTGCTTTTCGGATTAGTTTGCTTCATAAAGCAGAAAACGCGACAACAAACTTTTTTTTACACGATTCTTTAGTTTAAAGATCCACCTGCCAGCTAAATTAACCGCTGAGTGCTCTTCTGACACTAAAATGCTTTGATTAAGGATCAGAGTCTTTTCACTGACAGGAGAACCATAAACAGGCTATTTATCACCAGAGGCAACAGGTCAATTGTGTTGTCAGTGCAGTGTGGCATAATGAGCTGGAGGAAATTTGATGCCAAACGTTTTCTCCCACTTGACTGATGCCTTCATTGTGTGAGATCAGTCGTTCGTGAAGTTACAATGTTTGTGTTGGAACTGCTTAGTTAGCGTATACACTGGGGGAAGCTTTTAGCCTTTGATTGTTCAAGCATACTTAAAGCAGCGCCAAAACCAAAGTCAATAACATTTTCTTTTTTTTCAGGGATGACCAAAATGTCAAAGATGATAGAGGAGAGGCAGCAGGAGCTGACACACCAAGAGCACAGACAGATGCTAGTCAGCTCCATGAACACTGTCAAAGAGCTGCTGCCCGTTCTTATCTCAGGTGTGTGTTCGTGGCTGCGCATGTGTGGGCTAACGACAGCACAGATCATTGAGCATCCAAGAGTTGTTATAGCAACGCAGATAATTACAGTCATTAAATGCTGGGAATGGGGATGTGAGTGTGACTGCGCGCATACGTCGCCTACAAACATCTCTGCTGCGCTACTCTTATACTCTGCACCAACCAACAGAGAAGAGGAGCACTGTTTCAACTACTTGAATGCACTGAGACTACATGGTCAAGTGTCATAAAATCTGAACTATTTGGCAACTAAAAGAGAGAAAGAAAAATAATCTCTCTCTCTACATATATATGTATATAGATAGATAGTGTCACGGTCTGGAGGGCAGACCGTGGGGGATGTAGGAGAAAGGACCCAAAACGCAGACTTAATGGAATGAACAGTGGGTTTATTTACAGTGAGGTAATGGTACACCACACATTAAATCTCCAAAAGTGCTCCCTCGACTCCCGTGACGTGTCTTCTCCCAAGTGCTGGTATCCCGTGCTCTCTGCCCCTGTGCCTTCACACACCCCGTGTGTCTTGCAGTCCTGTGTTCCGCTGTCCTCCTGGGGAAAAACACAGACACAGCCGTTATGGCACCAACTCCGGCAGGCATACACTTTAACAACACTAGAAACACTGACATGGAGTCTAACTCAACGATCCTGCGCCGGAGGAAGCTCCATCGCTCTGTTAAGTAGCTCCCCCGACGATCCTGATCAGAAGCAGGTGTGTGGTAAGCTAGGCGTGACCAGCAGCTGGCAGGGCCACACCCATCAGGCCTGCAGGTGGCTGTCCTTCATCCTCCAGCCTCACACACACACACACACACACACACACACACACACACACACACACACACACACACACACACACACACACACACACACACACACACCAGCATGGAACACAAGAGCACAGTGCAGCAAACGTACATCCAATACACTAATAACAATAAAGGTCCACACTGTTCACGAACCCCGAGTCCCCGGCACCGGGTCCGTGACAGATAGATTAAATTAAATTACATTATTGTTTTACCACACCTAAAAAGCATTTCTGAAGCTCTTTAGCATACAGGACATTTGAGCTTATTGATTTGGTTTTACTGCCCCCCATTTGCTGCAGTGGTTCAGTCTCATTGAATTCAGGTGTTTTCAGTCCCACTACCACGGGTGTATCAGATCACATGCCAAGCTATGGACTCTGACTTTGCAAACATTTGTGAAAGCATGGATGGTTTTAAAGTGCTCACTAAATTCAAGCTTGGTATTGTAATAAGATGCCACCTTTGCAATAAGGCAGTTTGTGAAAATTCTTCACTTGATATTCCACAGAACCTCAACCACACAGACTCAGACCATGTGCGGGGTGAAAGCTGCCAAACCTCTCTTTACTGATTAACTGCAGAGTTCCAAACCCCCTCTCGCATTAACATCAGCACAAAAACTGTGCGGCAGGAGCTTCGTGGCATGGGTTTCTATGGCTAAGCTCCTCCTGTAGGTTTAATGCAAAGGCGATACTGGTACTTTTGTCCTGTAGTGTATATTGAAATGTATGTAACCACTGGGAGATCACTAACTGGTTTTGGACCACTGTGTTGAGACTTATCCATTGCATTCTTCCCCTTTTTTTTCTTCATGACCATACTGGATAAGAGGGTCAAACTAGGGATTGATCACTTAACTTTGCCAGGTACATCGATATTTTTAAACAATGGATAGTAAAAAAACAAAACAAAAAACCCGACATTAAATCAAATAAGATACCTGAGAAGATGAAAATGAAAAATGTTTGTCTATGGGTCTACACTTGCTTTTAGAGCCAGTAGCATTATTAGATAATTATTATAAAATAACAATTATAATAGTATTACAGATGCTGAAGACTATTTAAGATTTTAATCCCCATCCTTTAAAAGTTGGTAGATATGAAAAATAATGCCTATAAAGAGAGAAAATACTAAACTTGCATTAATCACCATCAGTCCAAGCATGTTAGTGCTGCCACAAAGGTCATTTAAAATCAGCATATTAAAAGCTTTTATTTTTTAAAGTGGGTCATTTCTATTTGCCACAATAGATTCTTAAGTTAAATGAGCACTTCATCTTAAGTTGAATATGTCGTCCTACCTGAGTTTAAACATAAATACTGTTATTTCTTTCCTCATCAGCTATAAAGATTTTTGTCGCAACGAAGAGTAGTCGAGGTGCCGGGGTTGAGGAGGCAGAGAGAAACCGAAGGTTCACTTTTGAAAAGATGAGCGCTGAAATTAATGAGATCATAAGAGTCCTGCAGCTCACCACGTGGGATGAAGACGCCTGGGCCAATAAGGTACAACCTGTGCTGCATTTAAAGACTCTGATTTTTCTCATTTTACCCCACAAACCTAAAAAAACCCCACAAAATAATCCCCACATACCTAAATCAGATTTCACTGGCGTGCCTGCTTGCATACATACAGCCTCACTGAGCTGCATCTCTGAAAAAAAAATCACTCTTCACTTTCTGTCACTTTTTTCTTTTTGCTCGCTAGTATAACTCCTGGTTTTTCCTTTTTTTTCCTTTCCTTTCTGTACCTTCCTCCTCCATTCTTTTCCTCCCTGTAGAAGGTAAGCCTGTTTCTCTCCCCATCAGCGGTTTCCAGCATGCAAGCGTGTATGTGTGTGAGAGATAAGGAGACACAATATGTCCTCATGCTTACATTATTATTATTATCTATCATGCTGGTATTTGACAGTAAGTGTTTTGTGTTTCAGTCCACTGACTGTTGGCTGATGTGTGATGTACAGCACACATACTTCATCACTTTATTGTCATATGTGCATATCTGTTTGTCTCCAGACGTCCATTCGAGTCAAACGGCCTGAAACAGAGGTTTCTCAGCTCGGTTATTTATTTTAACACCTGTCTTCAGTCATGGTATTTTTTCTGGTGTATCGTCTCGTGTTTACGCTGTCAAAGATCGACCATCGTAGCACAATAAGACGCTGTTTTTGGCTGCATATACATGCTTGGAAAAAGTAATTTTTGGGCATCAGTTAGAGATTGTGCATTGAGATAATTTAAGCCAAAGTTAAGCACTGTTTCACTCGTCTAACCTGTAACTCTGCATGTTTCTCTCTGCACACAGCCTCCTTTGATAATGATCTGTCTGTTTGTGTCTGTACCGCTGTGTATGAGCTGTGATAAGCACTTACTGTCAGTTTGTGAGAGAAACCGCTGGCAAGCGATGACTGCCGTCCTCTCGGGTCATGAATTATAGAAATAAGCTGGTTGGTGTCCAGATCCATCCATAATAGATGGGCTGTATTGAACGGTTCCACTTAAGAGGTTCATTCTTCTCTGAACTGGAAAAAACATTTTTTTTCTCCTTTCTGGTTGAAGCACTGAAAGAGTCTGTCACATTTTAGATTAAGTCACTTAGTCTTATTTTCTCCTTTATAATAAGGAATTATTTTTAGCAAGACATTGTAAAAAGTGGTGATTTCTGTGTAAAACATAGAACCCATTTTACAGCATGAAATTAATAATGTAATACGACTTCATTGACTAATATTAATAAAACCAATTTTGTGCTGTTAGTGCCCACATTTAAGACTTCATAGCTTGCAGGCCACCATCCATTTAATCGTGGATAAACCAAAATATAGGTTTTATATGAGGCAGTTTTAATGTATACATCTATGTGTTGAACTTTCCCACAACAAAATAGCCTTTACAAATGTGAGCCAAGCAACCAAGTCCAGCTTTACACTGGAAATTAAAGTCTCACAGTTAGAAAAAATCTAAAAATCAGAAAGCTACACTGCTGGTAATACCGTTCCCCATTACAGTGAACATTGGATTTAAAGTTTATTTTGTTAGTCCTATACACTTCATCAGTCTTGTGTACACCATCCTCAACCCATAAATACTGACAACAGATTTAGATGTGCCCGAGTTTCCGTAAAGATAGCAATTATGACAACAAATAATCTGTAAAACTGTAACTACTTATAAAAAGTGTCTTTTTTTCTGTAATGAAAGCAATATATTTGTCTTTAACACATCTCTTCTCTTTACTTCAGGATATGGAGGCCCTGAAGAGATCTCTGGCTTTGATTGAGTCAAAGATGGCACAAGCTAAAAGCTGGCTCAAAGACCCTCACGGACAGCCAGGTGGCTGTTTGTTTCTTATCTATTGTGGCTTCAGCTAAAAACACCTAATCGTCAAACGTGAATGTCATGCCATGGCGGTCTGTCGTTTCCAGGAGACCTCGGTGAGGTGGCCCTGCGTGCAATACTGGACGAAGCTGGTAAGGTGGGAGAGCTGTGTGCTGGGAAGGAGAGGAAAGACATACTGGCGACCACTAAGGCTCTGGGACAAATGACTGACCAGGTCACAGATCTACGAGCTAGGTAGGGTTTTTCTGCAAGAACGTGTGAGTTAAACAGTTTTCCATCCTCTGTCCATGGTGTGCGATTAGGTGCGCATTTGAATTGTGTATTCAGCTGTCAAGCCTCGGCTGAGTGTCTTTGTTGTTCTTAACAGAGGCCAAGGCCCGACCCCGGGGTGTGTGCAGCGTGCCGGCCAGTGCTCGCAGGGCTTAGACTTGTTATTTGGCAAAGTGGACAGTGCTGCTCGCAGACTGGAGGCTCTAATCAATGCCAAACAGGCTATTGCCAGGAGGCTGGATGCTGCACAGGTCAGATAGAACAACAATAATATCAGAATGAGCTACACTAACCAGAGAACTGCTTTATTCCAGCAAATCCGACTCTCTACTTCTCTAATCCTTTTCCAAGCAAGTGTTGCAGTTAATACTTTACAAATTCTCTCAGAATTATTATTGTTTAAAAGAGAGACCCCACTGGGTAAAATCTTCACTAGTAAATAGCCCCTTCACATGGTAGAAGCTCTACTGTGAGACATGTGTCAAAAGATGTACTTATTTCATATGTCATACTGCACATGTGCATATTTAGGCATGGCTGGCGGATCCTCACGGCGGTCCCGAGGGGGAGGAGAACATCAGAGCGCTCCTTGCAGAAGCCAAACGCATCGCCGATCTATGCGAAGACCCCAAAGAGAGGGATGACATCCTGCGTTCCATAAGTGAGATCGCAGGACTCACTGCCAGGCTTATGGAGCTACGCAGACAGTACGGTTTCACCTCACATTTCTCATGCTCGATGACACGTGCATTGTGAAAACTATACGTAATACTTAGACACTCTTTCCATAGGCTCAAACTGCAACCCCATGCCACCAATAGGTGGCGTATTTTACCCACCTGGAAAGTATGTTGTTGCCTGTCAACCTTGGGCATGAGTCCTCCAAAAAGGTTTTAAACTGTTTGAATACGGTGTCACGGTGTTTTTGTGGAGGGGAATTTAAAGGGAAATATCACTTAACTAAACAACAGTCTTTAATCCAAATGCTTCTGTAGCTCAGTGGATGATGGCGAAGATGATGATGAAGATTAGTTGCTTTTAGGAACATAACTGTAATGGTCTTCTGCTGCATTTATTGAGCATAAAGCAAATTCAACTTCAAACACTGAACAAATTACCTAGATATGCTCTAATTAATACTGATCTGCACTTTGAAGGTAAAAAATGTAGAAAATGTGGCTATGATTTCCGCATTTGGAACAGATAGTACTTTTACAATGTGTAATTTAGTAGAGATATTATCACTGTATTATGGTATCCTGTCAAAACGGCTGTGCAAGGTCATAAAAAGAGAATCTGACTTTGTTCTTCTTTTCTTAGAAGAATGATAAAGGCATTTCTTAAACGGTGCCCTGAATTATTGTCCTGACCAGAACTTGTAGTTTTATGTCTAATAATCTGGACATACACATATAGAAATGTTTTGTCTTTATTTCTACTACACAAAAAAGCAATGTTAGGCTTTAAAAGTGGTATTTCTCTTTTTTGGTGGTATCTAACAGGGGTGTAGTGTTATTTTATAGTCTATATTAAGTCTTTTATGCTTTTTTGTCTCTCCCTCAAGTTGTCTATCTTTGTTACTGTCTCAGGGGTAAAGGTGACAGTCCTGAGGCCCGTGCACTCGCTAAGCAGATTGGGGCAGCGCTACTGACCCTGCAGTCTAAAACCAACCGCGCCGTAGCCAACATGAGACCAGCCAAGCCTGCAGTAACCTTGGAGGGCAAGATGGAGCAGGCCCTCCGTTGGGTGAACAACCCTGGAGTGGACGACAGAGGAGTAGGTAAGTGGTGCTGGATGACTGCTCTAGGGAGTGATGATGCAGTAGTTTGTCTCAAAAATAAACACCCTGACCTTCCAGCGCATTTTGTGCATCTCTGTGGATGATGGACGGATTGTAAAAGAAACCAGACACCAAGTGAATATCGCTCTTTGGGGATGTTAGCCATTTGTGATCAGTGAGGTAACTGTGAAATTACTCAGGCAGGAAATGTGATTGCGTGGCACAGAAATGACTGTGCTGTTTCCTTAAATGCCCACAATGATGCATTTTGTGCATCACTGATTGACTAACTTGACTAGTTTAGTCATTCAGGGACTCTTGTATTGTTTTCATGCTTTGTTATTGCAGTCTTCCTGCTTTGTCATTTGATTGTTTCCTATTTCGTCCCATGCTTCCGTATGGGAGCAGAGTGTGAGATGCTACAGTGGAACACAGGTATCTCTCTATGAAGCTTTCTTAGAAGACATAACCAAACATGTTATTATTAGTAACATTATTAACTTCCTGGAAACTATATAATGTTAGCATTTACTGCAAACTATAGCTTCCTACTATTGATGTTGCAGGAAATGACATCACTTCTCACTTTGTATTTTTAGTCCCTGTGACCAACAAAAAGAAAAACGAAAAAGCGATACTTCTATATCTAAATATGGGTTGTTATTGAGGTATCTAGAGCATGACTTCTACCCTGTGTTACTCTCTAGGTCAGGCAGCAATCAGAGGAATGGTCGGGGAAGGGAGGAGGCTGGCAGGAGGCCTGTTAGGCCCGTATCGTCAGGATATGATTGGGCGCTGTGACCGAACAGAGGCTCTGATGACATCCTTGGCAGACATGGCTGGCAGGGGAGAGGCTGAGGCTCCTCATGCACGCGCTACAGCTGCACAGCTGCAGGACACCCTTAAGGTATCTCACAAGCATGCACATTTAGTCTATAAATAGATTAATGCAGAAACACAACCTCCCCTGTAATCATATGTAAACAAGTTTCCAAATACACAAAATATACCTGACTAAAAATCATGGAAAAGGGGAAAATGCACGATGGCTAGAATATTTCTGTTTGATCCAAAGGTGCAGCCAATATAACAAAAGCATGGGGAGTGAGGATGCATAGTGTGAGACTCAGTAATGTTGATTTCATTGAAAGTGCTGGTGCAGAGCTCCCCCTGGTGGATTTATGCAACAATCTCTGCTTCATCCAGGACCTGAGGCAGCGCATGCAGGAGGTGATGACCCAGGAGGTGTCTGATGTTTTCAGTGACACCACCACACCTATCAAACTGCTGGCTGTGGCTGCAACTGCACCTCCCGATGCACCAAACAGAGAAGAGGTCAGTAATGCACAAAACACAGCACCAATAACACATCCCATTCACCTGTTTCCACTAATAGACACCATGGCTCAGCTGTGTGGTGTGGGAGGTTGATTATGTCTACATTTTGACTGAAGTGCTGCTAATGTTTGTGAAAGGTTTTTGAAGAGCGCGCAGGGAACTTTGAGACCCACGCGGGTCGGCTGGGGGCAACGGCAGAGAAGGCTGCTGCTGTGGGAACAGCCAATAAGACTACAGTAGAAGGCATCCATGCTGCTGTGAAACATGCAAGGGAGCTCACACCACAGGTACTTCTGTTTGATTTGGCCGCCCCTGATTTGCATGATCACGTATCAAGATAAAACCTGTAGGTGTTATATACAGTCTGAGCGTGACTTGTTTACTTTTTTGTTTGTTTTCACATCCAGGTAACGTCTGCCGCTCGGATCTTGTTGAAGAACCCTGGGAACAAAGCGGCGTATGAACACTTTGACACCATGAAGAACCAGTGGATCGACAATGTGGAGAGACTCACCGGTGTGGATTTTCTCAGCATTTCTCGTGCTGCTTAAAATATTACCTTGCTGCACATGAGAGAGGATTTACAGAGGCGTGCTTATCTGTGTTTTCTCTCCCAGGTCTAGTGGATGAAGCTATCGACACCAAATCTCTGCTAGATGCGTCTGAGGAGGCGATAAAGAAAGACATCGACAAGTGCAGAGTTGCCATGGCAAATGTTCAGCCCCAAATGCTTGTTGCCGGGGCAACAAGCATAGCAAGGAGAGCTAATCGGGTCCTGTTGGTGGCTAAGAGGGAAGTTGAGAACTCTGAAGACCCACGATTCAGAGACACTGTGAAACACGCTTCAGACATCCTCTCGCACACCATCTCGCCTATGGTGATGGACGCCAAGGCGGTGGCAGGGAACATCCAAGATAAAGGTACAGGAGAAAAACATGTTTAATATAATGAGTGATAAAGAATGACTCAGGTTTATTTACCATGTTTTCGCTGTTTGTTCCAAAGCTCTGCAGAAAGCCTACTTGGACTCGTGTCTGAGGATCCTGGCTGCAGTCGGAAAAGTTAGAGAAGCCTTTCAGCCTCAGGAGCCGGACTTCCCTCCTCCACCTCCTGACTTGGATCAGCTCCATGTAAGCACATTCAAACACACATAACACACTTTATTCCCACAGTAGACTTTAGCAGTAGTAGTTAAACTATTAAACTGGGATTCCAGTGTTTTAGGGAAATATATCAGTCTTCCTTTATGTGGGATTAACAAACTTTCTGAAACAGGGTCTTCACATTGCTCATGAGTGGGTTACGACAGCCAAGAATATTTTTTCTATGATTTAAATTTGATTGTCTCCATTTATTTTAGACCTAAATATAATATTGTTTGTCCCGACTTGATAAAAATACTCATTTCTGATATGTACTCTGGTTCTGCTGGAGGTTTCTTCCTGTTAAAAATGAGTTTTTCCTTCTGGCTGTTGCCAAGTGCTTGCTCATAGAGTCCTCTGATTGTTGGAGTTTTCTTTGTATTATTGTAGGGATTCACCTTACAATACAAAGCACATCGAGGAAACTGTTCTTATGAATTTTATATCAATAAAACTGAATTTAAATATACTTGTGAATCACATATTGTTATGCATGGTGGTCAGACCCAAGCAATTTAGGATCAAACAGCAGTATGATGGAATAACGTCTATGAATTATTATGAACTACCTGTATGTGTGTTTTCAGGTTAGTGATGAGCAGGCCCCACCCAAACCTCCATTACCAGAGGGGGAAGTGCCTCCGCCTCGGCCTCCTCCTCCAGAGGAAAAGGACGAGGAGTTCCCGGAGCAGAAAGCTGGAGAGGTGCTCAGCGAGCCCATGATGGTGGCAGCCAGGCAGCTGCACGATGAGGCGCGCAAGTGGTCAAGCAAGGTCATTTCACACAAACATGCATATTTGCATATTTAGCCAAACATCTGTGTATAATTTTAAAGTCATGATTTCTAGTTAGTTGCTGGCTAGTTGTCTAAAGAAAAAAAAAGTCCCATCTGTGGATGGGGGGGAACCGGAAACTGTCATCTGTTTAAAGTGTCAGCATGTGACTTTGTTCACGGTGTACACGTGCACACTCAACATGCACGAAGTGAATATGAGATATTGCAGTGAGAAATCCCAGCCTCAAATCTATATTACAAAAGCTCACTCCACTTACAGCAGACGTTATCTACTTCGTCTTTCCTCATATCTCTGTGGCTGTCAATGTTCCGTGTGTGTGTGTGTGTGTGTGTGTGTGTGTGTGTGTGTGTGTGTGTGTGTGTGTGTGTGTGTAAAAGAACTGTACACAGGAACAGCTAATCTGTATAAATAACTAGGAGTAATGCCCTCTTGCTATCTTTGTGGAGCTGATAACCATTTTCCCCTTAATGGCGCCGCTAACAGTTTTTCCACAGATGTTTTGTGTGTCTTTTAAAAACTATCCACAAACATCCAGACATCTCTGGTGTTGGGTCACACTCAGTTTGCCAACTCAGCACTAGACCTTGTTTGATTATGCAAATAGGTTATAAACTCTCAGCTCAGCCACCGCCTCAGAGTAAGGCACATCATCCACCCGCTGCCTTCCCAAACCAGCTCCTCTTTCGTTTTAATTTCCCCCCATCTAAATCGTCTGTGCCTATGTGTGCAGTTTCACCTCCCCTGTCCCTGCACCTTCACCTTGCTTGAATACGCTCCTCCTTCCTCCTGTAAATCTCCTGTCCTTTATTCTTCCACCCAGTGCCTCTCATACTATACTAAATGCCTCCTTTTCCCATGCTTCCTTCCCTCCTGCTATCCCTGGCTTTCCACTCCCCTCTTCTTCTCCACATTCCTCCTTTTTTTCCTCCTCCTCCCACCCCTTTTGCCTCCCTCCCTTTCCTTCCCATCCCCATCAATCCTCCAACCACCACCAACAAACCCCCCCACTGCCTGGCCCAGCCTGAAGATGAGGAGGCAGTAGAGGAGAGGGAGGTAGATGATGAAGATGAGTTTACTGATGGTGAGGATGACTATGAGCCAGAGCTGCTGCTGATGCCATCCAACCAGCCTGTCAATCAACCCATTCTGGCAGCTGCCCAGTCTCTCCACCAGGAGGCGCGCAAGTGGTCCAGCAAGGTCTGCGCACATACATGCACATGAGCGCACACACAACCACATGTGGATCAAACAGTATGTGTAAAAGGCTCTAAGTGTTTTGGGTACTGTTTGACCCACGCACGCACACGTGCACGTACACCCACGCATGCAAAAAGATAAATGCACAACACAAGGAAAGCCCCGCAGGACAGGAAACACCCACCGGGGGCTGTCTGAACACTGAGCTCTGCATCTGCCACTACCAATGGAAAACTCCAACCAGCTGCAGCTGCTGTTTTACTCTTGTTGCATTATTTTCAGACCTGGTTACACAAATGGTAATGCTGATGCCATGCAATGGTTGCACAAAACGTTGAGGACTGTGGGAATGTCAGGTTTGATTGTTGCACCACGTGGATAAACTGGTACTGGCTTCACAAGTCCTTAAGCTCATGTTTGGGTAAAGCGGTTCAAAGGAGGAGGCAGACGCTCTGTCTCATCATTGCCTCTGTTGTCAGACTTTCATTGTCTGGCCAACCTGTGAAGCCAAGGATGACAGTTTCCCAAAGACTTCTGGGTGATTTATATATGACATTAGATTGCCTGCTTACCCACTCTGGTCACCTGCTTCTGCTTTTTAGCCCCTATTATTAATCACTTTAACATTACCTCATGTGTACTAACTTCAGGTTGACTCTAATATCACAAAGAAAATGAAAATCTCAATTAAAAATCGTGTTAAACATGCTTGCATTTAATTTTAATTCAAATGTAATAATACAAAACACTAGAATTTTAATGTCTGGTTTCCCAAAACCATATTTCTCTGTTAACAGCTTTAACTGCTTCCTCCTTTTCTACATCCCCATTCTTCAACAGGGTAATGACATCATAGCCGCAGCCAAGCGGATGGCTCTGCTGATGGCAGAAATGTCTCGGCTGGTGCGTGGTGGAAGCGGGAACAAACGAGCACTGATCCAGTGCGCTAAGGACATCGCCAAGGCCTCGGATGAGGTGACAAGACTGGCAAAAGAAGTGGCCAAACAGTGCACTGACAGACGCATCAGAACGAACCTGCTGCAGGTGAGGATTTGCATAGACACAAGCGCACTCTGTCTTCAACGGGAAACATCTAACATCTGTTCTTCCTGCCAAAGGTCTGTGAACGAATCCCTACCATCAGTACTCAGCTGAAGATCCTCTCTACTGTCAAAGCCACCATGCTGGGACGGACAAACATTAGTGAAGAGGAGTCAGAGCAGGTAAACGCACAACAAAGCACATACAGTTGTGGTCAGAAATTTAAATTCACCCGTCATGGGCATGAATGTCATGGTATTTTAATGATTTCTTTGAGCTGTTCTTTTCCCAGAGTGGAGTGATTGTGCAGCATACATATTTAATGACTTTAATAAGCAAGAACTTGTGCACAAGTTTGAATTTATGAAGGATTTTCTCTCATCCACATAAGGTCAAAAGTGTACATACAGGCTGAAATATATACATACCCTACCTACTAATGTTTGTTTAATGTCACTTAGCAAGTTGCAGCTTGATCAAATGCATTTGGTAATCATCATCAAACTTCTGGTATCATTTTTGGCTCTCTTCTTGGCAGAATTGGTGAAGTTCATTTAAATTGATTGGTTTCCAGGCATGGACCTGACTTTTAAGTGTAATCCGCAAATGTTTAGTAGGGTTGCAGTCAGGGCTTGATGTTAGCCTTGAGGTTTACTCATTTTAAACTAGTTTTGATGTGATTTTGGGATCATTGTCCTGTTGGAACATCCAGCTGCGTCCAAGTTTCATCTAGATGTTAGTTTGAATTGAAGCTGAAGAATTTAGGGGTAGCCCTCCTTCTTAATTATTTCATCCACTGTCCACTGTATTTGGCAGTAAAACAAGCCCAATAACATGCTACAACTACCATGATGCTTGACAGTTGGTACAGTGTTCTTAGATTTGAAAGCCTCACCTTCAGTTTTTCCAATCACACCTTTAATCACCTCGTTTCACTGTGCACAGTAACACTGGTGTTCCAGCAGTTTCCAGTTCACGGCAGGCCTGAACCTTGGAGATTCCTGGGTTGTTCCTGAACGGTGACAGTTTGGGTTGTTTCTGTTATTACAGTAAATGTATAATATGGCAATCTCTAAGCTGACAGGCAAGAGAAAAAATAGGAAAGAAAGAAAAAGGAACAGTGGAAAAAATGGGACAAAGTACAATAAAAGGATAGAGCACAAATAGAAAAGCACAAATGTTGCGCCTGTAAGAAAAAAAACACCTGGAACAGCAAAATGTTAAAAAGCACAGAGACACAAATCAACAATCTTCTTTTGTTTTGTGTCAGTGTTTGTGTCTTTGTCACGTCTTGCTTTTTAAAGATGTACGTTGTAC
Source organism: Rhamphochromis sp. 'chilingali' (assembly GCF_963969265.1). Classification (NCBI taxonomy): domain Eukaryota; kingdom Metazoa; phylum Chordata; class Actinopteri; order Cichliformes; family Cichlidae; genus Rhamphochromis; species Rhamphochromis sp. 'chilingali'. Next base: position 14,815,828 of record NC_137947.1, on the reverse strand, counting down.
AATTATTTCACCCTGCAACAGTTCAAAGAAATAATTAAAAAGCTCAAAATCAAGATGACATTTGTAAGTAAACTTCTCACCCCAACTGTACCTCACAGTGATGCACAATCCAACCTTTTTTTCTATTATTATCCATAAACTCAGCATCTGCAGAAAGCAAAGTGCTATTTCAATGCCGTAGCTGTCTTTTCAAACTTGAAAAGCTCTACTACACACTGCAGTCCCTGTTATTACACTAAAAGCTGAGTTGGTAGTCTGGCATTACTGAACAAATGTAACTGATGGGACACTTAATTTTTTTTTTTAAATCTGCATTTAAGGTGGATTAGTCATGTCATGGCCAAAATTTGTGACAGATCTTTAAGCTGTTATTTTACTGCTTTGTTTGCCTCACCAGGCCACAGAGATGTTGGTCCATAACGCCCAGAATCTGATGCAGTCCGTGAAGGAGACGGTCAGAGAAGCAGAAGCAGCCTCCATCAAGATCCGCACCGATGCGGGCTTCACCCTCCGATGGGTGCGGAAGACCCCCTGGTACCAATAATCATACCTGGTCGCTGACATGGATGATGCTCTTTCTTTAAAACTTTGCTTCAATAGCACAAACCTCGAGTAAAGTAGCAATGTGCATATGCATTAAGCGTAAGCATGTGCACTTCAAGAGGAAGCTGCGGGATTTTGAGCCATTCTCCACTGTAGTTTGGGTGTTTGCACCAGGAAGCATTAGATCTGGTCCCATGCAGGTTTCTTTTAATGGCGTGAGCGGAATCGCACAGGTATATCGGAGACAGTTTTTTAAAGTATATTTTTGGTATGTTGTGTTACAAGACTTTATCCAAAGTTCAGGTATATATTTTTTGCATGAAAATGTTTTCTATTTTCTAAAGGCGAATTATGACACTAAAATGCTCCCAGAGGACGTTTACTTTGCATTCAGTTTTTTTCAGTGAGTTTCTTACTGTCTATTGTACATACAATAATTGTTTGTTTTATGAAAGATTTTTAGCTTTATTCACTCAGTTTGACTCTAAAGTCGGGAGTAGTGGAGCGAGCTGAGGCGCTCACTTTCCTTCCTGTTTACTTTTTAACAATAAAGGTTCTTTACTAAAGATCTACAAATTCAGAAGTTCTAGCATCATCACTTCAATGATTTTATACTTGAAGGACTTAAAGGTGTTATGAATACAAGTGAGACAGTTTTAAAGCAATTATATGATTAGAATAAAATATATGGTTGTTAGTGACTATGTTGTTTCTTGGGAGGTTGACACTACAGCTCACGGGTTTTCACTTGACAGCAGCAGTATGTGTGACATTGAAGTCAAAGTCAAGCTTAACTGATATATTTTTCAGTTCTGTGTTTTCATTTTAGTTGAACTTCCACAGTGATCAATGCCAAAGGATTTGTTTTACATTACTGTGAGCTTCTAAACACTCAAACTCCAGGTTACTGCAGACAGTGCCGTCCTCTGTAGAGGACCCGGAGTGCTTTTTTTAAGGTCTGTTTATTTTTAGCCAAAATATATGAATGTTTTACTCTGCTTTGCATTTTTTTTGTAATCTATTTGTAGTGCTGCACTGTACTGCACTCTTTGTAACAGTTGAACTGTTTGGAAATTTTAGCAAAGCTGATGATTTTAGGCAGCATCCTTTTATTGTTTGGGTGTTTATTTTTTAGATATCCAGATTATCCCTCTGTCTGAGCTCAGTAGTCCCACGTTAAATGCTCTAAAGCATCATCTGAAAAATCCATTTGTTTCCTTTTTTAGATGACCCCGGTGGTTTGAAAACAAGACAACTCTTTTTATCAGGCAATATTGTCAGCCTAGCAACGTAGATTTTATTTTTAGGTTAACACTAAAATATATTTAAAATGAGTTTGTTGTCATCTAGGATTAAACATATTTTTACATTAATACATGCAGTCAGTCAGCAAATTCATATTTTTATTTCCCTTAATTTAACAGTGGAGAATTTGTATGCACCTGTATGTGAAGTCTTTTCGTTTAAGCAGTAGTAGTGAGCAGTCCAAATGACACTAATGGACAAGGCTCTGGATTGCAGCACAGAATGTTAACCGCATTTTCACTTTTATTTGGGCCTACTGAGCATGTAGCAGCACTGACTATTCACTGAGAGCGACACAATGTAGATCTGCGTGTGTACCTGATGTGTTCATTCACACCCAGAATGTATACTGATAGCTTCTAGCCCTGCCAACACATCTGCTGTGCCTTGGAAGAAGAATAAAAGACTATAATGATGACTGGACTTGGCCTCTTGTTCTCTGTTCTAAGTATTAGAAAAACTCATGACCACACATAACAACGTCTAGGGTTTACAGAGAATGGTCTGAAAGAAATACCAGGAAAGAGTCAGGCTCATCAAACCAGGTCCCTTGTTGTCCAGTTTGGCTGAGAATGTGTGAATTGTAGCCTCTGTTTCCTGTTCTAGGCTGACAGAATTGACTCCTGGTGTGGTTTTCTGCAGTGGTAGTCAATCTGCTTCAAGGTTTGGCATGTTGTGTATTCAGACTTGCTCGTCTGCATACCTTGGTTGCAACAAAAGCTTGTTTGAGTTCCTGTTGCCTTCCTGTAAGGTTGAAGTAGTCCAACCATTCTCTGACCTCTGAAAGCAATAAGGCATTTGCAACCACAGAAATGACACTCACTGGATATTTTCTGTCCTTCAGGCCATTCTCAGTAAACCTCAGTTGCATACACCAGCATCTATGCCACATTCAAAGTCACTTAAATCACTTTTCTTCTGATGCTTAGTTTGAACTTCAGCAGGTCATATCAGTCACATCTACATGCCTAAATGCAGTGAGTTGCTTTGGTGTGATTGGCTAATTTCATATGTGCATTAACAAGCAGTTGGACTGATGTACCTAATAAAATGTCCAGTGAATTTACATCCAAAAGACAGAACACACTGGTGAGGTTAGCAACAATGAAAGTCCTCAGGTCCACTGAAGAGGAACAACAAAAAACAAAAACAAAACATTAATCAGCCTCAAGACCTGAAAGGTTTGATTAAATTCATGCAATAATTTGTCTATTGAAATATGTGCCCCTAAAAATTGGGGCTACACAAATCCCTACATTTATGTTCAACCTATTAAATTCTGAACTTCTTTAACTGTCTCACTGAGGTGGTCAGAGGAGTAAAATTAATGAAATCTGCGTTACTATCCAATTTTTGAAACCAGAAAAAGGGTGAAAAAACCCAACCACTCAGCTTTCATTTTAGAGTTTTTATAAGACATCTTATAAACTGAAATACAGATTCAACTTCATACAAGAGCTTTAAGTAGTATTTCCCACATAAACAATTGATTGTGCAAATGCTGTGCTGAGTAAAGAAGCTGGAATTGAGGTTATTTGAGGATCTTGTGGACTTCAGACAGAAGTGTTCCCGATAACCCGTCTGAGTCACTGATCATCAAACGATGACCACCACACAAGTCTTCACCACACTTGAATGGAGGATATACATTTTTTTGTTTTAATTTCCTCTGGCATCCAAAACATGACGTTTTGTGCTATAAGAAGCATCAGAAGCTCCTCCAAAAAGGCCACATAAGAGAGGGAGTGCAAAACACCAGCAGGGCGTGAAGACACTGCAGCTGCTTAGAAAGTAGATAAAGAGTTTTCATCTTTCAAAAATAAAAATATCTTTATAAAACTGACTAACGAAAAAAAAAAAAGTTTTCAAAGGCAGGTCGGTTTATTCTCAGGCAACATGCAGGCAACTTAATTTAGGTGCAGAGGTGCAGTGGTGAGCGTGGCAGTGAGCTGTAAATCTCCTTTTTCAAACCAAAATATTCCCCTTAGGCAACACTCAAAATGTGTTGGATTTTAAAAAATTAAAAGACAGAAAGGAACGAGTCACATTCAAACTGGATAGAAACTAATAGCACTTCAATTAAGTCACGCTGATTATTAAGGCTTCCCTTTGCAAGCTGCAAAAACCATCAGTTCATACAAATATGATGCTAAACAAAATAAATAACCTAAAAAAATGCAGAATTGTTCATTAATTACAATGAGCAGGTGGATATGTAAGACTTATTGGATAGTTGAGTCAGCGGTGCGGCAAACTTCTATTTGGCATGTTGGATTGCTGACCTCTGACAGTAACTGCTCAGGTCCTCACTTGGAATTTGCCCGCTTTAGTCACATATTTGACACCTTTAAATGGCTTGTACGTCTCTCCGTACATGTCGAGACGGCTCACTTTAAGACCTGCACAGAGGAGGAGAGCAGTGTAATATAAATCAAGGAAGATAAATAACAGGGCTGAAGGGATCGACGGTTTTAAATTTCAAACTTGACTGAAGTCACGCTTTGATAGATTACCTGATATGGCCAGCTGCTGGATCTTTAGGTCAATATTGAGTGAGGGGTTCTCTTCAGGGTTAGGCACTCCTGTCTGCATACTCAGACTGCCTCGCAAGTTGGGAAGCTTCTGGGGGTTAAGCTTACCAATGTCCCAAACCAACAACTATCAAAAGAGGAAAAATAAATGCTTTTTATTCATTTTAGTGTCTCCAAAACATCCACAACTGGACCAGGACAGGACCTTCTCAGGCTTTTGGTGACTGATATTCAGCACACCTGTGTGCAGGTTTGTAGTAAAGCAAAAGGCATCCTAACTGCTCGCTTAGCTCACTCCTGCTGTGTTACTGCTCATGACAGCCTTTGTGGTGGCTGGTTACCTTTGTAGTGAAGTCATAGGTGTAGTTTCCCTGTGAGGCTGTGAGGTTGGCATTAAGCACAGCCTTGGGCATGTGGACAGTGACTTTCAGGTCCTCCACTGTCTTCCCCATAGTTTGCTTGGGTCCAATGGTGATGTCGAGGCGACCGCAAGATCCTGCCTCAAAGAAACTGATGCTCTGCTTCACATACACTGGAATAGCTACAAGACTGAGGAAGGACATAAAAAAAAACCAATGGCTACAATAAACCTGAATGATTGGTGGTGTGAATGTTCTTATTTAAGTCAATTAAATCTGAATTATTTCATCTCCAAGTGAGAAATGATGCCCACGCTTACTTTTGAGAGCTGATGTGATAGGTCATGAGCGTGAAGTTTCCATCCGGTGGGATGAACGACAGGACACGCTCCGACTCCCAGCGCCTGAACCGCACGCATGGGTGGAAACTCACGTCATCAAGAAGCCGAGGATTCTGTCATCAACAGCAAGAAGTGTTAAAAAAGCAAAGCACTGACGGTTAGGCATAAAAGACTGAGAGGAAGTTACCCCACCATAAAGGACATCGTCAGGTCAGGCATCCCACTGAGTTTCACACAGGCTTCAATTACACCCTGGATCTCTGCAGATACTGTCGTACCTGGAAAAGGAGGAGCGATAAATCTCACCTATGAAACCTTACATGAAGAAAAGGGACTTCAAAATATCCAGCAATATAATATGTGCTGATCAAATACAAATAAGTGTCAGTTTGTACCGGATTTGTCCACAATGGCGTCTATCTCTTCTGTCACATCAAAATACGCCTCATTATTGGTGTATTTGACACCAGCCCGCCTCCATGGGATGTTTGACAGCTGACCTTGTGGCAATGTTTCTCCAACATTACTACCTCCTGAAAAAGAAACAAAACCAAGGTGAAGCCACAAATGTACACATTAACACTGCAGAGTTTACTTGTACTTTAGTTTAGAGGTTGGTAAACACTCCAAAGTCAGGGTGACCTCCAGTTACCTGTTAGCGTGTTGACGACTGATCGCAGGATGTTGGGAGGCCTGATCATCTCCTTGAGGACGTTGGACTCTGTTGCTAGTGGAAATCCATTGTCCAGCATCTCCTCCAACAGCTCATAAACTATCACCACGTTGTCACTGATCACACTTTCGGAGCACTCTCCAAAGTAGTCCTGTCAACAAAGCTGCCCGTTACACCAAAGCCAAAAGTTTATGTAGATGTTTTTCAAGCACTTATACACAAGCAAGCCATCTGGGGCCCATCAGAGATGTATCCGTATGGATGTTCATATTAGACGATGCCACTGTTCTCCGCATCATCTACAGCACAAGGACCAGGACCAAGGCCATAAAAAGTCAACCAATCGGACCACTCTCTCCATGACCAATAGGATCATGATCATCTTTCAGCAGGATAGAAGTGGTATGCATGGTATAAGTGGTAACATGTGTAACAACACAATATTTCACAACTTTTGCTGTTTCACAAAGTCCTTTATCGTTTTGTGTAAGCAAAATCTATCAACATTGAGAATCTTATGTAAACAACTTTGCTGGATGGGTTGGATTCAACACTTCAAGAGCAGGAATTTGGTGAAACTGATAAGTTGTTAAGTGTGCATGAAGGTTATAGTGTGAAAATCTGGAAAATGTGGTGATAAATCAACAAACAACCTCGATCTTTAACACAGGATGGATGAAGTCCCATTAAGTGCTCGCTCGGTACAAGCTTCACTTAAATCTGACCAATACTGATGGAGTAGTAACGATTCTTATGGTTGGTGGACAGAGGGGCAAATGTACAAGCCCCATGACTCCTTAGGCTGGATGAGCCAAAAATGTAATTATTATATTTTTATATACCTCCTTTAATTTTTACAGCAGGTACATTTTATCTTACTCAATACTTGCATCCATGGATCATTCCTGTGCATTACTTTATTGTAATAGAAATACAATGGTTTTTTCTTTTTAATTATATAATTATATATATATTTTTATTTTTAGGAAGATTGTTTTCTGATGCATTTCTCGTGGCTTCATGGTGTAGAGTTAACACATTATGTCAGCTCCCTGGTTTGAGACCTGAATAAGACAGGAACACCTGGAAGGGTTGTGTCGGGAAGGGCATCCGGTATAAAAATCTACCAAAACAAATATGCGGCTCCACCTGCAGTGGCGAACCTTCATGAATAAGGGAACAGTGGAAAGCTTTCTAGGATGCACTGGTGAAAAGATTACTTTGTTAACATGATACAAAAGACACAATAATGAACAAGATAAAAAAATAAAAAATAAAATAAAATAAAATAAATAAATGAGTATTGGCCTCTGTTGCCATCATGTCCATATAACACACCAGAAACCTTTTCTGTAAAAAGGATCATTTTATATTCTTACTTCCTTAACATGAATATTTTCTCCAAGACTTGCCTACACACACTCACACACTCTTCTCTGATGTTGTAATGTTGTACTCTAACCTGGTTACTCTCTGGAAATGTGTCCCTCGATCATTTGTGTGTAGATTTACTTCCTTGGTCACAAAGAGTAGGTAACTAAACACTTGATTTCTAATTTATAGGGAGTGCGAAATGGTGAGACACATTTGTTCCCCGGGTTTGACCGTAACACAAAGTGTCACTACAGGCTTTGTGTAGTTTTAACGGGCTGCTTAGGTTGCCTTAGAGCAGGCAATGCCTTAAAAGCCTCAAGTCATGAAAAAAAAAAAAAAAAACTCCGCGTGTAGATTAACAACCACAGTTTGACTAGAAGACTGCTTTAAGATGTTTCATGCACATGTGTGGCTTTTTTTTTTTTCTTGATTACTGCACTTGTATTGAAGGTGAGTGTGCACCTGTCAAATCCTAAAATTGAAGCTTCTTGTGCAGCGCCACACTCCTCTCCACACTCCTGCTACAAATGGATCCCTTCCTCAGAGTCCTGTTCTGATGCACACTGGTGAAACGCAGTGGATTTCCTCCACTGTGTCAGAAACGGTGATACAGGTCAATGGAAGGAAGTGACACGGTTCAGATCAAATGTTCACAGAACTTCTGATGTCACTCTTGTAGGCACTTCCCCACAAGACCAATACTTTGTCTCTGGGTTATAACTGGAGACCGAATGGGGCGTCCGTTCAGAAGCGTATGAGAGAAGAAGGCAGAAACTTCTTTTGTTATGCTCAGTTAATAACTACCATATTTGAATCATCTAAGGTTTCCCATTTGTATAGGCCCAGGCACTGACATTCTTACTTGCACATGATACACGGTTTATGCGTTTTAATAGCTGGTTAAAACAACTCTGAACGATTTTCCAAAATCTCACATAGGAAAGTAAAAATGACACCTTCCTCCTTAACTGTACAATCTCTTTTGTTTCCTTAACTGCATTCTTCCAGACCATCAGCTAAGGGGAAGTGAAATCTGATCACTTGACGTGAACCACAATCTGTCTTACTTCTTCTAGACACAATCAAAGACTTGAAGAACACAGCGCTCAAACCACACCTGAAATGTGTCCGCCACTCTGTGCAGGAATTCGATGACAAACAGTGGAGGGACCTCAGTCTGGATGACAGAGAGGAAGAAGAGTTTTCCCCTGTATATGGAGATGAGATAGTGGTGTGGGGTCTGGAGGACAGGGGGCACATTCTCTGGATCCACTGCTTTCTCCCTTGCCTCGAAGAAGTAATCGCACACACTTCGGCTGATGACACTCTTCCAGTGTTTCTCCAGGAAGATGTCTCCCAAGTGATTAATGACGAACAGGCTGTGGATCATCTCAGCTGCAACAATGAAGTGATTGTTGTTGTTGTTGTTGTTGTTGTTGTTATTGTTGGTTGTGCTCAGTTATTAACTAAGAGTGACAGGCAAGGATAAAATCAGCAGATTTTAAAATAAATAAATCCTGACAGTTACCCGACATTGCGCAAATCAAAACAAAGCGATGTCACTTTTTAACATGTACCTTCCTACAGTCAACCTCTCAAACTAACTTTAACCTCAGGTATAAGAGTCACATTGCAATTAACCTTAAATGTGATCAATAAACCTGACAGTGAGAGACGTAACAGCCGCATGGCAGCTCTAAATATATTTGATAGCCTTAAAACAATCACAAATCATAAAAAAAGAAAAAGTTTTACCTGCTGACTCCACTCCTCTGTGCCAAGATTATTACTTTTGAGCCAATATGGCTGCACAACTCCCCGAGCAGCTCAGGAGACGCCTGCAGATCTACCAACACGTAAACGCAACGACGCCGGTACAAAAAGAAAACAAATCAGAAGGTCAAAGCCTACATATTATTAAAAACATTATCCTGGGTGGTTTAAATACCAAAGCAACCTCGGCGTTAACTCGAGCCGCACTTTGATAACAAAGTTTCGGGCTTTTTCATCAGGCTATATTTACGGACAGCTATAACCCGGCGCCGTGTGGAGGGACCGGGGCTTGTTTCCCCTCAGTTTTGTTTGTTTGTTTGTTTTTTAAATTTAGACTTAGCACAAATTTACAAACTCTCAATGGGAGATAAAATTGGTGCAATAACATCGAAAAAAGCCCCCCAACCCCCCCACCCCACCCCCCAAAAATAGGAAAAGAAAACAAAAGAAAACAAAAGAACAGTTACAATATAAATATGTGAAGGCCATTCTTATGACATTTCACTTTTTTTTTTCTAACAACATTTTTCCATACATGAGGCTTACTTTTTACATACATAGGGCACATTCATTAAAAGGATAGAAACTGGGTCACATTTTCACATATCAAAGCAGCATCTTCACATGAGTCTTTCAACAGTTCTAAAAGTGACTTTAATTCAATCTTCAACCCATTTAGGGAAGGTTTTTTGTTTCGCCATTTACACTTATGGATATGGTATTTGCCCATAATTATTACAATGTTACAAAGCATGACAAGTTCCTTTGACAGATTATCATTATTGTACAAACCTATGTTAGAGTAACTCATCCAGTTTACCAAATCCTGCCAAAATTTAGTCGTTACTGAACAGGGGGAAAAAAAAAACAAAAAAAAAAAAAACAGTGGTCAATGCTTTCTTCTTTTTGTAAACAAATTTATATGGCTCCATCTCAAATCCAAACCTTTTTTAAGCGTTTCTGCTGCTGGGTAATACCCATTAATTATTTTAAATTGCATTTCTTCAACTTTGGGTGGGATATACACATTTTTTGAAATGGCCTATTTGTTTGTTATTTTGAAATAACGCCCTTTTAATTTTGTGTTTTTGTTAAAATCGTGAAATAATATATTTTTAAACATTTTATTTATGGTTTTATTACCACACTTTTTATTGATTAAAGGAATCTGATTTAACTGTAAAGAAGGTAAACTTATTTGTCCTTATAATGGAAATGATTTTGCATCAAATTCAGCACAGGTAGAAGGATCGCATTGCAAACTCTGTTATATTCTCTAAGGGAACACTGAATGTTAAACTTGACTTTAAAAACACCTAATTCGAGAAACTGCCCCTTCTCATCAAGTAAATCTGTTATAAAAATTATCTATTTTTCATACCACTCCTTAATGAATAATGACTTCCTATTAATTGTAATTGTCCTGTTATTCCACAAGGTGGAGCCATGGGGCGTGAAGTTATGGGAAAAACCCATCTTCCAATAAGACAAGACCTGCTTATGGTATTCTGACAGTTTGACCGGCAACTTCGATATATTAAGATCACATTTCAGGAGAAAAGCCAACCCTCCCACCTTTTTGAAAATATTTTTGGGGATATGAAACCACATGGAGTCAGGCTTTAATATAAAGACTTTTAACCAATTTATTTTAAATACTCCAACCACTGATTGAAAATCAATGGTCCTTATACCTCCTTTGGTGTATTCTTTGACCAGTTGTGATTTTTTAATGTAATGTGTTTTATAACGCCGAATGAATTGATTGATTACGGAGCTAATCTTTTTAATACTATGCGGGGTAATGTATAATGAATAAGCTGGGCAAATCATCTTTGAAACACCCTCTGACTCTGATAATAAATTGCGTCCAAAAATTGCAATGTGTCTCGTTAACCAATGATTTAGTGTTTTGGACATAGCATCGATTTTGTCTTTCAGGTTTTTTGACTCTCTAATTTTGATGTCTTTATTTAAATAAATGCCAAAATATTTAACTTCATTTTTCACAGGAATCAACCTCATGCTGTTTTCCAAAAAGTGGCAAAAGTTCAGTTGTTTTAGGGCCATTTCTATTTTAGTTATGTTCAAATCTTCTTCTAACAATAATTTATCTTCCTCATTTAATTGTTTTTACCCGATTTTTGATCATATCAAAGAAGATATCTGCATTCTCTTTTTGAATTTTTTGCTTATACAAATTATTATAAAATGTGTTCATTTCTTAAGTAAAAAAATGAACACATTTTCTCTATCATAGTGCCATCCTTACTCAATTTAGTTTTTGTTTTTTTTCTTTGTCTACGTTTCTCTAGGTTATAAAATTAAGATGATTTCCCCCCCATGTTCAATCCACTTGGCTTTAGATCTCACATATGCTCGCTTAGCTTTTTCCAGGTACACATCGTCTAGTTGTGTTTGTAAAGATTGTAAGCTTTCTGACTCTTCTGCAGTTATATCAGGCTTACCACATTGCAAATGTATTTGTTCAATTTGATTTTTCTGTTGATACTTTTTCCCAGATTCTATAGCTAGTTGTTTAACACTGTATTTGAACCATTTCCATTTGCCAACATTAGACATCATGTCATCAATTTCTAATTTTATTTTTTTAACTTGTGTACAGAAGTCTTTGTTCTGCAATAAACTATTATTAAATTTCCATATGCTTTCAGCCCTTTGTTGTCTACATAAGGATAACGAGAGACTTATTAGACAGTGATCAGTAAGTGGGGTTGATTGGGTTTCACATTTAGTAACATAAGTTATTATTTGAGAGACAAGCCAATAATCTCGTCTTGAACATATGTTTTTATTTGTTGGACTCCTTGGAGCACTGTCAGTCATGGATTGGCCTCCCCAGACCCCGAACCTCAAAATTATTGAAGCAGTGTGGGACAAAACCCAGCCAACAACCAAACAAGAGATTTGAATGTCCTTCAAAAATCCTGGAGAATGATTCATTAAGACTACTAACTGCTGCCGCACTTATAAGGTGTTAATACAGTATGTCTAAATGAAAACATAACTGTAAATCCAGACACCTGAGGTTGTGCTTAAAAGAATGATACCAAACAAGGCAAAGTAACCTCGAGGCCTAGAGTTTGACACTTGTGAAGAAAGAGAATAGAAGATAAATTATGAAAAAAAGAATAACAGAATATGTACTCGAGGCCGACACATTTCTTTACTGTCGAGAAAAAACTTAAAGTTGTTTAAGAAGAAAAGGCAAATTTAAGGTTGTACTTCAAAAATAGAAAAAACAAGCCAAGGAAGATTAAGCGGAAAAGGGCCCTAGCAGAGAAAAATGCAGTGCTGAAGAAAAACAACAAACTCTTGGACCTGCTTTTGGACGGGGACTGTGTGTGTGTAAAAATGTGTTACAGCTTAATAAAAAGGTTATTCTTAAATACACTGGTGCCTTTGTAACAATGCAGGGTGAGGATGGGAGTAGTTGGAAGCTGCCACTGGAAGGCTTTAATTTGTCTTATTTGTGTTCGTTTTATCCAAAAAAGGAAAGTCAGAATGAAAGTTAGATGATCCACCTCAGCGAGACGATGTTGTCAGAGAGAGGATCTCTGATACAGTCAGGTGTGTCTTAACACATCAGCCAGTGTGGGTGAAATGACAATCTCTCTGAGTCATGGTGCGAACCCCGAGCTGGGGCTCCTCCCCAATCCACCTAAGTTAAGAGAAAAACAAACGCTTTTTTCCATCAAAAACTTTTCTTCATCAGGGTGGAGAGCCTCCAACCTCTCCATGCTGAAAATGATGAACAAAAAAGCTACAAAATACAGAGAACTGCTTGTTACATGTTTGCATTATGAAATAAATTAATAATTAATTAAATAGTTGTCTATTTCATTTATAAACTTCACTATTTCATTAATTATTTCATCTGTGGTACTTACCCATCAGTGTATGTTCCCTGTGTTTGCATACATTAAAATACCAGTACTGATGACCAGAGCATATAAATGCAGCACTTTTCATATCTGACAATATATTTTGAAAGCACAAAACAAATCAAACTGTTTTTAATTTAGGTCTTTATTTTTATTGTTTTATTTTTCAGCCGTTGATTTTATGGTGATGTGATGCTATATTACATTTTTAAGATTCAGTTGAATTTAAGATTTTTTAATATAGCATCAAACTTTCTCCTCAAGTTGTTTTATACTGTAAGATAAAGATCCTACAGTAGCAGCAAGAAAACCCTGATAAATTAATAATCCCTTATAAGCAAGCACTAGGTGACAGTGGGGAGGAAAAACTCCCTTTAACAGGGAGAAACCTCCAGCAGAACCAGGCTCAGGAAGGGACGGCCATCTGCCGCGGCCGGTGGGGTGTGATGGTAAAGATAATATGAGGAGACAAGATGAAGAATATAAGTTAAATTCTAATTACATCGTTTTTAAATAAAATATACATCAGATGTTAATTCTGAGGCCAGACTAGATTGCTTTAAGATTTAAAAAAAATAAAAAATCAAGCTGACAATTTAGTCATCACTACTGCGTTTAAAGCAGCAGCTGAATGGCTTCTTTTAAGCTTTTAGCACTGCTGAAAAAAACCTGGCAGGCTTTCTTGGAGACACCAAGATGAATTGTTAGGCGCTTCAGTGCAACGAGGAATCCGACAAGGATGCCCTATTTCCCCAAAGCTTTTTATATTGGCAGCTTAATTGTTAACACTATTAATCAAAAATTCTAACAACATACAAGGAATATCAATTTTTAATAAAGATTTTAAAATAAGTGAGTTTGCAGATGATACATTAGCTTTTTGAAAGATAAATCAATGGTAGATAAAACTTTAAGTATTGTCTCAATCTTCTCTAAAGCTTCTGGTTTATCTCTTAATATCAAAAACTGTGAACTCCCGATTCATACAAGGTTGGAGTCCTCAATTGCTTCAATTAGAGTTGAATCTGAAGTCAAATATTTAGGGCTGACAATATCTAAATGCCTCATTAGAAGAGAAGACACTAATATTTCTAACCGTATCATGGATATGAAGAAATCACAGAGACCTCACTATTATGGTAGAAACATCCTATCCAAAGCTGAAGGTATCTCCAAATTGATCTATCCTTGTCACTCTCTATATATCTCCTCTAAAAACATTAATAATGCCAACACAGTTATTTTCCGATTTTTGTGGAAGAGTAAAACCCACTACATTAAAAGATTTCAGGAATACAATAAAGTTGGTATCAAAGCCCCAGAATTTGAATCCATGGTTGGCACCCTTAGAATTAAATGGTTAAAATCTTGTCTGTCACAGCCTGACTCCATTTGGTTTCACATACCAAGATCCTTGTTTAATAAAATAGGAGGTTTAGACTTTATTTTGTAATGTGATTTTGAGGTTAAAAAAAAAAAAATCCCAATCAAGTTATCACTTTCACAAACAGATTTTGCATTACTGGAAAATTATATTTACCAATAACTTCTCTCCTCAGAATTCAACCTTATGGGTGTTCTGCGCTCACAGACGGGACAGACAGCGCGCAGCACCGCGCCTAATGATGTTTAAAAGATCCCAAAGCGCAAGTCCATCTTTTCAGACGAACTGCAAAATTATTTCCCTCGTACTGACCCAGCACTGGTAATTTTTCTTATACAGATGAGGCATTATTTCTGTACCATTATTTAATTCCAGAGGCTTTTAGGTTATTTATTTTTTTGCACTTGTTGACTTGTAAAAGCCTGTATGACATATTTTATTTCACAATTCATTAACCCCACGGAGAAGGCATCGTTTAAATGTGTTTCTTTAAGCAAGTTCTTCACGACTGAGCCAAGTGTCCTCTTTTTTGGAAATCAAAATATGGTCACCCTAATAGTTTCATCAAAGGCAAAATATTCCATAGCTATGATAGAATGGTTACTTGGAATGGTTCTAGTTGAGTTACTTCAAATAAATTTGATAAAGTTTACTCGAAATGTATGAAATGGCCTATTCTACCTAAAGTTAAAGAAACACGCTTTAAAATCCATCCATCCGCTTACCCTTTTCAGGGTCGCGGGGGGGGGGGGGGGGGGGGTGGAGCCTATCCCAGCTGTCATAGGGTCGGGCGAGAGGCGGGGTACACCCTGCGACAGACTGGCGACCTGTCCAAATTCTTTATTCAAAATCTTTAAATACCATTTATCCTGAGGCAGAATTTCTAAAAAAAATAAAAATAAAAAAAAAAAAAAAATTTGTGTTTCTCTTTAATTTTCCCCTAATACTGTATGTTTTGTACTGTTCCAAATTCTTATTTGTATTATTACCTGTGTTATCCTCTTTGCGAGTTTGTATTTTGCAATTGCTCAATTAAAAAAAAAAAAAAAAAAAAAAAGAAAGAAAAGAAAAAAAAAAACAACTTTTGAACCAAAAATTGGTGCACAACTCCCCGAGCAGCTCAGGAGACGCCTGCAGATCTACCAACACGTAAACGCAACGAAGCCGGTACAACAAGAAAACAAATCAGAAAGTCAAAGCCTACATATTATTAAAAACAATATCCTGGGTGGTTTAAATACCAAAGCAACCTCGGCGTTAACTCGAGCCGCACTTTGATAACAAAGTTTCCGGCTTTTTCATCAGGCTATATTTACGGACAGCTATAGCCCGGCGCCGTGTTGGGGTATGGGGTTTTGTTTCCCTCAGTACAGTCTTGCAGGATTTCGGTCAGCGCTTCCCGACCATTCCTCGGCAAAGATAGACAGTATACCCTATAACCCATAATTAAGCTGTTATATTTTTTTATTCACTGTTAGAACCTTTTAAAGAAAGTTATTTAGACTAGCTTTTAATGTATCCCGGTCTTCTCTTAGCATGTATGATACTCCTAAGATAGACAGATGGCTAGATAGATGCGGTAAAAGACATCTTGTGCTGGGAAAAAAATGTTTTTTGTTTCGTTATGTTTTGCGTCTTTTTCATTACAGGGAGTCACTGCATTGTGTTCTATGTGTCTTTAAAAGATCTAAAGAAACTCTGCAAAAAAAGAAGTGCCAGGCCTAAAAGAAATTATCTACAGCAGATGAACATTATCTGGAAGTTATAAAAATGCAATTGAAAGAAAAAAAATGCAGCAAAAACCTGACACTTTAGTTAATCCATCTCCAAATATATTTCACTAAAGGCTCATCACAAATATTCTCATGGGAAAGGTGGCAGAGCGAAATGAGGTATGCCAAATTACACCAGAAGTGGACTGAAGAGAGTCCCAGATTTAAACCCAGTGGGAGTATTGGCACATGTGATTAGGTAGAGGATCATCAGAAGGTCCTTTTGCCCCTCTTTGGGGGGGGGGGGGGATACTCCCACTGGGTTTAAATCTGGGATTCTCGGCCATTTGACCTTAGAACTGAAGACGCTTCTCGGATGAGAGGTGAAACGTCTTCAAGCAACTTAAAGAAGTCCAGACGCTTTTCTTTCCAAGCTCCTTAGACTGTTGGGGAGCTTGTTAAAATCATTGATATCATTAATGCAGAAAAATACCATCATGTTTTGATCCACCATGTACTAACACCTGGAAAGCATTTTCATTTTTTTTTAGCAATGATCCAAACACACATGCATGAGTAGAAAAACCATGATGGAGCACTGTCAGTCATGGATTGGCCTCCCCAGACCGGGAAACTCAAAATTATTTAAGCAGTGTGGGACAAAACCCAGCCAAAAACCAAACGAGAATGGGTTTTTTTCGAGAATGATTCATTAAGACTACTAACTGCTGCCGCACTTATTTCCCATTTTATTATATATATATATATATATATATATATATATATAGTCATGGAGGTGACTAAAGTTGCTCCTTACCTTGCCATCGCCTCACGTTAACCCTGCACGGCGTCTCTGCAAAGGCGGGAGGGAACTATTGCCTGCGAGCCATTCCCCGGAGAAACAACGACAGCCCCATTGCTCATAGCATGACCGCTTTTTCGTGCCGGCTAAGGTGATCGCAACGTGCTTTACCCAGTCAACATGGCTTCAGACGAACCCAAAGCAAAGAAACCCAAACTCTCAGAGGAGGAGAAGCCCGAGCCTCCGCCCAAAGAGAATGCCGTCAAAATAAGGTGACCGAAGACTAAAAAAATATCCTTAATAACAGCGAGGAGATACGACCCTCCTCCCACGCTTCCAAGTTAAATGCTAATATATGTGCTATCAAACCTTAAAAGGTTGACACTGTTAGCCTGTGTGTGTGTGTGTGTGTGTGAGAGAGAGAGACACACACACACACGTGCACAAAATCGCGAATTTAGGCATTGATTTGGGATGTTTTCGAGACCTCTGAAGCAGTTCAATGTTGGCGAGGTCGTAGCGTAAAGCAGCGGGTGCAAAGTCCTTTGATATTTTTGCTTTTTGATAAGCAGGGTTTTAGCTAACTGTTGGCTCATAAAGCCTGCTGGGTTTGGGCACCTCTGCGGTGAAGCAAGCCCATCTAGCTGTGGCAGGTTTTAGGTTGTGGTCGAGCATGAGCACCACCAGAAAGCAATGTTGGGACTTGGTGTGGGACTCTGCACAGCTGCAGAGAAAGCTTACAAGAACCATCCCTTACCAGCTCCCAAAACACTCAATTGTGAAACAAGTCACATGGCGGTCATTGCAATGCTGTAGTGCTTCCACCATCACCACCCCCTCTGAAGAAATCTGATGGCTGCTGCTGATTACTACATTCACCTCATCTGCGGCACTCCAACAGCCCAATCAGCAGCACGCTTCTCACGGTGTAATTTGGCTTCAAATGAGTGAGTGAACTGAGCCTAGAGTCAGCAAGACAAGCCAATCACCACAGAGACACACACAGCCGTGGCCCTTGCCTCCAATCGGCCAGCTCCGAGTAGGAGGAGCTGTGTTTGCAGGGGTAAATCGATCTTCCTGCACACTGAGGTGAAATTGTCAAGTTTTTTTAATGCTTTAGCTCCCTCTTCAACCGGCTTTAGGTCGCCCAACAGGTTTATCAGTGTGCACACAAAGAGGAACAATATGTCTGCTGCAAGGTAAGAGCAAGCTTACGTTAGGGGAGTTGATCTAAAGGCAGGCATGGTTTAGTGTAATTGTCTGCACATGCCTAGTAATCATCTGACTACACATTGGAAATTATATATGTGCTGTAGGAGACAGTAGATACGATGCAGCAAATATCGACTGGACGGTTTTCCGAGACAGAAACCCATCTGTGTAGCGTAAGTCACCGTCAGGTCTTGGCGTCTCCCTGCTCTTTGCTTTTTTGAAAAAGCTGTTCTTTCGTATTAACTGTAAATCTTTGCCTTGGGCGAGAGTAGACAGAGAACCTTTATGGGCAAGTATGGTTCCATGTGTTCATGTGGAGGTGGCATCTCTGAAGAGCTGTGTTCAAAGACTTGCCCCATCTGGGGGAGGGGGGGTTCCCAAAAGCATTGACAAAGAAAAAAATTGTTCATATGAAGGGCACCTGTGAAAATGACACCAAGACTGAGATCTAAGGGCACGTGGTGGCAGCATGTGGATTATAATGCACGCACAGTTCAGTTTTTGCTTACAGGTGAAACAACTGTGGACTAACTCGCTGGCTGGATTTGGCAACCGATGTGCCCAACATGTTGACACAGAGTAGCGGTTCCTGTGGTGCTCTGAAATTCTGTTATTTGTTTTGGTTTTTTGTCAGCATGTTTAGTTGTGATATTCAAGCTCTACTTTCGGTTGCTTGACCCAGAAAAAGAACAGACTACACAAGCAGCAGAAGCACACGCACACTGAGTGTACTGCTGTCCTGATGTTGCCACGTTGTGACGCCATAACAAAGTTACATGCATGACTGACTGGGTTTTGTAGTGCCTTCTGATGAGTCATGCATGTTTCCTATTTATGTCTCTTTGATTCGTGCTGTGCCTTAAGTCACATAATTAAAGTCAGGTGGAAACAGATCTTTTTTTGAATAGAAATAAAATGGCACGCTCACTGGAGTGAGCAATCATAAATTTTTAAGTCAGTGCAATTTGGCTTTCTGCATGTTTCTGAAATGCCTGAGCATTTGACAGATTGCTCAACCAGAGCAAAGGAGTAATGGATTTCCACTCCAGCTCAACTGTTAAGAGCACTTTATTAAAGTGAAGACAAATCGACGGGACTGAAACGATTTAATGTACAGATGACTTGTGAACGCTGTCGTATTAAAATTAAGAGATGTAGCTCAAATCTGTTTGTCTTTATGTTTCAGCACTAATTCACTCTTTGGAATGGGAAACCCCTTGCTGGACATTTGTGCCGTTGTGGACAAAGATTTCTTAGACAAGTAAGTATGAGAATTAGAATCACGAGTGCTTGTAATCCTGCCCTTTTGATTGGTCCAGTAATGAGTGGTAATAAAATAGTGCATATATATGTAAACACATACTTGGTAGAAGGTGTTTACTTCCAAAATAATACTGCTTTGCTGCTTATTCTAACCCCGATGTTATAAAGGAGAAAGAGTAACGAACTGTGATTTTATTTTTTACTTTTTGCAAGTCACATAAGATCAATTGAAAGGGAGACATTTGGTATCAGCGAGGTCACATCAGTGACAGGCTGGAGGAGAAAGAGATTCCCTGATGTAATTTGATCAGGAGCAAGATGAGGACGATAAAGGGAAGCAGAGCACAGGAAGCGGCAGAGCTGTCTAATAATCAGCGTCAGCAGAGCTGTACGTTCAGCAGATGCATTGCTTTAATGTATCCTGAAAAGAAACCGCACCCTGTTTGATCATCACGTGTATTTACATCACCAAAAACTCAGGACTTCAAAGATCCTGTAGAAGTTGTGATTATTACCTATGATGTAGAAATCCAGGGATTGTATTGACATGACACATTTAAATATTCTCTGTAGTAGTGGGAGCTATCAGCTGAGATCTGCTCAGAGTAGCCATGTTCTCTGTGAGTTGACCAAGACAGACGGGACAAAGGGCAGCTCAGCGTCCACTCATTAACCCCTTGCATAAACTCCTGGATTAGAGCTAAACCAGCCGACTGTAGCTCTAATTCAGTCCCACTTACAAAAAAGCACAACTACAACTGCACTTTAATCCCCAGCCTACCGTTGTGTGACCTCCCGTTAAGGAAACCATACCTTATTTAGCTTTAGTTGGGCTGAGATTATTTGAGCAAGAGGAAAACAAATCACACTTTCACAGGGAAAATGTGTGAACAGCACATTTGGAAGCTTTCCTACTGCACTTAAAATCCCGGCTCACATAAATGGCGTCCACATGCTTGTTATTTCTGTTTTATTTGAAAGTAATTCTTCTTCTTTTTTTCTTCTCTGATTATTTGCAGGTACTCTCTGAAACCCAACGATCAGATCCTGGCTGAAGCCAAGCACAAAGAACTGTTAGTATCTCCTCTGTTGCAACATTCACTGTAGATTATGTAGGTTTTTGTAGAGCTCTTCCCATGTGGGTTTACCTAATCTTCAAACATGGCTTGTGTTCTGAATTCATACTGGGTTTGCACCCCTCTGCTCTGGAGCGGGCCAGTCAAAACAAGCGCACACTAGAAAGTGCCACGATTGACCTCTGTGCCTTCACATACAGCCAGTGGTAGAGCAGCAGATTCAGCGCAGTGAGACCATCTCATCCAATAGCAGACTGGGACACTTTTCCTCCCAGTCCCTCTGAGACAAGGGCCAGAAAGCAAACATTTAACATTATGAGATAAGAAAGTCATATGTGGCCTTGTGTGATTATACTGATGTTTTCCTACTCTTCACAGTTCAGTCTATATATGACAACAGGTTGTGCTTTAGTAATGGCAGGCACTTGCATGCACAACTCATTTTTGAGGACGAATGTTATTTGATGTCAACACATATTTAAATGACACTTTTTTTGTATCAGTTTGTGATTGATATTGATCTGTGATGTGAACTAAGGGAATCATTGATCACTTACAAGAAGGTGCAAGTCCACACGTTTAATCTGCTAGTCTTGCTTCTTCTTAAGCCTCTCAGGCTGTGCTCGATTTAGTCCTCAGAAGCGTAACATGCAGGGGATTTCCCCCCCCCCGGTGAAGACGCCTCGGGGAACTGTTAGAGGGAGCTAATTCCTACAATGGACAGTCACCCTTGCTCCATTTTTCTTCCCATCACCCTTTCTCCAATCTCTGGCTCAGTCTCAGGACCTTTAGCAACAGTGGGCCTGTTGTAGTTTCTGAAGAGAAGCAATAATGTCCAAAAGTCTTGAGCTGCCCCTCATTTCTTTCTATTTTGCTTCCAAAGAGCCACGTTTTCTTGTAATTGTTTTAAAGTGGTCTTGAGCAATAATTCTTCAGGCTTTCTGAAGGTCTGTTAAGGCCGTCCATACATCGATTTTTAATAAAGTCCTTGTACTCGATCTTTAAACCAATGTTTTTTTTCTTTGTTTGTTTTATTGTTGTTTAAATCACTTAACACTGACCTATGAATTATTTAAGGACAAAAAAGGTACCTAACTAAAGGAATGAATCAGAACCAAGGATTGTGCGTATACATAATAAAGAACTTAGAAAAGAGTCTTTTTTTAAATTATGTCCTTGGGTACTTTGTTACCAGCAGGCTACTGCAGACAAACATAATTTGTTCCCAGACATAAAATTGTATTTTTGCATCAACAAGATGAGTTATTAGCCAAACACCTGGCATAGGTTAGCATGCTGTACAGTGTGACCTTGAGGAAACTGGACAAAAGAAGAAGCAGCAGAGTTCTTAGACCAATATCTGAAACTAATGTTGTTAAGAAATATTTTTTTAAAATCAGCACCTGAGAGATGCATCTGGCCATTCAGTTAGTCCATCTACTGTAATACTCTTAGTGGATGGGTGGCTGTCCAGAAGCCATTCTTAAGGAAGGGAAATGCCAGATTTCACAAGAGGTTGACTAAAAATTAGTGGCAACAGGTCTTAAGGAGTGATGAATCAAACTTTCAGAGTTTGTGTTCAGATTGTCATCAATATGTACACAAGAGGTCAGGAGAGAGGTACAGCAGTGAGTGTCTACAGCCATCTGTGGAGGCCCTGGTATCCTTTGATTCTGCTTTTCAACCAGTGGTTTTTGGGATTTTATCATAATTGATGAAATCATAAATGCAGAAAAGTACCATCAGCTTTTGAGTTACCTGGAAAGTTTCTGATTGGTAACCGCTTCCCAAGCACTACAAGTCATGGATTGGCCTCCTCAGAGCAACACCCAAAGAAGTCTTGAATGTCCTTCAAGAAGCCTGGCGACCTATCCCTGAAGACTATTTAAAGAAAATTACAAGAAGTCTTTCCTGATAGTTCAGGCTGTGTTGAAGAATAGAAGCGTTCATGTCAAGTACTGACTTTCAAGCTGATTAGAAGTGCACAAACGCACAGACCCCATTTTTGCCTTATCTACAGTATTGCCATGTATGTTTGCACATGATTTAGTCATTCACGGCACCTGTTGCTCATTTTCCTAGCAAATTAGAAGGTAACAAAGTGGCTCAAGACTTTTGCACAGTACTGTATTTGAACATGCTGCCTCCGATACTCACATAAACCACAAAAACACATTATGGTGTGTAGGCTACATTTATGGAGCGTAAGATGGCAAATTCTCGTGCTTTAGCTGTAAACAGAACATTGAAGCGTGTCTGTGTTATATAACAGTGGTAAATGGTTCAGATAGTATAATCAGTGGTCAGTCATGCACGTATTGTATACTTGACCTGGAAAAAATATGAGGCTGCTGTCTGCAGAGTCTAGTCTGATACGAAGGGATTTTACTGACTAAACCATCACCAGGCACGCTATAGAGGGAAACCCAATAAAAGAGGCAATTATGCAGTGTCATGCAAACCAGTTTAATGGCACTATGGTAATCACTGCCTGCGGAAAACTTTTGATATTCCCCAATAAGAGGCACATAAATGCATTTTCCTTAAAAAACGTTTTTGAAAAATTGCAAACTTTGGGGGGGGGGGGTTGTCTCCAGGACTCTTGAAGAGACTGCAAATAATACTCTGTGCAGTGACGTCTACATGGAGATTGCCTTAAAAATATCACTTATCAGTGCACTGTTAGACCACTTAGATCAATAGTAAGTGGATTTCTGGTGGCCCAGGGAGGAATCAAAACAAGGAAAGTCAGCTCTGTTTCAACTGATAGTCTTTTAAAAAAAATCAGACATATCTTCATTTAATTGTGCTTTGGGTCATTTGAAAAACCAGGATTAGTTTGCACGCTGTGTTTCCAATCTTTATACTGAACTAAGCTTTACTACCATTAGATTTCATGTTATTTTCTTCAGCAAATAAATATATAAAGTATATTTGATAAGGTGTAAACCTTTGGTGCCAAACACGGTTTGATCAGTCATCATTATTAATCCTTTGCTCTAGGTTTCAAACTTCTGATTAGTGATTGGCCCTATCTAGTTTGACACACTTTCCTTTTGGAAATGTCAGTCACACCTTTGTTTCTTTCTGTAGGTTCGAGGAGCTGGTGAAGAAGTTCAAGGTTGAATACTACGCTGGAGGAGCCACACAGAACTCCATAAAGATCGCTCAGGTGAGATTCATTTGAAGTGTAAATGTTGCCCTCTGTGCGCAGGATGTACTGGCTGATATTGATGCGAGGTTTTGTTACTGTCTACAGTGGATGATCCAAGAACCTCATAAGGTGGGCACGTTCTTTGGCTGCATTGGCAAAGACAAGTTTGGAGAGATCCTGAAGCAGAAGGCTGAGGAGGTGCACGTCGACGCCCACTACTACGAGCAGGACGAGGAGCCCACGGGGACATGTGCTGCTTGCATCACCGGAGATAACAGGTGGGTAATTGAATGTTAACAGCATGCAAACGCAGTGTGATCTAACCTGTTTATAAACCTGTGTTTCACTACTTTTCTGCTCTCAGGTCTTTGGTGGCTAACCTAGCTGCTGCTAACTGTTATAAGAAGGATAAACATCTAGACCTCGAGGAGAACTGGAAGCTGGTGGAAAAAGCTAAAGTCTACTACATTGCTGTAAGTATTACATCACTGTATGCTAATTTGTGCCACTTTAATGAAGCTTTAAGGTGGGCATGGAGTCATATCACAAGCATCTGTTTTGTTTTTTGTCCAGTGGTTTGTAATTTAATTACTTTGTGAGGTCGTGGTCACATGGGCCTGGAGATGGTTGGTGACCACCTGGCAACCTCGAGTAAAGTTGTGGGCGGTGAGCATTTGAAGACAAGACAAGCGACTAGAGCAATCTCAGTGAAGCAGCATAAATTCCTTGCAACCAATGTCATCATGCAACTGCTTTCAGCCTGTAGCAACTAGAGATGGACCGATCCGATATTACGTATCGGTATCGGTCCGATACTGACCTAAATTACTGGATCGGATATCGGAGAAAAATAAAAAATGTAATCCGATCCATTAAATATCACGAAAGCACCTCACAAAACTTGCAACACGCCATAACTCACCTCAGAACGTTAGCACGTCGGAGCAGTATGCATCACGTGATAGAGCGGCTGTGGCATGCGGGACCTGTCGGTGGTCTGGATAGCATTTGGAGCTTCGCTAGCAACCCGGCATTTCATCTCCGACAAAGTTATCCCCGAGAGAAGTAAAGCAAGTGTGTAAGTCCATCTCTGAATGTTTGTAAAGCATTCCTGCGTTAAGCTTAACAAGCGATATATGGAGCGACTGCCTCTTCTTGCTGCTACTTCAATCATGAAACTGCTTAATGATCAGCTGATCGGCTTTTCTGTCCCGAGTCCGTCTCTCTTGTTTGTTTTTGGCCCACTTCGCGCCAGAAAGAGGAAACCAGCGGCTGAACAACAGCAGTACGTTTAAGCTTGATAAGCTGTTGTTAGAATTTATTTAATATTACTTTCTACACCAGGATCTTTTTCTACGTAGCTGACGGCTGGTAACTGTGCAGGGGCGGATCTAGCAAAGTTTAGCCAGGGGGGCCGATAGGGCATTAACAGGGAAAAGGGGGCACAAAGACATACTTTTCTTTCTTATTCTCATTTAAAATGTCGAGCTTTTAATAAATAATTATCTGAATCTTACACCCAAAGTTTTAATCTGATGTAAAATGAATATAAGTCCATTACTGTATATAGTGGCTATTAAGTCTAATATATATATATACCCTAGTAAGCTATAGTACTTTTTCCTTTGGGAAGGTACCATCTGTGCAGTCTGCAATTTTGTTGAAGAAAGATGTTGAATCTATTTAATATTTCTTGAAAAATAATTGATTTCGGTGCATTTTTTTTTTTTCACACTGCATCAAATTAAGGTTGATTACGTCGATTAAGCATCATGAGGTGGAGTGTGAGGGGTGGTTCCCTATTTTTTATTTTTTTATTTTTGTTGTTGCTGGGAGTTGGAACCCTATTAGTTAGGTTGCTTAATATTTACGCTAAGTACTCTTTAAAATACCAGAATAGGGAGGATGGTGTAGGTTTGAGTTTATTAGATTGATCAGTATTGCTGAACTATGAAATATTTTTTTTTGCATACAGGTATAACAGAATAGCTTTAGTGTAGTTGTTGTTTTAAACTTGAGTATGAACTTATACAAAATGCAGCAAGATATTTAAAAAAAACAGTTTTGTTGATTAAAAAACACCATATCGGATTCATATCGGTATCGGCAGATATCCAAATTTATGATATCGGTATCGGTATCGGACATAAAAAAGTGGTATCGTGCCAT
This sequence comes from Rhamphochromis sp. 'chilingali', assembly GCF_963969265.1. Taxonomy (NCBI): domain Eukaryota; kingdom Metazoa; phylum Chordata; class Actinopteri; order Cichliformes; family Cichlidae; genus Rhamphochromis; species Rhamphochromis sp. 'chilingali'. The sequence continues at coordinate 14,790,252 of NC_137947.1, read as the reverse complement.
CTCTACTAGCAACCATTGGGCTACCACTCAGGAATGCTTTTTTTCCCCTAGCGACCTTTGGTTTGTGGGGAGGTCACTGACCGGCCTCTAAGCCTGTGTGAGTCTGGCCTAACTTAGGGCGGCGTTCACTTATTTGGCCTGCTCTGTGCTCTTGCATAATCACTTATGTTTTACCCTGGTACTGATCTGCATCTCTCTCAGTATCCAGCCTTCACCCGTGTTGTTTTTTTTATGGTTCTTGGATCTTCCTGTGTTGTTGGTATTAGAGCAGGGCGATATGGCCAAAAATATTTATCACAATATATATTTGAAAATTTGCGATAACGATATAACTGACGATATAATGGATGCGAGACAAAATACAACTCCACAACATTACTAGCGCAAAAAGACAACCTTCCATTTATTTTCACTTAAACAAGAAGCTGGTTTTTATGTACATTAAAGCTTTATAAAAATGCAACAGTGCAAATGCAAATTCCTTGCTGAAAGTTTAACCAAAAGGCATTTCCAGTACAAATGGGCTGACATATCCTGAGCATAACCATGTATAATATCCACTGAAGTTAAAAAGAGGTGCTTTGCAACATTAAACTGCAGTGTGCAGTACGTATGTTTCGGACCATAAGGTGCACAGGATTATAAGGCACATTAAGCGAAACAAAGCAGTCAGATAAATCAAACTTTATTAAACTCATTCTTCTTGCTTCCTCCACTTCTGTACCATTGATTCATTAATGTTGAATTCTCTGGCAGCTGCTCTATTCCCATGTTGTTGCAGTATATTAATGACTAACCTCGTATTGTGGATGGATTATCTCAGTTGTTCTCCTGACTGAAGTTTGGTCCGTTTACAGTATCCTGCCATGCGATTGCATTTGTCTCTAACCATGAGGAACCTTCACGTTAACTTTTATAAGTGGAAAAAAGTTAGCGTTCATCCTCCAGCTTCACTGTGCTAATGTTATGCTAACATAGCTGTGTCGCTAGCGATCACGTAGCACATCATTATATACCAGCTAGCCCAACTTCAGTAACCCTACAAACGTCACTGCTGTTTAGTTTCCTGTCTTCATTTATGTTGGAAGTGATAGCAGAGCTGTAAGTTTGATTTTTTTCAGAAATCTCTGTCAGAACATGCAATATCATGCTTAGGTAACTAGCGAAACTAGCGAGCTAACTTCCGCTAGCTTCCTGCTAACTTCTAACTCCGTTAAATGTAATAACTTTTGTTTTCATGGATGCCTGGAAGTTAAACTTTATAGTTACACCTGGTAAAGCAGCAATGCTGATCGTTTTATTAAAGATGAAAGAATTTAGACAGGTTTTAACTCTCAGTGATGCTGCAGTGTTGTTTGACCTGAAGCATACAGAGTTTAGGACCCAGATTACTCCCAGATTTAAGAGCATCTTAGTCCGACAAATACGACAATAACAACGGCTGCTTGCATGTTCTGCAAAAAAATGTGCTTTGTTGTGTATCTGACGGACAAACACCAAACCAGTTCCACACCACTGAAGTTGCACCATTTTTACAAACCAATTCTGGTTCATCTGTTTCACTCAACAATCGGCCATGTGCGTATGAAAACAAAGGCACTGCGCATGCGCGTTTTACTCCCATTCTATCGCGATATTTCATTTTCCTATCGTTGCCTAACATTATACCGGTATTACCGTGAACGGTATAATATGGCCCAGCCCTAGTTGGTATTCATTATGTGAATCTCGTGCTCTGCGTGGATGATGGTTGTGAGATGGTTAATATCATGCTTGCTCAGATTGTTTGGCAGCGTGAGTCAAGACGAAAGCAGCACCACAAACACGTGCTTGGATTAATCTGTGATAACTCAGTGGTTTAACTGTGACAATGACTGTCCTGCCTGACGTTCTGTGCTCTCACTCACCTTTGTGCCCTCAATGTGGGGCTTTTGTTTTGTTGAAGACTTTAGTGTATGTGACTCATTAGACCCATCAGATATAAAAAGCAGATTAGTCCTGACCCAGTGTCGTTCCTTCCTTCCAGGGTTTCTTCCTGACTGTCTCCTTGGAGTCCATCCTGAAAGTAGCGAAGCATGCTTCCGAAAATAACAAGCTCTTTTGCATGAACCTCTCTGCGCCCTTCATCTGCCAGTTCTTCAAGGATAACCTCATGCAGGTTATGCCCTACGTTGATGTGCTGTTTGGCAATGAGACAGTAAGCCACAGTTCTCACAGTGAAATCTCCACACTAACGTTGATGATTTGCACATATTTCAGATTAACTCAATGTGATCTTTGTTGTTGTTGTTTTCTCAGGAGGCAGCTGCTTTTGCTAAAGAGCAAGACTTTGATGTGAGTAGACTGTTAGACTTTATCATTTACACAAGAGAAAGGCTGGATTTTCTGTGTATTTGTGTATCATCTGCTTTGTGTGTTGATGTGTATTTTGTCTACAGACAAAGGACATTAAGGAAATTGTCAGGAAAGCCCAGGCTCTACCCAAAGACAACAAAAAGAGACAGAGGGTTGTAGTTATTACTCAGGGGAAGGATGAAACGGTTATGGCTCAAAGTAATATTTCCTTCTTTTTTCTCCCATTTCCTGGCATCTGTTTCACTCTGTCTCTTGTCCTTGTGTGGAAGTGAACTGTTTTTCTCCTCGTCTTTCCAGGTGACAAGATTGAAACCTTCCCTGTAGTGAAAACTGACCCCAAATACATTGTTGACACAAACGGTGCAGGCGATGCCTTCGTAGGAGGTAAGAGGCCCCGGTGTTGCTATTTTTTTTTTGTGCCTTGGTCGATTTGCTTCAGTCTTGAGTCTTTTGTTGATTTTTATTGTGGAAGCCTCTTTTTTTTTTTTTTTTTTTTTGGCAACACAGGTTTCCTGTCTGAGCTTGTCCAGGAGCAACCTCTGGATCAGTGTGTGAAGGCGGCACACTACGCTGCCAATGTCATCATCCAGCGAGCAGGCTGCAGCTTCCCAGAAAAACCAGACTTCAAGTGAGGATTGGTCAGGAAAGCCTTTCCTTCAGCGTGAAACCTCATACCCACTCTGCCTCCACAACCCCAACATATAAGTTCCACTATTTTCTACAAGTGCAACCCTCAAATGTGTTTTACTTCAAGTTTTTTCTTTTCTTTTAATTTATCCACACATCATTTCTTATCAGTTCTTAGTTCATATGCCCATCTTCCACGCTAAGAACCAAGGGAACTTTTAATGCGTTTAAATAAATTACCATAAAGGAATCATGGAAACACCAGGAAATGTGGTAATTGTCCTTTACAAAAGGGCTCTAACTATAAAATCCTGCTCTCACGGACATTTGTTTTCTACAGTTTTGAACTGTACTTCAGCTCTGACATTTCTTGCATGTGGATGCACTGACACCCATCAGACTCTCGTGGAAAAACCATGTCAACATCGTGTGAGTCTGTTTTATGTTTTTTGTGTGTTATTTTGTCCCCTTGGAGACAAGAGTCCAAGCACAAACAGCTACAGCAACAGGAGGATGCATTTACACACACACAGGACTAAATAATAAAACCCCGATGAGGTTTTGAATGCGGCTCAGAAATGTGCTGCAGTGATTTATTTGATTATGTTATGATTTAGCATTCACAAAATGCCCGTTGTGAATCAAATGGCATTTTAAGTGTACATTTTTTTTTTTTTTTTTTTAAATGTATCAAGGCCTCTGCCTATTAAGTTGTGTGAAAGCTGCAAAATGTTGATTATGTCAGTGCTATTCAAACGTTACCGGCATCAAATAATGAGTGCCTTTCTTTCTCCCTAGCAGTTTGCAGGCTTGATGGGCAGAGGCCTGGGGATGTTATATGAGCCTGCAGGGAAACTTGTAAGCTTGTGAGAGTATTGATGTATAAGCATGACCTCCCTTCTATATATAATGCGTTTCTGGGAATCCATCATTATATTTGGGGGTTCTCTGCCAGAAGAATACAGTGGGCATTAAAGCAGACTTTTTTTCTCAGTTGATTTATTTTTTTTTTCAATTGACTTAACATTCTCCTGCATTGTCATGGCAAACCCTCGGGGCAATTCTGTTAAATCATTTTTTAAAAATAACTATTTTTTTCCATTTTTTTATCAAATCTGTTTTCTCGAGTAATAAATAAAGATTCATAAGAAATTGGAGGAAAATCGTATCTGGGGCCAAGTGTTATAAACCGTCTGTATTAATGTCTGTGCTGTGATTCATACACTGGTGAGATAAACGCTGAATACTTGAATATAACTTTATTCAAAGTTTATGTAAAAGGTAAGAAATATGTGTAGGACTAAATACTGTAAGAGGTGTTGTCAAATCTGTATCTGGTTGGACTGAATCATTGGTCACTGTCCCTAAATTTCATGGCTTCCTTCACATGTTCAGATACACCAAAAAAGCCTTATAACCTGTTTGTTCCTACTGTCAACAATTTTCAGTTTGCCCATCATTGTGGTAAATTTTGAAATTAAAAAATAAACAGATTTTATCATAGATGTTTTTCTGTGTCTCATATTTTTTATATAATGTGAAGTGCACCTCATATTTCAGAGGTTTCTCTCATGGCTCGTTATGGCCTCCTTTCTTTATGTAGAAGAGTTTGGATAATACCTAAAACAAAGGTTTTTTTTCTCTTCAGTTGCTGTAACTAACACTTTGTTTTTGTGGTCAAAAGGTTTTGAGCCACTCCCTGAGATCTTGTAATACATTTGCAGTACTCACTAACTTTCTGCAGATGGCAACAAAATTCTGTCTGCTGTTGGTCTGCAGGAATCATTCTGCAGGGTTCTGGCAGTGTGTTTGGCATCAATATACTAAAAAATGAAGCAGTTGGTTCATAATTTCTTCATTTCTTTAAAGATTGCAGCAGATTCAAATAAAAAAATGTGTCTTTTTGTAACAAACCACTAGTAACAAAGTGCCTAAAGACAAATTCAGATGGATTCTTTGCTATGTTGCCTGTTTTGTATACACACAACACTGGCTCATCATGTGAAACATAGCATTAGATGGTCAGTTACAAGGACTAGGCTGAAAATGACAGGACAAGTGAAAAAGCAACAAATGTCCAAAGAAAAACTTTAAAAGAACCTCAGGAAGCCTGGAGAACTATTCTTTAAGACCACTTTAATCTTATGAAAAGGAAATCTTTTCTACATGAAAACAGAGTTATGGACTGAATCAGAGTGAGTAACTTAATGAGATTCATACTCGGTTACTGAAAACATGACTTTAATTATATATTAAAAGAAAAAAAATAATATCCATGAAAACATGACATGAAGTTAAAATACATTTTTAAGTTCCTTTCTTAGTATTTACTGTTGGTCCTGTGTTTCTTTCTTTTGTCTCAGCCTTTCCTCCTGCAGTGAAATGTCCAGGGCTCTGAGCTGTTTTAAGAAGCCGTGATTGGGCAGGATACAGCGGCGCTGTCGCACATGCTCAATTGCGTCCACTACAGTTAAATTGTGTTTCATCATCAGGTATGCCAGGACCAGTGTCGCTGACCTGCTCCGGCCCATCACACAGTGCACCAGGACCTTGTCTAGAAAAAATGAAGATATATGGATTTATTAGAAACAAACAAACTTATCCTCCAGATAATGAACTCAAAGGTTTCCTCAGAGTCCCGGAGGACTCACTCTGTGGGTGAGCGAGGGCCTCGTGGATGAAATTTGCTGCAGGCCTGAAGTACTGGGACATGTTGAAAGTGGGTTTGTCATCAGCCTCTACACCATAATACTGGATTTCCATGTCTCTGTAGTACTGAGCACCAGTCAGCACATTATTCCACTTTCCCTCTGCTGCATTCAGGATATGTGTAATCCCCAGATCCTTCAGACCAGGCCGCTCCAGAGCAGTTTTCCTGTGTTTATGCAAACACAGACTCAGTATGAAGCTGTCATCATGAACTTTTGACACAATTGACTGAATAGTTGTATAAGGGCTGATAAGTACAATGACATCTGCAGTACTCAGATTTACGCACTCATCCCCGATGTAGACATCTGGCCAGACCTCGTTGAAGTGTGTGTAATGAGCTGTGGTGCCGGTCCAGAACAGCTGCTCAAGGTCTAATGTTCCTGGAGTGATGTAAGCGCTGTCTGGGTCCACCTGAACAGCTGCATATGGGTTTCTACTTCTGGACTTCACCATGCAAGAGGACATTGTTTTCCTGTGCTGTCCACAACACACACACACACACACACACACACACACACACACACACACACACACACACACACACACACACACACACACACACACACACACACATATGCCTGAAATTAATCACCTCCTGCACACTGCCATCTGTCCCAAAGCTCTACAGGGATCTAACATTACCACCTATATGCCAAGGATGTTTATGGAGTCCATGAGCATTTTTTCCTAAATACTTATCAGTCATTTATAAGCAACATGCCAAAAATTAACCGGCTCCAGCTTTTCCAATGTAAACATCTGGTTTTACCTTTTTCCAAGCTGTAGTTTTTCCTTTCTGTTTTCTCTCATTTTTGTTGAAACAAAAAGCAATGAATCAAAAAATGAACGATCAATAGTGAAAATAACTGTAAACCTAGTACATCACCCACAGAAACAATGGCTATAGAAGATGTAGGAAGACCAGACTTTTAGAAAAAATAATGTTGTAAAGAATATTTAAATGGTTTTATTAATTTAGGGATTTTACAAATTCATAAATGAAAGCAATATTCTCTTTTTGTATGCCAGTTAAGATTAAATTATTATTAAATACTGCATGCAACTTTGAAATCAGTGTTACTATGGAAACACATTAAAAAATATGTATGTAAGTAAGAAACGTGAAAAGGGGTTTAACTATGATTGTCCACGATCACACAAACCGTATGTTGTCATTCAGTATTCTGTGTAATATTGTTGTGTATTATTGTGTGCGCAACACATGCTGTTTCTTGGATGTCACGTACAAATTCAAGCGACAGACGTGACATTTTCTGTTTGCATCATCGCTGCTGGTGCTGCTTAACTGATCATACATTTTGCAATATTAATAATAAACAATAGCAGAATAGTACACGAGATATCGGGAGCCAAATAGGAATTTAAATGACTTTTTTAAATCTCGCTCTCCGCTAATAGATTCACATTAATTATACCAATTTTTCAAAGCTTTTAGGACCCCTGCATTGGCAGCCTTGTTCTTCATCTAGTCACACTTCATACCAAGCCCTTCATGCACATTCTTTGAAACACTGTTCACACTGAAGTCACACTGAACTGAAACCACCAATGATCCACGAGGTGTGTGACATCAAGTCGGGGGGGAAAAAAACAGATATTAAATAAAAACGAGCAATTTAGTATAAAGAAACGACTCACCTCTGTTAAATGTGGATCGCAGACTTCTACTTTCCTCAGTGGATGTCAGTGTGTGTGTGTGTGTGTGTGTGTGTGTGTGTGTGTGTGTGTGTGTGTGTGTGTGTGTGAGAGAGAGAGAGAGAGCGAGTTTGTGTCCGGTGGCTGTACATGTGTGTGTACCAACAGGAACCTCCCTCAGGAGGAAGCAATGAAGACTGAAATACAGACCTGGAATGGTAACTGCTCTCTCAGGCTCAGTGTTTAACATGATATTTTTAGGTAGTTAGACTACAACACCTGATCTCTCCACATGGCATGCTTTCATAATGTAATCCTGTATATGAGACCCCTAACATGACAGCACGCACTGTTCAGGCACTGTTTTAAACAGAAACAAACTCAGTTGTTCAGTACGAGTGGCATCTTGCATCATCAGAGGAATGTCACTAATGTGTGGACAGCTGCAAGAATCAGTCACGATTCGTCAGTGCCGAGTTATTTCTGGAGGCCTGAAAAAGTCAAGGGAATAAAATAGGTGACACGCAGACCTTTTTTAAAGTTTTAATTATTTTGATAGAAACGAATTAAAATAACACAGGTTGCCAATCAAGGGAGGAATGAAGCGTTCCTGAGTGTGTTCATTATCAGGATGTGTTGGTACAGTCCTCCTCTGGGATCTGTCTGCTCTGTGTATTGAGGCTCAGTTCCAGCTGCCTCAGCTGCTCCAAAAAACCAGAGTTGGGTCCAATGTCTCGATTCAGACGCACAGCAGTGATAGCCTCCACTAACAACAGGCCCTGGCAAATCATCAGGTACGCCAAAACCAGCGCTCCAGAGCGGCTGACACCCATGGCACAGTGAACAAACACCTTCCCTGAAAGACATTTTGATCAGTCCTTTTAATAATAGCTGAAAGTAACTCGCAGATTGCTTAACATTAATGTATGCATGTCTATTTGCTTAGCCTCTAACCATTTTTCTTCAGCGCACTGTCAATGAACTGTGCGGCTGATCTGAAGAAAGGCTGGAGGTTGAACTCTGGGTGGTCTGCAGCTTCAACAGCGTGGTATTCCACTTTGAGGTCTCTGTAGAACTGCAGGCCTGTGTTAATGCGGTGTCGTCCTGCTGCAGCGTTTAGTATGTGAGTTATACCCAGAGATGAAAGTGTGATTTTATCTCGTGCCACAGACCTGCATACACACACGGCATACAGACTGATTTACTAGAATATCGTTTTTGATACATTTGAGTTTTCCACTCACTCATCTCCAATGTAGAGGTTTGGCCAGACTTGATTGACGGGTGCCACCGGCTTCCTGTTTGTCCAAAGGATGTTCCTCAGCTCTGTCAGAGATGCCGTTTCTTCCTGCCGGGCTAAGTGACTCCTGCAGCAATAAAGATGTGTGTGTGTTGTGTGTGTGTGCATATGTGTTTGCATATGTGGATGCTTATGGGTTTGTGTGTGACTGATTGTATCTTTACAGTGTTTGGGCCTGTCTTCGTCTCCTCCTCTCTCTCTCCAGGCTCATGTCGAGGCTACGGAGCTGCTGCAGGAAGCCTGGGTTTGGGCAGATGTCTCTATGCGGCCTGACAGCGGCTACTGCCTCCTGCAGCCTCAGGCCCTCAACAATCATCAAAAAGGCCAGCACCAAGGTTGCAGATCGACTCACGCCCATCAAACAGTGTACAAACACCCGTCCTGGGATTGAGATGATAATCATTACCCTCAATACCATTTATAGATATATAATGCTGTTAAAAAGTATTTGCCTCCTTCCTGGTCTGTTTTTTTTTTTTTTTTGCACATTTGTCACACTTAAATGTTTCAAATCATCATCAGTTTTTAAATTGTGATTTCATTCGTTACTACCTGGTATGAAAAAGTAATTGTCCCCTCTTGTTAAATCATGAATTAACCATGATTAACAGCATTTTTCGGAAAGCTAAGTTCAGTTTCACTCGCCTGATTACTGCCAGGCCTGATGAATCAAGAACTCATTTCAATAGAACCTGTCTGACAAAGTGAAGTAGGCCAAAAGACCTCAAAAAGTAACACATCATGCCGAAATCTAAAGAAACTCAAGAACAGATGGGAAACAAAGTCCGAAAAGTGTTACAAACCTTTGAAACTCCAGCAAATCACAGTGAGGGCGCAAATGCACAAATGGAGGAAAACTGGAATATGTCTGAACCTTCCCAGGAGTGAGCAATGTGGGTAGGTTTTAGACCTGTTACATCTCCTGCAAAACTAGCACAGCTTTTCATATAAGAATGTCATACCAACAGTCAAACGTGGCGGTCGTTGTGGGGCAATCACTTTTTCACATAAGGCTTGAAGAGCTTGAAGAGCTTGTTCTGCTTAATAAATGAAATCCTAATTTTAAAGCTGGAGCCAGAAACCAAATCTAAATCCAAACTAAAATAAGGATTCCTTATTTTAGTCAAGAATAAAATCTAATCTCATTAGATGGTGTGGCTGTATGACACTGAGATCTAATCCAGCCACATGCTGTAACCCTGCCCACTTGCCTCCCATGGCTAGTGCAGCTCTGATGTATCTTGCTGTTGGATAGAAGAATGGACTGAGGATGAAGTCCATTGCATCATCAGCTTCAACACCATAATAATCCACTGACATGTCTCTGTAGAAGCGCGGGCCAGTGTTGACGTAGAAATAGAGCCCGTGGCCTGGGTTGGGGGTTCCATGAGCAGCATTTACAATGTGAGTAATGCCCAGATTGTGAAGAGTGCCCTTGTCACGAGCTGCTACCCTGAAACACAATAGCACACTCAGTGCTGCACGAGTGCAGAATGTTTATAGATGTGTGTGCATGTTAATATGTGCACGCATACTCATTGCCTATGTAAAGGTTAGGCCAGACTTGATTGACATGTCCAGTCGGTCGTCTGTCAGCGAGCAGAAACTCCTGCAGCTCTGAGACAGAGGGAGGTTCATACGGAGGATCCCTAAGAGACATACTGTACAAACACACAGACACTCATAAATCGCACAAACACATGTCATTTATTAGCCCTTCACTATGAAAAGCTTCTGTAAATGTTAATGTTTGTTATGTAAACTTATTAGTCATCCCAGCTTCTTTTAACAACACACAGACCTGAGAGTGGGATTTTCTCAAGATGCCACACATGCTTTCTTTCTAAATGTTTCTTACCTGAAAGATCCCCCAAACCAGCCCAATCTCATGAACTTACCTCACTTCGAGGCGCTTCGGTTTCCTCTCCTACTCTGCCTGCTCTTATTTGTTCATCACAGTCACACATAGCTGGGGTTGTTTCCTTTTATAACTCTGTAATCATACACTCAAAAGTGACAAAGTTATCTAACATACTGTGTTCACTGTTCAGGCACTCAAAACCCATTTTATTCATGGTGAATGCAGACCTGATGTTTCATTCTCATGGGGCAACCCTGAGCCTTATCCTGTGAACTTTAACATTAGCTCACATGTTTCCACGATGACTGTGGACTGTTATGTAACACGTGGCTGCTCTGCGTGTGTCTGAGTTGCTACCCTGCTGCAGAGTAAAGCCTGCTGCTCTGTCCCTTAGAGATGTGGATGATATTCACCAGTGATTTATTAGCTTTATCTGCTTTTAATCTGCTCATACTGATTTAGGCTGTTTACTATCAAATAACCAATTAAAGAAAGGAAGACTGCATGACCTTAGGCGTGCAATAGTGCAACAGTAACAGTTGGCATAACCTCACTTTTATTTTGGAGTTCTCATCCTATATTTTCTTTCTGGTCCCTGTCAGAATTATAATGTTTTTATCTTTTGGGTCTCTTCTTACTCCTGAGCAAACACCTGATGGCACACCTACACTTCATCATCCAATCAAGGCCCAGCACTATATCTACCAGTCTCCACCAGTTTGTTCTGTCAGCTTGTGTGGTAGCAGAAGTGCTTTTATCTGCTTTTTTCAAGCTGAATTTATTTCTTGTTTGTTTAACCATTTCCTGCTTGAACTCTTTCCTGTTGTTCAAGGTTTCCTCTGCGTGCGGACACAAAACCCACAGTGGTAATAGGTCTCCAGTTGGTCCAGACACTACCAATCTCATCCTGACAAATCAATTACCCTTTAAACTGCCACTTCAGAGTTGCCTTTCATGCATCTAAGTTCAACTAATGACCAAACTTAGTAAATAAACCTTTGCTTTGCCATCATTTTAAAACTGTTTATGTACACAGACCAGCCACTTTATTAGGTACAAGAATGTGACCGTGACTCAAAGTTTTAAAACAGGAACCAGTAAGTAATGTCACCATGGCTACTTCCATTTCGATACATACTCACGGGCCAGTCTGTTCAGTACACCTGTTTAATTGCTTGTTAATGCAAATATCTAATGACTTACATTTACATGGCAGCTAGTCATTGCATTCAGGCATGTACACATGGTGAAGGTGACCTGCTGAAGTTGAAGCTAACCACCGGATAGGGGACGAAAGGTGGTTTAAGTGACTTTGAATGTGGCATTGTTGTTGGCAGCAGACAGGCACCAACAACCTTAAATATTCCTGAAACTGCTGATCTACAAGTGGCTGCAGCTCAGGAGGTAGAGCAGGTCATCTACTAAATGGAAAGTTAGTGGTTAGATCTCCTATGTCAAATATCCTTGGGTAAGATACTAATCCAAGTTGCTCTGTGATGCATCCAAAAGAGTGTACATGAATGTTAGATAAAAAGCACTTACTTGGGGGGAAAAGCGCTTGTATGAATGAGTGTAAAGTTGTATAACTTCACATTATTGAATTTTTGAAGTTTTGTGCTCAGGTGAAGTAGAAAAACGCTATATATGAACCAGTCCATTTATCTAATGTGATTTCCCCACACAACTCTGTCTAAAAAGGTCATCTTGAAGCCAGACTGCTTCAAGCTGGTACGAAGGCAGTATAAAGTCATGTAACCACTTGTCAAGGTCAACTTGTTACAACAAATGTATACAGAAGAGGACCTCCGAACGTATATCACATTTAACTTTGGCTTACAGCAGCAGAAGACCACAGTGGGTGTGGCTCCTGTCAGAAAAGAACAGTTTGCACAGACTCACCAAAATTGTGCAACAGCACACTGGAAAAACATCAGCTGTTCTGATGAATCTCGATTTCTGCTGCGACATTCAAGCTGATGGTGCTGGAATGATTGTAGAGATATTTTGTTGATACACTTTGGGCCCTTTAGTACCAGCTGAGCATCATTTAAACACCACAGTTGACCTGAGTATTGTTGCTGACCATGTCCATCCCTTTGTGACAACACTGTACCATCTTCAGATGGCTGCTTCCAGCAGGATGAAAGACTGTGTCACAAAGCTCAGATCAATAAAAACTGCTTTCTTGAACATTTAAATGAGTTCACTGAATTCAAATGGCCTCCACAGTCACCAGATCTCAATCAAACAGAGCACTGTTAAGATATACAGCTCAGCAATTAGACATACCTGTTTTTGTCAGATTGATTAGGCAATATTAAGTAAGCTCTTGGCAATTAAAAAAAAAAAAGCAAAATGAAACAAATAATTATTTTATTTGAGGAATCCTTGACTAAAAAAGTAGGTGTCTTATCAGGAAAACTGTCCAAGGTTAAACCTTGTTAGAAGTCAGATATACATATTTTTGAACATTATGCATCTGACCAAACAATTTAAGTGAGATTTGACAAAACATTAATGGGTTTCATAAAACTGTCCGTACATAGCATGTGAGCAGGACTCCTAACACTCACAGAGAACATTTGAATATGATTTAAATATGAAAAACAAACCAGGAGAAACATGACATAAAGGCTCAGTGTGAGCGCTGCTGCTGCTGGACTGTAGAAAGGCAGCAGACAACCTCGAAAATAAAAATAAATAAATAAAGGTCACTCCAGACTTACACCTGCAACTACATCAAACAAAATCTAATTACACATCATATTTACAAACTACTGATCGCCAATTAGAGTGGAGTTCTACATATGGAGAGGTGTTCATTAATCAAATGAAGGTGCAGTGAGGAACAAAGGCTGTCAGAGAATAGGACACAGCCTCCTCTTTCGTGTCAGCTGTTCATCCAGCTTGAGGAGGAGGGACAGGAAGTTCCGGTTGGGGTAAATGGCTCGTTTTTGGACAACATGCTTCAGAGCATCTCTCAGAGTAAGACGCTGCCACAGCATCAAGTACGCTATGACCAAAGTGGCCGATCTACTCACACCCATGATGCAGTGCACCAGAACTTTTCCTGTAGAAAAGGATGGAAAATATCATGAGGGCCAGCTCTTGAAAAGAAAAAAAAAAACAGTATAATATTCACATTCAGTTTACCATCTTTGCTCATCAGGGCTTTGTGTATGAAGTCAGTTGCAGGTTTAAAGTACTGACTGAGGTCAAAGTCCTCTGAATCCTCCGCTGGGATGCCAAAGTAAACGCAGGTGTTCCCATAAAAACTCTGGTCACCAATGCTGCCCTGCTTGGAGTGCGCTGCGTTCAGGACATGAGTGATGTTAAGCTTATGCAATGTCTTTTTATTCTGTGCTACAGCCCTGTAGACATGGAAAAAGATGGAAAAAAAGAGTAAAACTAAAGAATAGAACAGCCATGTCTAGTGTCTATAAATGCTAAATAACTTAAATGTAAAAGGAATACAAATTCTCCTTTTCAGCAGGCATTTCTCTCCAACAGAATTCAGAAAGATGTTGTACAAAAGCACACTCACACATTTCCTATGTACAGGTTGGGCCAGACTTCATCCACCGGTGTGAGCCCCACAGGGCAGGAATCCAAGATGACCTCCAGTTCTTTAATGAGTAGCAGGTCCTGTAGCTGTTTGCTCCTTGACATTCTCCCCGGACGCAGACTGCTCCTTCAGCACACCCCCGCACTGCTCTGGCTGTCTGTGCCCACCGTCCCCCTTCCCACCGAAGTCTACAGCTCGGTGAGAGGCATGAGCAGGTGGTTGTTTGAACGCTGCTTGGCTCCAAAATTAGCTCTCTGTGTTCAGTGTGCTCTCGGACTGTCTGGATGTAGTTATTTAATGTTGTAACGCTGTAGCATTGATTGGTCTGTTCACTGATGCTAAAAAACCCCAGGGGGAGAATTCAGGAGCTCGCTCTGATACCACTGATGTCACATTAGAAGAGGACAGGGGAGGGGAGTGAATGAAGCTGAACACTTTGGTTTATACATGCAATAAATGGTGCAAATGGAGGAGGAAATAGAGGGTTGTTTCTGGCTTTCTTACTCTGGCTCGTTTAAACCATCATCCTGCAGTTTTTGGTCCAGGTCTATGAGCTGTCGCAGGAAGCCTCTGTTGGGAAAAATCCAGCGCTTCTGCTGCACACAACGTATAGAGGACAACAGACTGAGGTGATGATGAATCATCAGGTAGGCTAGGACCAATGCAGCTGAACGACTCACACCCACAGCACAGTGCACAAACACTTTCCCTGAAAGTCAGAAAAGGCAGAAACAAATATAATGAAAACTCAGATCTGTATCATCCTCTCTGAAAATCTGCTTGCAGTACCTCCTGATGTCAAACCCTGGTGAATGAACTCAGCTGCGGGGTAGAAATATGGCGAGAGGTCAAATGTGGGGAGGTCGTTGGCAGGGACTCCGTAATATTTCACTGTGGTTCCATAGAAATCATCACTACCTTTACAGCAGAGTTTACCATGTGAGGCATTCAGCACATGAGTGATCCCTAGCTGGTAGAGCCCAAACTTGTCATGAGACATAAACCTGACACAAACAGCAGATGTAACACATGAATACAATCCAGATGTGCATACGTTGAATTTAAATCCAGCTCACGATACTCACATGTCTCCCAGAAACAGATTCGGCCACACCTCGTCTCCATGTCGACAGGAGCGTGGAGCTGAGTGTAAAACCTCCTCCAGATCCTGGAGAGATGGGATCTCCCACTTTCTCTCTGATCCCCCTGCCACACACTTCTCCTGTTTTGGCTCCAAATCTTGTATATCACATATCATCCCTGTGGCAGCACCTGAGGAGGACTTTCTGTCTGTCATTGCAAAGTTTTTACAATGGCAGACGGTCTGCTTTGTTCTTTACCAAAATGAAACCAAGCTGCACTCTGCTGCCTTCGCCTTGACTCTCTTTCAGCAGCAGTTCCACCTCACTCAGCCTCTGACTGTCAAAAACAGGTGGCTCATTGGCACTGGTTCTCAGTCAACCTCTCAAGCTTGCTTTCCAGTTATGGCAGACTCAACGGTACAATCTGTAGGAAAGGTATATGACATGAGATCTACTTAAACGTGATAGAAAAAACTATTTAAAAACATTTATGTTGAGAATATAATTATCTGTTGAGAGACCAAGGAGACCATTTGAGTACAATAAACTCATTGTTATGTTCAAGAAAGGTGTGTTATCGTGTGTTATCCATGCTCTTCTGCATATCTTGGTCATAATGAGAATTCCCAGCAGCTTAAAGCAGTTAGTCCAGAGGCATTTTCACTCTGAGATCTGCCATTCACTGAATAGTTTCTGTTTTTTGGGCCATTCTATGTAAACCTTAAAGACAGTTATGCAAGAAAATCCCAGTAAGTCAGCCATTTCTGAAATACTCAGACCAGACCAGCAACAATGCCACATTTAGAGACTTTTAAATCACCCTTATTCCCCATTCTGATGCTTTAGTAGGTACCATGTCTGCATACATAAAAGCAGTTTTATTGTAATCTCTAATAAGCATTTGCTTAGTGAATGATGGCACATGTTTTTAACATTATAGGTTTAGTTTGTATTAACTTTTCTTCCTACTTTCCTCTACATAATGATGCTTTCACGGCTAAAAGAGTAACAAGATTTACTGCCGCAGTCGTCTTGACACTAATATTCAATGCCCCAAAATGACAATGAAAACAGCTCATTTCATCAATGATTTGTTGCTAAAACGATAGCACACTCTTCACTTATACATAGCTTAAGTTCATGCATGAGATATTGATGTATAACATAACCTCATATAAAAAAGTTTGAATGTTATAAAGGGGGGGAAATGAATGCCAAGGCAAGAATGACAATACTGTTTTAAGAACGAAAACCACAATAAAACAGTCAAAGTTGACGGATTATAGAAATCCCAGGCTTTCCAAGTGTAACCAGCAGATGTCAGTGTCCTTTGAGCTGAAGTCTCGCAGGAAGCATCCTGCTCCTCTTGGCTGCTTTTTGTTTGCTGTTGCCTCTTCCTGTTTGTTGTTGCTTAGTAGTCCGAAGCATGTTGGCTGTGAAATACTCCTATGAGCGGTGGAGTAAACAGACGGCTCATCCGCACCTTGTAGCAGCGCAGTGACAGTGGATGTTTGGTAAGTGAGACGATCATTGGTTATAATAAAGTGGACTTCCTGTGACGTGTTTGCTCTAAGTTGAACATTTTTGTTCATGTGAAGAAAGTTGCTGAGCTAGTAGTGAAATGTTGCAATCTGACGTTACATTGTAGCCTCTGCGGTGAAAAGACACTATGAGCTCTTTGTTGAGCTGCCTCTGTCTCTCTCACACACTGAAGGGCTTTCTCTCGCTCTCTCTCTCTCACTCACACACACACACACACACACACACACACACTGAGCTGTGTCCTACTGCCTGACTGTGACTCACTGTAAGCCAGCCAAACAAGCTGACATGGCACTTTTATATCCCAAGTAGCTGCGGGATGTTGCCAGTAAAATCTCGAGGCTAGTTAAAAATAACTTATTTCTCTTTGAGGGAGCAGATCTGCACACGCCTCGGTGAGTGAGCTGCTTGTAGGTTTCAGGGATTTTCATCAGCGGTGACTTTCAGTGCCAAACTGAACCAGTGTCAGAGGAGTGATGTCATACTAGGTGTGGCTGTCAGGCTGAAGGCGGAATTCAGAAACCACCAACAAAAGCTTTGAGGCTAGAATCTAGTATTTAGGCTGTTTTATTTTTAAATCAATTAATCTTGTCATAAATGTTTAGCTGTTAAAATGTCAGAATATATTACGAAAAAATGTACAGCACGTTCCAGAAACTCTACCAGATTTTCTGCTTCTTAGAGGGATTGTTTGATGAATTTTGTCAGTTAATTTTTTGCTGCTTGATCAGCTAATCATTCAATCAGTCAGCTCCATAATGAGCCTGTTTAACATCATGATAAAAAAGAATTATTCCTGGATTTTCTCGGTTTGGTTCAGTACAAAATAAAAATTTCAAGGCTGTATATAGTGTCGACTCAGCAGGCAGGCCATCGGTACAGTACTACAGCCGTGTTGGTTGAACTTGTAGACCTTTGGAGTACGAGTGGAGCTGTACAGTGGTGAGCTTGTCAGAAGTTCAAAGGGCAGAAATGAGCGAACTGCAAAGCAAAGATTGATTATAGTCTCCTGTGGTTTTTTTTAGTGACTCACTGTTTTGGGGTTTTGAATTCCTGCTTTAGGTGGGACACTCTGTCCTGGCTAAAGCAGGACAAAGTGCTAACGTACAGTCACTGACCTGAACACAGATGAGGCAAAACCAGCTAAGCAGGCTGCAGCGTGCACTGCAGAGTTTCACTAAATAAGAGCACAAGCAGGCAGCCAACCCCTCGGCTAATTAACCCTGCACTTACTGATTAAAAATGATGACTTTTTAATTGTTAAAGTGACCAAAAATGTGAAAACTGTAAAATACGGCAATAACAATTTGCCTTGACCTTGAAAGGACTCATTTTGTCCATCTAACAATCTCTAAATTATCAAAGTGGCTTCAATTCTGGGACGGCTGGATTACAAATCCCAGTTTTGGAGAAGTCATGATGGATATGCTTATCTGTGACAAAAATAACAGACCTCTAACCCATATATTTACTAAAGAAACAATAAATTTGTTGAAATTTGCTCTCATTTAGTTTTACTTTGGTTACTATACTGTTTTGTTTGAGATGCTGCTGTGCCTGATGCTGTTTTTTTTTTGTTTTTTTTAAATCAAATTTCATGCCAAAAAAGAAAAAAAAACATGAATGGTTTGGAGAATAAAGAAGCTACTTTCAGCTGCTCTGTCATTCATAACGGGTCGCCACAGCGGGCTTTTCCGCATATTTAATTTGGCAGATCTACACCCCAGATGATCTTCTGGATGAACCAAAGAGATTCATGACTCTTCCCGGGGATCAAACCAGCGATCTCTCGCTTGTTATTCGAATGTATAAACCGCTACACTGTGGAGAATAATCAGCAAACTTATGAATAATTTATATAACTGCAGCGCTGTATGATATGAACAGCGGGGAAAGTGCTCGTGTTAATTTTCATGCAAATTGAGTAGAAGTGTCAGTGGGTGAGCTTCAGGCAGTTTTGCATTAAAAGAATGGCACTGAACAGTTATGAAATCAAGTGATCAAAATGCAGAGGAGGACGTGGCACTTAATTATCAAGCTTTAGAGAATTGTTAACAGCACCCTTTGATCAGTCAGAACATCAGTGTGTGTGCGTGTGCATACTTCTTTTCTCTGCCGCTGTAATTTCAGTTATTTTTTTATCTGTCATACCCCACGTTACTTAACAGTGTTTGTTTCTGCAGCAGCATGGCACTGTCGGAAGATGATGTGAGTGCCTGGAGCTGTAAGCAGGTGGCCCAGTGGCTGAAGGAAGAAGGTTTTGGGCAGTACGTGGAGCTACTGTGCACACAGCACCGCCTGGACGGCCTCAGTCTGCTGGCTCTGACTGAGGCCGACCTGAGGGGTCCTCCTCTGGGCCTCACGGTGCTGGGAGACATCAAAAGGCTAACCATAGCCCTCCGCCAGCTCCAGAGAAAAAACCAGGCCCAGCTAGAGGAGCTGGGCCTCTCACCTTCGGACAGTCTTCCCGCCGGGCTCTCCACAGGCACTACTGGGGTCAAGTGGAGCTGCGATGGAGCTGACGGGTGTAATGGAGGTGATCGCTTGTGTAACGGGACTGAGCTGCGGTCAAGGAACAGCAATAGATCTGGATACAGCTCAGGAGAGGTGCTGTGTCACACACACTCCAACGGGAGGTGTAGGCAGCACTTAGCTGGTAGATTGGACCCAGAGGTTTGGAAAACAGTCATCAGTTCCATATATGTTTTTCTTGTTTTTGGATTCACATCTTTTGTCATGGTCATCGTACATGAGCGCGTCCCTGACATGAGGACATACCCACCGCTGCCTGATATATTCCTGGACAGGTACAAGCTTGCATATTTTATATGTTTTGCATATTTTGCACTGATAAGTATCTATATGGTGGTTCCAGGGATTGTTGAGCAACGTAAGCTCCATAGTTCACGTACACATTGAGCTGCACTCATATCTTATCTGCTTTCTGATATGCATGTTTTTGTACTCTTAACAGTGTACCCAGAATTCCTTGGGCTTTTGCCATGGCTGAAGCTTGTGGTCTCATCTTATGTTACATGTTTCTGTTGATCCTGCTCCTTCACAAACACAGGTAGCCCATAGGTCCCGTTTCTGCAGTTTGCACATTCCTAGCTGCTGCCATCACATTACGCTGAGTTGGGCGTGCGTCTGTGTTTCAGGTCCATCCTCTTCAGACGGCTGTGTTCTTTAATGGGAACGGTGTTTTTGCTTCGTTGCTGCACCATGTTTGCCACCTCGCTTTCTGTGCCAGGGCAGCACCTGAAGTGTGCCAGCAAGGTGGGAAGTGCAAATCATTTTTCCTCCTGGAGTTTTTTTTATTTTTATTCTCATTGCTGTTGGCAGTGTTACAGTTCAGTTGATCACTCAGCTGTACTGCGGTGATAACTAATAAACAGCTGCCACTGTGATTCACAGCATGACTAATTACTGGAGGGGTTTTTTTTGTCCCTCAGACATATGGTGACACCTGGGGAAAGATACAGAGGGCTCTAACAATCTGGAGTGGATTTGGGATGACTCTGACAGGCGTGCAAACCTGTGGAGACTACATGTTCAGTGGGCACACTGTTGTCATCACGATGCTCAACTTCTTTGTGACTGAATGTGAGGATTAATTATTTTGTTCGGCTTTCAATGAGTTTAGTGAGAGTGTACTTTCTTGTTAGGTCTTGTATTTTTACTAGTAGGAAAGAAATGATGTGATTATAATTAAGGAAAGTACACCTTCTTTTAACTCTAAGGTTTTATGTATTGGGACTTAATTTTTTTTATAAATCACCTGTTCCTCAGCAGGTCTTAAATTCCCTTAAATACACCTCATGTCATTATTTATTTAACAATAGATAAGCCAAAATGCAGAAGTAATGCATAAAACAACTAAGCACAGGCTTACCTCTGTCATAGGAATCAAGACCACAAGTAGAAACAAGTGTAAGTAATATCTGATCATCAGCAAGTGTGAGCACCTCTATCACAGTAGAGGTTTGCAGCGGCTGTTTGTTGATTTGGAGCATTTAGACAAGTGTTAACACAATGCCAAACATGAAATGTATCAGAAACAGTTGTTTCTGCCCATCAGTCTGGGAGCAGTTAAAGTCCATTTCCAAACTATTTGAAGTCCATCAATCAGAAAAAGACCGAACAAGTATGGCTTGTTTGGAAGAGTTGCCACGAGACTCTTCTCCCTAAAAAGAACATGGCATTAATGTTAAGCTTTGAAAACTTCCTTTCAACAAACCACAAAACCTCTGGAAAAATGTCTTTTGGATAGAGAAGACCAAAGTGGATATGTCTGGACAAAATGCACAGTGGCACATTTGGCAACAACAAAGTATATCAGCACAAATATCTCATACCAGCTGTCCAGCTCAAAATAAACTAGTACCAAGGATGTCTGCAAGCTTTGGATATACATAAAATACACTGAGCATGTCTTATAATTATGTTTCCTAATTGCAGATACTCCACGAACATGGAATCTGATTCACACCATATCTTGGGTGTTAAACCTGTTTGGGATTTTCTTCATCCTGGCTGCTCACGAGCACTACTCCATCGACGTGTTCATCGCCTTCTACATCACCACCCGCCTCTTCCTCTACTATCACACCTTAGCTAACACTCGTGCCTACCAGCATAGCCGAAGGGCACGCATTTGGTTCCCCATGTTCTCCTTTTTTGAGTGTAACGTGAATGGACCCGTCCCCAACCAGTATCACTGGCCCTTCAGTAAACCGGCCTTCATGAAAACTCTGATTGGATAAAGTTGAAGTTACAGTAGTGGAAACATGCATGGGACTCTAATGTGAATGCCTTAGTGAAAAAACTTGATAATTTATTATACAAAAAAACTTAAAAACATGTTCTCTTTGATTAATTTCTCTGATAAAAGTGACAGTTGTGGAACAATACTTTCTTACATGTTAGATTAGCTGTCAATATAGAAGTTAGCTAACTTCTATGTTGACATTTAGCTAAGCTTAGCACATGGACTGGAAACCGGGGTATAGTTGACCAGGGTCTGTTTAAGGGTACACTACCAGCACATTTGAAATGATAAACTCTTTTATAAACATCAAGTTTTAGTAATACTGATGTTTTGATATTTGTTGTTTGGATTTTTATTTTTTAATTTTTTAACTTTGGATAAATGTCGTTGGTTGTTTCTGGTCTTTACGCTAAGCTAAGCTATGCTGTCTGGCTGCTAACTATAGAGGTTTCTCACAGGACAACAGATTTCTCACCATGTTGGACATGATACAACCACCAGTTGCTAAGAAAAATACATTCACCCTGTGATTGCCGTGGTTGCAAGAAGATCATTGTAAACGTCTGTAGTTAGCATGGAAGATACCAACTAAAGTGGAAATACTCTCTTACTAACCACTGAGTGGTAGTGAAACTTGGAAAAAGTGTAGCGCAAACCAGAAATGGAGATTGTCTCCAAAATAAAAGCTGTTTCTCACAGTTTACAATGTTATTTTTAAAACTCAACTTCTGCTTTCACTTTAAAGTCAAATAGTCTCTGTTTGTTGGACTTCTCACAGTTTAACTACTTTTTGGAGAGCAGTTGGTGAGTGATTGCAGACAAGTTGCTGTTTTCATGCTACGTAACTATGGGGAATCAAAATAATCTCAAAGAGGTTTTTGCCAACCAGTAGGGGATTACTCGTTTTTCCCTAGTAACTGGTGGGGGTCGGGTCACTGAATGTTCTCTACACCTGTGAGAGTGGGGCCTTATTTACTTGGCCTATATTGTCACATGTCCAAAATGGCAAAAGTTAACATCACGTGGTTAGCGGTCACATGACTCCAAAAAGTCAGTTTCATATGTACATTATATCAGACGCTGAATAAGTGTTTGTCTCAAAATGTTGAGCAGTACCTTTAAATGTAATTGCACACTGCCAAAGGAAAAGAATGAGATTTATTTGTTGGCTAAGCGATGCAGGTACATTTATTTTCTTTGAAGATTTGCCTTTAAATGATCACTTTTGTCATTCTTAGCTTCTGCTTTGGGTTTGTTTACTGTTCGGTGGTGGTTTGGGTTTTTGGTGGTACTTGATAATTACAGCAGAAATCTAATGAGATAGCTGTGGGTTGATACTGTAGTTGTGCCTCTTCGGGAGTTGAGGTGGTGATGCCTCAGAGCTCAGGCTTTGCTGCAAACATATCTGACACCTGTTGGATAGCTGCTACCAAAGGAGCACTCGTTTCTTTAGATGTGCAAAAAAAAAAAAAAAAAAATCCTCTGCACTAACATAAAAAATGTCTTTTATTTCACTTGCACTAAGATGAACTCACCACTGACATAGAGCTCCCTATATTCAGAGTTAAACTCAATAAAGTATGTGAATATTCATTGCAAAAAATGTATATTTTGCACATTAAACCTTATATGTGTAATTGTTTCTTTATCCCAGTTTGATACTCTGTCATGGTTTTCTACGATTTTTTTTGATTTTTTTTTTTTTTTTTACTGATTGTTAAGTGGTGACTGTAGAAACATGGAGATATCATCTGTTGCCTATAAAGCTTTAAAAGCAGTTTGTTTTTTTTAAGCAAAGGTTCAAAAGTGCAGTGTCTGATCCAAACTTTTATCTCTTTAACTGTTTACAACGTGTATCGTTTATCGATGCAAGTAATCAATCTCTGCCTTTTGGCTCAGGAATAAAAGTTGCTAGACAAGGAAAATAACTTTTGTTTTTCTGACTAATTATTTCACGGCTGCTTTTTCACTGTGCTTGAGTTTGATTCGTGAGAAGAAACAAACCATTTCTATCGCTGGTGAAAATGTTGTTTTTGATATGCAGTTTCAACATAACCTGCTGGTCTTCTCCACCTTAAAACAAATATTTGATAAAAAACGTTCATCACTGTTTAAATATTATCATAATGATATACATGGGAGTCACACCTTAATAAAATCCGTGACTACCGAATTTTCACACACAGTTTTTCTGTTGGCTGGTATACATCATAACTGAGGATGGTATGTATTTTACACTTTCTTTTATATATTCTCTAATCACAGCTATTTTTTAAAATAACTTTCAGTATAAATGTAAATATGAATAGTTATGAGATTTCAATCACGTAATTGTTGTCAGAGTGTATATATTTCACAAACTCAGTTCCAAAAATGTTATAAAATGTAAAAGAAAACAGATTTTTAAATCTCATAAACCCATGTTTTATTCACCATAGAATATGTAAATCATACCAGTGTTTAAAAAGAGAAAATTTAACATTTTTTAAAATTAATTTAATGGTACCAAAGCTTCCCTGTTTATCTCTGTGTTGCATCCACTCTTTTTTTTAACTATAGTCCACAAAAATATTTCTTGATCGACCAAAAGTTTGGTTCACTTTGTCCTTTTTAAATAAGCTTTGGCTCAGAGAAGATGGTGGCTTTTCATCATCATGTTCATATATGGCTTCTTCTTTGTATGATAGAGCTTTAAGTGGCATTTGTGGATGACACAGTTAACTTTGTACAGTGATTTCTGGAAGTGTTTTTTTTTGAGCCCATGCAGGGATTTCCGTGACAGATTCATCCTTGTTCTTAATCTCGTCCTGCCTGATGGACCAAAGATCAAACGTCCAGAATTCGTTTTCAGCCGTATCTCCTGCGCACAGAGATTTCTGCAGATGCTCTGAATCTTTGGATGATGTTTTGTGCTGTAGATGATGAAATATTCAAAGTCTTTGCAGTTTATGTTGGGTCACATTATTCTGAAATTCTTCCACAATTTGTAGAGGCAGATTTTTGCAGATTGGTAAACCTCTGCTCAGTCCTGTTGCTAACCTGTTGCCAATGAACCTAATTACAAATCTTTGACTTTCTTTTTAGTAATTGTACCTACTTTTTTTTTAAGATGTGGTACTGTCAATTCAGATTCAAAATAAGCTCATAATTTTCATGAATTAGTAAAATATCTTAGTTTAAACACTGAGTTTATGACACCTGCAAATCATTCTGCTTTTTCAGAATTATATTTTATATTTACACACGCCTCGGGTTATGTAAGATATAAGGTACAACTGTGTATACACTGTGTCAACTGAACAGAATAGTTGTTAGTCGAAGCAGTAGTTGGCCATTTCCTGTCATGTTAAAGGTCTTAAAAGGATAGAAATTACTTTAGTATGAAATGTGTTTCTCTTTCAGTCCTCTCTACATGTGTTTGTCTGTCTGCTGGGGCTCGTTGTGCTCTGTCACTCTCAATGCTTCTTCGAGGAGTTAGAGGTCAAAGATCCAAATAACCCTCCAAAAGGTGAGTCACATGAGACCTTTCTTGTACAGATACAATACTGCAGCAGTGCAGCAGGACACTGGGTGTGGGGGAAAGGTTTCTCTGTCATGATTTACAGATATTAGACATTTATTCCACATCTAATCCCTTAACCACACCTATGCATACACTAATAGATGCTTAAACACAAGTAAGGAGTGCCTCTGAGTAAGTAAGTCAACAACTCCTTTGAGTTGAGCTGTGTTTTCATTTCTTTACATGTAGGGTGTGTGGATAAGGATGGAGAGCTGCATGATTTTGACTCTGCATGGGTGAGAGACTGCATGGACTGCTCTTGTACAAGCGAGGGTTTGAGCTGCTGTACCAAGTAAGACTTCCACATTATTGTTTTTTTTTAATCATTAAGGCATTTTTTCTTTAAACAAATAAACCTCTTTTCTCTCAGCTTTCTTACTCGTAGGACTGTGATAAGTTCTCTTTTTAGGCTTTAACAGTGATAACTTCCAATTTTAGAGTTACTAAATGAACAAAACCCCTGAGATTGTTTTTGATTATTATTGTTTCTTTTTTTCTTTTTGTATCATAGGATCCCCGATGCAAACACTGTAGATGTTCCTGAGGAGTGTGAGCTGGTTGTGAATGAGAAGGCCTGCTCTGTTAAGGTGGTGATGAAGTCTGACAATGAAAAAGAGTGCAGCCCTATCTGAATACACTCTAAAGGCGACTAAAATCCAGACTGGGTCTAGATTATGACATTAAATTACCAATGAACAAAGATGACCACTTTATCAAACTTGCTCTTCATCAATAAATTCGGTTCAACTCTGCTTCCTGAGTCTTCAGTGTCTTCTTGTCAGCACTTGCAGCTGGTTTCATTTTCAGGATGCAATTGAATAAATTCACCACTGTGTGACAGCAGAGCACGGTCCTCAGAGGGTCTTTGGCACCTGAAGGGGCTCTAAGCACAATTATAGCTGTGCTCCTCTCGCTGCTGCCTCTGACACAATCGCTTTGGTTGTTATAGTGCACAGCTTCTTCTCCAACTCTAATCCCTGAGGATTCACACCTGTTCAGAGCATCATTTTCTCTCATCCTGGCTTCACTGAAACTCATTTTTCAGCTAAACCATCACGTGAGTCCTTTATCTTTCTTTTTTTTAAACACGCAATATTGATGTATTGAATGGATTCATCATCTTTGTCGAGGGAAATCAGTATTGATTAGGATTCAATCAGCTATGAAATGAATGCTGTATTGTTTCTAGACTGTCAGCTTGCAGTGTCCAGAGACTGTAAGCAGGTGTAATGTAGGTCTCTCCTTCTACAAATATCTTTTCAATTATACAGTCTAACAAAAGCATCTGACAGCACGCATGTCTGGTGGTATTTATCCAAAAGAAAACGCAAACAGGGGAACAACATTGCATTCATATTTCGTGTTCTTTGTTGAAATGTAAAGAGAACCACATTGTGAAAGTATTTGTAGTAGATTTGAGAGGTGTCACCCACAATCCCTGACACCTCCAGCAGATAACAAGGCTTAGCTCAGGTTGAGCACACTGCACAGTGCCTGCTGCCGTTACCCTGATTATCACCGGCACAAGGCAATATGAAAGAAAATAGTCTCTGAGCAGCTGTATCGATTGCACACACATATTGGACTATTCTTTTGGATTTAGGAAATTTTTAGAATCTTGTAAGTGGCTGTACTGGTAAGAAGTGAAGCAGAAACACAACCTGTGATTGCAGAGGGGTAATTGAAAGACTGGGCTTTTTTTGTTTTTCAGTCAAGCATATATCTTTATTTTCATTTTCAAATGCATTTTACCTGCAGTACAGATTCATTACACGCAAAAAAAACCCCAAATCGTTCATCCCTTTGGAATAGCACATGTCAGACCTTTATAATCAAGTGCAGTGTTCAGCTATAATAAACTATTTTTCATTTCTCAGAAATATTACCTTTATATGACACTACCCTCAGCACTCTTTAGCAGGTAGATTAAGTGCAAGATTGCTGCTTAAAAGGTATATGTGGAATCCACCTTTCACTGCACAGTACAATGTCTTTTTAAAAATAAAAAGGTGAAGCTTCTCCAAGGAAAATTACAGCCTTGCCTTCATTTCTGTTTCATCTATTTTCTCTGAGATGGAGGGCACTTTTTGAGGCAAAGATAAGAATAATATGACGGGTCAAGTGGAGACAGGTCACAGTGTTCCTTACCATGCAGAGACTTAGCGCTGCAGTGTGTCCAACACACTAACACAACTACTTGATGTATGTGTTCCCCACAGCATCGCACAATTGCAGCATTAGCGGTTTAAAAATGGCTGTTGGTTTTCAATATTTCCTTTTCTTACTACTGCTGTACATGGTTTCTACTCACTGTTGCAGTTATTTGTTGCATGTAGTTACCGGTGACATTACACTTGCCTTTCCTCACCGAACAAAGGATGATCGATGCTGTGCCACCCTGCCTGCAGCTCACTCAACACACTGACACAGTAGGTTAGTAATGATGCAGGGTGAAGTGACTGATAGCAAAGTGTGTGCGCTGTTAATGGAAAGTGACAGTCTCGTTTTCTTGTGGTTTTCATGGCACATAGCAGAGGTTCCAGGGAAGATGGCTACAGTCCATTTTTAGGATCATGACAATGTCATACCCTTTCATTAAAATAAATGAATCTAAGTCTGTGTATTCATAATCATTTTGATATCATTAGCTTTTTATGTTCAGTCTTGAGACCTGACTGTTGATTTTTGGACAAGGAATTGCAGCAATTATTAGTGTGAGGCCAAGTCGCTTACAAAAGAATGTAATTATCACCTTTTATCACCTGTACTCAAAGTCTTTTGTTATTTAAACTGTGAAAGCACTTCATATTTTCTTCCTTTTTATATAGGTGTCATTCTTACATGAGGACTGCAGTCAACCTGATATCTAAGACAAAGATAAATCTAGATGTTTAATAATTATAATGTTCAACATCTGGATTTAAAGTGTGGAGGATCGCAAGAGCAGTCGTTGGTCCTGACAGTTTGTCTCCACCACGTGCATTTTTTCTGCACGTTTTTCAGTCATCTGTCTCACAGGACTGACAGAACACATACTCTCTTATCTTCACCAACTCACCTGTCTACACAAGCACAGCTTCTGTTGTATTTTATCAAGTCTATTTTGCCTTTTGTAATGTACAAACATTCACTGGCCACTTTGTTAGGTACAGTGGTTCAACTGCTTGTTAACACAAATATAATCAGCTGTCACATGGACGCTAGTTAATATAGATATGAAGTTCAACCTTAGCATTAGAATGGGATGATTTAAAGTACTTTGAATGTCGCATGATTGTTGCTGATATAAGGGTTGGTTTGATTGTGTCAGAAACTGCTTGGATTATCCTACACAACTGTCTCTACAGTTTTCAGAGAACAGCCCAAAAAAGCCTGGGCTAAAATGTCGTATTGATGCCAAAAGTCAAAGGAGTATGGCCAGATTGCCAAGGGCAACGGTAACTCTAATAACCGCTCTTTATGACAGAGCTATGCAGAAGAGCATCTCTAAACACATTACCTGTCAAGCCTTGAAGCGTATAGGCCAGGGGTAGGGAACCCGAGAGCCAGTGTCCTGCAGGTTTTAGATGTGTCCTTAATCCAACACAGCTGGTCTAAATGGCTAAATTACCTCTTCAACATGTCTTGAAGTCTCCAGAGGCCTGGTGATGAACTAATCATTTGATTCAGACGTGTTGATCAAGGGTGAGATCTAAAACCTGCAGGACACCGGCTCTCGAGGCCTGGAGTTCCCTACCCCTGGTATAGGCAGTAGCAGAAGACCACACTAGATGCCACTCCTGTCAGCTAAGAAGAGGAATGCAAGGAATCTTCTTAGCTGACATTTCACACGAGCTAACCAGAAGTGGACAGGAAAAGACTGGAAAAATGTTGCTTGGTCTGATGAAAAAAATTTGATGGGTCAGAATTTTGCATAATAATGACTTGGGGGATATTTTTTTGTACACTCTGGGCCTCTTTATACCAACTGAACATCATTTAAATAGTACAGCCTACCCGAGTATTGTTGATGATCATGTTTTTTATGACCATATTGCATCTATACTCAGATGGCTGCTTACAGCAGAAATATGCATCATTTCAGAAATAGAGCACCTTTGGGATGTGGTGGAATGGAAGATAAACGCACAGCCAAAAAATCTGCACCAACTGTGTGACTCTATCATGTTAATTTGGACCAAAACTCTGAGGAATTTTTCCAGCACTTTGTTGAATCTCTGCCATGAAGAATTAATGCACTCCAAAGGCAAACGGGGGACCAACCTTGTACTGGCAAAGCGTAACTAATAAATGAGGCCAGTGAATGTAATACTACTTGTTTAGTGGGATCTGAGGACTTCCAAAATGTCAGGTAATATACGACTCAGTAGTGGGCCTGAATGAATCTTGTGTAGACACAGATTGACCATAAAGTGACTGCAATGAGTCACACAGACCATCCATTACTCGCAGTCCTGATATCCTTGCTACACCAAAGAGCCCCTACGAATTTGAAGTCAGCAAACTAGCCAATGAGTCATCATAGTGTTTAGGATTTCTGCTCTGGGGACCCATGAATGTTAGTAAAACATTTCATAGTAACGCACTCATCCATTTTCTTTTGCTTACCAACCCCTGGACAGGTTCTCAGTCTGTCGCAGGGCTAACAAAGAGACAGACAAACATGTTCTCATCACTTAGATTCACCATTTAACCTAACCTGACTAACTGCATGTCTTTGGACTGTGGGAGGAAGCCGGAGTACCCGTGCAGACACAGGAGAACATAAAAAACTCCACACAGAAAGGCCTCAGCCTGAACCCGCAACCTTCTTGCCTTGAAGCAACAGTGCTAACCACTGTTCCACCCAGGAGCGTAATTTCCAGGGGGGTTAGAGGGGTTATGACCCCCCAATAATGTGGCTCAAGAGTTGGGAGTTCGCCTTGTAATTTGAAGGTTGCCGGTTCGAGCCCCGGCTTGGACAGTCTTGGTCGTTGTGTCCTTGGGCAAGACATTTCACCCGTTGCCTACTGGTGGTGGTCAGAGGGCCCGGTGGCGCCAGTGTCCAGCAGCCTCGCCTCTGTCAGTGCGCCCCAGGGTGGCTGTGGCTACAATGTAGCTGCCATCACCAGTGTGTGAATGTGTGTGTGAATGGGTGGATGACTGGATATAAAAGCGCTTTGGGGTCCTTATAGGGACTAGTAAAGCGCTATATAAATACAGGCCATTTACCATAATCAGACGCAACCAATATAACCCCCCCACCACCACCAATAAAATTATGAATTATCTTGCATAAATAGGCTGATTTTCTTTACTCATTTCAGGTATTACCAGCAATATAGTAGCATATTTAATCATCTGGGAATTTACCCAGATTTATTTATTTATTTAGACAGAGATCTTGCTGTCTTGCCCCCCCCCCCCTCCCCCCCAATGTTCAGCACAAAGCTACGCTGATGGTTCCACCCCATCAAACATTTATTGTACATATAATTGAACTTCCTTCAACTCTATCAGGCACTAATTCCTCACACATGTAGTTTCTATTTTTTAGAAACAGGATCAGCTTAGTTCTCCTTCATTTATAGCAACAGTATCACTCCTACATACACACATTAATTGGCTTCTATAGTATAAGAGCAGTAGAATAAATGCATTTCATGAATCTGTGATTTCTCTCTTTGTTTCAGATGCATGTTTTCAGAGGGCTGGGATGGACAGTTTGATCCATGGTGCTGGTGACACTTCAGTCTTGGTGAGATGTCCTTGAGTGGCAACACAACCCAGTCTTCTTTGTCAGCGTCACCTTTTCCTTTGATCTTCAACAGCTCCACCCCTCCACAATCCTCAGCTTGGGAGAAAGAGCGAGCCAGCCATGGGTCTGTACAGGACTGGCCAGGGAATGAGACCCAGCTCCTCTCAGACTTCGCCATTCTGGAGCATGATGAGCAGTGCCACATGTCTCCTGTTCTGACAGCATGCCTTGTAGCCTGGTACAGTGTTACAATGGTGCTAGGGTTGGTGGGCAACATTGGCCTCATTTGCATCATTGCCCGCCGCAGAGAAAAGGTCAATGTCACCAGCATTTTCATCTGCAACCTGTCATTCTCTGACATTCTGGTATGTGTCTTCTGCCTCCCCTTCACTGTCATATACACAATCATGGACCACTGGGTGTTTGGCTCGCTGTTATGTCGCCTGGTGCCGTTCATCCAGTGTGTCTCTGTGAGTGTGTCAGTGCTGTCTCTAGTGTTTATCGCCTTAGAAAGGCACCAGCTTATCATTAACCCCTCTGGATGGAAACCAAGTGTTCCTCAGGCCTACATGGCAATTGTTCTCATTTGGATACTGGCCTGCTTCACATCTTTGCCTTTCTTAGCCTTTCAGCTGCTCACAAATGAGCCCTATACCAATGTAATCCTGCCCGTGTCATCGGTACATGACCAAGATTTTCCTCATGCTTATCTCAACACATCTCCTACTCATACATACAAAAACCTGTCTGCGCTTCAAAATTCATACCGTTCCCTCTTTTCTTACGTCCCCACCTCTTCACATATGGAAGCCTGTGTGGAGCACTGGCCATCCCAGGGTCACAGGGTCGCTTACACCACATGGCTTCTGCTGTTCCAGTACTGTGGGCCACTGTTTTTGGTCCTGCTCTGTTATGTTAGAGTTATTGTGCGGCTCCGTCACCGCAAAGAAATGTTGGACCGCGCCCGGACCCCCGAGTGCCAGCGCATGACCCACAGCCGCCGGATCAACATCATGCTGGTTGCTCTCATAACAGTCTTTGCCCTTTGCTGGCTTCCGCTCACCATCTTCAACGTGGTGTCAGACTGGAACCAGGAGGCTCTGCCCGTCTGTCACCACAACCTGCTGTTCTCCCTCTGCCACCTGCTGGCCATGTCCTCCACCTGCATTAACCCCGTCATCTACGGATTCCTGAACTCCAACTTTAGGCAAGAGGTGAGCGAGGTGCTCCTACACTGCCGCTGTTTCCCACTAGAGGAAGAGTGTGAGCAATATCCCATGTCCACTGTGCACATTGAAGTGTCCCATACCTCTGTGCCTCTAACCTGCAGGAGCAACTCTGTGTGACACTGATGCTTCAGCCTAAAGGATCCTTCTTACGTAAACTGTACAGTTGTAAGACAAACTGTTGCTGTTTGTTCTTACTTTAATGTCAATAGATCCATTTAAAAAGCAGCTTAAAGCTATTTATTGTAAATTTATATGTTTAAAAAAAAAAGTTCACCACAAGTTTATGTAAAAAAAAAATCTATGTTTTGTGTTAAATAAATATTAACTGAACTTAAACTAGGACGAAACTGTACTTTTGTATGATACCAGTATGTAACATAACATGGTGCAATCAGTCAGCCCAGCAAGTCATTGAAGCCTTGTTTCCACAACTTTGGCTCAACTCAACTTTGCTATACTCAGTTTCTCATTTCCACCTCAATGTGCATGGGGTCGTTATAACAACGTCATTGTTATCTGACAAAGACAACAACGATGGAGGACATCGAAAGAGTGGTATAAGTCTATAAGTCTATGGGTTTTTCTCAGACTTGGAAACCACGGTGTTGGTTTTTGTTGCTGGGTTTCACCTTTCCATTTGCACCTAATGACAAACCCTAAAAACAAGGTCGAGTCCAGTCAAACAGGTACTTGTAGAAAACAGGCATTAGTCATTGACGCATTACTATGAAACAGATTCCCAAAGTGTGGGCTGGAGCCACAATAGGCTGCGAGTGTACTACAGGTACAGAAATTCCGTAAAATGGATTTATTTATTTAAAAAGTGAATAAAAATGATAAGATGCGGTTAGTTTGTTATATTACTTATTAATCCAACCTATATTTGCTTCTCTTGTATTGAAGTTTATATCCCAGTAGCAGGTGGGTCCCATATTGACCATAGTATTTTACGTATGACTTGGTAACTTTAGCAATTTCTAGCCAAAAGCCTGTTTATGTTTTTTGAATAACATTTTCAAGGAAATACATCTCTTTTTATTGTATTTTAATTGAAGTGAAATTTTAAAATGGGTGTGCCCCATGGGATCTTCTAGTTTTTAATTGGGCTGAAGCACTCTTGACTTTGGGAATCGCTGCTATAAACAATGGTGGTGCGGAAAAAGCAAAACTTTTTGAGGAATTTAAAGTAAGGGTTAAAAGAAATATCACGTCAAAAGAAATGCACAACACCTAAGAAAAAAATCTCAACACACCCACTGGTAAAATGCTGCCTGCAGTGGTGAAAATTGTAGTCAACATTTGCATAACAAAAAATACCTTTAAAGTGCAACGTTTTGTCAGTGGTTTAAAGTGAAGTGTTTCATACCGTGTCTTACTATGAGCAAACTGCAACTATAAAGACACTGAAAAAGGAGGTGCATTTAATCTT
Source organism: Rhamphochromis sp. 'chilingali' (assembly GCF_963969265.1). Taxonomy (NCBI): domain Eukaryota; kingdom Metazoa; phylum Chordata; class Actinopteri; order Cichliformes; family Cichlidae; genus Rhamphochromis; species Rhamphochromis sp. 'chilingali'. The sequence continues at coordinate 14,756,827 of NC_137947.1, read as the reverse complement.
AACTGTTGCTTTTTCAGAATTTCATGCTTCATGCCATATACTATCTTACTGTATCCTGTTATTATGACATAAATCCAGCGGGTGTTAGCTTAACTGTGACTTATAGAATTACTGCCAGTTAAACATTTTAACACTTTAAATTTATGCTGGAATCATAGAACAAATCCATATTGCAGTATTATCAACACCTACAGTGGTGACCAGAGATAAAGGGAAAACAGAATGAAAGAGTGGAGGACCATAGTAAATGCCGATATATTTATAAGGCATGAGTGGTCATTTGACAGGTATTGCAATGTTTTAGAAGGACCAGTGTGGTTGGGGTTGTTCAGTTCAGGTGTCTCAATGAGCCATCAGACACCAAGAATAGTCATTATTCGTTTTATTTTTTGCACCTGTTTTCTGTGACATGTCAAAACCTTTGCTGAATCATATTAGTTGTTTATTAAGTATAAAACATGTGTGACCATACTGTGGCCTTCAGACTCACCGGACCTCAAACCAACAAAATGCCTAAAGTAAACTTTGAAGTGATGTGTTACACGGTGGGACGGAATGCCTCTCATAAGGATTCTACTCATCCTTCCATACACTTTCAGAGACTGTGAACTGTTCAGAGACTGTTTGTAACAGAGATTGTTTCAGAGACTGTGCTACCAGTTGTGGTGGTAGCACAGGCCCTAAATATAAATGTTCATTTCATTTATCGTGGAACTGCACGGTGTGCCATTTTGAGACATATTAGACGCTTATGTAACAAACTGTTTTATGAGAGACCCCCTGCCGTTGTATTTCACGTATTTCAGTACAATTCAGTCTTTTATATTCATAGTATCAACCCTGTGAAATTTCTGTCTTAGCTTTCATGGTGAATAAAACACAAGGAGGGTTTTGTTCTGTGATTGAAGTGACAAATAAAACTGAAACTTACTAACTTATATACATTGTTAAATTGCAGGCCTTAATTTATTTTTGATGGGTTCAGTAAATATTGAAATGCTTGGACATCAAATGTGCATGGGCATGATTTAAACTACATCAAAATGTGTTAAATAACTTGTTTCGTTGAGGCAGTATGTTTATGTTGTTGCAGTAAGTGCTAAGTTTTGCCTGCATGTGGATTACTTAAACGTGTCTTATCTAGAGACTTACTTATGTGTGAATTTAATAAATTTATATTCCTTGAAAGCGTCACAACTAATATCTCAAATAAATGTCTGTTTTAACTTCGACTACATTGCCAAAAGTATTAACTCGCCCCTTGTGATGATTGATTTCAGGTGATCCAAACACTTCCGTGGCCACAGGTGTATAAATTCAAGCACCTTGGCATGCAGACTGCTTCTACAAACATTTGTGAAAGAATGGGTCACTCTCAAGAGCTCACTGAAACTCAGCATGGTACTGTGATAGGATCCCACCAGTGCAGCAAGTCCAGCTACTAAATATTCCACAGTCAGCTGTTAGTGGTATTATAACAAAGTGTAAGGGATTGGGAATGACAGCAACTCAAAATGGTAGGCCACAGAGCTGAGTCAACGGACACTAAGGCACATAGTGCACAAACGTCGCCAACTTTCTGCAGAGTCAGTCCCTACAGGCCTCTAAACTTCATGTGGCCTTACGATTAGCTCAAAAACATTGTGTAGAGGGCTTCATGGAATGGGTTTTCATAGCTGAGCAGCTGCATCCAAGCCTTACATAACCAAGTGCAATGCAAAGTGTCAGTGTAAAACATGCCACTGGACTCTAGAGCAGTGGAGATGTGTTTTCTGGAGTGACAAATCACGCTTCTCCATCTGCCAATCGGATGGTGGAGTCTAGGTTTGGCAGTTGCCATGAGAACAGTACTTGTTTGCATTGTGTCAAGTGTAAAATCTGGTTGAGGGGGGGTGTATGGTGTAAAGTTGTTTTTTGGGAGTTGGGATCGGCCCCTTAGTTAAAGGAACTCTAAACGGTTCAGCATACCAAGACTTTTTGGACAATTTCATTCTCATACCTTTGTGGGAACAAACTGGTTCAACCTGGCTGCACACCAGTGCACAAAGCGAAGGATTAGCGAGTTTGGTGTGGAAGAACTTGACTGGCCTGTCCTGACCACAACCCAGCAAAGCACATTTGAGATGAATTAGTGCAGAGGCTGCAAACCAGCACTTCTTGTCCAACATCATTGTCTGACCTCACAGATGCACTTCTGGAGTCTGCAGATTTCTGAATGTTCAGAAATCCCAATAAATACACTCCTAAACCTTAGGGAAAGCCTTCCCAGAAGAGTTGACGGTATTATAGCTGCAATCATATTAAACCCTATGGATTAAGAGGAGGATGTCACTAAAATTCATAAGCATGTCAATGCAGATAAGCCAACATAGTGTAGATCATGTGTCATGAATTTATATGTAATTCACCTGCAAGCTGCTTTTTAAAACAATCTTTCTATTATTTATTGTCTTTATTTATCTTCCTTGTTAGTTTTCAATTTTGTGATTAAATATATTAATTGTTAAAAAGATTTTTTTGTTTCTTTTATTTCATCAAACTTATTTATTTTTGCATTATACTTACGAGTGTACATAAACAACCAACACAATAAACAAAAAAGCAGTAACTTACAAAATCTGATGGCTACCTTTTCTTTGCGCATATCAAGTAAAATTAACTGATTGTTGAATTAATTAATTTATTTTTTTAATTAGGCAGGCTAAATCGTGAGTTTTCTTCATGGAGCAAAACAGCAAGTGGCACAAACTCATACTTTGTATCATAACGGTACCGCATAACACTCGTCTTCTTTGGATTAGCAGTATATTTTCAGCGTTTGCAGAGCTTAACCGAATAAAAACTGTGATTAAAGGACACACGCGGTTTAGTAAACCCTTTGTAGGGGCCCTACCACATTCCTTTCTAGACCGGAAGTGTCGTATGTCACACATTAACCAATCATAGCTGTTTGTCCCAGAATACATCATTTCCACAAACTGCACGCGCGAACAATACAAGCAGGAGTGAGTTGTTGGTCGAAACTGTGCGATTTAAAAGTGACTGCCACACAAAGTAAGTCAACGGCAACCTCTGGAAGTGCGTGTTTATATCTTCTTTCACGTCTTCGGACTCCTAAATGTCACAATAAGTGAAATGCGTGTGCCAGCGGAAGTATGAACCATAGACGGCCACCATGGTTAGCTTCGCGAGTTTAGCATCAAAATGCAGCCTAACGGTTTTGTTAACATTATTGGCATTCATTCATGCTCTTTGATAAGTGTTAAATTTAACGACTCTGCCCTATATATTTTACGTTACACAGTAACTAATGTTATATCCATATGTTTGATAACCTGCCTTGAGTCAATTTCACTAATAGGTGGTTTAGTTAGCTAACAGTAAAATTGAGCGTTTTAATAATTTGATTTAAAGTACGAGTTAGTACAAAGCTTAGAAGTCGTCATATATTTTGTATGTACCTCGCATAGAGAGTATATTCATAATTTGCAGTGCTGTGGTATTCGCTACAAGTTTAAGCATGTACCCCCAGCAAGCGTCTGTGCCTTGAGTAATTTATCAAGAAGTGCTTGGGGTAATTGAATAATTGATTTGACACAACATTACTACGCAGCTCGCTTGTTATTCTCAGTTCAGAACAAAGTTGTCAGGATCTGATACCCCAACTTCAGACAAAACTGAGATTGTTATTTTTGACCGTAAAAATCTGATAAACATGGTGTCTAACCAGATATGTTGGCCTCCAGAGACATTGTGAGGAACCTAGGAGTCATTTTTGATTTGGTGTGCTCATAAAACAAATGTGTTGGACGGGTTCCTTTTATCTGGGCAGTGTCTCTAAAATGAGAAACCTCCTGTTGCAGTACACCATTGTACTTTTAAGGTTGGGCTAAAAAAAACCCATCCTTTTTAATTAAGCTTATAGCTATGACTGGATCAGGTAACCCTGAACCATCCCTTACTTATGCTGCTCAGACTGCCGCAGTACTATTGATGCTATTTATATAGTTAAATAATCAGTTACATTAACGTATTCCTGATTTGTGGCTTTGATTTCAACACTTGACACACTTGAATGATGTCTGTCATTGATACATTTCTGATGTAGTATGGACCAGGATGGACAATTTCCTTGTTTCCTTGTGTCACAGTAAGAATTTCTTTGGACTGATGAAGCTAAACTTTAATTTCAAAAAATGTCGGGGGGTTTTTTTTTTTGAGTCCAATAAGTTAGTCAAGTGACTCGGTATTGTAAATAATATAAATCAGCCAGTTTTCTTGTTCTTAAAAGTGTGACAGAGTAAAATTCATGCGGTCTGCTAGGTCACAAGCTCACAGTATGTCTTTTTTTTTAATTTTCTAGTATCTGTGTTTCGGAGGTAAAGAGGCCAGTAATGACCACAACGACCAACTCTTCAGTTCTTAAAGGTATTGCACATCTTGGTGTTATTGCAATTAGAGCAGGGCGATATGGCCAAAAATATTTATCACGATATATATTTGAAAATTTGCGATAACGATATAACTGACGATATAATTGATGCGCGACAAAATACAACTCCACAACATTACTAGCGCAAAAAGACAACCTTCCATTTATTTTCACTTAAACAAGAAGCTGGTTTTTATGTACATTAAAGCTTTATAAAAATGTAACAGTGCAAATACAAATTCCTTGCTGAAAGTTTAACCAAAAGGCATTTCCAGTGGAAATGGGCTGACATATCCTGAGCATAACCATGTATAATATCCACTGAAGTTAAAAAGAGGTGCTTTGCAACATTAAACTGCAGTGTGCAGTACGTATTTTTCGGACCATAAGGTGCACAGGATTATAAGGCACATTAAGCGAAACAAAGCAGTCAGATAAATCAAACTTTATTAAACTCATTCTTCTTGCTTCCTCCACTTCTGTACCATTGATTCATTAATGTTGAATTCTCTGGCAGCTGCTCTATTCCCATGTTGTTGCAGTATATTAATGACTAACCTCGTATTGTGGATGGATTATCTCAGTTGTTCTCCTGACTGAAGTTTGGTCCGTTTACAGCATCCTGCCATGCGATTGCATTTGTCTCTAACCATGAGGAACCTTCACGTTAACTTTTATAAGTGTAAAAGTGTTAGTGTTCGTCCTCCAGCTGCACTGTTTATGTTATGCTAACATAGCTGTGTCGCTAGCGATTACGTAGCACATAATTATATACCAGCTAGCCCAACTTCAGTAACCCTACAAACGTCACTGTCATTTATGTTGGAAGTGATAGCAGAGCTGTAAGTTTGATTTTTTTTCAGAAATCTCTCAGTCAGAACTAGAGCTGGGCGATAGAACGATAACGATATGTATCGCGATATAACTTTTACTCGATAGAGAAATTAAGCTATTGCGATAGACCTCGCCGCTCTTGTCCTCTTTTAAAAAAAAAAAAAAAAAAAAAAAAAGGTCAGCCAATCTAAATTAAGTAGCGCAGAGCCGAACCAATCACAGCCGCAGCGTCACGTCGCGTGACTTGTTACATACAGCACAAGTGCCAAGCCGCACGTGGGTTTGTTTGGGAAGCAGCCAGCGGGTAATGGAGCCAGCGCGTAATGGAGGAAATGAGTGTGCCGACTAGAAAAATCAACCGAGCGTGACCGAAGAGAAAACAGATGATGGTTCCAACGCCGGAGAGATTGTCGAACGGAAGAGCCATAGAAGTTCCGTAGTGTGAAGGTATTTCGGCTATTTCAAGTCTGACAAAAAATAGAGTAGCGTGCACTGTAAATTGTGCCGAAAGCAAGTCTGGAAATACAATAAACTGGTGCATGCGTCACACTGTGCGCCACGTTATTGTTTCGGTGAAATGAATTTCTACAATACTGTTACTGTTAATTCTACTCTCTGCAGTGTTTAAATGCTTACATATACACACAGTTACTGTCCGTCCACACATACGACTCGGTTCTGCTTCTATGCCCCAGCTTTGTTTACTTTTTCCCACCGAGGCCTCTAGACTTCTGATTGGCCAACATTTCGGTACGGTTAGGAATCTAGCGCCACCTGCTGCTTTGGCATGTTCATAGCAGCGTTTTCCTTCATTTCTGCCTTTATGTGTGGACGGGATTATTTTTTAAAACGAAAACGGAAAATCTCCGTTTTCAAAAATACCCGTGTACGTGTGGACGTAGCCTCAGTCTCTGACTGGAAGCGCTAATTCGTCATTCGGCTTTTGTCAGACTAAAGTAACTGTTAAAACTGTTTGAAAAGCTAAGCTATACAACAAGGAGAGATTGAGAATTTCCTTTTAGTTCTCAGTTTATTTGATATTGACAAAAGTTAGTCAGTTTTGTCTGTTCTTCTGTAAAACAAACTAAGATTTATTTTTAGAATTAATATTTTGTTTCTAAGTGGAATTGACAATTTAGTCTGTTTCGTTTGTTCTGTTTTGAAACTTAAACGCTTTAGCGGCTGCCTTTTGTGTAGTTTGCAATATTTGCCTTTATTTATCTGAAAAAGTCTCATGTTCCTTAAGTAACCTGTTGAACTTATTATGGGAAATAAATATTTAAATAAAAACAAGCTGCTGATTATTTCACATTTTACTTGTGAGCAACAGCACATTTAAATCTTACAAATATAGTTATTTGGCTTATATCGTGATAGATATCGTTATCGCCTGAAATGAAAAAAACATATCGTGATATGAAAAAATCTCATATCGCCCAGCTCTAGTCAGAACATGCTATATCATGTTTAGGTAACTAGCGAAACTAGCGAGCTAACTTCCGCTAGCTTCCTGCTAACTTCTAACTCCTTAAATGTAATAAATTTTGTTTTCATGGATGCCTGGAAGTTAAACTTCATAGTTACACCTGGTAAAGCAGCAATGCAGATCGTTTTATTAAAGATGAAAGAATTTAGACAGTTTTTATTTTTTAACTCTCAGTGATGCTGCAGTGTTCGTTTGAACTGAGTTTAGGACCCAGATTACTCCCAGATTTAAGAGCATCTTAGTCCGACAAATACGACAATAACGACGGCCGCTTGCATGTTCTACAAAAAAATGTGCTTTGTCGTGTATCTGACGGACAAACACCAAACCAGTTCCACATCACTGAAGTTGCACCATTTGTACAAACCAATTCTGGTTCATCTGTTTCACTCAACAATCAGCCATGTGTGTATGAAAACAAAGGCACTGCGCATGCGCGTTTTACTCATATTCTATCGCGATATTTCATTTTCCTATCGTTGCCTAACATTATACCGGTATTACCGTGAACAGTATAATATGGCCCAGCCCTAATTGCAATACATCCAAAATGAGGTTTATGACTTTGGGTTTAAGTGTGCAACTCTGTTCAATGTATCTGCAGATGTTGTTGCCTATGTTGATGTGTGGTCAGCCGACAAAACAGGAAACTACTCAAAACCATTTGTTCAGCAGCTCCTGGAAATGGGAGCTCAGGTGAGACATTATTTTCACTTTAGTGTTTGTTGTGTTTACAGACTGTTTAAATAAAGTTGGGTCCATGCGTTTTTAGACAACAAGGCAATTTTGTAGTATTGCCTCTTTACACCATCAGAGTTAATTTTAAAGTAAACTGTCAAGATATGATTTATGTGCAGACTTTCAGTTTTCAGTCAAGAGGTTTGTAGCTAAGTACACTTTTAATTTCACACACAATTCATCCAACTACATCTACCAGCAGTCCATCAGTAACCACTGATAATGGTTGCTGATGATGTAAGCCACTTGGTACCCACTGGCAGCCATACACGCCCATGCTGTAACATTGCCTCCAAATGGGTTGGTGTGCTTTGGATCATAACCCGTTCCTTAATTTTGGTTTCATTTGTCCAATGATTCCATTTTTCCTGAAATGTGACGGCTCTTTTAGATATTTTTGGGTAAAGCCTTATGCTGACCTTGTTCTCAAGTGTTTCCATTCACCAAGACCTCAAAAAGAAGGTATTTCTTAACCATGAAAATAATTCTGTCATGATCCACATTAGTTGTTTTCTGTGGCTGGTCAGATCTTTCAATGCTCCTGAGCTGGCCAGTGCATTCCTTCCCTTTAAGGATTTACCAGAATATTCATTTTTCCTTTTATTTTTTTATTTTTATTTTTTATTTTTTGGGGGGGGGGGGGGGGGTTGTTTTGCTTTGCCTGCATTATTTGCATGAACATCTGTTTGGGGCTCATATTTAGATTTCCTGTAAGCAGCTAATTCAACAGTTGGAATCAACTCCAGGTCTTTTACCCTTGTTTTACAGGTATCAAAAACCTTCAATAAGCAAGTTACACATGTAGTCTTCAAAAATGGTCATCCAGCAACGTGGAGAAAAGCCAAAAAAAGTAATGTGCATCTCGTCTCTGTTCTGTGGATAGGAAGGTAAGAATTATACTCAAGAGGTTAGTAGTTTTGAATTTAAGGGTCCATCATGTTTTTGTTTGTTTTGTTTTTGTTTTTTTTTGTTATTATTGTGCTGTCATGAAGCCTTTTTAAGGTGTTGTGTGCCTTTTCAAATTTTTTGTGAAATGATCTTCAGATGTTATGATGATGGCGTCCGTGTGGATGAGAAGTTATATCCAGCGTTAAATGATGAAAGCAATCCTGTGCTGAAGAACAAGAAAGTGAGTGAGATGCACCTCGATGATTATGTTTATCTTATTGTAAGCTGTAAATAAGCAGTGTGTTTATTTGGGATCACTAGTGTGAATAAATAAGTGTGAATATTCTCATTTCTATTTATCCTGATGTATAAATACAGAGAAGTCACTAAATTAAGTCTGATTGTTTCAAGGTAACACACTCTTTATTTTAAATATGTGTACCAGCTGTTATTATGCATTTAATCCCCAAAGACAATTGTGAGCCAAGAAAAACCTGCCAGTCAGGGAGTGGAGTGGTTCGGTTATGCTGTTTGTGCTATTTTGCTGATTCCCTTTGAGCAAGAAGTCACTGAAAATTTATGAAAAATAAATTAATTGTTGCTCTTATCACCTGTCTGTGTGTCCTGTTTATGTTGATCGTTCACCTGTGTGTTTACTGTAATCTGTGTGTTAAAATCAGTGATTTTCATCTAAAACTATTCAAAAATGTATTCTGTTTGTGTTTGCTTCACGTAGCATCGTTGCATGCAGCCAAAAGATTCTCCAGAGAGGACACCTGAAAATGACAGGCGCATGAGGAAGAAATTAGATAAGATGATGAAAGACTTTGCTCCAAAAGAACCAATAGGTAAAAGGCTATAACAGCAGTGGATTATTATTATTATTTTTTTTTGTCTGCCATTTCATACTTTCTTTTCTTCACAGTTACAGACGTGTCACCCATCATTATTGACGAGGAGAATGGAATAGTTTATAGCCCTGCTTTTAAAAGGTCAGAATATATGGCTCAGCGTTTGAAAGACATGAAGGATAAACGAGAAAACCTTTCGCCCACAGGTAAGTGCAGCAGCAGGTGAACAGCCTGATGGACTGACAGACTTAAAACACTTCAGGATCTTTGAAAGGAAGCCAACTCATGAAAATGTCACTGCCTTTCAGCTTCACAAATGGCTGAATCTCCCTCACCCACCAGATTGAAGCCTTCTCTTGGGAGCTCACCGAGTGTCCTCAAATTAATATGTAAGAAAACTGGGTGCTGTTATTGATATATCGATCTACAGGCAATGGTAGTGTGATATTTATCTTTCCTAACACAGAAAGTAAGCTTGTATATTGCTAAGAAAGGAAAGGGGTCTGTAATCGAATTTAGACAGGATGGTTTATTTTCTTTTTCAGCCAGTTTCTTTTTGTTTTCTCAAATACAAGACCAGCATTGTTTCCCTCGTAACAGTAAGAGCTCTCAAGCCAGATTCCTATTTATAATGCCAGACTGTATCCATTAGATGCCCATTTAGTGCATCAGTAGGATTGGAAACATCAATAGTACATGTTTTAGTGAAATGTATTCATTTAAAATTAAACAGGAAATGTCTGAAGGGATTTCAGAAACAACCTGTAAGAGAGAACCTGTTGTATAGTGCTGCAGTTGGCAAACAAAATGGTACATCTTACATTAAATTCACCAATACAGTGTTGAGTTTCTGTGTACAGCGAATAGAATTAAATTTCACTGTTCCCTTAGGGACATCTTTATTGACTGTCTTGGATTGCCAAGAACAGAACACACACAAAGAAAAAGACACTGTAATCAAGAGGGTAATCAAGAGCCTTTGGATAGATTTATGGTGACTGCAGTACAGTGTTGCTTTGTAGTGTCCTCTCCTAAGAAGATATCCTGGTGTTTTTATTTTGTTATATATATACAGTTCTCTTCACCACCTGTTATTTAGTTTTACCACTCCGGGCAATTACTGTGGGGGTGTAGTGTTCAATCTGGATGTGTGAAAGGCAAACAGCTGCCCGTATATTTTGTATTTACATACCGGTATTTGTATAAGGGCGAGAATTATTAGTAATCAGCCACACTGCAGAGCAAAACAATGGACAGAAGGTGGTTAAAATAAGTATGAAACAATTGATTTATTATTATTATTACTATTACTATTACACCTTAACATTTTTGTTTCTGTGTAAAGTGTACTGTTATTCTTTCTCCTACATAGATGACCAGTCAGACGATGATTCCAGTGCTTCTGTTCCTGAACTTGGTTACTCACCTGATAAGGAAGAGGGGAGAACACACACAGATGTCAGAGACCATGAACATCTTGAGCTGTCCCACAGGAAAGACTGCCTCTCACCCAACCATCATGTGGCTGAACAGGTCATAAGTGTGCCTGCCTGCCCTGACCCTGAGCATGAAGAAGGAAATAAACAAAAAAAGTCACGGAGGACCTTGGTTAGAAAAAAAGAAATGGATAAAGACAAATCAATAGATTTTTTACAAAGTCCTTGTCAGGACAGGAAGTCTGACAACAGTAAGAACGATCAGAAAGAAGGAACCCAATCACAGATAAAGTCACCTAAATTAACACCTAATAAATCTGAGAAAAGAAAACAAAAAAACACAAAAGTAAACGTTATAGCAGAGACCAAATCCCATATTTTTCCTGACACTCTGGAATCCTCTAGCTGCCTCTCATCACCTGTACAAGGTGGTGCTGCTTCAGGACAGAAAAAACCCAAAGGGGCTCAACAGTCATTTTCAGCATTGCTACGATCTTTCACTTCATCCAGTGAACACAAATGTGGCACCCCCGGTACGGCTGACAGAGGTGATGACATGTTTGAGGACTATTTCTCTTCAGCTAAACATAGCCAGAGAAAACAAAGACATCGGTCACTTAATCTACCGGTGGCAAGCGATATTAAAATACCTTTTAACTTGGATACTCTCCCAACGAATAGAAAACAAAGAAGTGAAATCTTTGGACCGAAGGGTCAAAAAAAGAGGAAACTGGAAGAAAGTGACACTGGTAAACATTTTGATCAGCAGTCTGAAACTAGCATTGAGACCCAAACTCATCAAGGGGAAGAATCTTTGCCTATGTTGGATAGTCCAAGCGTTAATAAAAAGCCAACGGGGAAAAAGCGAAGACAAAGTACCTCAACATTTACAACCATCGATAAAGCTACAAGTGAAACAACAGAAAGAAGAAGTGCATCAACTTCAGGCCAACAAACGATGTTGCCCGAGTTTAAAGCTGTGCCAGAGCTGCAGAAAAACTCTGATTTCAATGTTCCTTCTCAGATTGTGGAAAGTGAGTAGTATGGCTGCCAGAATTTAGAAAGTGTAATAATACAACCCCAGTTCTTTAAAAAAAAAAAAAAAAAAGTTCAGATGCTATGTAAGAATTAAATAAAAACGAAAAAATGATTTGCCAGTCTCATAAAATGATCTTAGACATAAACTTAGACATTTTGCATTTCATGAAAGATATGAGCTCATTTGGATTTTGAATGCAGCAACACGTTTCAAATAGCATCGAATGGACAAGAGGTTTGAAAAGAAACTGCTAGAGAAATACTACTAAACTGATAAGGTTTGTTGGCAACAGGTCTGTAACTTTTATACAAAACATCTTAGGCAGAGAGTCACCAATCTGCATAAAAAAAACAACTAAAACTTGTGGACCAATTTCAGAATATTGAAGTTTTGGAGACTATGCTATACTATGAATATCTTTTTCTCCAGTTACTGGAGAAATTAGGGCTAAAAATCGATACTGCATGCCTGTGATTTTTAGGCCCTCAGGCAGCCCTGCATTAAAACTGGCATGGTTCTAACAAGGAAATGACTGCATGGGCTCAGGAACACTTCTAGAAATCATTGTCTTTGAACACAGGTTGCCATGCCATCCACAAATGCAGATTAAAGCTCAGTGCTGCAAAAAGGTCTTATCTGAACATGATTCAGGACTCATTTAAAGTGGAAAATTATTCTGTGGTTTGATGAATAAACATTTGAAATTTCTTTGGGAAACATGGATGTCACATCCTCTGGCCTAAAGAGGAACGGGGCAATCTGGCTTGTCAGCACTCACTTTAAAAGACTGCATCTCTGATAGTCTAAGGGTGCATTAATGCTTATGGAATTGGCAGTTTGCACATCTGGAAAGGTGTGTGGATATAGATAAGTTTCAGAGGAAAATCTGTTCCCACACAACAAACATGTTTGTGAGGGAAAGGTTTTTTTATTTCAGCAAGATGATGCCAAACTGCATACTCAATCTATTACAACACAGTGGCTTTACAAAGTCTGGGTGCTGAACTGACTTGTGAAATACAAAATCTGGAAAGAAGATCAAGGACTGTTAAGGAGCTAGAATTCTATGTCAGACAAGTATGGGACAACATTCATCTCTCAAAAGTCCAGCAGCTGGTCTCCTCAGTTCCCAGATGTTTATAGACTCATATTAAACCAAGAGAGGATGCAACACAGTGGAATACATGGACCTAGCTTTTATGAGACATGTTGCTGGTATACAATTCAAAATGAACTTTAAAAGAAAAACAAAAATGTAATGGTAAAATTTCTCAATTTAAAGATTTGAGATGATTTCTCTGTTCTACTGTGAATAAAATGTGGCTTTATGAGACTTGTAGATCATGACATTGTGTTTTTATTTACATTTTACAGTGTCTCAGCTTTTCGGGGGTTTGGGTTAAAAATGAACCCAGGACTAAGGCCTGGTCTGCTCTAATCACTTCATTATGAACTGAACAAATCATATTGATAACATGGCGGGAATCTTCACAGATGTTTATACTGTTGTCTGTAATCCCTGGGTTTGTGTGTGGCTTCACATGGCTTGCAGTATAATTATTTCAGCCAGTCTAAACATTTTTGTAATGCATGGTTCTTACAAGATAACATTAATAAACAAATGAGGCCTTTATGAAAGCTCTCTCATAATAATCTGTAGGTGTGTTTAACTTTTAAAGGCCTAATATCTTATTTATATATAGCACATAGTTAAATTAGATTTAAGTTGCACATAAAAGTGATCTTCCTATGTCACTGTGGGTTTTCTCTGGTTTCATTTTGCGAGTTGCAAGTTAGATTATTGGCTCCGTTTCCATATTTCCCAATGAATGCTGAGGTCTGACTCCTAAGATCCTCAACAGGATAAGTATAAACCTGGAGAAACTAAGTATGGATCAACAGATCATTTAAATTTAAGTGCTTTATTTACTGTCCAGGAACTAAATGAAGTAAGCACGTTGTAATCCTGGGCAGCCTGATCAGTTAAAATTATAGAGAAATCAAAATGCACAGTGTCATGTGGTAGTAAGTAGTGTAAAGTTGCAGCTTTCATTTAATGTTTCTGTGCACAAATGTGCAGACATGAATGCACACACATACAAAACAGCACCTGTTGTGTGATAGCTCGTGTAAAACCACCCCACCACCACACACACACAGTTTTAAATTGTCTTGTTTTCCAATGTAGGTAGAGGAAATGAATGTACAGTTGCAGCTGGTTTTGCAGAGAGCCTAACTGAAGGAAATTACAATAAGCAAGTCAGCTTGACTCTACAGAAAATGGTTAACAAAACAAAGGTAAGAAGACTTCACATCTGTTCTAAATGTGTAATTGAATTCAACTCTTCAGTTTGACAGTTTAGTCTCCATGCCTTAATTGAAAGACATTATTTTTGCACTGAACAATGCGTGTTTACGGTACATTTCCTACTGTGTTGTGGGAAAATTGGAAAGCAATTGCAAAAAACAGGATGTTACAAGTATAATGCCACCAGTGGGAGGTTTACTGAGTCATTAAAGATATTGCTCGTGTATGGGAGTTTGCAGTTTTAATTATAAATCTCTTATTTTCTTATTTATATAGTCGCTTTCTTTGTTGTGCTTTGTTGCCAGCTAAATTGCCTATATTAACCCTTTCAGACACACATTGATATTACTTTTCTTTCTTTAGTTTAGTGGCTGTGGTTACTTCCAGCTTACAGCCAGTGTGGGCTTTGTACAGCCCATTGTTTATCTTCCTTCGTCACATAGATAGATAAAAGGGAACATGGTGTAAGAGAACAAAAATATTATTTTCCCCATGTTTGTCTATAATATAGGAAGTTTAGGAAGTAAACCAAACATCGCTTGTGTGTGTAACTTCCTAATAAGTATTTCCTCCGTAAGGTCATACACTTCCATGGCTGTAGGCGTTTGACGCTACTGACGGTACTGTCGGCTCCTTAGGGTTTCCTGTGTTTTGCCTCTGTGATGGTACCATACAACTTCCTTGCTTGTGAAATGCACCTGGGTTGTGTTTTCGTTACACTCGTAACCTCAACAAGCTGTAGATGAAAATGATGTCATATCCCCGGAGGATCTTTTATTAGTTAACTTTATTATAGCTTGATTACAAAGAGGTTGTAATTGTTGTTTTGGTTTTGTAAAGATTGTGATGATGGATTAATCTCCCTATAGTCCTGGGAAATACAGTCATCAGAGATAATTTCTTGTCTTATCTTTAAAAGTGCTTATATAAAAGTTAAAACTCATATTACACAGCTTTAGGTTAAAACTGCAAATTTGTAACATAATTTTAAAGTTCTGGACATGTCGTCAGCTTATACTTATTAAATACAACTCAGATATTAATGGGACCTTTGCTCTTCTTTTGTCTTACACTTCCTACCTTTGCGTGTTCTCAGATATCTCACAAAGATGCAGTTCTTTAAAAGATCATATTTTGGCATTGTCAGTTTACTTTGTGATTTTATGTCTAAGGCACTAAAGCTGTGGATGTACACTTACTGGTCTCTTTGTTAGGTACACCTTGCTAATACTGGGTTGGATCTGCTTTTGGTTTTTGCTTTATTTCTTCACTGCACAGAAAAACAGCAAGATGCTAGAAACATTGCTCAGAGATTTTGGTCCATGTTGACATGATAGCATCACATAATTGACCACATTTATCAGCTACACATTCATGTTGTGAATCTTGCGTTTCGCTACATCCCAAAGGTCCTCTATTGGGTTGAGATCAGGTGAAAGTGTTGGCCATTTGAGCACAGTGAACTCATTTTGTTCAGGAAACCAGTTTTAGCTTTGTAACATGGCACATTACACGGAATCACTGACTTCTTATCAATTCACATCCCTACTCAGAGAATTTCCACGTTCTGCGACCCTTCTCTGTAAACCCTCTTCTGGCACCAACAATAGTGCCACTTCATCATCTTTCTTCCCCACTCTGTTGCTCAGTTTAAACAGATGTACCTATCAAAGTTGCTGGTATATCATCCCTATCGTTTTCCTAGTTTATTATAGGTTAAACAACTCTCTAACATGCTCAAGAAATATTATGTAAACCTCACTAATGTTCATGTAAATTATTCTGTGTTGCAGCAAGTAATAACCTGGCTGTTTTATTGTTGTTGGCTCTCAGTGGATCCAGTTGATCTCTCCGTGATTGTCTGAACTGCTTCATTTTAACTTTGTGCTGAATAGTTGCCATCAAGGAGATCTAGTCATACTGAGAAGAATTTCCTTCATTTGTGCTGCAAGTGTTTGTGCTCTGCCGCTTTGCTGGTTCACACCAGCTCTTTGTCAGAGGCTAATTCATTCTCATTGCCCTTTACTTGTGCCAGAACATGACCACTGCATAAGATAGAGTTTCTTTAAGGCTACTTTCAGAGTATCTGCACATACTTTCAGTTGTTTGACTTGGCTTGAAAGAATTTAAAATGAGCTTGTTTCATCAACTTTTTTCCCCCAGTCATTTAATGTCTATAAAATAAATTGCAATATCAAAATAGTGACACAACTACTGACTGCCTTCCCAAGGGGCCTTCTTGGTGATAATGTGTTTTTTGACCAGCATGGTGTCAGCTCGTGGACGGTTTTGGCTCTACTGTTCTCAGCAGACCTTAACCCCTGACTTCCAGCTTGGTGGGGGCTGACATCAGTGTGTGGCAGGAAAGGTCTGGTGGTCCTGTTTGTGGTTAGGTGTTTGTGCTGCTGATATTTTTCTGTATTAGTGCCAGGCATGTGGTTAAATAGACCACATCCACCAGGCTGTACATTTACTGTTGTTACAGTAGTCAGCGTCTCTGAAAGTGTTTTTCATCTTTCCATGGCCTTGATGTTTTTGCATCAATGCTACAAAACATTCAGCTGGTTTGTAAAAAAAGTGCATTGCCACTGAAAGAAAAACTCTTTTACTTGTTCAGTGCTGCATCATTCAACAAAAATCAAATTACAATATTTACACACAAAAGAGATATAATGCGCAGTTTCAGTTTCCTGGTCTCTTTGTGTAGCTGCTGCTTGGCTACTTTAAAGTGAAGATTGTTGTTCACAGATTTCTCTCTTCCTCTCTGATTTGTGTCCCTATTAAACACAAGCCAAGAAACAAATGAATCCAAATATTCATTTTTAATCAAAACGCTGTATCTACTCCACTTATGCTTGATTGCCAAAAATGTGATGGCTGTTCCTGTAACACTAAGGATTATAAGTAGCCAAGAAAAATACAAGAGGTGTGAAACCAATGAACACAGACATTTCAAACATTTACTGGCAGTGTGTGGTTGTCATTTATGTGAACACAGATTTGTTCATTCTTGTAAGCTTTGTGGGTTCATGTTTCTTGCAGGCACTGAGAACATTCGTCATGACAAGCATGCCTACTGAGTAAGTAGGCATGTGCTTCTTTGAATACCACCAGCTTCATATTCTTTAATTTTATTGTGTTAATTAACAAGTTGGTAAAAGAAGGCATCTAATTCTTATTATTCGTCTCTTGTAGGAAGCAGAACACAGTGGTTCAAGTGGTGAAAGCACTCGGTGGTTTTTTAATTGTTGACCGTGTTTGTGAAAGCACAACTCATGTGGTGTCTGGGGAACACAGGCGGACTCTCAATATTTTGCTGGGTATAGCTCGTGGCTGCTGGATCCTCTCATTTGAATGGGTACGTGGACATTTGAAATTATTTCAAAGTTAAGATGCAGGGTGATTCTGTCTTATCTCTAATCTTTTGAGTAGATACTCTGGTCTTTGGAGCAAAGGCAGTGGATTCCAGAGGAGCCGTATGAACTTTCAGATCAATTTCCTGCAGCACAGGTAAGTTCAGAACTACTCAAACAGTACTAGTAAAAGGGTCTTTGACAGATTTACTACCAGCATTGAGTTTACAGGAAAGCTTTTTATTTTTTCCAGTAGGGTAAAAAAAAGCTGTATCGTCTTATCTTCACATCGTTATTGGTTTAACTAGTTCAAAATCCTCTTGAGATTAAAGCCTTTTTCAGATATGACTCAACAGTATTAAATAATCTCTTCTCCAATTTATTACTCTCCAAATGCAATAAAAGATATTTTTTATTTTTCCAGGACATATATTTTAGAGATTTTAGTGGCACCTTAAACATAATCTAGAAAGCATTCCACTCATGCTTTAAGTCTCATTACTGCCAGTCATCCATTTACAGTAGGCTTGTTTTTCCTAAAGCATCCTGTGTGAATTGTGGATGTTGCCTCTTCCTGCACTTGCCATTCATGAATCACTGTCCTGTCCTGCCCTGCAAGGAAAGACTTGGGGTCTTAATGTAGACGAATGTCAGCATGTTTCCTCTTAAAATTGCCTGATGGCTTTTGTTGTGACAGATCAAATATTTTATATCCCCATGGCCTTTTATCATTTGGCACACCACATGCTTCCCTTTTTCATTCAATTCTTGTGGCCTCTATTGTGTGGTGTGGTGTTCCTTCAGCTGTGGCCAGTTAATCATAGAAACAGATTTTAATAGTATTGTCTTTTGTTTTTTTTAATTCTGTCAGATAATTTGTGATAAAAATTTGGTTCTCTTTTGTTATTTTTTATTTATTTTATTCCAAAAGCATGTAGCCAGGTGCCATTTTTATACCAATTCAAATCTTTGTAGCCGTGATGGATCTACTCTTAACTATCCCTCTACAGTCTCTGCATTAGGCCAGCAATAAAGTGGTGTAAATCAAATGATCAAGACTACTCTTTACTAGAATAAGAGGAGGTTTGCATCAGTCTAATATCTCTTGAAATATCGTTACAAACTGAATCAGTTTATCTATATATAATGCAGCACGTGAAAACTAGGCTTAAGTCACTTTTTTATATTTCTTACAGTTTGAAAAATTCTAGACAAACATCCAAAAATGGATTTAAATAGTTTTTTGGTTTATTTTTGTATGAAATTTTACGACGGCAAACACTGGAAAATCTACTCTGTTCTCGATTGCGTCATTTCCCTGATGTTTTTATACATTACTTATTACATTACTCAACTGCCGTCTTGCAGTCAAGTTTGTTGCTCTACATCTTTCAATGGCTTTTCTCATTCTAGATTACCATCAGTAGCTAAACATGCATTGGTCCTTTGAGGCTTTAAATCCGAAATGTGCAGCTGAATCTAATAATGGCAACAATAAAATCACAAGTTTGTAGCATGTAGAATTTATTGTGTATTGTGGAAAAGATAAAATGACAGAAAGATTTGAAAGATCTTAAACAACACTTTAGCTGTATGGCAGATCAGCATCCACAAGGCTGTTTATTCTTTGTCACATGACTTATGCTTAACTATTATGTCACCCACTACAATGCAGAATCAACCTCTCTGCCTTGTGGTTGATTTTTAACATTCAATATCAGGTTTATAACAGCTACTCAAGCATTACATGTCCTAGTCTCCTAAAGCCAGTGTTAACTGGTGTCCAATTTTTCTTTGTTGTAGTTTGTTGTAGCTTCAAAAGAACCATTACATAAAAATGCAGATTAAAAAACATTCCCAGTACTGTAGAATTATATTAAAATAATTAATTTCCCTTCATGTGCAATAAAATTAATAACTAGCAATAAGAAATCTCCTTTCTTATATGATAAAGTTTAAAACCAACCTTAAAATCTACTTATAAATTAAACAACAAATGTACATATAATCTCTATAGCAAAACATTGTTATCATAAGAGAAACATTTTGTGGTATTTTTACATTAACATTTACATTTTGAAAAATGTTGACAATGCAAAAAAAAACTTTCACCAGATGTTTATCAGCATTTTGTACCATCGTCTCTATTATACAATGACATTGGCAGCTGTTTTTAAAAAATAGTTCAACTGTTAAAGTGATTCAAAGAAATTAAATGAATCTGATAAGCTAGCTGAATAGAGCCTGACCGATATTTTAATATATTTTAATATAACTCATTTTAATTACTATTCAAATAACTGTAAATACTACAGCTATGTGTATTGCTGTGACTCTCCATATTTCAAAATCTACCACAGAAAGATGCACAAAGGTGTATAAAAATATACGCACAAAGTGTTTTGGATCCCTTGAGAATTTTTATTTTTGGTCTTGTTGTTCCCATTTTCTTTAATCTGACTGTTCAAAGGGAACCCGAGAAGTCTGCTGGCCGGATCATCATTGTAGTGGTCTTCAGTGAGTAGCCTGAGCCTTTCCAGTAGTACCATTTGATTCCATTGAAGCGATTGGCGTTTTGGCCCTTTTGGTAATACATCCCATTCAAGTTGGACGGACCACAGGCATCAAACCACCAGCCTACAATAGAAAAACATTATTAATTTAACTGTTGTGTACTTTTTTTAGAGGTGGTAAGTTTGTGTTTAGACACATTACAACTAATCTGCTTGTTTAGATCCATTATACAAAACAACAGATTGTAAGGACAGTTATGTCTAATGTAGGCTTGAGCTGCCTACATTGGGGGTGGGGGGTCATTAATGTACCCTGTAAAGTAGTATTGCTTGAGGAAATTTGTCAGATTTCTCAGAAGCCAGTCCGGAGGAGCAAATGGCCTTGTGAAACTAGCGTAGTGCCCATTTGGGGAAAGTGTAAGCAGGTTATTTTTCTAGCTAAAGTTCATAGATTTCCTCTAAACCTGTGGCAGGCAGGCAGTCATAAAGTTACTGTTTTAAGAAGAGGGCAGCTATATAAGGATACGGTCAGTCAAATCAAATGTGTGTCTGACTGTGCGTGTTTAAAAAGTGACTGTCCGGAAAAGGTAGATGCCAGGTTTCTCAAGAACTGCTCATCCATTTGGGAAACCAGAGAGAAACAAAAAACAAAACAAAAACCCCAGAATTAAGTAAAGAAAGCGGACCCAATGTCTTTATGGAAACCACTTCGGGTTTTTAGAGTGATTACTTTTTGTGGAAGTTAGAACATTTTGGCCGGGCCTCATTTTTAAATTTTAAACCCATTTTAAAGTTAAGGTTTTTTGTGTTTATGGCGCTCCTCACCCACTCATCTGAAAATCCTTGAACTACACACAGCACTTACTCTCATACTCAGCAGCACACATACAGAAGAACTTTCAGACAGATTATTAATGGGGGTTTTTTAACCCTCGGCCTGACAGACGATCCATTTTATGCTATTTAAGTAACCATACGTCCATTATCATTTGTGATAGAGTCAAAATTCAAATGGTTTCAGAATGAAGTGAAGACGTGCTTTTGGGATATTTGGTGTATCAAGGTAGCACAAAGCATTCACAAGGTACTGCTGTCTGAGCACCGGCAGAAAAATAAGCTCCACCTAGGTTTTACCATGTGTGCTTCACATTAGCAAAACTCCTCAACTATTTCTGCACTAGAGAGAAAATTTATATGGTTCCTGAAAGATAAGAAGTATTTTGTAATTTACAAAATACAGCCAAAATTACAAAATAAGACCTGACAGGCTGTAGAATACTTGGCTGATAAAGGGTTAAAAAACTTGTTATTTTTGTGTGTTGTTTTGAAAGACATTATAGTGAGAAGTGCATTTAGCCCCGTTTAGATCCAGATTTATTGCATTCATTAGCATTTTTGTTTATTTCAATTTCATGCTTGTAATGACAGATCCCACTTTTCTCTTTTTGCTGGACCAGTGCCCCTCTGTTACAATTGTGTATAATGTGCTCAAAGGAGTCCCCTGTGAGAGACCCCTCATGGGAAAAAAAGGATAGGGTAAGGGTTTGTGTGTTTTCATGTTCACTTGGCAAACCCCAGTACTGAAGGAGGCAAACTTCTGGCAGCTGAGTTACTTTACGGGGAATGGACGAGGACCTTTAAGCCATCAGTAGAGAGAGGGAAAAGCTCTGTTCCCAGGCTATTAATGTGAGCCATTGTAGAGACTGAATTCCCCGATGAGTTGATCAGTGATTAAGTCTGAGCTAATTGTGCTCTTTGACACGACTACAAAAGGATGGCTGCCCTTAAATTGGCCTTAAAGATTTTTGGGGCAAGTGCCAAGATTTTGTATGGATGGGAATTTGTTCCAGAAAATGTCCATTACTGATTGACACGTTTTTATTTTTTAATTTTCCAAGCTAAGGCATGATATTTACAGTAGTGTGTTCCTACCTCCTGTTGTCAGTTGTGAACATTTGCAAACACATTTGTCATGGTCTGCATCCTTTGTACTGAATTCACTTCCTGGCTGCCCAATGCTGCTTATTTTGCCTGCCGTTCCGCTGTAGCCTTTAAGGTGTATCCTGTAAAATGGAAAAGGGAAAATGAAGGAAGAAGAGGAAGTCTGTAATTTCTGTTCCTCAAAAGGCATTGCTCAACCTCACTTATGTACTTCTTCGGCCTAACAGCAGAAGAACAGAAGCCAGCGCTATTTAATTTTGTTGATACTTGTGTCTAGCAAATATTTTAAAAAAAACTACTTTTATTTTATGACAGTGAAGTTTTTTTGTAATGCTATTTGTCTGTTTTCTTTTTAGTTATCCGGCATCGCTGAGCAAAAAAGATCTCAACACCAAATTAGAGTAGAGTGGAGACCTCAATAAAGCTGTGTTGAAATGGGACATTTCAAGCTCTGATTGTCAAATTAAGCTTCAGGTATAGAAGTCAGCTTTGATTGGAAAGCAAAAACATGTTTGGAGGTTGTCTTATTGTCAGGAAAGAATGTCTGAAAAACTGAGGCTTTTAATGCATTTCCTATTTTTCATGTACTGAAGAGCTTTAGTACGTTTTCTTTGGGCTGATGCCAGTACATCAGGATCAGGAAGTATATAGTGTTATACAGCATGAAACACTATCCAGGGACATTTCTAGAGTGGGTCCAAATAGTAGTTGTTGTTCAGCAGTTAAAATTGTATAAATGATAGTGATGAGTGATGAGGTCAATCAACTCAGTAGTCTTGTGTTTGTCAGTAAGGTAAAGGACGCATACTTGTGATGATCTAAAAGTTTGCATCCAGAGTAGCTGAAAACATTTTAAAATATTACACCCATACTTTTCTAATGCAGATTCAACTTGATGTTCACGTGTTGGAGATTGCACTCTGCTGCATTATGTTGAGAATATAGCTTGTTTTGAGGCTACTAGCTTCTCTATATTTACATATTTAATTTCATTGAGTTTCCAGGCTATGCTTTAATTATGTCATGTTATCTTGGCTCAAAATTAGCAGCAGTTTTTAGTATGTGTTAAGGATATCAGTCTTCAAAAGTGCTTTCGTAACAGTGTATAACTTGCTGATGGGCTTTTTTGTCCTTAATAACTTGAGCTGCACGAGCAGAAACATTTTGCTGCTCAAAGCATGAAATTTAACAAAATATTAATTACTTGCCACTTGGGGCCTGATAGATTTATTTCAACATACTTGTAATTTTGTGCTTCATTGTCAAGAGAAAATTGGTCGTATTGTGAGAATCCAGAGTTTCCTTCCCAGTCACTCAGCTGGATCCTTAATTTGTAGGACTGTTGATTTGACAGTCTGGAGACAAATTCATTTCCTAACCAGAATTCTCCAGAAGGTTCTCCGAATCCCTGAAAGTACACAAAAGAAAAGTTATAAAACTGTGTGAATGTCCTGCAGTCATTGCTTTTCAGTTTAACAAGGAGTACACCAATGGGAGATCAGAATGTGCTACATTTTTGACTATAACATTAAAAGTTATTTTTCCTCTGAATATAAAATATTTAATCTGTTTACAAAATCCAATTTAAGAAAAAATCACAAATATTCACTTTTACAATAAGAAGTTAATGAAAAAACCATGTCAGTTTTAACTACGCTTGCATTCATAGTGTCAGCCCAGTTGTATCCTACTTGTCGTTGTACAATTTCAGGGGCATTGGCTGTAATAACAGTGGAATTGAATATGATACTTAATGACAAAGAGCGAAAAATATGTATAGCCTCTTTCTAAAATGTGAGGGGGTAAATGCTACTATTATTTTCCTGAACAGAAGATGGGCATTGCTTCTCTGTGTTAGTGGTTACGGTTTGTTCCTTCTTTGAATTACCTCAGAGGAGACAATCTCCAGCTCCTTAAAATATAGTCAATGGCCCAAACCAAATCTGACCACTGTTGGGCTGTTTGATTTGGAATGGAGGCCGTAACCTGGGTAATATTATTTTTAAGGGAAGAATTTCTTCCTCGAAGCTTTTACCTTTTTGTACTCTTGCCACGTACGGTGAAAGTCAACACGGCCGTCAAAGCGTTTTTGTATAACAGTCCAGCCACCTCCTTCTGTCTCCATGTCACAGAAAGCCTACAGACACAATGAAAAAAAGAGGAGTGAAAATTTATTCAAATATAATCCTCTGTAAACAGTGCATACTTATTTATATTTTGACCTAGATAAAATAAATGTGTTCTAGGTTTCAGAAGTGCAGTCAGAAGTTTTAAAAAGTATCTAAGGAGATCACAGTTGTAGCTCAAGCATGCGCGTTGCTGATAAAAGTCAATGAACGTTTTAAGCTAACCTCGCTGCCCTTTTTAAAAGACAAAACTGAATTTCTCCTAAAGCAGCATGCTCTGTTTTATTAACTGATAGGTCAGATCATGCCTGTGTGAATGTTTATGTACATTTTGAAGATTTTCAGTATGTGCTGGCACTGATACATGTGTGACGTACGAGTGAGTGATTTTTAATGATCTAAAAAAGTGTGCCTTACCCATTTATGGCTCAGTCACACGAGAGAAAAAATAGGATGGCAACATCCTTGTCACTAGGAAGGCAACTTGTGTCCAAACAGTCATGGTCCAATTGGGACTGACTTCACTCTCCAACAGATTAGCGAAGGTTTGCAAATAATTGCTGCTTAATTTATAAATGTGTATGGATTGCCAACATATTTCAATCAGTCTGCATCAATGAGCACAATTAATCTGCAACAGGGGACTCAACTGGTTGAAATAATTTCTGTTTCCAGTCTACTTGAATTGCTTTTTATTGCTTTTGCTGTGTACGTAGATGGCACCAAATTTAAGAGTTTTGTGGATTTTTCACTGTTAACTGCCGTGTTGTCACAGATTGCATATAATCATCAACTTGCTGTTCAGTCACAAAGTAATAGCAGACCGTCTTTGTCTTATTTCTGTTTTACCGCAATCTTGAGGCTCCAAAGTTGTTTTAAAGACACATTGATTGCGAGTGTTTGCAGATTTTGCCCTCATCTTCAAAGCAACCTTTTCAAAGGGAACAAGTTTAATGGGCATGGTTGCAGTCATTTTGTTTGTCCCATACCCACCAACCACTGTTTTTTCTAGTATGACTGTAGCATGATAATGTAGCATAAAACCAGCTGAAAACAGTCAGTCAGGCCTACTTTACCTTAACCTCCATTGTACTGTTGGGTAATGTTAGCGTGTAGACACCACTGTTGGTATTTCCTGATTTGTAGACGGCAGCACAGTCCATGAATGTAGTAGGTGTGTCCCGCATCATGACAGTTTTAGGACCTGTAGAAGAAATTAACTTTTTCATTTTAAACAACTCACAGCTGTATAGCATTTAGCTGTCAGGTTGTGCTAAGCTAATATGTTTGGATTATGATAAAAGTTCTGCATGTTTCTTTAGTCTCAAAACGTAAAGTTTAAAAGACTTAAGCTGATGGGAAACAGCTAGCCTAGGTAGTATAAAATCAAACGAAATAGCAACAGCTTGTAGCTTCATCTTAACTGATTTAATGCTATTGGTCTCGACTTTTACTTTTACGTCAAGCTGTCTCAGCCTACATGTAAGGTCTACGGTCGGACCCCTTAGCAAATGTAGGCTGACATAAATGCTACTTAAAAGACCCCCTACTTGATCTTTCATTTTAAAAGAGGTTACAATGGCCTGATGAGGGGCTGCCTCACCTTGAGCGGTGCCAGAAGCGATGTTAGAAATGAGGTTGTTCACAGTGTCCAGTAGCTCCTGCTGCTGATACTGCAGGGCTGTGTTGTTGGTTGAGACTTTGAGCAGTTGCTGCTCCAGCTCACCGATGATAGCCGTCTGCTTCAGTATCAGAGTCTGGAGCTGCTCCTTTTCTTCTTGAAGCGTCTTCATCTCCACCTGCCTCTGCTCCTCCATCTCTTTTACTTTCTTCTCTAGAAAACTGAGGAGAAGCATGCAGGTTCAGCAGGTAGCTTCTTCATTGCCTAAATACTGCTGCTAGTGAATTTGAAAATTTAAAATTTTTCCCATTTTGTTTGCTTTCCTCACCTGTTCTTGTCATTCAGTTTGTTGATGTCGTTTGTTTGGACAATTAGTTGCTTTTCCAATTTGTTGGTTGACAAAGAGTTTTCAAGAAGCTGGCGCTCAATCCGAGTTGTATGATGAATAACCTAAAATTAAAAGAACGAAATGAAGCACAGTGTCTTAGCCATATCTCATTATAGGTCATCCATTGATTCTGTAGACTTGAGACTTGAGATTGTGCTGTAAATGTTTTGTACTGTCTTTATGTCAATTGGTTGCCAATATCCTAAGAATTGGATGGACCCAAATGAAACACTCTTTTACTTTGGATATAATGAAATTAAATATTATTGTGCTTTCAGGTTTAATACAACAGCCAATTTCCTGGAAATAAAAACCTTTAAACATGTAAATAAGTCCTAAATTTAATAAGAGTCAGAGATATCAGTCAAGAGCCAATCTGGACATGAATCTTTGTATTTCGTCACGTTGATCAAGTTAAACTGGGTTTGCGCCTGTGAACAAATAACCATTTTAAAATGGAAAAAAACATGACAGGAAAGAACAGCCAAGTTCCAATACAGCAGACATACCTGAACAAGGGGAAACTGAGAATCCACGTATTTTCACAAACCTACGTATTGAACTGCACATGGGGTTGGGGACCTTGCCACCAATTTCCCAGTTCGGAGGAACTGAACTCAGCAAAAAGCAGCTTGTTTACATGGATCCTAGCTGTGTGTCTCCAATGGAGCTGTTGATGTCTTTGAACAGACGGATGTCTGATTGTGACAAACTGATAGACCCTTTCTCTGGGAATACAAGTGTGCTAATAACAGGAAATGCTGTACAGTTGGCTCACATAAGGTCATTGACGTGTAGCCACAATAATAAACTGACGCCATCATGCCTGTTTTTCTCTCTGCTTAATTTTTTTTAACACTTGCAAACGATAATATTTATTGCAGCGTTTCACTGAGTAGGCTGTTATTTCTGCTTTTGAGGAATAAACAAAATGTGCAGTTTCACCTGTGCCTCCACATTGGTCAGTTTCCTTGTTTGCTCAGCAGTTTGACTTAGCAGGTTTGTCCCGATTTCAATCATTGTAGCGGTGTGGTTGTGTACAGCAGTCTGTTGGATTTGGATCATGTCCTGCTTCATGCTGTCCTGTATGTAGCTCTCAAGCTGCAAAAGAGAACGATGATAATTAGGTTTAGACAGTTTTTGTGAGCTACCGATTCTCTTCATCACCTGGTCATTTTGTTGTATATAATCCTGTGTATTAGGGGTAATACAGAGGTCTACATATTGACATTAGTATGGGACACAGAGATTCTGTTTCTCATTGGTTGTGGACAAGCAAGAAATCAGGAGTTAAATAAAATGTTTCTCATGAGCTAAAGCTACTTTCAGGTACTCGCTTATTCACAAGAGGTCACCACAGCAGGCAGCTCCCTTCCTAACGCAACCCCCAAAGGGATTTGTGTCTCCTTCTGGGATTTAACGGGCGCTAACCTGACGCTTGTTTTGTGAATATGTGAGCCATTACACCTGCCTCCCTAAAACTGTATGGACTCTGATAATATATATTTTTTATAATCTGTAACCCTAATAAATGTAAGTGCTCTGTGTATTTCATTAGTAATGTGGATGATAATGTAAATGTCGGAAATAGGACGATAATACAGTGAAAACATGCACCAAGATTGATTTTTAAGATGGGACCACAGGGATAGAAATTTACAAAGGTTGCCCATCATGAGGCCTTTTCACTGAAAACCTGTCTCGTTTCAGTGTCAAACATTACGTAACCTTGCCCGTGTCAAACTTCTTAATGATTTAGGGATTTGTTCTCGTCTACCTTACTGTATTGCCAGATTTAGACCCAGACTAATCATTAAGTTATTTCCTGCATGGTGTTCCTGAGTGGCAATCAGGTCACACGACTCGTAAACAGGATGGAAGTGCTGAGTGAGAAGTTACATCCTTCATGACAGTGTGCAACTTGTGTGCAACTGGAAACCAGCGTCAGTCGAATATCGATGTTATCTCCTCTTAGTTTGCATAATCACTGTTGTTATTTATTCATCAGTCAGAAATGCAACGGCAGACATTTTATTTGACTACTAATACTTATGCTAAAACAACCAAAGGCTGCAATTAGTGCTGATTTTGTTTGTCTTCCTCTCTTGCTGTCTAGTTTGTTTATGTTCTCGGATTCACGCAGATATGTGGAAGGGTGTCATTTGAATTGTTGGCAGGATGTCCCATTGATAGTCAATGATCTAATCAGTTGTTTACTCTGTGTGCCTCAGAGGCATCAGTGAGGCAATGACTGTGTTCCTCAGTCATGTGACAGACATTTTTTCTCCAGCTGTCATCAGTTGGTGCGGCATGAATAGTACTTTCATTAATGAAATGAGTACACTCTAATAATAAAGCACAACAAACCTACTGATTTGCAACTTTTTCTTTTCTAATGTGCAACTTTATTTAAAGACCCCCAGTATGCTTATTTGACTGCTGTGAAGTCCTCTGCATAGATGGAATTGCTTGTTTTTTCAGATTATTTTCTTTTCGTCTAATCTCTTCCATCCATCCACCAAACCATTGATGGATGGAGGTGATGATGAGATTTATAACCTCAGTGAGGCAGGGCTGTGAGGCATTCATTCAAACATGAAGCAGGCAATATTTCAATTCACCTTAGCTGCTTATTGTTTTTTAGGGTTACATGACATACATTTTTCTCAGTGGAGCTTTTAATGAAGAGTTAAAATAGAGTTTGAGCGCTCTGGAAAGCTGTGCCTGAACACGCTCTCACCTGCTGGATTAGATGAGCCTGAGTATCTTTTGCTGTTCTGATGTTGAACAAATATGTCTCTCTTACTTTATTTGCGATGACGGTGTTCACCTCACTTTTAATACACACAACAAATTTCTGCTTAAAATTACTAAAAAGTCTCCCTACAGCTATTGGGTAGCAAAGTCATTGTCACAGTCAGCACAGTTTCCAAATGACACTTCAGTGTCATCAACTGCTGTGAGTTTTCAGTTATTCATTATGGCAGAATTAAGAAATACATTGGTTTGTTTTGTATATTAGTATATGCCTTAATACTTAATATGACATAGTGCAGCTTTTTCACACCTGAGTTGTGAGTTCTTCTCCCTAAAGTGTTAATTTGAGGCAGACATGTAACAGATGAAGATAAGGGAGTCGTCTTCTGTGCGCAGAGACTGATGTGAAACAGATGAAGTGCGCTGCTCCAAGTAAAACCACATTTTTAGTGCCACATACTTAATTAGCAATCTTCTTTAGTCTGTAAGAAATATCTGGGCGATCAGTACATTAGACGTGGCTTTGGATAAATGTTCGTTTGTATTGTGAACAGGCTGTGATTTCTGAGGCAGCGCTTGAGTCTTTGTGTGAGTATAGCGCCATGTAACGGATCAGGGTTTGTTTTATGTTACGAGACGGGGGTCGTGTCATCAAACTGTGAGATGCTTTTTGTGTTTCTGGCTCGTCTTGTTTCGTTCTGATCATTAATCACACTCAGAAAAGGCCCAGGAAAAGAAACATCTCGCTTCTTTTGCTTGAACATGTAATGGCTCAGTAAACTGAAAGGAAAGTGTGCATCCACTCGTGTGGACACCTGCGCCTGCAAGTCTTTGTCAGTCCGGGTTGAATAAAGGTGTCTCACAGACACTGAGCACATTTTTTTGTGTCAATTTCAAATGTCATTAAATCAAAATAGATTCTCAAAGAGCCTTTCATCCATTCATCCATCCATTTTCCCAACCACTTATCCAACTTAAGGACGTGGGAGAGCTTTCAGAAGAGTCTTTCAGTCTTACAAAAACAAGTTTTGTTTTGTTCTTTCTTTTTTGTTGAATATGTGGTTGTTGGTGCTGTGATTTCTTTTAACTGCTTCTATGTAACTACACAGTGAGAGAGAAAAAACTGTTCTTGTTTTAATTTGGTCAAAACTTTCTCATATCAGAGAGCTAGTGGTCCGACACAATGAGCCATTCACCACGTGAAATGTGCAAGTTTCACATAATCATCTGTTCCACCCATAAAAGTATATTTGATACTTGCACGTAAGTGTAGAGGCAATATGGTGAGAGAATAATTTACTAGTCTTTGCCCACGTTGGGACAAAAGATCGGCATGAAAGTATCTCCACTTTGACACCCCTGTGGTGACTCCTTCAGCTCTTCACCACATTTTGTCCTCTTTCACATCATTGCAGTTTTTGGTACCTACGGAGGCTTTCTGTCATTACTCTTAACTTACTGCGATACAGTTTAACCACTGCGTTTAAATTTCTTTCACTGATGTCAAGGGTGTGACACAATTTTACCTTAAGCAGCCACTGCGTGTTGTTCTCCATGCTGATCTCCAGTTGTTCCAGCCTCTGAATTGACTCGTTGTCCGTAGGTCCGTCCTTCTGGACAGGATAGTTGTAGTTGTTATACTGAGTTTGGCAGTTATCCTGCTCAGGCAGCAGAAACGTATAGCTGCAAGGGCCATTTTGGATTTGATATTGTGTTTTCTCAGCAGCACTGAATCCAGTTCCCAGACCAAGGCACAAGCTTAAAACTAGTAGGTCCACATTCAGCATCTTCATTGTAGATCGAGTTATGTTAAACTTACAAATAAACCCCCTTGGATTTTCAAGGTTTCTTTAATCTTATCTCTATCTGATTAGATATCTTCTTCCAGCAGCATCCAAGTGTAAACAGCTCTCTTGAGTTTCTGCAGGTTCCTTTTATTACCTCTCAGTGGTAGGAGGAGAAGAAGCCATCAGGAATGAGAGGTAGTGTGTCCTAAGGTTGATGGTGCCAGACTGCATGTGCTCGCCTTTCATTAGACCCCTGACCACTTGCTATAGTGCTTTAAACTGTGAGTTTAAACCACACCCCCTTGCCTTTGGCCAGTCAGTGTGAAGAGCACTGAAGTGGAGATTCCTTTCAGTACACGCTCGCTGAGCAACACACAGGAGCAGATGCACAAACTACACATCTTCTACTATATCCTCCACAATACCCACATGTTTTTTTTGCTTTAGTTGAACAACTACTCAGGATGCAGCTGTCCACCTTCAGCACACTCTTTGATAGTAGCAGCGTCCATCCCATTCATTGAAAAATGTTTCCCGGTTTACAGCAAGCGCCCTGAATGGGAGATTCAAAGGAAGAAGTGTCCATTTCAACTTTATTATTAACTATTTCCTGTTTTGTACATATAAGCAGCACCTACATTAAATACACTGTCCTCTTTTTTTTTTTTTAATAAAATTGGTTTATTTGATAAGCTCAAAATTTCTTAAAACTCTAAATAGATTTTCATTTCATGTCATTTATTATTTCCCAGTGGTTCAGAGTGGCCGTTTTATGACCTCCAATTAGAAAAACAAGATGGGTTTTTTTCATTTGCATCTACTTCAGAGTTTAAATGACATTAGCAGAACCATGATTCACAAGTATAATGAAGCATTAGATGCTTTTACCCTTGAAGACCAAAAAAGTCACAGGAAAGCTCATTGTTTTTTCCTTCTTACAAAAAAGAATCCATTTTTACAAAGCAGGTTTTTCTGTTAGGTTGGGAGTTTTAATCTCAGCAAGTTGTGGGTGTTTTCTGTAGCCTAGCCCATTGTTGTTTACACAAGCCCAAAATAGCCCAACAAAACATGGTCCCACACTCTTACACACAGCAAAGTGCAATTTTTTAAAATTTATTTATTTATTCTCATTTATTTATTTTACAGACTGAATGTTTTTGAAGCCTTCTAAAAGGTGTTGTGATTTTCCAGGATGTTCTGATAGTAATTAGGAGTAATGGAATATTTCCAGAAACTGTGGTGAACAACACGCCTAAAATGCATGCATTAGCGATTTGTTTTTCTGTGGCTTAAATAATGTTTTGCAGCAGAGAGCAAAACATTATTGTGAAAACTAATGGTTACGTTTGATAGAAAATTAGGGAACTGGCTTCCAGCAGCATGTAATGATACAAGCACGTGCATCCATTTATTTTTATAATAACTATTCTGCAACACACAGAGTGCATACTGTGGGGTCTTTTTGTCCAATTGGAGCACTATCTTGACATGACAAAGTTGTTGTAGTCAGTAAAAAAAAATGAAGGGCTCTGTGACATCAGAAAACTAACCACATGTGTGATGTGTAGTCTAATCACATTTTAGTGGCACCTAGAGGGGTCTTCTCGATGTCAAAATGACAAAAAACTGAATCGGACTAAACTTACAACACACGAACATGCACAATTTTAATGTTTTATATAACACACTGGACTCAAAGTGCAGGCTGAAAAAACAAGGTAAACTAGTTCAGTAACTCAGAACCTCCTTTAGCTGCAGCAGCCTCCATCAAATGTTTCCTGCACCACAAGTAGGAGGAATGTTGAACCATCACTCCTACAAGACTGTTTTAGGTCATCATTATTTCTGGGATGATTTGCTTGAACATTTAATTTCACTGAGTTGCTCATTCGACAACATCTCAGTTCAGTTTTCCTAAACACTGCTTCTCATTGTTTTCAACCTCTGGGTCATTTTCTCATTGCACCATCCAGCCTCTACAAAGCAGCAGGTCATGTAGCTCTCCCCTTACATTTTCTTGTGAAAACTTGTGGAGCGATGAATACATTGGTCTTTCAAAATGCTTTTGTAGATGTTTGCCATCGTTGAGCATCACTGTAATGCTTCTCATATGGTTTTGTCAAAGATGTTGCAATTGAGGCATGGTGCATACCAGCCAATATTTCTTGAGAAGAGCAGATTGATAATTGTAGATTTACATGAATAGTACAGCTGTTAAATATTTATTTGTGTCACGGGCTGCGACGGCAGACCGTGGAGTTGTAGAGAAAGTAGGGCCCAAACGCGAGACTCAAGTGAAGGACAGTGGATTTATTTATGGCGAGTGGACAGAAACGACAACTATATATAATTCAAGCACTGTGACTCCTGTGGCGATTCCTCCAAGAATCCCACACAGTGCACGTGTCCATAGCAGTGAAAAGGTGACAACTCCAAAAACCCGATTCCACTCTGTGATTTCCCCTCGTGACGACGTTCCTGACTCCCGACTCCTGGTGACACAAAAACACACACAGCTCAGCAGGCAGCCTTTAGTAGCGAAGCCGATCACAACACACTAATCTACGGAGGTACTTAACAGGTTCGACTTAGTATAATCCCGCGCCGACTGGGGCTCCGCCACCTTCTTAAATAAGGCGCCCCTCATGAAGCCATCAGCTGCAGCTGGTGAGGGCTAATGGGCGGCAGGTGCGGCAGTCCCCAGTGCGGGAACACTTCCGGATCGCAGTCCCCTCAGCGACCCCAAAACATCCGGGAGCACCCAGGGAGAAAGGACAAAAAGGGAGAGAAAACCACCATAACATATGGAAAAACATATACAAGAAATACATGAGCTCTGGGTCATCAGACCCAGACCATGACAATTTGATCCAGTTTGATTTGTTTAGATGACGTTCAGACCACATTTATGAGCACTCGACGTTCACAAACCTTTTCATGGGACAGTACAAATACCAAAACAGAATTGTAGGAAGTAGCCTGATGTAATAGTTATGGTATAAAGGAAATGTTACACATTTTAAGCACATTACCAAAGAGGAAGGACATGCAGTCATTGCAAAAATATTGACTTTTTCAGGTGTTCAGGCTGAATCACCCACGCAGTAGATTGATCTGCATCACTTTCAGTATTTCAGTTTATTTTACCGTCATTGAAAACTAAGGGAAGGGCAGGAACATCAACAGTGATTCAGTTAAACATACATCCAGTCCAGGGACCATTCATTAATTGAATTTATTACTGCTCCATTTATACAGCTTCCTTATGCTGTTAACATATGTAAAGTCTGCTGAGCTGTCGAGAACACAAAGTGTTTGATTATACAAGGATGCTAATTTATTCATCCTGGTTACAGCGCTGCTCATGCTGTCTGTTTGCCTCCACTGCCCTCTCTGGATTCTCACTTTACAAAAAAAAATGTAAAATTTGAATAAATAAAAGGTAATAAAATGCAGCTCATCCATTGTGTTACAATTTTGTACATTTTTGGCATCAGTACCATTTTGTTGGGGTGAAAAAGGTTCTTGCTTCCACAGCCCAAATGCATGCTTATTAGTTTGAACGTGTTTGAATGTGAGCTATATAAAACAATTCAAGTCCATAGAATAAAGTGTTGTATGAATATATGTGAAAAAGGGGGGATCTGGTTAGTCGTAGCTTACTGTAGAAACTCCTCATCATTGTCTGCTTTGTTTCACTGGAGTCAGAAGCACAAATCAAAAACCTTACCTGATTTAACTTGACCTTATTTCCCCTTCAAGGTTGCCTCCTGCACCTCTAGACAGCACAGCTTCTCTTTATGTCAGACTCAATTCACGGGACTTTATCAACTTCCCAAAAATGAAAGTCAAGGATTATCTTTTAATACACTGGAACAGATCCAACGTGCATCACAAACGCACAAATTCAGGGGGGCAGAACAAAAGTTCTAGGCATTAATATAAAAACAACAACCACACCAATAGAGGATCTCGACGTGTCGGAGAACCAGACCTAGAAAGTGAGATTGGCTAAATTTAAAAAAGATTTTGGACTTTCATGGGTTACGTTTATTGATTACATTTCATATGCGATTGCGCTGTTTATCAATTAACTCAAGCATTTTTTTCCACATTATGTTAAATTAAAAAAAGGTTTTAGCATATATGCTGATACTGATGCAGTGGGCTTTAGCTCGTCTCTACCCTTAAAAATTGGTATTAATGTTCGACATTAATAAGATACAAACAGAATTGTGAGTTATGATAAATCTATCTGCAACTACTTTGAGGGTAGATGGTCTCTGTTTCTCGTTTGTGTCACACTTTTCACTGTTTCTCTACAGCTCCGACAACAGCTGGACAGTGTTTGTAGAGAAGTCTGTCACTTCCACGCAACCTCACCAATATTCTAGAGACCAGAGCAATAACAAGGATGTTTTTGCCCACAGTATGGGGAATACACATTTTCCTTCATGACCAATGATCATGGACCAATCTAAGCCTTTGACTGGGGACTTATTTGCTTATTTGCTCCTACATTGTCACCGTGATTGTCATTCGTCATAAATGGCAGGCGAAATAATTGATAGACAAACTTCTTCTTGTATGTGTGCTTCTGTTTTTCCTCCCATATTATAGCTCAGATAAAGTCTTTTAATCTTTAATGAGGGTTAAATTTAATGTGATGCTATTTCCTGAACTCTTTCCTCAACAGTATCTGATTTTGTGAATAAAGACTTAAAGCCTTGAAGTCTGTTTTTTGCATGTATTTGACTTGGTATAGAGCCGTTTGCCCCTTCAGTTTATCAGCTGAACCCTGCTGCGTACTGTACAGAACTGTCGTGAGAATTTAGAGCATCAGTTACCAAACTTGAAAAGAAAGACCCTCCAAGAAAATCACAGCCTCAGTCAGGCAAAGAGCTTCAAATAAGTCTGAGAACAAGGTGAGCTTAAAAAAATGAAACAAGGCACAGAGGTTGGGATTGTAGTTCAACTTGTTCTTACCTGAGTTTATGTGATTCTAATCCGATTAGAGTTACTTGGATGTATCAGAGTTTGATCAGAATTTATCAATTTTCTACTGCAATAAACTGTATTTGAGTGAGGTTTAGCATTTAGCTGTGGGTTGCAAATGTCTGCTGTTGCTGTCTAAATTGGTCTCATATGCTGCAGTGATTGTGCGTTGGTTTAGGCCGTGAGGGTGTGTGCCTCCCAGCCAAACTGCTGCTTTATCTCCAGCAGCCACCTTCAGGCTATTTTCAGTACTTCAGTGCTGAAACTGGCTTGAAGGAATCAGATTTGTGATTCTGATGAATGCAAATTAGATTTTTGAGGGTCAAAGTGGACACTTTAATTTGCTCCACAGATGAATAACATTTTTGAATTTGACTTGAATTTATTCATCGGCGGCAGCACACATTAGTATCATGTAAAAGCGGTTTCAGGGAAGAGTGCTCTATTTGCCTCTTTTAGTGCCGTGTAGGTTGACAGCACTGATCTTTAAAAGGGAGAGAATTGTTTTCATGTTTATCAGAGAAAGAAAAGCTGTGACTCATATTTATCAAGTTTCCATTTGAAATCTTGGTAGAACTACAAGGGACAAAGGTTTCCTGAAAATCTGAACACAATGAATTCTGGGAAGTGTGCCAAAAAACCTAACAATGTTTGATGGATTAGTGAGCAGTCATCGGGAGATTAAATTGACTCATAATTCCTTGTAAAGTCACACAATATGAGTTCATGATTATTCTGTGTTTGTCTCTGCTTGGCCACCGTGGAGCGATTGTGGTGGTGTTTTTGCTTGTGTCCCCTTTTCATGACTGTGTGGGCATGTACAGTTTATACTGTACTAAACCGACAGCTCACTTCCTCACAGACCTTTTTTCCCCCGCAGATGGCATTTTGACACGTCACAGTCGATAAATCTCAGGACTAAATAATGAAAAGAATTAAGAATAAATTGCTTCTTCCTCAGGGCCCTGAAACTGTGCATGATGGCTCATTCTTAATCTGTCATTAACTGTTGTGAGACTGGAATATAATTAATCCATGGTTAATGGTGCTAGTAGCACCTGCATGTTTACTGCTATCACAGGGCAAAATGATGTGAACATGCTTGTGCTTATTAATCCAGTTTGGTAAAGTCATATAATCCCCATTAGAGCTCATAGACTTCATCCAGTTAACAATGAGTTTTTCTGCAACGGAATCTCTGTCATTATGTATAGTTGTGATGAATGAGATGTTAAAAGTGGAAAACATTTGATGTGGCAGGTTCAGTGCCTTTAATTTAGCTTTTAGACATTTTGAGTAATGCTCTTTGCTCTGTCAGAAGTTGGATTACAAAAAAACTGTCATTACTATGCTAATTAATTCCTGGAGTCTCTTTATTTGAGTCAGCATCAAGAAACAGACAACAAAGTCTGCCACACATGCAGAGCTGTAACTTTTACACTTCTGTTTTTGTGCAAAACATTTTAATGAACTCTGGATTTGCTGTTAAAGAGCCAGAATAGCTTCTAAGTCTTGTTTCCAGCTTTTGTGCTGAGGTATGCCAATAAGCTGCTGGCACTAACTTCATATCCTCACTGGCACGTCATAGGTTACGTCTTACTATTAATGAGTTGGAAGACCTTTTGCCTTCAGAATTGCGTTAATACTTCATGGCACCAATTCAACAAGGTGTTGGAAACATTCCTCAGGGATTTTGGTCCATATTAACTCGATAGCATCACATCACTTGCTGCAGATTTCTCAGCAGCACATCCATGATGCAAATCTCCCACTGCTCCACATCCCAAAGGTGTCCTGTTGGACTGAGATCTGGTGATCTCACTGTCATGTTCAAGTAAGCAGTTTGAGATGATTTGAACTTTGTGACATGCTGCTATATCCTGCCAGAAGCAGTTATCAGAGGATAGGTACACAGTGATCGTAAAGGGACGGGCATGGTCAGCAACAACGCTTGGGTAGGCTGTGGCCTTTAAATAATACTCACTTCATACTAAGGGGGCCAGAATGGGTAAAGATAATATTCAGTTCAGGACAGGTCATTTCGGAAACAGGCTCAGGGAGGCGCAGCTCTCTACTGCTACTGTTTGGTGGAGAACATGCATTATGGAAATGAGAAGACAAATTTAATGACATGCAGCAGTAGTACATAAATACCTGGGGAGTGGACAGAGGTGAGTAGAGAACTCCTGCAGATCAGATGAGATTAGGCATGCTCACGGTGGTATGGCCGCAAGCATAAAATATTCCCCGCACATCGCAACAGACTGAACTGTTGATTCAAGGCAGATTCCGTGTTTTCATGATATTTATACTGAATTCTGACCCTACCATCTGAATGTAGTCAAATAAATCCAAAACTCATTAAGCAAGTTTTTCCCCCAATCATCTATTGTCCAATTTAGGTGAGCTTGTGTGTATTGTAGCCTCAGTTTCTTCTTCTTAGCTGATAGAGGTGTCACCTGGTGTAGTCTAATGCTGCCGTAGCTCATCTACTTCAAGTTCTGATATGTTTTGCGTTCAGTTATGCTAAAGCCCAAGTGAAGCAGTCTTGCCATTTGTTCTGGCGTGAACAAAGTATTTTCACAAAGAGAACTGCAACACACTGGATATTTTCTTTTTTTCACAACCTTTTCTATAAAGCCTAAATTTGGTTGCCTGCAAAAAATTCACCGTGCTGTCTTTAAAGTTGCTTTAATCACCTTTATTCCTTATTTGTGACGCTGAGATATAATTTTTTTATCTTGATCTTGAAGAGCTGCTCAGGTGTACGCAACTAAGTGGCTGGTATAAAGGTCTCAAGCTTATTTTCTGAAACAGGAAAACATAGTAAAAACAATGCACCCGTGCAGCATTTGAATGTCCGTTTTCTTCACAGATCTGTCGTCTCCAGAGGCACCTGTCTGCTGGGGAGCACCAGCAGGACCTGTTCCAAGGTCAGCCTGCCATGTTTGTGTCTCAGCACTCGCAGCCGCCCACGCAGAGCCTGGTGGAGCTGATTGAGCTCTGTGGAGGGACAGTCTGCAAAACTGTGCGGCAGGCGGGAATCTGCATAGGGAAATACAGCGGCAGGAGGCCAGAGGGAAGCAGGATCCTGTCCGAGCAGTGGGTGTTGGGTGAGACATATTCTGTTCAGTTCTGTGATTTATCATGTCACTATAATAGCATGTCCCTATTAACTTTGTCTCGTTTTGTGTGGTTTTATTTCAGACAGTATCACACATCTGAAGCAGCTGTCATACGATAACTATGAGCTGGAGTGACCTCCACTGACTTTTCTTATTTTCTCTCTTTTTCCTGTTTTTCGGAGCATGAAGTGTAGTTTTAACAATTGAATGTGTGATGGTGTGCGATTGTATAGTTTACCTCATTTCTTCCATGCAGTATTCATCTTGGTCAGATTTCTTATCTTTTTTTGTGTTCATAGATTTTTTGTTAACCCTTTGGCACTGTTGAATAAGAAATAATCTCAGTTACTGTGAAACCCTAACTTATTTACTGTCCTGGGTTAAAGTAGCAAGCACTACTGTGTAAAAAGGAACAAAATAAGACAATGTGAGTTTAAAAATCCTTAATGAGCCAGTTTGACATTGTAATTAGAAAGTAAATTTTGTGTGATTATAAATTTTTTTGCAATATCTCTTTTGAATAAATACTTTATTTACAAAAAATTGATTTTGGACCTTGTTTCCTGAACTCCTGGATCAAAATGTACGATAAAAATAACTTCTTTTTCTTTGCTTCTTTGTCATCTTATGTATTATTGATTTGTTGTAGTGTAATGAAATGATTACTCCACGAGTGTAACAGCTTGGTCTTGGTCAAAACTCAGCAGTGAACTGAAGAAGTGTGATTGGAGTTTACTCAGCAGGGGCACTGGATGACAGATGACAAGCCTGATGTTTCACAGCTTGGACTCTGACACTTATCATCTTTCCACAGCAGACAGGGAAATAAACACTTTTACATAAATACAGGTGGATAAATGCAACTGTCACAATTTTTTAGAAACACAAACGTAATACAGGGAAGATGTTGCCATTTTAACTGATCACTTTTGGAGCTTCGTACCAAGCTCAGTAAACTAAAGAGCAGCGCCAAAGTCAGCATCATAAATTCTGACTCCATTTACATGTTAGGTTAGCAAATTTTATCATCATCTGCAGATGATGATTTAAAAAACAGAATATTCTAGAAAGGATTGTAAATACTTTTCAAATCCCAGAAAATGATCTGGGCTTTCAGTCTATTCTTAGTAAGCACCACATACCTGGCATACTATACCCACCTACCTAAATAACATTTTCTGTGTTTGTAATTGGCCTCATGTCCTCCTGTGTCTGAGTTTTTAGAATAACTCACTGGCTTTGTTAGGTACGCCTGTTCAGCCGCGTGTTATTACAAATGTAACTGGTCATCCAATCGCATAGCAGCAACCCAGTGTGTTTAGTTGTGTAGATGTGGTCAAGATGACCTGTGGATGTTCAAACCAAACAGAATGGGGAGCAAATGTGATTTGATCTGGGCTGATCTGAGTAATTGAAACTGCCTCTCTACTGGAGTTTCTCACACAACCCTCTGTGGGGTTTACAGAGCTTAGTCTGAAAAAGAAAATATTCACTTTAGTTCCCTAGCTAAAACACCTTGTTGAAACCAGAGTTGGCAAGTAAATGGCAAGACTGCTTCTAACTGATGGCAACAGTAACTCATTACAGCCAAGGTGTGCAGAAAAGCATCTCTGAAAGCACAAGACATTGAACCTTGAAGTAGAAGCAGCAGAAGACTGCATCCAGTGCCAGTCCTCTAAGCTAAGAATGGAAAACTGAGGCTACAATTCACATGGGCTCTACAAAATTGGACAATGGAAGATTGGAAAAACTTTGCCTAGTCTGATGAGTCACATTTTCAGCTGGTGGATCAGAATTCGGTGTAAACAACATGAAACCATGGATCTATCCTGCCATGTATCAACAGTTCAGGGTACAGAGTGTAATGGTGTGAGTGATATGTTTTTGGAAAACTTTTGGCCCTTGGTACCAATTGAGCATTATTTAAATCCGTCTCTTTATGACCACAGTGTTCCCATCTTCTGATGGCTCCTTCCAGCAGAATAATGTGTAGTGCTTTTGCATTTTTGGTGTATAGATAGAAAGAGAAACCCACTATGCCAGGCACTGGAGATATCACCTGCATAAATCTGCCAATATTTACATCATCCGCCTCAGTGTTCCTATTAATGAATGTGCATCTTCCCTTTAAAATAAAATAAACAGAAAGCTCTGTTATATTTCCAACTATAAATATTACTATTACTATCTTTACTTTAAAAAAATAAGTACTAATGGCGTTAATATATTCACATATCATATTAAGCAATCTCCACGTGTGTTCTGAGACAACTTTTGACGCCACATGTTCTCAAACAAGAAAACGAAAATGAGGGGTTTTGCTGGAAAGAAAACCAAAAAACGCGGCATACGCCTTTAATGTTACAGCATATGGTTCTCGTGGTGCACTGTCGCTGATTGGCTGGCCCCTATTACGTCACGTGGCCAGTCGGTTTTACCCGGCGTCATTGCGTAGGGAGGCGTGTGTGACATTTGCGGTGCAAGAAGCTAGTTTGAGAACAGCTAACCGGGTAAAGATGAGGACCTAGAGAAGAAAGTAGGAAATATTTTTTCCGTTTAGCACCAGGGTCGAGTTTTGGCTTTGACTTGGTCATGGTTCCTCGATTAGAGAAGATATTTATGTCAAATGTAGCGTTTGGTAAAACTTCCTGTGTTGGCGAGCACGTTGAGTAGTTAAGCTAATGCCTTTTTTTCTGAACTTGTAGTAAACGTGCAGAGTTCAGGCTGAGGACGTGTTCCGGTTTGCTGTCCTGAGATGTCCGTACTAATATTTGATAACTGCAGCTTAAGTTTATGCATTGCTGTATGGCTTTAAGCGCTTGAGCCGACTTGACAAACTGCGTTTTTTTTTTTTTGCACACAAGGTTAAAATTAGCTTTAGCCAACTAGCTCCTCATTCCCTTCTTGCTGCAGCTTTCTCACTTTTCCTCCGCTGACTAGTCGGGACAGGTGTGCTGAAATTGGGACAGGTGTGTTGTGGGATACGCAGGGTGCACTGCTACTTAATCACGGCGTGCGCTGACAGTCCACTTCAGGGATTTTCTGTCACTTCAGTGGAGCCAGAGGTGCAATCATGCTGCTCTCTTTGGTTGTGCACACATACTCGCTGCGGTACTGGTTTCCTGCTACGATTATGCTGGGGACAGCCCCGGCT
Organism: Rhamphochromis sp. 'chilingali'; assembly: GCF_963969265.1. Classification (NCBI taxonomy): domain Eukaryota; kingdom Metazoa; phylum Chordata; class Actinopteri; order Cichliformes; family Cichlidae; genus Rhamphochromis; species Rhamphochromis sp. 'chilingali'. The sequence goes on along the minus strand of NC_137947.1, from coordinate 14,715,055 downwards.
TATCTGCTGTCATGGGGGGCTTGGCGCTTGCTGTCAACTATCTTACCATCGAGTTTGTACCACAAAATAGACGACCGGTTGTACTGCGTCTACCAGAGTATGGTCCTATTCTTCTTTGAAAACTACACAGGAGTTGAGGTGGGTGATCCTCCACTTTGTGTGTGGGTTATTTTACCTACTAATATCTAGTCTACGAATAGAAAAACAGACTGTCTTAAGATACAGCTGCCTCTGGGTGCATATGTCTGCAGGTTTTCAACTTACAGCGGATTAAAGTCTGTGGAGAATGTTGCACTTTTTCAGGTCTCTGTATCTGTTAGAACTGTTGGGGTAAATATATAACATTGTAAGAGTGTGTGTACACATTCAGCCCAGTTAACCAGATGGACCAGACACATTGCAAGAAAGTCTGCATTCTTTGGCACTGCTGTTGCCACACCTAGAACAATAGGCGGTTTTCGTACGTTAAGGTGTGTTTACTGAAGGCACGTACAGTGGTGTAGCTGGCTGACCTTTGCCTTTGAAAATGATTAATCTCATAAATTCATTGCAGTATCCTCAAATGAAGGCTTCTTAAATGTGCTGTAGTGTTCGAGTAAATTCTTTAGGATTAATTGCAAAGACTCAAGTTTTAACATTTAATGAAACAATATAAATGTTAATTTTACAGTGATGTAAAATTACCTTTTTGCTGACACGTATACTGCCTTCAACCTGCTTTCTTTTCTTTTTCTGTAGATTGTTATTTATGGAGATATACCAAAGAACAAGGAGAATGTGGTTTACCTGTCAAATCATCAATGCACAGGTACTTAATTTGAATATCAAGCTTTATAAAATGTAGTCCAATGTAAAGCACTATTCAAATATCTAACCTTTTCTTTTGTTGTAGCTGACTGGATCATTGCTGACATGCTTGCCATCAGGCAGAGCGCTCTGGGTCATGTCAGATATGTCCTTAAAGATGGACTCAAGTGGCTGCCGCTATATGGATGGTATTTCTCTGAGGTAATGTATCTGTGTGAGTATGAGGAGGTCATTTTTAAGATTAAGAAGAGACCAGCTGCTTAATCTGGGGTGGCTGTAGTTCAGGAAGTAGACAGGAAGGTTGGTGGTTCCAGTCCCTGGCAAGATACTGCTAACCCCAAGTTGCTCTCTGATGCATCCATTGGAGTATGAATGTGTGTGAATGTTATATAAAAAGCACTTGAGTAGAAAAAAAAGTGCTTGTATTAATGGGGCAATGTGTGTACTGCGTTTTGAGAGCTCAGAGTATAAAAGCATTTACCAGCTTGGCACTGTGACTGATATTTACTGCATTATTATACAACATGAGTGCTCATGGGTTACACCAGTGCTGCAACGTTGGCATTCCATTTGAACTTAACCTGTAAAGTTTCGTCACTTCATCTTGGATCATTAAGACATCATGGTAGTTAACCTGACATATTTTGCCACAGTAACACATACACAGATGGATATAAGGGCTGGTTTGGGGCAAGGGAAAAAAACAAAATGATTCTACCATGCTCGCCAGGTGTATGTATGTATGCATCAACATGTTTAAGTTGCATTTCTTCTCTGTAAGAGTGGAAGGGAGTTGTCTCTGAATGCGCTGCATTGTTTGCAGCCTCAGCTTGGAATTTACAGATCTCAGAATAAAAAAGGCTAACCCCAGTGTGGCCGGGTGATTACCACAAACACTCTTCTAACATGTGAGAACGCTGTCTAAAACAGGAAGAGTCTTTGACACAAGAATTTTTTGTTTTTGTTTGTGTGTGGTGACTGGTTTGTAGCAAAGCTTTCGTCTCATCTCTAAAGTCTCAATTTGTTGTTGATGAAAGCACACCTAAGCCAAGAGACCACACTTAGCATTGGGGTCACACCATCTGTAATAAACATAATAAACCAAACCCATCTCTAAACGCAGCCTTCATTTTGCACAATTGTGTTCCATAGCATTAAAAAAAATCTCTGCTATAAACATATGTAGTGCTTTTCTACTCAGTAGAGCACTTTAAGTCTCACTCACCCAATCACTTCTATTCATACACGCACTTTTTACCAAATGTTTTTTGTTTGTTTGTTTTGTAATACATCAACACTGTGATGTATGCATCAGGGACAACTCAGGGTTAACATCTTGCCCAAGGATACTCTGACACCGAGTAGAGCCGAGAAACGATCCACCAACCTTCTGATTAGTAGACCTGAACCACAGCTTCTCTATTAATTAACTACTCTATTAATCTCATTTGGATTTTTTTTTTTCTCTTCTACCTAGCACGGGGGAATCTATGTGAAACGAAGCTCAAAGTTCAATGAAAAGGCGATGAGGAAGAAGCTCCTTGCTCAGACTCAGCGTGGAGCACCGGTAACTACACATCTTCAAGTATTTCCTGAATGTAAATCTTTTTTTGTCTCTTAAGTTGAAACAAAAGAGGCTTCAAGATTTAAATTGCACGTAATTATATTCTTAAAACGGAAAATCCAAAATGTTTTGTTCAAAGGTCATTTGAAGCCATTACCATTTCAACACATTAATTTTTTTTTTTACCTCCTGGAATATTTATGAAAACAAGATAGTAATTGAAATTAAAGTTATAAATATTTCAGGATTTGTTTTGTTCTGTATCAGTAAAATGTTTTATTTTCTGCCGTGGGAAACAGGCAGCAGTTTTTACTCCATCTAAATGGATAACTGGATGTTTTTATGTGTTGAGATTCATTTGTTTTGTGTGTTTTCTGCGGTGCAAGGACTTGCTTTTAATCGCTTTTTTGGATTTGACTGTGGGGGATTAGTGTTGCCTGTGCGTATGTGTGTGTTGTAGCACAAGCCGTCATGGTTTCCAAAAGGCTCACTGTGAAAACTGTGTAACACAGTTCACTGCTGATAGTTCCTGTTCATGTAATCAATTGTTAATGGAACAAAAATTTGGAAACTGAGACAAGAAACGTACGATCATATTAATAAAGACACAGATTTTCACAAATGGTTCAGTTTGGCTGGAATCGGTAAATCCCACTTGGCTGCGGATGCCAGTAATTCACATTGGTTCAAACTGCTGCATAGTTTCATTTGGTGCAAATGTTGTCATAAAGGCATCTGCACAGGTTGGGCAACAGTAGATGAATCCGATACAGCCGGGGCCTGGGAAGCAGGGTTTGTTTTCAGGTTAGCTGGAATCTAAACTGGTATGAATCAAGATAACCCGATAAAATGTTTTCATTTTCTTTTAAGCCTAAACAATGTTGGGTTTACAGATTCCTTCTCAACAAATAGTACATTTGTTAGAAAACTGTCTTTGATTTCATGTGCTTTTTCTCCTCATAGATGTACCTCGTCATCTTCCCTGAAGGAACTCGGTATAATCCAGACCTCAAGAATGTTATCGCTGACAGTCAGGCTTTTGCTGCGAAAGAAGGTAGAGTCATAACAGCAGCCACTCACTGCTGTACTTGTGCATACTGATTCAGTTCAGCCCACTCAGTCAGTAAAACAGCTGACTTAAATTTAGTTCTGAGACCTTCTTTGACCACTAAAACATAACCTGCAAATAAAACTTTCTTGAGCGTTAACAAATGAGAAAAACTGTATAAAACTAGAAGCAGACCTGGATTCAGTAGGATTAAGGACTCAGAAAGCCATATAAATGCTCATGAATATAAAAGATTATATGGAACAGTAAACATATCAGGTAAAAACCTCACTAAATAAAAAATATTGTAATACTGGTGCTGCGCTGAGAAGTAGCCACGTTCCACCAGCTTTGTTATTTTGGCACCACCATGAAGTGCAATGAACTGAAACAGTTCAGGGGCTTGTGCTGCTTTCTGCTCACAAACAGCCTCGATTCTGCAGAGATTAGGACTATCTCGGCCTCGGCACTGAATATCACCTTCCCCCATTAATCCAAATAAATCGCTCTGGAGCGCTGACATGTGCGCATGACATTATCTGTTATTAGTGTGGCATTAGTGAGCAGAGGACGGTGGCACACCAACCTAGGATCCACCAAGCTTTGCTGTGAATATCTCAAACAGCCACATTCACATTTGTTTTTCTTCATTTTGCGGGGGATTCTAGCCGTCACCTGTTTTACAGTAGAGCAGTGGAGCTGGCAGGAAATGAGAAGAGATGGGGAGATGGCGCACAACAAAGGTTCCCATGCACACTCGTGTATGAGGAGCCGTCTGCGTGGCTCATAAATCACTAAGACACCGGGACTGTAATATGTAAAACACTGGTTGCATGTGCTGATAAGAAACAAATTTATGACGGTTTTTACATATTTTTCACAGGGCTCACTGTCCTGAAGCACACTCTAACACCCAGAATGAAAGCAGCTCACGTAGCCATCGATACTATGAAGGGCCACCTGGATGCTGTGTATGACGTCACTGTGGCCTACGAGGGAACGCTGGACAGCTCCGGGCAGAGGAGATCTGCACCAGCGATGCCAGGTATGCAGGCATGTTGTTTTAGACACGAGTCGTGGGGGTTCTGTTGTTGGTGTTACAGCTGATTACGTGCACCTTTATTTCTGTAGACGGCAGCTGTTGTTGCACGAGATATGCTTTGGTTTGCCCGTAACAGCGACCTCAGTTTGCTTTCTTCTTAATCAGTGCATCCTTAAACACACACACACGGAGTATTATTAGTCCTTCAACATTGTAAACGACGCCACCGGTAATTAATCACACAGCAAACATCACCTATTAACAGTCACACCTTCCTGTAAACAACATGACTCGGTGTTTTGGAGCCTTTGATTATTCCGTGTTCCCAGTTGTTCAACAAGCGCTCTTTGAATGAATTAAAAAAACAAAAAAACATCCCGTTTCAGGAATAAACATCTGTGTGTTTCTAGAAAACAGAACAGAGAATAGAAAAGCATTCCTGTCCTCACGCACTTCCTGGCCTCATGTGGCGAAGGTGACGCTGGTGATTTCACAAGGAACTGGAAGGGACTCAAGGCTGCCAAAGCAAATGTTTCTTATCGGGGTGACTAAATTAGCATTCAGCATATTTCTGTAGTCCTTTAATAGCTGCAAATTGAGAGAAGACAAATTAGTGATTTACTGCACAATAGAAATTATAATATTTGCTGCTCCAATTCCTGCTTTACTTAACAAAAACAACAAAAAACACATTCTTAATATTAAATGTAATGCATTTCAAATCAGAATGGCTTGTTGATTTGATTGCAGTCATTTCAGTGCCTCTGTGGGAGGCCTTTTGTTTTGATAGCTGTAAATAAGGGGTGGTTTTTGCATCGCTACAACAACATTAGCATGTGGTCCAGGACTTTTCCTTCGTAGTCACAAAAACATGGTTTAAAAAATGGTAGCAGCCAAAATGTGGAGACTTAAAAATAACTTTATTAACTTATTGGTTACTTGGATTTGTTCATTGACTGTGAAGGAGGGGGGATAATGCTATTGCAAATAAAGTTTTATATCCCTTTTTTATTGAGTGTATTAAAAACAACAACACAAATCTTTAAACTGATTAAATTATAACTTAAGAACAAATGCTTGATTGTTACCGGTGATTACAAATTACGTTCTTATCTTCTGGAGTACTACTTGTATACGATTACACATATTTGCAATTTTTCTTTTGTACTTCACCGCAGCTTTTAAATCAGTTGATGTGATTGAAGTGCACATGTTCAGCTTTAAATGAAAGAGAATAAGAGAGAAAAATAATAAAATCCATGAAGTGTTTCTGAATTGTAGCAATTTTTATACGAAGTTCCCAATTTTTCATTGTCAAAATTAGTTTGACAATAGACTGACAAGCAGTTTCATGGCCAGATGAAGACCCGTCCCTTTTTTATGATAAATGAAGGAGACGTGACATCTGAAGGTCAGTTGGTATGTTGACTTAGTATTTTACAGCTTCTCACTGTGATTGTAAATAAGGGACCAAAGATGTATTGGTGCATGTGAGGGAGGCTGTTGTTAAGCTGTCAGGTTATCAGAGAGAAGTTTTAAGTGTCCAAATCAACAATCCGCCTGCTGCCTTTGCTAAAAAGAAGACTGGCCATTTCAGCAACATCAAAAGGCCTAAAAGACCACAGAAGACAGCTAAAGTGCACAGTGATGTTGAGAAAGACAACTTCACAACATCTAACCACACACAAAGTATACTCTCTCAAGGAGGCAGGAGTGTGATTGTCAAACACCTTGAATGCACGTGCAGAGGGGAGCGAACTCAGGAATGAGAAGGACAGATTACACTTTGCCAGAAAGCCTCTAAAAGCATCTGCACTGTTCTGCGATCATATTGGACCAAAGAAATAAACATGAACTTGTATCAATGAGAAAAGTATGGAGAGGGAAAGGTACAGCCCAGACCACCTGTCAAACATGGTGGCAGCAGTGTTGTGACATGGGAATCTGTGGTGCAGTCGGCTCATGCTGAAAGGTGCATGTTAAGAAGGTAAAATTGTAAAGACTATCCTTGTTTAAAATATTATGGTCCAACTTGTAACTGCACCGCTCATGGTAGCAATCGGTTTCTTTCAACTCGCGAGATCAAAGATTCCCTCTCTGTTTTTAATAAAGATATTTGGATCATAGCGAGTTGTTTGTCACTTCACAGCAGAGTTGTTTTCCCTTCCAGGTGGTTGTTTTTTAAAGGTTGTTTTGCAGCATTGTTCTGCTCAAACACACATGACATGCAGTCATTGAGACTGAGCTTTGATTTATGAAACGCTTTAAGAGTCTTTTAGCCTCTCGGTGCCAAACACGAGTGTCTGCAGCCAAGAAACCCAAAAACAGGATTTAACCCCCCGCAAGCACGAGGAGGAAATACACCAACACTGCTTTGCACCTTAAGAATGACTCCGGCGTTTTTATTGTGCGTTACAGTAAAAATATTTTCGTGCCTTCAGCCGTCAACGAGTTGTCGACGCTCGTTAAACTGGCACACATTGTGTGCGAAGGTCAATTTAAATCTGGGCAGCCGCTGATGGAGGTGCTCTCTCCAGCAGTCTTTCGCTGCCGACTTCGATCAAGTTTCCTCTTTTGGCCTCAGTGCCACATTTCCTGATGATATTGCATGTTGTGGAAACAGGAACTTGAAGGTCTCTGGGGATAGACGAGCAGCCTTGAGCGTTCACACTTGGTTACGCTTTTATATATGACCTCCTCAGACGTGTGACTTTCTGTTTCTTTGCTTAAGTGCAGACTGACAGTTGGATTTTAACATATTGTATGAAGAAAAGTTGAAACTGAAACATTAAATCTATAATATTTGGAAAGATGTTTTGTCTTTTGTGTCATATGATGTAACACCAGTGACTGTTTTGGAATTGCCTTTAAGTGATTTCCTTCCTTTACTGGTCTTTACTGGGCAATTGCATCACAGCAGCTCCAGTCCATCACTGTCACCTCGTGTTGGTTTTTAAGTGCTTACTGTACGTGTCGTTGCATTGACAGGCTTTTCCTGTTTTTGATTGGTCTTTTTATGGATTTATTTTTCTCTTTGACAGAATTCCTCTGCAAAGAATGCCGCCGCATCCACATACACTTCGACCGTGTGGACATAAAAGAAATTCCCTCGGAGCCGGCGTTTTTCCGCAGATGGCTGCACGATCGCTTCGAAATCAAGGACCGGTGAGTGTGTGCGTACCTGTGTGTGAGAGCATGTACACGCACTTGTGTGTGGAGTAATTAATCATGTTGAAATTGCATGTCATCTAGTCAATATGTGAGCTGCGAGGTGTTTTTGCAAAACGACTTCTTTTGTGTGCCACCGCTCTGTTACAGAGAGATAAACCTTAACTTTGTGTTTCTGTAGTTAGAATAAATTAACACAGTACCAACTTAATATTCAACCAGTAAAATATAACAAAGGGTTTTGTTTCACAGGTTTCCAGCTGGAAAACATAATTATTTACTCTACATATCTCTTCTTTTTTTGTATACGATGCTAACTAATTAATTACTAATAAAACAATACCAGGTAGTCATTATGAAGTTAATAATTAATAAATCATTTATTTTAATAAGCTTTCTCATTTAGATAAAGATCGTTTGTTAATCAAGACCTGTGAACAAAATACATAAACGACAAATCGACCCGTAACAAAAACAGTTACACATGTTGGCAAACTGAGAAAAGCGTGTCTAAGGGTTGTTGTGACGGTGAAAGAACACAATGTGGTTTTGACTTTATGTAGTTGTGGACAACAAACTGTATATAAGAATTGCTTCTTGGCACACAGTTTAGTAAGTAAAAAAAAAAAAAGAAAAAAAGGCTGCTTCAGGCACACGTGTACAATTGGGTCAAATGTGGTCGCCGATTTGCTCGTTAATTAAATTGTCTTTACACTGACAGCTCGTCGCGGATAGCTTATTCGTTTTTTGTGAGAAACACAGAAAAGTAAGGTTTTCTTTTGTGGCTTCTCTGGTGTGATTATGTGACATTACCTCTGAAGAAACCATTTGAATAATGGTTTTGTGACATTTCCATGTGGGCACAGACAGAGAAGGGTCTAGATCAGTGGTGTCAAATTCAATTTACGTCATGGTCTAAGTACACTTAAGTTTAAGTGGTCCAGATCAGCTCATTTCAGCTTCATAACCTGTAAAAAGAAATAAATGTCCCCTTTTTCTCTGCTTCAAAAAAAAAGTTGACCTGCACATTTTAATCCATGAGGTGTTTTAAGAAAGTCTTTTTTTTTTCTCTCTCTCTCTCTACGTGATGAAGAAATCAAGGTCAAAGGTGTAAAACTGCATATAAAAGTACTGGTAGCTCACTACCTGTATTGTAAATTCCACTGTAATAAACTTTAATTTTATTTACTGTTATACTAATGACAAGAAAACATTTGTTTTGGTATTCCTTTGTTGTAGTATAACAGACCATGTGTGATTTCTTAGTCTGTAAGAAAGATGTGAAAGTGACAAAAATAGTCTCAAATGTTTTTCTCTCCTCATCCTGATTTCATGAGACTTTTTTTTTTTTCTTTCTTTTCAAAGGCTGCTGACCAATTTCTACGAGTCGCAGGATTCCGACAAATTATGCAAGTTCCCCGGTGAGGGCAAACCTTCTCCGCTGAATCTCTCGAAAACCCTGCCCTCCTTGGTCATCCTTGGGGGACTGACACTGCCAATGCTGCTGACAGAAAAGGGCAGGAAGCTGTACGTGAGAACCTGGGTGTGTGGGACGCTTCTGGGCTGGCTGTGGGTAAACATTTTTCCCTAACAAATCGAGGCCAGTCTGCCACGATGAGACGCACAAAAGACTCGAGACGGTGCCATTTTCCTGTATCGCGACACAATGTATGCTCCAGATGCAGAGCAGTATGTGATAAAAGGCTCAGAGATATTTTTGTTTGACTGTTTGACCGGAGACACTGAGAAATGTTAGCCTTTTGTGCTACTTGCTCCCTCCTCAACCTGAAATGACAAAACCTTTGTTAAAGTATTATATTCCCCAAAAGTTATTGAAATAGCTTCATACCTCTATTAAAATAACCCCTCCTTCCTTTCATCGGATTTAGCCAAATTAGTATCCTTGCATGCTGTTTTCTTCTTCTTTGGTCTTTGGCCAGTTTAGTTCTAATTATTTCTGAGAGCAAAGTGTGCCAAGCACTCTAAAAACACATGCAACGATCACGGTCGGCTGCTGTACTAAAGAGCACAGCCTGCTGCTGATTGATCATTTAAGTGCACTGATTTATTGGTATTGGTTGTAATGTTTGTCTTGTTTCATGCCAAGTCTCATATCAGGAAGAAATGCACTTTTCCCCCTCGTGTAAGGTGATGTTTGTTTTTGTTTTTTACATTGGTCGAACAACATGCAGTCCTCTACACGGGCCCATACGGGTGACACCAGCTACATTGTTTTATTTTAAATATTCATCTTTTGTTTCCTCACTGTGAATGTAGCCGTAAGAACAAGTATATTTGTGGATCTGTGAAAGACTAGCCCCTCCCCCTTTTCTCTTTTCAGCTCAGCCTTTTTTGTCAAGAAACACTGTTGGAGCTCGCAGTGGAGGACTGTCAGTGAACTTGTTCCACTAATGTAAATCATTACTTCCACCTTTAAAATCGTCAGTCATTGCCAAAACCTGTTGCGTTTTGTTTTTCCACATCGTCCCACTGAGAGCGTCTCTGCGTGTTTTAAGTTGAGCAATACGTTGTCGACGACGGCAAAGAGACTTTACGTGTTTGTTCCTCTGAGTTAATAAAAAAATCTGATTTTTTCATAATTATTCATAACTTTTCTATATGCATTTGTTACGACCGTGTTAAGGTTCACGTCTGTCTACCTAACAAAAAGCTGACAAAGCCATGTTAACAGTATATCGCAGGTTTCCTGTGCACTCAAAGCCATTTGTATTTTAAACATCATTGTATCGTGAAATGCACTGTATGTCTGTTGTCGTTGTTTACCATGAAAGCGTTGCATTTTCCACACGTCACTTTACGTATTTACGACCTCCTGTAGCCTGATGTGTTTTATTTCCTTGTGTGGATGGTATAGTAATTTACATCTTGCTCTAATACCTCACTTGAATAATCCTTCCTTGTTTTTAAATGACCTTTGTCAGCCATTTTCTAGTCATTTTTATCCAGACGAGCTCTGACTGTAACTCATCAGGAAACTCTGTGTAGACAGTGTATTAAATGCCAACTGTTTTTGGAAATGCGTGCCTTCTCTTTGGAGGAGTCGGTCCTCGGCCGTCTCACAGAGCGCCACGGTGGCTCTATTTTCTTTCCGCCAGGTGACTGCACAGACGCTCTCTGCTGGAGCTGCTGCTCACTGCAGCATGCGGCAACACTGTCTACAGTTCATAGTGGCTTATTTTCCTCTAAGAATGCATTGATTTACACTTGAGGACTATTATTAAATGGTGAAACCTTTAATGCGTGTAAGTTATGGAAGTTGGGGGTGAGAATGAAATAAAGTGGTTTTCCTGGGCAAGTTGTCTCTTCTCTGTTGCTCTTACTGCTTTGATTATAAGTTTGATATCACATATATGTAGAAGATGCATACTGTTCTACCTCTGTATTATGTATATACATTATGCTTTATTACTTCTCATGGTCAGGAACAATACTCGGGTGGGCTGTGGTGTTTAAACTGCCTTTCAAAGTTTTGTAGACAGCCTCTTCAGTCTTAGGACCTTTCACGGCCCTCCATACAAATGATTCTTCCCACCTGCACGAGTGACTGAAGTTAAGTTTGGCACTTAGCTTGGAGATTAAAAGCCTGGGAATGCATTAATATCAATAACACAAACGGCAGGCATTTCTGAAATTAGTGAGATAAGCACCAGCTCAACAATGAGATGCAGTCGGTCTGCTGTGGGGTTTAACCTGTTGTGTTTATTCAGAGTAACGACATCATGCAGAAACAAACCTGATGATGTTTAGTTTTTAATGATTGGTGATGGATGGTCAACAGAGGGCTGAGATAAAGGAGGAGGTGGGCAGAGAAAGGGAACAATGGAGACGATGATGAGTGAGGCGGGGAGGGGAGGGGGCCCTGGCTCTTTTTTTTTTTTCGCAAATCAGTTGGTCAACATGAACTAAGGCAATGCCTGGTTTTACAGTGTCTTTTAAAACATGTCCTAAGTTTTCTGCACCAGTTTTTTCTAAATTCTGTTTTTTAATTTCTCATGAAATATTCTGATTTCCCATGATCCCTTCAGCCTTGTTATTGGCTCTCCTCTGTTCCCCCATTTAAATCCTGCAAACACCCCTATAGAGGGGGGAGGCAGAAAGGCAAGTCTTTACCTTCCCCATCACTTGGCACAGTCACGCTTCAGATCCAGTTCCTGAAGCCGAGCTCCTTCTCCTCTTCTCTGGCTTCTGAACTCTTTTCTCCTCCTTTTCTCTCTGTTCGTGTTGGTCCTTATTTTCTCTTTTGTCACCTTTTCTTATTCTAACTCTTTCTTTTTTGTTTTTTTACTCTCTTACTTTTTTCCTGTCTGCTCAGCCTGTTCCCTCCCTTTGACTTTCCTTTTCCCCCTTTCTTTGCACTTTGTTTTCTTTGTTCTGCAGCTCTGCCTGCTGTGCTTGAAAAAACACAAGTCATTCCTTTTTCTTTTAATTTTACTTTTATACTGCTAATTCTTCTTATCATCCAACCTTTTCTCATCCTTTCAAGTTTTTGTTAAATTTCTTACTTCATCTCCTGCATTTCTTTAATCCCCAGTAACTTTTCCAATTTCTTCTCACCCTTCAGTTTTGTCTTCTCGTCCTCCTTTTTCATTTCTTTGTTCTTGTCTAGCTTCACCCCAAGTTTCTTTCCACCAGTCCTCTAGTTCTTCTTCATGACAAAGTCCTCGCCTTCAGTCACAAGTTTTCTGATGTGCCTGTTTGGTTCTGATGCATCATCTGGGACATGCTGCTGAAGATCCAAGAGAGCGGACTCTTCACATCACCATCTGTGACATGGGTAAGTTCTTTGGGCTACGGCGCTTTGAAACTATGATACTACAGAGAAGTAAAGTAAAGCTTTACAGTAGGAGTGTGCAGTTTACTGTAGATTTTATTTTATGTGTGCAACACCCAACACACCAGAGTAACCAATTATCTTTGATAAAACCCTGAAAAACTACAACAAACAGCGCAAAATTTCCACACAGCTAAAACCTGATAACAATCTGTTGGTTTTTTTATAAGATATTATCTCCTCTGTGATCTCATTATTCACGTGTGTTATGGTGTTACTGCAAAAAGATGAGTTTAAAACATCCAGCAGGCTGTAATGTGGTGTGAAATAAGACATGTTTTGGTTAAGCACTTGCTTCTTAGTAGTTTTAGCAGATAGCCTGACATGAATCCAGCTCTTGCTATTGGTTCCCTGTATGCTTCCTGAGTGCGTCAGGGTCTGGCTGCATGTCAGAGCATGTTGACTCCTCATGGGCCATTTTGCAAATTTAGATACTCAGCTGGGGCCTTCCAGCTGTTTCACAGTCACACTCTAAAGGTGATCACTGTGCCATTAGAGCCCCTCGACTCTAGAATGATCTACCTGAGGAGATTTTATTGGTGTCGTATGTGATGTCATCTCTTTTTTTTTGTCTTTTTTGGTTCTGTTTATTGTTTCAGCTCTCTTGCTTTTGTGATTTTATTAGTGTTGTTTATTTGTCATAACCTTGAATCTTTATTTCTGTTTCATCACATTAACTGTATCTGTTTTCTTTGGGCTGATGTTTGAATTTACTTTCTGAAAAGTCTGCTTTTTGTACTTTAAGTCTGTTTTTTAAATGTTGTGTGTACAAATAAAGCGTATTAATATTATCAAGATTTGTACTTAAGAAGAAGTTGTTTGATTTTACTTTAAAATGCCGTAAAAGCTTTGACTGTATCCTTGCTCACCTCGTGCCCTTCCTACCCGCCCTTGCAACATATTTACATACACTGCAGATCTAATCGAATTTTGCACTGAAAGCCAAACTTTAGAATTTTCTGTTTTTGTGTTTTTATTAGAGACATTGCATTCACTAAATTTCACATTAAATCAGTATAAATACAACCCCAGTTCCAAAAAGTTCAATTTTGATTTGATGTCAGCCACACGTCTCAAAGAATTTTGCATGGGGGAACAAAAAGTTTGGAAAAGTGATACTACAAAGAAACAATTATGTTAATTGGCAACAGATCATAAACATGAAGGGTATAAAAAGGGCCCCTTATAGAGTTTCACCATTCAGCAAGAAAAACAAAGAAATACTTTGAATATCTATTTTTTAACATAAATTGGGAAGACCTGGCTCGAATATCTCATCATCTATATTACATAATATCATATAGAGATTCTGGGAATCTAGAGAAATCTCTGCACAGGGGACAAGGTACAAGGCCCAATGGTGGCACTGTATAAAAACCTAGAACGAATCTGTCGTGGAAATCACTGCATGGGCTCAAGAGCACTGTCAGAAACCATTATCAATGAACACAACTCTGTGCCAAAGCTCATTCAAAATGAACCCATTCAAAGTGGAAATATGATGAAACAAAATGTGAAACCATTTTTGGAGAAAATGAACGCTGCATCTTCTGGGCTAAAGCAGGGAGAGACCATCTTTTGCTTTTTGATGTGCATGGAGTTCTGACAGATCTGAGGAGAACAGCATGGAATAATTTACAGAAAGACCTAAAATTAAGCACACCTGACTCTGTAGCTCAATGCAGTGAAGGAGACACATGTGGGGCTCTTCTTTGGGAGATATATTTTATATCATATTGCAGATCTTGAATTTTATGTTTCTTTTTTGTGCTTAAATGTTAGATTAAAAGACTGAGGTGTAGAAAAAAAATCTTTTGTATGAATGTGTGTGAATAGGTGAATGAGGCATGTTGTATAAAGCACATTGAGTGCTCAAGTAAAGTTAACAAAGAAAAAGAAAAAAAGCACTATACAAGCACCAGTCCACTTACCATTTGTAATATGCTTTGTGTCTCCAGTTTTAAGAAATAGAGTCCTGAAGGGCTACTTTTAGAAGTGTGAAAAGCCATAGTAGTTCAGAGAAGTCACTTGCCACTAGAAACTCAGAAATGGGTCAGAGATAGGGAAAGTTGTCAAAATATTAGCTCGAGGTTACCGCTAGGGGTCGCTTCTGGTTTTTGTTTGGAAGTACTCAAGACAGCAGCCATGTTGGTCCGGGAGAGCCGCACCTCCTGAAGTCAGGATTTTTAACTTTCCAGCGGTTTCATTTGCTCTGCCTGTAGGTTGAACCTGTATGGACAGCTGGACATAAGTAAGTTGTTCAGGATAATTAATGTAATAAGGTATTTATTTTAAATGATAGGGTTGAGTGCGCTTATATATCAAATTGTTAATGTTTATGTAAAAATTTAATTTGACACTAAGTCTTCAAAGATGAACAGGAAAGGTAAATACTGACAAGTTCCCCCTTTAAAATTAGTCTTTACCAAAGAATCTAAAAATAAGTAAATGAATAAAATGGAAAACAGACAAACATGTGTATAGTCATGTTTTTGTACTTTCAAAGTCTTCTTATTAACAAGCAGACAGGAAGAGATAGGGGACGTTTTTTTTTATTATTATTATCCTGGAGTGACCAGAATGGGCAGGATTAGATTTGCAGTGGAGGGATAGTAGATTTACCGGAGAAAGGATGGTGGAAGGATGAAGTCAGGAGTCAGGCCAGTCAGGAGGAAAAGAAGAGGACCACAGAGAGGGTTGATGGAAGATGGTTGGTGTGACAGAGGTGGATGCTAGGGTTAGAGGGAGATGATCCGCTTCTACTTTCCGTCCACGAGTTTTCTACCTGAGCAACAACATTTTTAACAAATCATTTTTTCTCTTTCACCAATAAAAATTACCTGGACCTAAAAATTAACCGAAATTAGAATCTGGCTTCGTATTGGTACAGAAAACAGCTTGGGTAACGTGTGAAACGTTATGAATAGATAACGTTAAAATAAATAAACACAATAACATTCGGGAGCTGTGCATAGAAATACGATATATAACTGTGGCCACAACCCCTGAGAAAGATGGCGGCGGGAGAGACGCGCTTCACAACCCCTGATGACGCGGGATTTACGCATTTCTACGTATCTCCACGGCCAGTCAACGAGGAAGCGCAATTTCGGACCAAAGGTTGTGGCTGCTGCTGCTGCTCACTTGTCTGGACTCCAGGTATGTAATATGCAGCAACACGATTCATACAACAGTAACAATTCATGTGAGCTTCACCAATACGTAGTCGTTTTAACAACAGTTTAAAGAAAGTAGCCAGCATAGGCGTTCATGTGCACGTCTTTAGCTTTGTGCTGCGATTGTTTCTGTAGTTGAATCATCCCAGAGGCTCACAGCAACATCCGGAGATCTTATTGTGGGTAGATATGATTAGATTACACATATGTCGAAACCCAAGAATTATGAAGAATAGTTTGGGAGCAGTGCTGTGCCTGCAAAATTGCGTATTTATCCAAAACCAAGTGGATGCAGTAGATAGCAATACCGATATTTTTAACTTATGTCATGACTAATGAGGTGAATCATCATCAATTTACAAATCAAAAAACAAAAAATAATAACACACATCAGTGGCTATACACTGAACTTAGAGGATAGAAACAAAGTATCGATCCTGTCATGTTAGTATCGATCCGATATCGATACTGTCGATAATTAAATTTATCCACCCACCTCTTTTGGGGAGCGCGTGCTTGGTAAAGATTAAAGCTGAATAAGTGTCCTGAGTTGTGTCTTTTAACCACCTGACACCCTGCACTGCTTTTTGGTTTTCAGCTTTACGATGGCGTAGGACTGGATTGGCTTCAGCTATGCTGCAGCCATTGCTTTTGGAGGATTTATGGGATACAAGAGAAAAGGTTGAGGAGCATAATTTCCTTCGGGATTAATAAAGTATTTCTGATTCAGATTCTGACCACAGCTGTGCATAAAGCTCAACTAAATATTAAAGTGTTGGAAATGAAATCAAACGTGATTGATTTTTGCGTTTCCCCGCAGGCAGCGTGATGTCCCTGATGGCTGGTCTAGTTTTTGGCGGATTATCCGCTTTCGGTGCCTACAACATAACGAGTGACCCAAAGGACATCAAGGTGTCACTGCGTGAGTATGGCTCTCTATATGCAGCCCGGCTACAATCAAGAGTGTAGAGGTTCAGTGTCCAGCTAGTGTCATAACAGGGTGTTTTCTTTCTTTCAGTGTCCTCGGGAGTTCTCGCAGTCATCATGGGAATGAGATACAAGAACTCTGGGAAATTAATGCCAGCTGGAATAATGACAGGGCTAAGGTCAGAGTCAGACGTGCTACCAGACAGTACAAATTGTTGCACAAATCAGGGATTGGGACATTTATTTGTTAAACTCGCTGATGCAGTTGCTTTTGTCTGTCTTACAGCTTGTTGATGGTGTTTCGCCTCTTACTTCTGATCGTCTGACCGGGAGAACATCAACCTTTACCCTGGAAACAGGAAACATTCCCACTAAGCCGACTAAATCAAATTTTACTGCAGTATTATTTTTTAATACATGCATATGAGCAAGTGTATGAATGGGAACTTCCATGATTTCTTAACCCACACTACAGGAGACGACTGTGAGCTCTGGGTGCTGTTAGGGCTCGGATTTATTTCTAGAACTTGAGAAAAAGAACAAGTTGAAGCATTTTCATTTGTATTCTTGTCCGTCTATGATGGGGAAAGAGTTTTTGTGATTTTTTTCTAATAACAGCAAATTAAAACAAGTTTAATTCATTAAAAACTGTTGTGTTTTATCTAGAAGAAAAACAGCAGCTTCGAGTGTTTTTGTCAAATGTATTTATTGCTAAAGAAGATTACAGAAGTTCTTTCCATGTTGTTGTGTTGGTGCCTCGTCTATCTTCACGTATTTACTTGCCTCTTAACAATAAGAGTTAAGAGGCTGGTAAATGATTATCTGCCTCTTAACTCTTATTGTGTTGTTTGTCCTTTAAACTAATTAAGATTTTAGATGTAACTGATTTTTGATGTAACTGATCATAATCACGCTGCCTAATGAGGAATGTAATAGATCTTTTGTAGTGTTTTTTTTAAGGTGGCAACTTGAGGTTTAAGACTTCCACAACATTCTTCAAGTATTTTTCATCTGGCGGCGGCTTCCTCTTGCTGCCCGGCTGCAGAAACCTGCTGATGGCGGGGATTTGTGTCATCCTGCCCTGAAAGGACTGGAAGGAATAACAGAAAGATGAGCGTTTCACAGCACTGGGCTTTGGCTTTCTCATTGAACTTGTTGTTGATTTATTTTTTTGTTGAAACACGTTTACCTTGACATTGGGGAAGTCTTTCAAAATGTCTGGAAATTTCTCCTCCAGCATCAGGGTGCATTCAAGAAGCAGCACATCAGCAAGGCTTAGTTTACCTCCCACCAGGTACACGGGTCCAGTCAGAGCCTATTTTATGACACCTATTTTAGCAATGATCAGCAGAAACTCAGGTTTTTAAACCAAACAATCAGTTATTTTACCTTTTCATACACAGGAAGGTAGCGCTCCTTTGCTTTGCTTTGAATGTTGTCCAATTTGGGTTTGGGATCTGGGGTGAAGGGGAGGATCATAATCATTTCCATGAGGTCTGTCAATCCCTCAGAATACATGTTGATCCTGAAGGAAAGCATAATAACCTATTTAAATACAGCTATGATGTAAGACAAAAACTTTATTACACTTTTTTTTTAAGGACCATACATGACTCGTTCTTTGGGATCCTTTGCATGCAGATTGTACTTCTCTGCGATGTAATTCAGGATTGCTTTTGTCTGAATGAGCTTCATGCCATCCATTTCCACCAAAGGGACCTGTTGAAACATGAGCGCCCCATCTTTGGAGCAAGCACAACAGCAGCAGGTAAAGCAGGTTTGCACTCCCAGTGGAAAAGACCAACACAATTTGTTTTAACGTGCATCTTTGACTGTAGATGAGAAGATATTAAGAGATGTTTGCATACAAGCTGCTGTCTCAATCTAGATTACATAACGTGGCTCTAAGACCATGGGGTGGATGGGAGGGGAAGTTAAAGCATGACTTGGAGGCAAACCACAAAAACTCCACCCACAGTCATGAGTTCAATTTTAAACGATTTAACAGATTTAAAAAAAACCCCAAAACTTTTAACCTTCCTTGTTTGAACCTTTAGTTTAATGTTTACCCAGAATAATCCTATCTCTTGCATTCCCTGCATGCACCCATCTCACCATCAAGGAGTTTTTCATACTGCTCCCGAGCTGTCAGAAGCACTTCATCGAACTGCAAAGAAAGTATTTCAAATCAGATTTGCACAAAAGCCTGCAGTTCTTCAAAAACTCACACCTCCTTCACTTACCTCGACTTCTGCAACAGTTAAAAGCCAGCGGATTGACTCCATCTTCCCTCTCCCATTAAAATAGTACACCACAGGTTTTTCGGACATGGCTGTTGTCGGTGTTTTCTTTTTGTTTTTCAGGGCCTAAAATCTGTGAAGCAAAGTGAAATCACAGTAAATTCGCAAGCAGCTGCATAAATGTGGAAGCTGTTCCCCTGCGTGTGTAGTTTTCATACCTGTGCGCACTCAACCTCTACGCAGAAATGCAAAAGAGTGGAAGTAAAAGTTAATCTTACGTAACATTCACAGCGCTCAGGGTTGTTGAAGGGGTGGAGTAGGCGGGGGAAATGCGTGAAGGCGCTGATTGGGCAGCTTCAGCCAATGCAAGCATGCTTATTTGCATTTTGTCGCTAACCATCATGGGTAAAACAGATACAGTTTTCTGTTTTACTGTTTAAAATAATTTTACCGATGCAGCTTCTATTTATAAGATGAACCAGACAAACTGTACGGATCCCGACCAGGACTCTGAGTCTTTAAACCCTCATTGTGAACAGGTTTGTTATGCAGAGCTATAAAATATGCTAAACGACCGAGCGTTTCTGGATGTGAGGGCGATCTGGCTGCGACATCTGTCACCCCATTGATCGCTAGGGTTGATTCGGCTGATCTGGCTGGCTAGGCGGGTGTCCCCTTCCTCCCTCACCGGTCCATGTGTGTCCCTCCCGACGCCCAGCGCTCGGTGGCAGCGGACGATGTCCCCCCCCGGCGGACGACCATCCATCGGTATACCAGTAGCTGCGCTCCCCTGCTAGAACCTCCAAACAAGCTCAAGGCCCATTTGTAGGAGAAACGTAGGGAAGTCAAGCTCCAAGCTTCAGACACATCCAAATGCGGCGCTGCACGTGGCAGTCTGCCTTCCTTTTTTAGTTTTTGTTGAAAAAACAAACTTTTTATGATCTTTTTTTCTTAAAAGTTTAATCATTTTATTAATAATTTCTACTTATTTAAAAGGTTATTTGTTTTGTTATTGTTTTTTTAATCACTGTTGTATATGTTAAATATACAGTATGAGGGCCTCACTATGCACCTGTGGCACTTTTACTTTATCTATCTATTCAATTTTCATAAAAGCATTTAATCCAACAAACAAATAACTGAGTGTATTTGTGTGTGCACTCATCCATGCTTGGGCTGGTCTTTATGTGATATTGCATGTTTGTGTGTGTTTAAGATAAGATAACTCTTTATTGCAAATGAATTTAAATGTGTGGAACTTTATAAAACAGAGCTGGGTGTCATTTCTGTCATTTGCCTTTTGGACTACCATCCCGGTACCTTCCAGCTCCCTTCATAAAGCCCCCTTCCAGCTCCCAACACAGGCACACATCATCATTCATATACACACACACTATTGGTTACCCACACACTTGTACATGAACATGTGTGTCCTTTAACTGACCCTTGATCTCCTAACTGTTCCTCAAACCTAATTCTCACTTTCATCTAGTTCACTTTCCTCACTGAGGGAATGACCCCCAACTGTCCAATCACATTTTTTCCTCCCATAAAAAGTTCTTGTGCCTATTTCCTGCAATTTGGTACAAGTTCAGTTGGTTTGGCTGCTTATGTATCACTCAGTGCTCTCAAATCATTTCCCCAGAGGTTCTCCCTGTGACCCAAGTCCCTGCAGTTATCCCCATAAAAACCTTTCAACAAACCTAAAACAGAGTCACCAGGATCAGAGTTCAGAAGCACTGCTTTAGCGTTGCTGCCCTAAGAAAGGCAGCCTAACTGCATAACATTGCTCTGAGGCAACAAACTAAAAAGTGTTGTGTTAGAAGACAAAATTCAATCAAAATGTGTCTTTAAACAACCAGCGACACTTCTTCAGATGTTCATATAAGTGCACATAATGGTCTTAGATCTCACCCGGGCGATCGTGGCTCAAGAGTTGGGAGTTCGCCTTGTAATCGGAAGGTTGGCGGTTCGAGCCCCGGCTTGGACAGTCTCGGTCGTTGTGTCCTTGGGCAAGACACTTCACCCGTTGCCTACTGGTGGTGGTCAGAGGGCCCGGTGGCGCCAGTGTCCGGCAGCCTCGCCTCTGTCAGTGCGCCCCAGGGTGGCTGTGGCTACAATGTAGCTTGCCATCACCAGTGTGTGAATGTGTGTGTGGATGACTGGATATGTAAAGCGCTTTGGGGTCCTTAGGGACTAGTAAAGCGCTATATAAATACAGGCCATTTACTATTTACCATTACCCTGTTTCAACACACCTGAATCGAATGATTAGTTCATTACCAGGCCTCTGGAGAACTTCAAGATATGTTGGGGAGGTCATTTAGCCATTTGGTCTAAATGACCAAATGGCTAAATGGTCTGTTAGATTTTGATCCACCAAGCATCTGAATGAGTCCTTTAATATCAACATTTATTTAGTTCACATTGTTAGAAAAGCTCACATACCTTCTCATCTATCCTGTTAGTGCAGCATTTATCGACACGTAGGCCTGCAGATATAAATGATCACAAACATGCTGCATGATAAGGAACAGATTTTACTGAGATGGTAATTTGGACTGGGAGACTTCCATGATAGCCTTTGCATAGTTTTGTATCCGGCGGTGGCTTCCTCTTACTGCCTGGCTGCAGAAACCTGTTGATGGCAGGGATTTGGATCATCCTGCCCTGGAAAGACTGGGAGGAAAGACTGGGAACTGACTAAGCGTTTCACAGTACTGAGTTTTAATAACAATAATAATATGAGTCATTCAATATGAAATTCATCAAATCTTAAAAAAGCTTCCACCTGAATCCCTGAGAACCAGCTGACGTTTTTTTAACCTCTGCAATTGTGTTTGTGTCCTTCTGTCATGTTAACCACCCATTAAAATTTGGGTTACATCCACCAAGGTCTTCAAAGTGTACTTAATGGTATATTAGTGGAAAGCCCTATAACCTAGAAACATTAAATATTACAACTGTGGCATGTACTGTCAACATATAGAAAATACCACATAAAGATTTAAGATATCATGTCACACTTGACCTCTGACTTTTTAACATCAACAGAGTGATCTGAAAGGTCAAAGTGATAATAATCCTATATAGAGCTATTTAAAACATGTTTCTTACTTCCATTGTTTTTATTGACAGCATATAGAGAATAGTTTAAGGGAATTTTAACTATCACATTACTTTGGATTTCTGACCATTTCAAGGTCAAATAAGGTCCAATTTCTATCTTCAAAACTGCACTTAAAAGTCTGCTGCTTTTGTTTGTATTGGCAACATTTAACAAATACCTGACCTTTGATCTCACTTTTACATTTCACCAAATGCATTATGTCTTTAATGAGCTGTACATTTTTTTCTTTTAAAAGTACATTTTAAAAGAAAAAAACCAAAATGATTGCATACAAAATACAATACGACTCACTTAAAAGTAAATATTGCCCACTGAGTGAGCTGCTTTGGCAGAGGTTTGCGCTCTGGGAGTGCTTCTCATTGTAACTTTGGTTTATTTAATGAAAATATGCAAAATTTGACATTTATATTCTGACATAGCAGAGGGTAACCACCTCGGTGTAGTTAAACGGTCTGTAACTTATTAAGTATTCATAAAATAGAGATACAAATTCTCATGACGTCTCTAAATATACTAAAGTTATTGTAGAAGTTGATTTTGAGAGGACGGGGTGGGAGGCACTGATTTTTCTTGGAATGCCCTGTATGTGCTTCAGTTTCACAAGGACAGGTGATTCGTTGTTTTGTTGAATCATATCCAGCTCTGTCACTGTTACCTTAATGTTGGGAAAGTCTTTGTAAATTCCTGGAAATCTCTCCTCCAGCTCCAGGGTCCATTCAGCCAGCAGCATCTGCGAGGCTTAGTTTACCTCCCACCAGGTAAACGGTCCAGTCAGAGCCTGAGAAATTTGTCCAAAAAAATGCATAATGGCCATTTTGGCAACAATCATGTTTTTCTAAACAAAAAGAGTCAGTTATTTTACCTTTTCATGCACAGGAAGGTAGCGCTCATTTGCTCTGCTTTGAATGTTTTCCAGTTTAGGTTTGGGGTCTGCACAGAACGGCAGTGACAGAGTACATGTTGATCCTAAGGAAAAGCTTAATAATGTATTTAAATACAGCCACGATATAGTATCAGAAGTTCTCTCTTTATTATTCCATGATTATTGAAGTGGAGCATACATAACTCGATCTTTGAGGTCCTTTCTGTGCAGGTTGTGCTTCTCAGCGAGATGGCTAAGGAGCACAGATAACATGACCAAGAAAGTAGACTCTGTGCATTATAATAAATCCTCAAGCGATAATCCCCCCTTGGACTGTCTTGGTGCAAAACCAAGACATAAATCATGTCTCCTGGAAGGGGGAGGACGTATCACAGGCAGGACACAGCGAGCTGAAATCTCTGAAACCGACTGGCCTTCACTTCCTACGAGACAGGGAGGAGGTCAGCGCCCTGACCCACTGGTGTCAAGACAACCATCTCACCCTCAACGTTGCAAAGACAAAGGAGTTGATAGTGGACTTCCGGAGGTGCAGAGAAGTACACACCCCCATCACCATCAACGGCGCTGCTGTGGAGAGAGTGAGCAGCTTCCGGTTCCTTGGAGTACATCTGGCTGAGGATCTTACGTGGTCAGTACACATAAACAAAACAGTGAAGAAGGCGCAACAGCGCCTCTTCTTTCTCAGGAGACTGAAAAGATTCGGCATGAGCCCCCGCATCCTCAGGACCTTCTATCACTGTGCCATTGA
Source organism: Rhamphochromis sp. 'chilingali' (assembly GCF_963969265.1). Lineage (NCBI taxonomy): Eukaryota > Metazoa > Chordata > Actinopteri > Cichliformes > Cichlidae > Rhamphochromis > Rhamphochromis sp. 'chilingali'. Next base: position 14,691,470 of record NC_137947.1, on the reverse strand, counting down.
GAGCATCCTCACTGGATGCATCACCACCTGGTATGGCAACAGCACCGCTTACAACCGCAAAGCTCTCCAGCGAGTAGTGCGGTGCTCTGAACGGATAATTGGAGGTGAGCTTCCCTCCCTCCAAGACATCTACAGGAAGCGGTGCCTGAAGAAAGCGGGGAGGATCATCAAGGACTCCAGTCACCCCAGCCATAAACTGTTCAGACTACTTCGCTGCAAAGGGGGATCACGCTTTTCAAACCCTGGCTCCAATACTGTGGAACGGTTTACCCTCCTCACTACGCACCATCGACATCTGTTTAGACAGGCATTTGGGTAATGTTAATGCGTAATATGTTGTTTTATTTTATATTTATATTGTACTATTGCTTGTTTGATATGCTTTTATATTTCCTCTATGTTGCTATATTGTTTGTTTGACATGTCTTCATGTGAAGCACTTTGTAACAGCGTTTTTGTCTTAAAAAGTGCTATATAAATAAATTTTACTTACTTACTTACTTACTTCCATCAGGAAGGAGGTTCTGCAGCATCCGGTCCCGAACCAGCAGACTGAGAGACAGCTTCTTCCACCAGGCCATCAGACTGCTGAACACGTCATAGACACCTCAGCTCCACTACTGGAACTTCAACATTATGCACTCCATACTGTACATTAATGCCACTGTTTTGCACATGTCTCAACTCTGTATATTTTTATATATTTTATTTATTGTTTACTCTATTTAATTTGTAAAATATGTGTATACACACACACACGTAGAAAAACATTTAGTATACACATCCAGAATTTTTTTTTTTTGCATATACTATTATATATTGTACATATATTTATTAGTTTCAGATTTAGCCATTCGTATATTTTGCCTGTTTATGTTATTGTATTTTGCACAACTCTGTTGCTTGTGAAGCTCGCACACAAGAATTTCACTCACATGTGCTGTACCAATGTACCTGCACATGTGATGTGACAATAAAAGTGATTTGATTTGATTTGATTTGATTTGATTTGATTTGATTTGACAGAGAAGCTCTTCTACCCCTGTACACGGGAGGAAACAGGACTGGACAACCGTGAATAGGAAGGTTAACAACAAACCTCCAAAACAACTGAATGTGAAACTGCAGAACAGATTTGCTCCACTATCAAAGGACCCTGGATCTATATCGGACAACCATCCATCTAAAAGCAGCGAAGTAAGGTCTGAAAATCTGTTGAAAAGTAAAAGGCCACAGGGAAAGCTAAAGGCTAGGCCTGAAACTCTGATTGTGGGTGACTCTGCTGTAAAGGATGTACAAAGGATGTGCGGTAAGAACACTAAAGTCATCTGCTTTCCTAGGGATATGGTCAACAACCTGAAGGAGAGAATTCTTCAAATTGCAGATGAATATCCAACTGTGACAAACATTGTTCTGCATACAGGGTCAAACGATGTGTCCAAACAACAGTCGGAGGTTCTGAAACAGGACTTTACTGGATTATTAAATACTGTAAACTCTCTGAATGCAGCTGTATTCATCAGTGGACCTGTACCGCCTGTCAGAGGAGGAGACGAGAGATTCAGCAGGTTGTTTGCACTGAATAAATCAGCATGTGCTGACCACTCAGTGCATTTTATCAACAATTTTAATATTTCTTGGGAACGCAGGCATCTGTTTAAAGCAAATGGATTTAATTTTAACAAGTCAGGGGTGAAACTGTTCACCTCCAACTTGTTTTATTCCATACGTCATCCATCTGTGCTTGGTGCCAAGGCTGAGATAAACGAGGAGTTATCTCATAAAGAGGAACAAACAGTACTCCAAGAACAGACAAAACCCAGCAGAAACCTTGAGGAGGAGCTCCATCTGCCCCCACCTGGGATGAGCAAGAAGAGGGGTCCCTATTTGCCTCCAACTCTCTCAACAACACCAACGACCAGGACCAGGACCAGGGACCACGACCTTCCCCAGTCCCCCAAACCCCTGACAAGCCAACACCCTCCTCCCCCTCCCTTTCTCCCTCCTCGCCACACCTGAAATTCACTGAGGAGATGATGGAGCTGGTCAATGTTGGGCTCAGATCTACCCCCCGGCCCAATCCCTTTTTGTCCCCCATAAACCCCCCCACCAGAGCAGTTAAAGGTTCGCCATCGAGCCCCGTCCTCAACAGAGCAATCGAAGTTACATTGCCCAGCCTCATCCCCCTTAGCTCCTCCTTACCACCTTCATGCTCTGTCTCCGCAGTCTGATGTGTGATGTGTGGAGGGTCCGGGCTGCGAGGATTATGGCAGTGGTGACTTTTCCCAGGAGAAGCTGGGACCCTGTTTACTAGAAGGTTTTAAAATTTCTGTACTTTTAGGTGACAGGAGACATGTGGCCTGGTCAAAACACAGAGAGCTGCACTCTAAAAGATCTTTAAACATAGTAAACATACCTTGTGTGCCACAGACTGCTCCCAAACAGGAGGGGACAAGTAATACCTCTAAAACACTTAAGTTGGCTTTATTAAACGTTAGATCTTTAGCTGGGAAAACATTTTTAATTAATGATTTAATCACTGAGCACAGCCTTGATTTTATGTTTTTAACTGAAACTTGGTTGGACCAAAGTAACAGTGGAGCTGTTCTCATCGAGACGACCCCTCCTAACTACAGTTTTATCAGTGAGGTCAGGGCGAGCAGGAGAGGAGGAGGGGTTGCTGTCTTATTTAATGAATCATTTCAATGTAAGCAGCTATCTCCTGGAAGTTTTCAGTCTTTTGAATATGTGGCTTTACAGCTGAAGGCCCCATCCAAAGTTGTGTTTCTTAATGTTTACAGGCCTCCCAAATACTGCACAGACTTTTTTAATGACCTCAGTGAACTGCTGTCTGTGATCTGTGTTGATTTCGACTGTGTAATTATTGTTGGGGATTTTAACATCCATGTGGACAACCCTCAGGACAAAGGGACTAAAGACCTGAGTAACACTCCGGGCAACTTTGGGCTGACTCAGCATGTAACAGAGGCCACACATAATAGAGGACACACTCTTGACCTGCTGATCTCCAAGGGCCTGAACATTTCGAAGGTTACTGTGTCTGATGTGGGCCTGTCTGATCATTACTGTGTTTTCTTTGAAAGTAAAAGTTCAGCCCACACAAATATATCAACAGCGGTGATCACAAAACGGTGTATAACTGAATACAGTTGTGAGATATTTACCAGGTCTTCCCATTAACACCTGACCTGTCCAGAGGTTCAGTCAATGAGCTCGTCAATAGCTTCAATGCTAAAATGTTAAATGTAATGGACACTTTTGCTCCTGTCAATGGAAAATTGTACTTAGTAGTCAGTATAATCTTTCAGTGATATAAGTTTGCATATGGTAGAATACTGCATGTAATCACTTGTGTGTAGAAGTATATAGTTTGTGGCATATTGAAAGATTGTCTCATCCTAGGAGGTCTGTAACATTCCAGGGTGTTCACCCCCACATCCTAGGAGCATGGGAGAGGTCGTACCTTGTCTTATTGTTTTACGGTAGGATTAACGTAGTTATGTCAGTTTTAGTCTAAGTGCCTTTTGTTTAGATGAACTGCTGGACTTCTTCACTGTGTTATCTAGGGTGAACCATCTAGGGTGAGGGGGAGACTACCCTCTTTATGACCAAGGCTGTTCCTTTTGTGCTGTTATATGACCCTTTGATCAGCAGGACCCCCCCCCCCCCCCCCCCCCCCCCCCCACACACACACACACACACACACACACTGAAGTATAAATAAAGACCGGGGCAGTTTCTCAGCGCGAGTCTCTCAGTCTGGAGGCTGCCCTTGCTAGCAAGAAGTTCTGTGTGTTTCTCTTCTCTGAGTCTTTACTGAAGAAGTGTTTTAGAATATATTCCTTAACAGCTCCCATTAAGGTGAAGGTTATCTCTGGAAGGAAAAAGTCTTCCTGGAGAAACTCCACACTGGTGAAAAATGAAAAAAGAGAGTGTAGGAAAGCTGAGCGCAGATGGCGAAAAACAAACCTCCAGGTTCAATTACTTCTTAAAACAGAATAACTGCTATGATGCCTTCCAGTCAGGTTTTAGACAGAACCACAGCACTGAAACCACTCTGACCAAAGTGTTTAATGACATATGTCTGAACACAGACAGTGGAAAAATGTCAGTCTTAGTTTTGCTGGATCTCAGTGCAGCATTTGATACAGTTGACCACAACATATTACTCAAACGAGTAATGTGGGCAGCATTGTTTGACTTTGTTGTGCATGTTCTTCAACCCTCCTGCTTTAAACCAGCTGCTTGCTCAGTGATGAGAAAATTACACTTCCCTTTTTCTTGCGTTCATGGCGCAGATGTCACTGAAGCAGTACTCGCCACCTATAGCTAGCACTACAGAAGGGTTACAGACTAGTGAACGCCACACTCACTTCCACTAACATCTCTTGGGGCCTCATATTTAAAAGTACAGTGAGAAGCAGTAAGATTTAAGAATCAACTTGAAATGTCTGCAACATTTGACATGAAACAAAAGAACAGGAAATATTGGTTTCTGGCCATAAAGTGCCAGTCAGTCAATTGTCCACTTAATTTTCAGCTCCTGAAAAAGGGAACGGTCTACTGCTCAGTGAGGTGGTTTAGTCAGATTACTAAGAAATGTTTTCCCATTCTTTATTTCTTTGACACAAATTTATTATAATTATTATCTTTTTTAAAAAAAAAATCAGAACAAAAACACAGTAGCTTCAAATATTTTTGGAAGATCAACATTTATTTATTTCACATTGTTAGGAAAGATCACACATCAAGATTCATATGCTTTCCATAGTGTTAGTGCAGCATTTGTTTCCACGTAGGCCTGCAGATATAACTGATCCCAGTCATGCAGCCTAATGAGGAATGTAGCAGGAATGTAATGGGTTTTACTGAGGTTATATTTTGATCTGGAAGATTTCTATGACAGCCTTTGCATAGTTTTCACCCGGGGGTGGCTTCCTCTTACTGCCTGGCTGCAGAAACCTGTTGATGGCAGGGATTTGGATCATCCTGCCCTGGAAAGACTGTGAGGAAACACAGAAAGCTGACTGAGCATTTCACGGTACTTGGTTTAATAATAACTGCCATTCCATGTATAAAATAAAGAAAAAACAAAATCTAAAAAGAGAACCTCTTACCTGATTTTTTTTTTAAACCAAAACTTTATTTATTAAAGATTGAAAAATTGGACCTTTATACCCTGAAATAGCATGCATGTCCCAGAAAAAACCCTGTAAAGGGCCTGTAACTTTAAAGGTAAATACAAACTTTCATGGTGTCATTAAAAAAAACCAAGTGTTATGATAGAAGAAGGTGTTTCTGTCAACGTTACCTTAACAGCAGAGAAGTCTTTGAGAATCCCAACGCATTTCTCCTCTAGCATCAGGGTGCATTCAACCAGCAGCACATCTGCGAGGCTTAGTTTGCCTCCCACCAGGTACACGGGTCCGGTCAGAGCCTAAGACGTTTGTCCAAAAACACATAGCACATACTTTAGTTGTCAGAAACCATTATAATCATCAACAACTCATTTTATTCTGTTTTTCTACCTTTTCAAACACAGGAAAGTAGCGTTCCTTTGCTTTTTTCTCAATCTCTTCCAGTTTGGCTGTGGGGTCTGGATTGAAGGGCAGCACCATAATCATTTCCATGAGGTCCATCAGTCCCTCGGAGTACATGTTGATCCTAAAAAACAAAAACAACAACAGCAAAAAAAAAAAAAAAAAAAAAAATTCTTCAATTACAAGACGGACTATCTTTATTATGTCTGATAAATAAATAAACAAATAAAAGACCATACATGACACGGTCTTTGAGGTCCTTTCCATGCATGTTGTACTTCTCGGCGAGGTAATTTAAGATGGCTTTTGTCTGAACGAGCTTCATGCCATCGATTTCCACCAATGGCACCTGTTGAAACATGAGCTTTCCATCTGCAGGGTAAACACAGAAGCTAGTAAAGCAGGGTGGCACTCCCAGGCATAATAATTCATCTTAGGCTACATCTTTGTAGGTCATGACACTCCTGAAACCTTTTGCCCACAAAAACTGCTGATTCACTTTAGTTAAAAGATGAACATGATTTTAGCTTAAATCCCCCCTTTAATTCATGTCCGTTTCATTCAGTTTTTCATATTTTAGTTACGGGTTTTGTTTTTATTAAACTCACCATTTACGAGTTTTAAATACTCTTCGCGGGTGTCCAAAAACTTCTCATCAAACTGTGAATATAAACATTTAGATCAGTTTCTGGGACAGTAATAATATGTAAAGCCTGAACTTTGAGTGCATTTTCATTATTCAGCTGTAACGTTTACCATGAAATGACAAATGTTACAGCTGATCAAGTCTGCAGGTCTTCAAAAAAAGCACTTACCTCGACTTCTGCGACTGTTAAAAGCCAGCGAATAGACTCCATCTTCCCTCTCCCATTGAAATAGTGCAGCACAACTCTTTCACCCATGATTGTTGGTTATTTTTTCCTAAACTGATAACCCGTGAACCTACAAGCAACAATGCAATCACAGTGAAATATGAGCTGCTGAATGAAGATGGAAGTGATACTACTGGATGTGAAGCTGCGATACCTGCGATCCTTCCGGCACTCGTGGAGAAGTGACTGAAGCGAAGGGAGAAGTGCAAATAAAAGTTCAGCTGTTATATAACACTTATTGAAGTCCAAGGTTTGGGCGGCTGGAGGATGAAGGCGGGGAAACATGTGAAGTCTGTGACTGGTCAGTGCCCACCAACACAGGCTGTGAATGTGCTTTGGTAGCAAAAAAAGAAAAAATTCCCAAGATGTTAAGATTAGTTCCTCCCTGTTAGCGGTCCATAAAATATTGCGTGAACTCTTAGTCAGCTTTTTTTCTTTCCAGTTTCTTTAAGTAGTCATCAGGAATAGTTCTCCAGGCTTCTTCTTCCTCATTCAAAGCTCTTCTTTGGATGTTGGCTGCCTTTTCTTTGGATCTCTGTCAAGATGAGCCCATCACTGCTGTTGAGGTCTGGGCTTTGGGGAGTCCAATGCATGACTCATAGTGCTCCAATGTGTGTTTTTCTTTGGTGTCAGTCTCCACATTAATGCTGGTTGTAGCAGTGCATGCTGATGATGAGTTCCAGTCCAGCTCTTCTGTAATTTGGCACACTTCAGCTTTTTCTTCCCGTTTTCTTTCCTGAGAAAGGCTTCTTGCCACCCTTCCACTGAGACCATTTCTGATGAAGCTTCATTGATTAAAAATTGGCTTTTTACAGAGTTGTCTGTTATATGTAGACAGAAATCTGGCTTATCCCTCAGCTATGTCCCTTTTTTGATGCTTTAATGATTCATAGGTCAGTGTTAAAGTGGCTTGAGAAAAAGAACATTCTTGTTAAAAATAAAATAAATAATAATAATCAGCCAAATCCCAAAGAAAAATTTGGAAATGCCTCCAGAAAGCCTGGAGAACTATTTCTCAAGACCACAATAAAATAATAATAACATCTGGCTCCTTGTAAGAAAATTATAAAGAAATGAAGGATGTTGCAAGACGTTTGCACAACACCGTACTACGTGCTATTAAGCCGTTTGCCAAAATATATTCAAGTTACAGCTGAATAATGAAAATGGGCTCAAAGTGCAGAATGTCTACTTTAACATGAGGCTATTCACATGTAGACTGGAGCAAAGGTTTAGGACATGCAGTTCTTCAATATCCCGCCTTCTTCCTTTTAAAGCAAGAAAACAGAATTTGACAGGTACAGCTGTGAGCTGTCATACGTTGAATAGGCTGACGATCTGAAACAACAAGGAGTCAGAGGAGCTCTCTGTGCAAGCGAAACAGGTCATCCTTAGGCTGGAAAAATAAAGCAAATCCATCTAAGAAGGTAGGAGTATAAACTAGTTACACCAACTGATGGAATATTTTAGTTAAACCCCTTGAAAGCTTCAAGCAGAATCCAATTTTGAGTTAAAATGATGAAAACTGTGTCACTTTCCAAATATTTCCCAACCTATCTGCTTTAGTATTAATAGCTGGATTAATCCCTGACAGAGTAATCCAGCAGCCAAGCTGTGCTCATCCTGCAGCAGCTGTGGGCCTGACATGGAAACTGGGCTGACAGGTAATAGTTCCATTTAAAAGAAATAACAATAAAACGTTTCAATCGACTACAATTGCTTCATAAAAGAATAAACTGTGCGAATACCAGTACCCAGTCAAAAAGTTTAATTGTACTTGATAACCTGCATTTCAATAATTACACTCAGTTTGGCCGAGAGGGGTTAAATGTGTTACTGAACAGAAACGGATCTATACAATGTCACAACCCCTTGAATTGCATTAAAATTCAGTGACATAAAAAAGGAGATAACACATAAATGACAGCTACCTGATTGGAAATGCAATCACTGTAAAACAAAAGAATAATCATGTAAAAAGAAAAACATTACTACTGTACAGAGGCAAAGTAACTTGTCAGCCAAAAAATGTCACAGTGAATAGTTACAGTATGCATATAAAGTGTACATGTGGTAAACAACAGATATGATACAAAACTGCGAATGCAACCTCCGCAGGGCATACGTTCAGCTCTAGAAATACAAAATAAAACACTGATGAGCAAATCTGGGCTCACATTTTGGCAGGTTGCATTCTACCTGTTTACTTAAATATTTTACATATCACAACATCCATGGTGCGCACGACAAAACTGAATTTATTGCTGTGTAAGATTTATGTACACATTTTGATTATAAAACGACTATGCCTACTCTTTGGAGAGAAACAGTTCTTAGGGCACAGATCGGAGCTCAGGGGCGAGGCCACTAGCGGTGTCCGTATTTGGCAGACCAGTCCGTTCGCCCATGAATAGTCTGCAGCGGCGGGCGAGGCAGCAGACCCGGGGTGCTTTTGTTGGTCGATGGCATGTTGGCAGACGTGTTCATCTGGCTCCGGCCAGACCGCCATGTTGCATAATCTGAAACGGCAACAAAGAAACACGAAAAGCAGGTTTTGAAGGCAGTGTTTTTTTCCCTTTATAAATTCCTTTTTTAAGAACTGGGTATCAAAGAAAGCTCAGATCTGTGCTCACTTGATGCTGTTGTCTCCACTGAAGGACCCTGATGCCCTCTGTGACCGGCAGAGCCGCTGTCTTTTTTGTAAAAAGATGGCATGTATCCACCGGGGACTGTATTTGTGCCTGATAGTTAAAAGCAAAAGCCCATTACTTTGAACCTCTTTAACAACAACAACAACAACAAAGAGTCTAAAGGTTACAGTGAAGTTACCGTGAGCGCCTCTACTCGGCAGAGTCCCTCCGAATGGAATACTACTGCTGCCCCAAAGATGGCTTCCAGTGAAGTCTTTACTGGCATTTATGGCCACGTTCTTCTTTGTACTAATGCCTGAAATGAACAGAAAGGCAATCATAAATATTAGACTCTTAAATGGGCAACATTTAAGAATAACAGAGCTAGGTAAACCTATTAACTGAGACCCAACATTATAGATTTTTCTTTTTTAAATAAAGCCCATCCCTTACTTCTGCTATGTATAAAAATACACTGTTTATTACCAGGTAAATATCTCGACTGCCTCAAGTAATGTTGCTTAGCAGAGGCAGTTCTTGATGGCTCTTGATAGGATGCAGTCTTGTTCAGGTTTAAAGGTGCATCTTCATTTCCAGTGGGTCGGCTAAAATCCAGAATATTTCCATATCTGTGAGACAAAAAAGTGGAGGGATCTGAATAACCAGCATGCACATAACTAATGTGCAAATGTCACAAACAGATCAGAGCCTCACCTGCTCGGCGTGCCCTCTCCCTGCCTCGACTTCTGTGTGGAGAAGTTACTTTTCCCAAGAATACTTATAGACGTCAGATCAGTTTCTTCGTAGTCGTCCCAGTCGTCACCCTTGAGGTGCCCTGTGCCGTGGCCCCACCGCCGCCGCCCTCCTCCTCCTTTAGGTTTCAACTGATAGCTCAGCAGGTTTGCATTTTCTGGCTCCTGCCTCGTTTGCTACACCAAGATTGGCCAAGAATATAAAGACAATGCAACAACTTGTCTCTTTAGCCTTTCACTGATTCATTTTTTCTGTGCTCTACATTTGCGCTACTCAGATGTGGATTACACAGATTTTTCAAAGCATTTAGGAGCCTCACCTTGCACTGGAGAGTCTTGTCAACGATGTAAGGAAGATGGCTCTGCGGCGTTCCCTCAGTCTGCTCCTGCTTCAGGATGTGCTTTGGCTGCTGCTGCTCTCGCACCAGCTCTGTGTGCCGCTGGTACGCTGCAGCCTGGGCGGCTGCCGATGCAGGGGAGTGCTGGACCTGCTGAAGAGGCCTGGAGGGCGAGCAGTGTTGGTTGGGAGGAGGAGGCTGGGAGGGGGGCACAGGCTTAAGCAGCAGAGGCTGCTGCTGCAACATCTGTTGAGACTGTAAAGGAGTCTGCATTGGCACACGGCTCGGCTGAGGCCTGCCCTGCTCCAAGATCTGCTGAGGCGTCCCCAAAGCTTGGCCAACATGGAAGTACGAATACCTGAGAGCCTGTGAAAAAAAAAAGTATTTGTTCTCTTCGCTAAGCTGCACAGAGTAATGGAAATACCAGGACATCAAATCAGACACTACCTGGGCAGACGCTGGTCTCTTCTTGGGATCCCACTGCAGCAGGTCGGTCATCAGATGGATGGCTTCAGGACTTGCATTTGGGATCAGTGTCTTCAGATTACTGGGAACACACTGAGGCCAACGGAAATTCATAGCACTGGCCAGCTGATATCCCTCGGGCCAATCATTCTAGAAGGAGGAGTCAGTCCACGGTTCACGTTTTGAGACTTGAAAAACTCAGAAAGCTTCACATTCTCGCTGCGTTGCCAACAGTAGACATGATCGCGCCCACTCAAGCCTGTCCTTATGATTCCACCATATGCACCGTAGCATGTTTCTAAAGGATCACAAGCAGTTCTCAACACTAATAAGCACTTAGTTTGACAGAAGTCGACTCAAACTGCACACAGCAAATAAGGAGGACTCAAAGAGTCTTTTTAAAAGACCCTTTTTTAAAGATGGCTCCTCACACTATAGAGTTTCAGTGAGGTGGACACCAACTCTTATTAAGTAACACCTTGTTTCTCCCAAACTCAAAATGTTTTTGGCTCTGTGTGTGAATAACTACCTTCTTTGGTGTACCCAAGACTTGGCAAATCTTGAATATGGTGTCTACTTCACTGGATCCTGGGAAAAGAGGCCTGAGGGTATACAGCTCTGCCATAATGCAGCCAACTGCCCACTGGTCTATAGGTGAACTGTAGGATGTGGATCTGAGGAGCACCTCTGGAGCTCGGTACCTGGTACAAAAAGAAGAGTAAGAGGACTTAGGCATCCTTCAAGTACATGAGAACTACGTTTGCTCGAAAACAAACAAACAAAAAAAAAATCAAATCACCATCTAGTTGAAACATAATCCGTGTAAGGCGGTCGAGATCTGATCTCTCGGGCAAGCCCAAAGTCAGCTATTTTCACCAGCTCTGGGCCCATGCACAGAAGATTCTCTGGCTTCATATCCCTGTGGAAAAAACCTAACCAGAGACGCGTGCATGAGCATCTCGCCAGATTGAAATGGCAGGGATGCAACATTTAATGAACACCCTGGAGTAAAAACAACAAAAAAACAAACCAAACCAAACCAGACGTACCATGTTTATGAATGAAGGCGAGCCCCTGAAGTATCTGAAACATGATATTTCTTACAGTAGATTCAGGAAATAACCGGGTCCTGCACAAAGAAACCATTCAAAGCTGGATGAGTACAGAAACAGCAAACCTTACTCAAATACACTTTCAAATATGGAAATACCTAAATCACTGCACACACCTGTCTTTCATGAGCTGGTACAAATTCTCCTTCATGTACTCAAATATAAAGTAGAGGTGATCATTTTCCCGAATTACCTCCTTAAGCTTGATCACGTTAGCATGGTTCAGCTTCTTTAAGGACTGCAAGAATAGACACAAGCATTAACACAATGTGGACTCCATAAAGCCGAAGCAGAGGGAGAAATAAATGAATCTAAACATGCTGGACAACACACAGAGGTCACTGCAGCACATTCAGAAGCACACCCTACAACTACCAAAAACCCTTGTAGGTATAGGTAGGGTGTAGTTTGGAGGGTGAAATGCTGCAAAGGTGGGATTTATGCTTACAATTTAAAAAAAAAAGGTGTGGGGGGGGGGGGGGGGGGGGGGAGAAGAGATATGGAATAAATAGAAAGCAGAATGGAGAAATATACACTTTCCCATGCACTGGGATGGTATAGGTTTAACCATGCTATATTTTAGTAAGGGGGAGGAAAGCCATAATGGGTCTCAGATTTCATGATAGCATGCTGTAATTATAAATCTACTCAGCAGGACTCAAAGGAGCAGCATGTTCTACTCGTGTCTGCTGTATCAAGGTTAAGCTCTAGAAAGGGGTGTGTGTAGGCCGGGGTGGGGAACAGAGCTCAAAACCAACAGCACACAAGAATCACCTTCTGCTCTTAGAGCTGGTGTGTGACTGTTGCACTGTGAGGAAATTTAGACAGTAAAATACTGAAACGGTGTGAAAAACAAACAGAAAGGCATTCATTGATTTCCCAAATGGCCTAGCATGTAAATCATCACTACATTACCCATAAAGCAATAGCATATATACACAATAGCATTAAGAGCATTATGAGCTTTCTAAACAAAATAATGAAAAATAATCAACCCAAACTGAAACATTGGCCTTATGTGATAATGCTTTTCCTTATTTTGTGTCATATATGTGCTGGATGTTGTTATTCATACCATAATTTGATAATAATGAGATTTGAAAGTAATCCTAATATGTTTGATTTTAGATTTTTTTTTTACTCTTGGCTGTACATGACGTCAGAGTGACTGCATTTCCTAATATGGTTCTCTCAGACACACAGCAACCCAAACAACTGCTGTTCAAAGGTTTTTCATGTGGAGCAGCCAATCAGAAGGAGAGTGTCCATAAAAGGGAAGGACAGCAGATGCATTATCGTGGGATTAAAGCCCAGTATGTGGTAAATATGGTTAATTTTTAACTGTAAATCCTGAAGAGCTAGTCACGTGTAATAACATCATACTTTATGGTCACGTTTCCTGTTGCAATCAGTGTTTATTGATGTACCTGCCTGTAGTGCAGAATGTCTTTCTTGACATCATGAATTCAAAAATATTGTCACTGGGAATTTAATGAGTGTTATACACCCAACTGATACTTTATTAGGTACATCTCATCAACTGCTCATTAACACAAATAACCACCCCGCCCCTCGATTCTCAGTAGGATATGGCAGCAATTAATTCAATGCATTCAGACATTTGTTGAGACGATCTGCTAATGTTCAAACTGAGCATCAAAGCCACAGTAAGACAAATAACCACTTGTTACAACCGAGGAACGCACAAGAGAATCTGTGAACGCACAAACAGATGCGCTACAGCAGCAAAAGACCACACTGGGTGCCACTCCTGTCAGGTAAGAGCAGGAAACTAAGGCTACATCCTTGGACAATAGCAGCTTGGAAAAATGTTGCCTTGTCTGATGAGTCTTGAATTCTGCTGCAACATTCAGATGGTAAGATTTGAATTTGGTGTACACAACATGAAAGCATGGATCCACCCTGCTTTGTACCAAAGGTTCAGGCTGGTGCTGTTGGTGTAATGGTGTGGGCGAATCTATACCACAAAGAACTTGAAGTAGTTCTGGGGTTTCAACCTAGTACTGGGAAGGTGTAACTAATGAAGCCAGTAAGTGTATGTAAGTAATATTCAGACAGTGAAGTAACTTCAAGTGTCCAATTCAGAAATATACAATGAGGTGAAAGTTTTAAGTTTTGTTCAGGATAAAGACAAATCTTGCTAGCTATGAAATGACCAATTGATGTTTTCTCTGAGTTGTGTCATATATGTGCTGTTGCCATGAGGGATGTTGTTATTCATACCATAACTTGATAATAATGAGATTTAAAAGTAATCCTTACATGTTTGATTTTAGATTTTTTTTTTTTTACTCTTGGCTGTACATGACGTCAGAGTGACTGCATTTCCTAATATGGTCCTCTCAGACACACAGCAACCCAAACACAACTGCTATTCAAAGGTTTTTCATGTGGAGCAGCCAATCAGAAGGAGAGTGTCCATAAAAGGGAAGGACAGTAGATGCATTATCGTGGGAGACTGCACTAAAGCCCAGTATGTGGTAAATATGGTTAATTTTTAACTGTAAATCCTGAAGAGCTAGTCACGTGTAATAACATCATACTTTATGGTCACGTTTCCTGTTGCAATCAGTGTTTATTGATGTACCTGCCTGTAGTGCAGAATGTCTGTCTCAACATCATGAATTCAAAAATATTATCATGTTGAATTTCATGAGTGATATACACCCAACTGATACTTTATTAGGTAATCTTATCAACTGCTTATTAACACAAATACCCCTTTGATTCTCAGTAGGATATGGTAGCAATTTATTTAATGCGTTCAGACATGTAGACACAGTTGAGACAATCTGAGCATCAAAGTTACAGTAAGACAAATAACAGCAACTGAGGAACGCAGAAGAGAGTCTCTGAATGCACAAACAGATGCGCTACAGCAGCAGAAGACCACACTGGGTGCCACTCCTCAGGTAAGAGCATGAAACTGACGCAACAGTTCTCATTGGCTCACCAACCTTGAACAACGGCAGCTTGGAAAAATGTTGCCTTGTCTGATAAGTCTTGAATTTTGCTGCAACATTCAGATGGTAAGGTTTGAATTTGGTGTAAACACCATGAAAGCATGGATCCATCCTGCTTTGTACCATAGGTTCAGGCTGGTGTTGTTGGTGTAATGGCGTGGGCGAATCTATACCATGAGTAGTTCTGAGGTTTCAACCTGGTACTGGGAAGGTGTAACTAGTGAAGCCAGTGAGTGCATGTAAGTAATATTTAGACAGTGAAGTAACTTACAGTGAGGTGACAGTTTTAAGTTTTGTTAAGGATAAAGGCAAATGTTTCTTGCTGTGAAAGGGACAACATATATTTTCTCTGAGTATGTTAAATTCTTCAGGACTACTTTGGATGGCACAAGCATGACAGGGGTCAAATGACGTGTTCTAATGCACATCGAGCCAGAACCAGCTGGCCACTTTGGTTTGGCTGACTATTCCTGTGTAGTACAGCATAAATCAGTTTCTGCTGAGAGTCTTCAGTGTGCAAAGCTACCTCTTTCCCTCATCTGCCAAGGAGGACTAGTAGAATAAAAACAAAAATCTTCAGGACAAGCACATTTACATGTTTTAAAATCATAAAAATGACATCTTGTGTCACATATAAATATAATTCTGTGTATTTCATTCAGAAAACAAGGTACTATGTTAAAGCACAACAATGCTGATCAATTCAAGCCTGGATACAACTGAAGAGGCTGCAAGATATCCTTTAAGGATTAAGTGTTTAAAGTAAATGTGGTAGGTTGATTAAATCATTTTTCCCCACCAAGAATGAAGAATTGTGTTAACAGATTCAATGTTAAATTTGGGTTGATTTATTTTCCATCACTCACTTTAAAATGTTAAACTTTTAGAAAATGTAAGCTCACCTTCACTTCACGGAGGTTCATGCATTCTTCCCAGGAGTAGAACTTCCTTTTCATTCTGAAATAACATAACAGAAAAAAATAAAAAAAACAAAACAGCCTGTGTCTTGGCTTACAGTTAGCTTTTTAAGTCGAGACCAAATGAAATCATACTATAGCTAAACCCAAGAAGGAAAAACATCTATCAGATTACAGAGAAACACAATTTTGTGATACTCACTTCTTAATGGCAACTAGTTCCCCCGACTCCAGACTGCGGCCGAGGATGACTGAGCCGTAGGTGCCATCCCCGAGCTGTCTGATGGTAGTGTATCTATTCATTATGCTTGTCCTTCCGTAGCATTGTCAGGGGACAGATAATAACGGGGTGGAAAACAGAGATGTGTTCGCCTCCTACTGCTGAATGCAACCAGATTTTCCTGTGACAACAGCAGAAGACTACAGGCAGAGGTGGAGGACTCATTGTGTCATGGACTTCTGTCCTTTGAGCTGAGAAAGAAAAAAAAATAAAGAGACCAAGCATGAGTTCACTCAGCAAAGGATCCACAAACTAACCACTGAGTGGGACATTATTTCTTTAAGCCTTTAAATCTTATCAGTCAGAAAGATTTAATATTGTCTCCCATCACTAAGTATATGTTTCCACAATATATCCAGGTACAGATATACTAACCAAAAAGTCACACAGATAGTTAAGAGCCTTGATTGGTTAGTTCTGCAGTAGAGTCTGAACTCTGGAACAATGCTAAAAGGTCGTGCGATCTGATGAATGCTCCAGAGTGATGGATGTGATGCATCGAGGTAAGAAGAGAGGCAGGTGAAGTGATGCGCCCACCATGCATAGTTCATACCGTCGAGTTTTTCAGGTGACCAAAAACTGAGGCCAGCTAACTACTTGAATATATGGATTAAAAAACAAAAAACATGAATTATTATTTTTTCCCTTTCCTGATAGTGCACCATTTTCGGAGATGATAATACTAGGATTTTGAGTAGTTCAGGGGGGAAATTTTGGGATGTGCTGGAGAAGACATTATACAACTGTCCGCCTCTCCCATCATAAACGCAACATCATGGTGAAAAAGTAATGCAACTCTGCATGGAAATAATTACGACACAGCGGAAGTTTGTAGAAACATAAACACACCAGCTCACTCATATCATATCTTTTATTGAATGCATGCAATTTATAGTCACCCTTCCATCCCTTATTTAATAGAATACAGGATTTGGAATAAAAAAAAAAAAAAAAATCCTAACCCTCGAGGTCAATGTGTTATTACACAGAAAATTTAAGTCCACCTCCATCAAGATGTGACTGAAAGACTTGCATGCTTTGCGTAGTGAGTTTCAGTTTCTTACTTCTACACAAAGGCTTTTAGTGCCAAAGTACAGCATAACAAGGTTTAAAAATAGCTTTCTTCCAGCAGCCATCACTCATAGTTTTGCTATCCTAGATGATGCTGTGCAGATTCTCAATATCAGCATCAGAGAACATTAGAGGGACAGCTCAAGTTGAGATGGAGACAAAGTTAGAGTGGCAAGGCTGAGATGGTTTACACATGGGCAGAGGAGGGAGAGTGGATATATTACATAAAGGATGCTGAATATGTAGCTGCCAGGAAGGTGGAAAAGAGGAAGACCATGGAAGGAGTAATGAATGTAGTGAAGCATGACGTGAAGAGGGTTAGTGCTGGGGTGGTAGAGATAGGATAAGGCGGAGGCAGATGATCTGTCATGGTGACCGCGCTAAAGGGTGCAGCTGAAAGAAAAATTTGGGCAAAATATTCTTTGGACTGAAGTAAAACTAACAAAAAAAATTCATAAAAATAACGTCATACCAACAGTCAAACATAATGGTCACAGTGTGATGGTCTGGGGCTGCTTTGCTGCTTCAGGACCTGGAAGACTTGCTGTAATTGATGAGACCATGAATTTCTGATATCTATCAGAAAATCCTGAAGGAGACTGTCCGTCTGTTTTGGAGTGGCCCAGTCATGGTCTGGTGTGAAATCAGATTAAGATCATGCATTTCAAGCATCTCAAATAGGCTGTTCATGCCGGAAAACTCTCCAATGTGGCCAAACTAATGGAAGAGGGGCCAAAATTCCTAGACAGTGATGTGACAGACTCATTGCCACTTATCACAAACACTTGATTCCAGTTCTTGCAGCCAAGGGTGGCACAACCAGTTATTAGGTTCAGGGGGGCAATCACTTTTTCCACACAGTCATGTGGGTTTGGATAGCTGTGCTGTTTTACCCTAAATAAATGAACTCATATTTAAAAACTGCATTTTGCATTTACTCAGGTTATGTTTGTCTAACATCAAGCTTTATTCATGACCTAAAACGTTTAAAATGATAATAAATAGAATACAAATTAAGAAGGAGGCAATATCTTTTTCTTTCTTTGTAACAGCACAGTATCAGGAAACTGATTATATTGGCCAATTTATCACCAATCATTTCAAAAGAGGGGTTCACATTATGTTAACCTACTGGCAAGAGCTAGCAAACCAGCTACTGTTTACTGCTTTGTTCACTGACGTTGTTCAGACTGACTGGATTTAATACTACAACAACCCCCTGTGAGTTTGTGGTTACATTTTAGCCAGCCCTCTATCAGCTAGCGTGGTAGAAATAAACATTGACCGCATTGTGATGCTGCTGGTGGCCCAGCTGCTGACAAGCCATCAGAAAAACAGTGGACAGAATGGGCTTCTTACTCAAAATAAAACGACGAGCAGCACACAGCACTTACCCTCCTCGCGTCAAACCGCCAACAGTTCATAGCCAGTCATTCGTAGTCGATGGTAAACAAATGGCTTACTCCATTAGCCCGCTAACTGTTACCGTTACACTCCGAATAGCCGCAACCAGTGTACCCAACACACACCGTAAATAAATCTCCAGCTAGGCCCCTTCCTCCCTTCCTTCCCTCCTTCCTTCCTCACAGAGATTACCAAGATCTCGCGTTGCTGTGAAAAGACCCTGCGGTTTAATTTCAACAAATCACAGCAGTCCTCCTCTCATCCCGTCGTAAAGATGCTGGAGCGTAAACACCAGCTTTTATGTATCTATATCGCTTTTAAGGAGTGCGGACTATTTAAAGAAGGGCTTTTACTGTGTTTAGTCCACGCATTGCTAGAGAAGATAAACATGAAGCAGTGCAGTCATTTAAAGTTATCGACATTTTATGACATAATCGTGAAGGGCGAATGGCGAGGTGTAAAGACCAGCCAGTAACATAAAAAATACGCAAAGAGTGGAAAAGATGTTTAGGTGCAGAGCAAAAGCGAAAGTGAGCAACATTTAGTGCTCTTGTTTCGCACTCTTCTTTGATTAAAGAAAAAAAAAAGAGCCCTTATTATGAATGTGAGGTCATCATCGTTTTCCCTACTCCCTAAATTGTTAGTCCGCATTCTTTTTTACATGTATAAAGTGCCTTTCAGAGACTGCTGTTGCCATTTGGTGCTATATTATAATGAATTGCAAAAATAAATAAGTAAATTAAAAAAAAGAAAAAAAAGAATGACATATGTTGACTGTGGAGGCCAATTGAGTACAGGGAACTCACTGACATGTTCAAGGAGTCAGTTTGAGATTATCTGAACTTTGTGACATAGTGTGTTATCCAGCTGGAAGAAGCCATCAGAAGATGGGTACACTGTGACCAAAACTGAGGTAGGCTCTGGCATTTAAATGATTGGTTGGTACTAAGTTGCCCAAAGTTTGCCAAGAAAATATACCTAACACCATTACACCATCACAACCCTGAACCATGGATACAAGGCAGGATGGATTCATGCTTTCATGTTGTTTATGCTAACCATCTGAATGTTGCAGCAGGATTCAAGACTCATCAGACTAGACAGCATTTTTCCAATCTTCTATCATCCAATTATGGTTACCCTGTGCAAACTGTAGCCTCTATTTCCCCTTAGCTGATGGGAGTTGCATTTAGTGTGGTCTTCTGCTGCTGCAGCCCATCTGCTTCAAGGTTCCACATGTTGTGCATTCAGAGATGCTCTTCTGCGGTTGTGATGAGTGGTTAATTGGAATCTAGTTTTAATCAACAACCATGCTACATTCAAAGCCACTTAAATAACCTTTCTTCCTCATTCTGATGCTCAGGTTTAGCTTCAGTGGGTCATCTTGATCATGCTTAAATGTGCCATGTGATTGGCTGGTTCCACCAGCAGTGGAACAGGTGCACCTGTCAGAGTATTTAATGTCCCGTAATTAACATGCCAACAATTTGGTCACTAAAGACAGTTGTTGTTATAATATAACACACACATACAGGCCACTCATAAATGACAGCTGCTAGTCGCTGCCCCACACAGGGATGTTTATTTTTCAGCTGATATTGAAGAGCCGGAGTGACACAGGGCGCTTCTCGAGTCTCACAGCGCCTCCTGACTTCCTGTGCCACTGAGGCTCCGGGCTACTCAGCGAAATGGCTGCGTTCCTGCGAGCTCGTAAATATGTCCGTTGTGTTGTCCGTTTCTCCGACCGTGAACTGTAAACGGTAATACTGACCGCCTGTGAAGATAACAAGGAGACTTACTGGCCAGGTTGTCATGGTGGGTCACCGTGTTTTTGGCAGTTATGCAGCGAAAAGTGTTAGCGAGCTAGCGAGCTAATGTAGCTAACGTCACCTGGCTTCTTTTAATGCTACCTGCAGCTCAGCCGAGCTGTAAGCTAACTAGTTTACTAACTAGTTACGAAAGTAGTTGATTTACAACACTTGGCGCCTACATTTAGATGCAAGACCCTCAAATCAACGATATGCAGATTAATTCACAGTATTATACACCGAGGTTAGCATCGCAGACTGTTAAGCTAAATATGGTTGTGTTACCTGAGTTGCTTCTAAATCAGGCCCACAGCAGAACTTTATAGTTTCTATTTTTTGCAACAAGTTTGACCACTTTGACAGTTTGTATGTTAAAGAAAAATGAAACTTATTTACCGCAACATGAACAGGGAAGTGTGCTGTAATAACAAGGAGCATCAAACTGTCAACAAAAAACGGTGTGCAATGCATATAAAGCAACGTGTACTTACAATATTGTTGTTTATTACGTATTTCATATGCATTTTAAATCGATTTTGTTTAGGGAGTAGCAGTGTAATTAACTTCAACCCAAAGTGAGCTAAATGCATATATTAATGTTTATGTGTATTAAGTTTGGTTACATGAGGCTTGCTATTCTAGTCTCTAAATTTATCACCTTATTGACTGCTATATACAGGATGTCTGATAATCTGTTTTTTATATAAATAGTTAACCGTAAATTAATTTTTTTAAATTATAACTTCGGTTTCGTGTGCAGGCTGACGAAAATGCAGATATTGAAAGTACAGTAGAGGATGAAGATGAAAGTTCAGATGATCCAGATCTTCAGGTGAGCAGCATAAATTATGGTTTGTGCAACACTCTAGGGCTGTGCTTCATTAAATTTTACTTCCAAGGAGCCACATTTTCTTGCAATTTATTTATTTAGTCATAAAAGCACACAGTGGTGTTAGTGGAAGGTAAGCGTGGTAAGAAGACATTCTTGAGGGGACACAGGGAGAAAAGACTGAGATGTGTCAGATTACACAAAACTTGCACTGACAATCAGTGACAGCAGGTCTGATGGAGTGATGGGTCTAATTTGAAATTCTTCTTTTAAATTGTCATCAATATGTACAGTTGAAGCCAGGAGAGTGGTACAACAGTGGGTGTCTGCTGCCGTCTATATAACATGGTGGAGGTGCTGTTATTTTGATCCATCATGCAAAACCATCTATAAAGCTTCTGATTGTCAACAGCTTCATTTTTCAGCATAACAATGATCCCAAACACACTACCAATGTAGTAAAAACATACCTGCAGAGAAAAACACACTATGCTATCAGTCAGGGCTAGGGCCTCCCCAGAGCCTGGAGCAGTACATCTAACTTATCTTCTGAAAATAAAACAAAAACTGCAGTGTCATTAATGCATAAAGGTCAAGAAAACTACAATATTCCTAAAAGCGAACCTGTACTGTGCATCAGTGTATCCTTCGAGCTAGCACTGAAATCACTAACAAAAACATTTCTTTTGGCCAAAGATAAGATATGTTATCCCCTCATGTACTTATTTGTTTAAAGTGGCAAAACCTGCGCTGTATGCAAAACATGGCAGCCAAATTAATTCTCATATGTTAGGCAGGTACAATGAAAGACGAGGAGGACTTAATTTTGTTTGTTTGCAACGATTATAGCCTGTTATAGCCTATTTGTAAACCAAATAGGCTATAACAGCAGTGTTAAAGTTCAACTAAGCATGGATAAGCTGAAACCTTTCTTTGGCACTCACTCTATTAATGTTGTAATCGAATTCCAGCTGGAGCTCAATGTGTTCAGAGCTCAGTGGATGTCTGAGCTCAAACCGAGCTCTGGAGCGAGTGGAACGAGCAACCGACTGCTCCAAGCCAAAGGTCTGAGGAAGGCTCAAGAAATTGCTAGAGAGGAAAAGGCAAGTTGGGGAATTATTTTTTTTCTAGCTGTAAGCTTGCATGTGTTGTCGATTATTATCAGCTGTTAAATGACTGACGAGAGTCACCTTCCCTCAGGCCACAGAGCTGTTCTTGAGAGCTGCTCAGGAGGAGCAGAATGGAGCTGTCTATGAAGGTATGCGCTACATAGGATACAGATGGCACTTTACCACAAATAAAAATAACTCTTTAGAAGTTAACAACTCTTTATCCTTACCCGCCGTCCATTTAGTTCTGTAATTTCTCTGAGGTTGTTTGATTTGTTTCTCATGTCTAATCTGATGTTTTTACTTGCAGCTATCAAATTTTATCGCATGGCTATGCAGCTTGTTCCTGACATTGAGTTTAAAATCAACTACAGCCGTCCTCCTGATGCAGACAGAGGTGGAGGGAACTAGTAAGCTACTTTATTTTGTTTAATCTTACCGCAGGTCTATTTTGTGACAGCATGTTTTCAGACATTAAGTTGTTCTAAAATTATAGTCTTATGCAAATCGCTTTCTTTTCGGGGATCATTTTCCCCTGTGAGGTAATTAAGATGCTAAACAGAGAGCTGCTATATTAATTATTATTGAAATTATACTAGTAGTATAAAGGCTGAACTACGGCTGCTCAATCGAATTTTAATCACGATTACGATCTGGGCTTTCAACGATCATTAAAAATGACTGAGCCGATTATTAGCCCCTCCCTCGTGCTTTACTCTCGCGCTGCTCCGTGTGGCAAATCGAGCGCACCTCTCAGGATTTCGAACACGTGCCACAACAATTACCGGTAAGAAGACCCAAGGGAAGCTCGGAAAGCTAAGCAGAAGTTACTTGGGGAGGAGAGTGACTGCCGTTGGTTGAAAAGAGAGGTGTAAAAAAAAAAAAAAAAACTTCAGTGGTGTGGAAACATTATGGGTTCTACTTGTCGTGGATCAAGTAGACATAGTGTGTAAACTTTGCTACGGTGTCGTAGCTGCACCACAGAGCAACACTGCAAAGTTCACTAAACATAGATGTTTACATTTTTCATTTATTTTTTATATTGCAAACATTTGCCCTGTTATCAGTATTTGCACACTATTTTATATTATTTTTTAAAGTCATTATTCAATACATTGTTATTGTTAACCCTTTAAATCCCTGTAGAACCGGAACTGCGTAAGCTAGCGCAATAATTTGTTTTGCATATGAAACCGGAGGAGTTGTACTTATATCTTATGCCATCAGCTTGTCCTCGGTCACGGTTTCCTTCCACATAAAGCTTTGCAAAAATTGCATAAAAAGCGCTTGCAGGAACAAAAACATAATATTCCAGAAACAGCTGTTCGTAACACTTCCCACAATGAAAAAGACGTCAACGCGAGCTATCGTATGTCCGCCATTTCCTGTCCGAAACCGGAAGTGACGTCATTTTCGCGGAAAATGTAGTTTTTTACTTGTAGGCCTTAAAAGCCTATACTGGTGTTTTTATAAGTCATGTTTGACTTTTCTGAATAGTTTCTGGGATGCTTAGAACTCGAATTGCACTGCTGGAAATAGTTTATTTTGATGCACATGCTGTTTTCTTTGCAAATTTGCATCATAGGATTGTTTTTTGTTTTCCCTGCAGTATATAAAAATTGCTATATCCCCAAAATAAAACTATGAAGACACTCAAAATAAATTTCCTGTTCTTCTAAACTATTTTTTGCAACTTTTTTGTATTTAAAGTTTTGAGGGATAAGCCTCTTAAATTTCCCCAAGTAGAAATATATGTTAAAAAAAAAACAACGATTTTCAATTTTTTTGTAGTTTATTGCACTTTTTTGTAATTAATGTAATTACTATGGACTTAATGCATACATATTATTAAAATATGGGCTATAACAGTTGTATTGATGTATAGCAACTTGAAATGCTCCCAAAAATGGCACTACAGCATGTAAAAAAAAAAAAAAAAAAAAAGCTCTGGCGGACTTGGTTCTATGGTAGGTCTTAAAGGGTTAAATAAATATCGTCAAATAATCGAGATCTCAATTTCAGTGAAAATAATTGTGATTATCATTTTTGCCATAATCGAGCAGCCCTAGGCTGAACTTATAATGAGGGTGTGAGGAGGATCACTCAGCTGGATTAAAACTTAAGCTGCCCCATTTACAACAACAACAAAAGCAACTTTTCTTTCTTTGCTTTAGTTTGGTAGGTGAATAATATAGTGTGCTGGCTTGTATGAGAGCAGTGCATAGTCTAATTTCTTAAACTGAGCATACTGTGTTTATTTTTCTTTTTTGCAGCATGGAGGATAGTGATGCTGATGGGGAGATCGAGGATCTACTTGCCTACTTCGAGCAGCAGCTATCTGTGGAAGGCTCATTTCCAAAGATCTGCACTCCTGAGGTTGAAATGACTCAGGTGCACATTTCAGGTAAAAAACTCTAATGTAATTTCATTGTAAACCTCTCGAGTCATAATAAACACATAGCCATTATCATTCTTTTCTTTTTTTGATTGCAGCTTTGCCACGGGAAATCCTGATGTACATATTTCGGTGGGTTGTATCAAGCGATCTGGACATGCGCGCTCTGGAGCAGCTGTCTTTGGTTTGCCGTGGGTTTTACATTTGTGCAAGGTCAGCCTCGCTTTCAAAGAAATCAGCTGGATGACAAATTATTTGTCAGCAAGCTCAGCTTTTGACAAAATTGCCAATTTTATATCAGGCAATAAAGGATCTCATGGTGCTGTGAGCTCTTAATTTTTTGTTTCGCTTTCATTCTCTCTCCAGAGACCCTGAGATTTGGCGCTTGGCTTGTTTAAGAGTTTGGGGACGGAAGTGCACTAAACTTGTACCCTTCACATCTTGGAGGGAGATGTTCCTGCAAAGGCCCAGAGTCCGTTTTGATGGTAATTACTACTGACACCTCAGGTTTCTAAACCCACATTAGTGCAGGAAAATACCAAAGGTACTGTTTTGTAACAGATACAAAATGATTTAAGAGCTAGAGTGTCATAGAAATTTTTTTTTTTTTTATCAAGACAGATACCACAAGCGTGCTTATCAAGTAAAATTTTCCACGTAATGTTTTTTTTAATTTTTTTATAGCAGTTTATTTCAAATCACGTTGGCCTAGAGACCTGGCAGCGACCATCTCCCAACCACTGTTGAAGAGGGAAAAGAGCAGTTGCTAGCAATTGCTAACTTGAAATTTGTCACAGAGAAATATGGTGCTGTCGAAAACCACCTCGTGATTGCAATCTTCAGTAGTTTGCATGGAGGCTGATCTGCAAGCATATGTCAGCTACTCGGTGGAGATCATTCACCTTCAAAATAAAAATTTCAGATTTTTAAACGTGTGGTTACAGTGGTAAAACCCAAGTTTTACTGTGAAGGGGAATGTTTTTTCACTACATCATGGAGTGTAACTGTACAGTGTTTGCAGACGAGTCTGTGTCTTCCATGTAAACTATGGGGAATCTGCTAGTGACCCGAAGCAAACGAAAGGAGGTTTTTGGGGCAGAAATTTCTTTGTGACTAATTTCATTTGGTGGGAAATTCATATTTGTGTCGCCAACTGGTCTCTAGGTATAAGGACTTCATGAAAGTTTGCCACCCACGTTTGCATACCTGCTCTTAACTTGCAGTTCACTGTTGCCCCCTGCAGTGTGAGGCAGCTGCTGGAAGGGTACTGAGTTTCAGTACATAAAAAGACCGCAGGAATAATGTTACGGGTGTAATACTTCTTTATGCTGCAAACTTTTAGATGATTGTTACATGCAGCTAACAACAGTTGAGTGCTAAATGCCTCAAATTACCAGCCACTAGTGTTGTTTTTTGCTGATGCTTTTAGAAGTTATTGCTGCCATATTCAATGTAAACGAATTACTGGATGATTCATTTTCTTTCCACAGGTGTGTATATCAGCAAAACATCGTACATTCGCCAAGGAGAGGAATCACTGGATGGATTTTACAGGGCTTGGCACCATGTTGAATACTACAGGTAAATATTTGAGTGTAGTCTTTATTTATTGTGAGTTGTAACGAAACCACAGATGACATTTTTGACAGTGATGACCAGAGATGGGCAGTAACGCGTTACTGTAATCCGATTACTTTTTTCAAGTAACGAGTAAAGTAAGGGATTACTATTGCAAAAACGGTAATTAGATTACCGTTACTTTCCCGTAGGAACACTGCGTTACTAAAACCGTGATTTTTTTTTTTTTTTTTTTTTTTTTTTTTTTTGCAAGAATGTCTCATGACAGTGACGTAAGCAAGTGCGACGTTGGTGACAACAGCTGTGTGCAGATCAACAATGGATAATATATCGAGTGCGGGAGAGAGTATGAGCGTGCAGCATTTAAAGTGTGGAAGTACCGACCTTACTTTGAATTTGATTCCATAAAAAGTGACAAAAACATTAGCGTCCATCGTGCGTGGGAAGAAAACTTATTTTTACAGCGAAAAAAACCCCTAAACTTCCGAGCAAGCACCAAGTGTGCTACGACATAATGGGGAAAGTCACAGAGAAACTCGCGGATTCTTCCACTGACCGCTGCGGCACACCTGCACCAGTGTAAACCTCCGCCTACCCTACTCCTGCTTTACAGGTGAAAATAGAGCAAAAGGACCGCTAGACCAAAGGACTTTATTTATTTTCTGCTGTGTTTTACTTGCATCTATTTGAAAGAGTGAGTGTAAACACAAAAAATATTTTATTTTATGTGCTGGAATGTGCAGAAAATAGGTTTAAATGTTAAACTAATTTCTTCCAGTCAGAGAATGTTGCATATAATAAAATTTTTGCTTGATGCATAAAGTTAAAAGATTAAAACTAATAAAACAAGTTTTAAAAAGATGCTTTTCCATTTGGTTACATTTTGTATGATTGATTATGTAGAAAAAGTAGAATTGGGCTGAAAGATCTATGGCTTTATCACCTATTCAGGTTGTAAATCGTGTTTTTAAAAAGTAACTAAGTAATTAATTACTTTTGAAAGTAAGTAATCAGTAAAGTAACGGGATTACTTTTGGGGGGAAGTAATCAGTAATTAGTTACTGATTACTTTTTTCACGTAACTTGACCAACACTGGTGATGACATTGTTACCTCAGGTACCTCCGCTTCTTCCCTGATGGCCACGTCATCATGCTGACCACCCCTGAGGAGCCTTTGTCCGTTGTTCCCCGTTTGCGTACCAGGAACACCAGGTACACCTCATCTTTTCTCTAAACTCAGCTGGACCCATAGAGAGTATAAAGGATTGACAATTGTTTAATTGTGCTTCATTTCTCAGAATGGATTCAGTTCTGCTCGGTCACTTCCGTCTCTCACAGGAGACAGGCAATCAAACCAAAGTTTTTGCTGTTGTCTGCAAGAAAAAAGATGAGGTAAGGAAATGTTTGAGGCATTTGAGGGGTGGGAGATGAATAGATAACCATATATGTATAATAAGGCCAGCTCATTGAGTAAATGAAACCTCAATAAATGGAAGTGGTTAAAAAAAGTCATGTTTAAAACAGTGCAAATACAGTTGCAGTTACACAATTTGGGGAATTTTCCCCTTGAAAAAAATTACATAGTTTAATCCTAGTACCTCATTCATCAGTGTGTTAGCATGTCTGTTTCTTTTCATGGAAGAAGTTGGCCTCTTATTGGCCTCTACTCGAACACAAATAAGTTATTTAGCGTGCAGTACATGGCTGCACCAGCATTGTGCTTGTCAAAAACATTCCTGCATAACATTACATTGCATTACATAAACACAACACTGTTAAATGTATTGTTATAGTTTACTAGGTCTAAAATGATTTCCCCCTACACAAGTTATACTTCTACTAATGTGTGAGGGTGCTAAAGACTGCAGCATTGACCCACGGGTGCTGACAGAATCTATGCCTCTGTTCGAAGCACCCAGAGCCCGGGAAAAAAACGCTTTATTTATGTTACGGATACAGTTAGAAACAAAATCTGAAATAACTGAATCTCAGCTGTGAGTTTGGCTTAATCTCTTCTGGTTGATTGCCAGCTTTGTAGTTATCACATTTCTGGCAGGTTTACAGTATATTCGGCATTCTTAGGTGCCATGTCTCTGAGAGCATCTGCTGTGAATTCCAGTTTTCCATAATATTTCACCTAACCTGTCGGATTACGTCTGAACTTGTAAACCGCATCTGTTGACAGAAAGCGACCGACTTCCAAAGGAATCGGTTCTGCAGGCGGAACCCAGCTCCGGAGGCTGAACACAGCTTTCACGTGGGACTGGCTCTGTCCTCTGGGGGGCATCAGAGTTTTAGTAAGCTTGTGTGGATCCACCATTCCTGCCACATCACTTACAAGTAAGTCACAGGACTGCTAATAGAAGTGACCAAGAAGGGAAAAAATGTCAATTTCTGTTCTAAACCTGACCGTGATTATGCTTTTAGGTTGACTGGGGAAACGGTCATTACTACTTTTGACCTGGACAGGATGTACACACCCTTCTTCTTTGCACGTGTGAAGAGTTACACTGCTTTCTCTGAGCAGCCTCTCTAAGCAGACCCTGCACATGATCTCACGAAGACCACAGCAGAGATTGAGTCATCGTTGCATCAAAAACTCACGTACTTCTCAGCCTGTTTTAATTTGTGCTGCAGCTGCTTTATGGTGTTGCTGTTTGAACCCTCACGTTTTCTAAATGAAAGCATGTCATTCTTTCAGGTACACTTTAGAGAAAAATACTTATTTTCTGATTTCAGAAATTGTGGTAATATGCTGAGAGCTAAAATAATTAGCAGAATTTCCCACCTGTTCCAAGCAATGAATGTTCATACTGTTTTTGTTTTGTTGTGCACTTTCTTCCTCAAATAAACAGTGATGAACAAAACAGCCTCGCTGCTGTGTTGGGGCTTTCTTTTACTCAAAATTGATAGATTACAGAAAACCTACAATAGAAAACCTATTACACAACATGAGTTCAACAGAAAGCATTGCAGATTTAATTTCATGCTTCTACATCATTTGTCTCTTTGAGGACACGTGGGTTTAATCCACACATTACATTTTCTCTGAACTGAGCAGATCAAACAGGATTTACAGGAAAAAAACCCAAAAACAATAAATGTGAAAGTTGTTTGGATTAGTCTGAAATCATTTGTAGCTTTACTAGAGCTGGTGGCTGATCTAAAACTCTATGAAAATGGCAAGTAAATATTTAAATTGTTTGCTGTTGCCAGTTTTTTGGTGGTTCACAGTAAACTGAAGGAAAAGGTCAATAAACGGCTTCTTTTACAGCAATCCTGAATCACTGCGATGAAGCCATCGTTTGGTCATTTAGCCGGCACTGATTTATGGGAAAAGCAGTGGGAGGATAATGAGGAAATTGCCTAATAATACCTCCAGAAAACCACACCAGTAAGCAGTTATTGTTTCTGACTCATGCTGGACACAATATCATTTTCCCATAGCAAGAGTTTGAGAAATTAGTTTGAGGCAAATTACCTGAACGGCCACTTGAACGTTTGTCTGTTTCACAAGTCTTTAAAATATCTGTTTGCATGTTTACATTTCAATGACATGTTCGAGTTTGTTTACCATTTATGTAACAGTGTAAAAATGTACAGTTATTGCTATTAATGTGGGTTTCCCTGTCTGCATCCCCTAATCCCAACCGGGCGCTCCTCCCTGAGCCTGTTTCTGCTGGAGTTTTCTTCCTGTTAAAAGGGAGTTTTTGTTTTCATTTCTTTCAGACTTTTTGCTTTTCATTCAGTTAACTTTCCAACATTAGTTTGTTAATTTTACTTTAGTTTTTATTTATTGAAAATGTTTAATTTCCATTGGTTTTAGTCGTAGTTTTAGCCTTTAATATGTCAAAGGTAAGATAAAAAGAAATAAATCAGCACATGTATTGCAAAAAATATGAATATGTCTATCAAAGCCTCATGAGGTATTTTTTTCCCCAAACACTAAATCTAAACATGCATTTACTTTGTTTTAGTTGGTTTTCCAAGTTAAAAGAGGATTTGTTTTATTTTTTCAGAGGTCTAATTGTTATTTGTATTTCAGTTTACTTTTTTTTTTTTTTACATCTAGTTTTACAGGGGTTTTTTTGTTTACTTTCAGTTACCTATAATAACTCTGTTATTGATGGAGCAGCGGGAGATCTGATAACCAAACCTTGTTTTTACCTGTGCTTATGTTAGAGAGACTGTGGGGGGGGGGGGGCGAATCTAAACATTGCATACTGTACTGCTGATTTTATAAACGTCAATAATGTACTCTGACCTCTGGATGTCCTCAGGCCGTGGCCTCTAAAAATCAGTGAGTAAGTCATTGTTTGAATAGTGGCTGGCCAGCAGATACGCCACTAAAGCTCACAAACAGTGGCTCTGTCCTCCAAACGCGACCTCAGTGTGACTCACGGCTCTCCAGTGCATCAAGTTTGCATGCAGTGCTTGTGAGGAGGAGAACAGGGCAAATGGAAAAAACTTTGGGGTGAGGGTGGGTCATTGTCTCAACATATACTGTGTAGACTGAGTCGAAACGACGCTGACTGACCTCTGTAACAGAGGGGAAGAGACTTTTTTTCTGTCCCCACACCATTAAATAAAAACTTTGTAAGACAAAGCTCCCAAAGAGCTAGTTGGAATAGTTTCATGTGTAAGTGAGAAAGCTGTGCAGGGTGTGACCCCCTCACTCTGGCCTCATGTCTGCTTTCTGAGGTCAGACATTTGGTCACAACATCCTGATTAAATCCACAGTGAGCGAGCACAGACAGAGAGACATAGAAATTGATAATCTCCTGAGAATCATAAAAAATCATTTTGATATCTAGATTTTTTTAAAGATAATTAAGCATTGTGTTTGAAAGAAATCCACAAAAAGTCCAAATTCTCCTACACACAGTAATACCAAAAAACTTTAGAGGCCTAGCTTACACATTGGTTTTTATCCATAATGCACAATAGAACACCGAATACAAGTTTTATTTTGAAAAGGTTAAAATTACTATTCTGAACTAAACTGAATTTAGGAATCTCACACTGAGAAGAAAAAAAGATTATCAATCAAAACATTATTAAAAATGAATAATTTAACATCCTTTCTTGCTATAAAATGTGGAAACTGCAATGCTTATGACTTTGAAAATAAAGTCTATGTTGTCTATCAAATCCCTACAAATGTGGCATCACTAGAAAGTCGAGGATGTCCTCTTGACTGTACACCAGGACTCAAATAGATGCATTAATGTTGTTTGGTATAGAGCTCTCAGACTCATGTCCAATAATATATTGCTGGGTCTGGATCATATTTAAAAACCAAATAAAAGCACAATGCCCTGATATGCAGATCATTCAAAACTATAACTACAAGAGCTATAACTTATTTGGAAGCTTTAATGCAAACAAGAAGTTTTCAAAAAGTTGGGTACAGGGAGAACAAGAATTCTGCCGATGTTACGTAATGGGGAAAAACCCACAGCTGGTGAAGCTTCTCAAAACTAATATGATTATTCAGTAAAATGCTTGGGTGTGGGGAAAAAAATCCCAGAGAGGTTGTTTCATGTCTCAAATTAAAGCTGGAAAGAATTTCAGGATTTCATAAACTAAAGGAAAATATCATTAAAGATTCAGACAGTCCAGACTGACATCTGCACACATGGGACAAGACTGAAAGCTAATATTGGAAGGTTATTTTGGAGCCCTGCATTAAACACAGGCGTGATTCTGTAGTGGGAATCGATCATTGCTCGGGTTCAGGATCACTTCTGAAAGACAGTCAGTGAACACTGACATGCTAAAAAAGAGAAATGTTTACAAAAGACACAGAAATGCTTCTGCCTCCTTTGGGCCTGAGGGCTGTGGAGAAGAAGTAAAGCATATTGGGATTTGGCCAGTAAATTAATTTAAGAAAATGTGAGTGCCACGTCATAGCTTAAAGAGAAGAGGGAACATGCAGCTTGTGTCCCCAAAAACTAGGTGCGTTAATATGGTATAGAAATTTATGAAGGCACCTGTATTGTTCAACGATTCAAATTTCTGACTAACGTATGCTGCCATTCTTTTTTCCCCAATGCAACAGGCCTCACTTATCTTCAAAACTGATAGCAAACTGCATGTATTCCAAATGCACGGCTGTGTAGCAGCAGTGAAAAACACTGAAAACATGCATATTTTTTAATGTCGTTATATAAAATGACAATTAAAATGATTGGTTCATTGATGTGTAAATCATTTAATGTTGCAGCGGTTTACTTAAATTACTTTTGCACTGCTTGATCAATAATAACTTCACCTATAATAATGCAGTTTATCTGGAAAATGATTCAACTAAATGTTATTTATACAGCATATAAATGTTATTTATACGCTGCAAGATAAAAACCCTACAACTTTAGAAAGAAAACCCCAGGAATCGGATGACGCTGGATGAGCAAGCACTCGGTGATGGCGACAAGGAAAAACTCCCTTTTTACAGGAAGAAGCCAGAAACAGAAACAGTCACAAAAATATTTGTAAATAACTTCTTTTTTTAAATACATAGAAATTGTAAATCTTTTTATTCATGCAGCCAGTCGTGCTAACATGCTCACATGGCAGCATGTTCGCATACCAACAGTTACTAACTATACATAATACAACTGATAAACTAGTTTTGCTATTAGCAACGGCTAGTAAATGTTTTGCAAACTCAAAAATAATTAAGAGTCTGTTCTCTTTCGTTATTGTCAGTGTGATTAATTTTCAAGACAAACACAACAAACATGTTCATAGTCTTTTTTTTAATGTGTTACAGTGAATAAACAAATTCTAACACATTAATTTGGATTCATGACCTGATTTCAGAAAATATATCTATCGATTTAACAATCTAGAAAATCTTTGATCTCAGTGCATCTTATTACATGTCATTACATGCCTGTATGATTTCATGGGTACAGTGTCAGAAATTAATTTAAGATTCATCCTTTAGCCACCCTTATACATTTCTTCTTCCATACCAGCATTTACTACCGCCTCTGCTTGGAAATTAAATAAAATTAAATAGTTTAATCACTAAAATCTTTTTCCCTCGTTATTTATTTATTTATTTATTTATTTATTTTTGGGTGGGTGGGTGGGGGGGTGGGGTGGATATGAGAGGAATAGAGAAAATACTCATTTGCTGATATATGTGTGCCAAACATGTAGCTACAGCCAGTAGTTTAGCATGAAGGCTGAGAACCAGGAGAAAAGCTACTTTGGCTATTTTCACGTATATTATGATCCAAAGTGAGCTTTCGAGGGTTTAAGTGGATGTAGTTACTTTTGAATAGAAAAAGGTCGGTCTTTTTTTTTTGCTGTTGTTTTTTTGCTATTCTGTTTTATTGACATCAAATTATGATTGGAAGTTGTTAGAAATAATAATTTGTTGAAATTCTCAAATCCCACAAAGGAAATGTAGATTCAGGCACAAGATTCAGACATGAAGTTGGACACATATTTGTCTGACGTGAACAAACATTAAGAAAAATGGGAAAATGCTACATTAGAAACCAAATCAACTGGTCCAGAAGGCACAGAAGACCCTATTTCAATAAAGATATAATTAAAAAGAATTGTAATGATATTAATAATAAACTGTCCTAACTGAGCTTTTAATGTAAAGCTCCTCAGCAATGGGATTCGTCCAGTTGTCATAATCTTTCCAGTTTTTGAATGTTTAGTCACGTGTTCAGGCAGATCATAGATGTTCTAACTGGTTTACCTACGGGAGGTAAGATTGCCTTTCAACAACTTGATCTAAAGATAACAGATCTTTCATAGTCAACTATAAAATTTGTCTGAATACAACATATTTACTTACTTAGCCAAAAACACTATGATTATCTTTACCATCTAAATAGTTTAAAAATAAACATTTATGCTGCAGTGCTAATGGCATAGGTTCATTTAATCAAATTATATTTAAGGTCTTAAAAGCTCAGTGGACAAGGGAAGACTAAATTTTCTGAATTAAGCAGAACTGAATTTAAACTACTCTCATGAAACACCACAGCTGCCCTGTCACGCTGTCTTAAATGCTTTTTAAATAGAAATCCTACAATGCGCAGAACACTATACTTTGGTTATGCTTTGTTAGATTGCTAAATATTCCAAATTTGAGACCCTGCACTGAATATTTTTCTGTAAATGTGCAATTTCAGGTGTTACAGCCTCTCAGTAAGTATGCATTACAGTATTACAGAGAGCAACATTTAAGATGATGCAACTGCTGAGGCAGGAATAAGATAAAGCAAGACGCGAGATGCGTATTCTGGTTACACATTAAGGACCACAGTAAGCATCGTGTACATGTGCATGTTTTCAGTCCCTCAAGTTGACGTCACTGAGTGTGAGAAGAACCTTCAGCTGCCAACACACTCGGTGCAGCTTTCATTTTTAGATCTTGCGGGTGTAAAGCGTTACTGAATGTGTGCTTGTTTGCTGGTAGCAAGAACAACATGTTTGCTTTGGATTATCATTACCTCTAGAAGGTGGGGAAGGCAATATTGTACAGTGTCAACCTTACTACAAAATATTAATTTTCTTCATTAAGTCAATAATTCAGTACAGTAAGTAGCAATATGTGCAAAAACATGGAAAGTCTCTGGCTATACTGTATGTGGCTATGGCTTATTTCATCTGAAGTAAGTGCTAGGCTATTCTAGGTAAGAAGACACATCTAGCAGCATTAGCTAACACGCTACATTGAGAAATAGGTTTCTCAAATGTCAATCCACCCTCAGTTTCTTGGGTGCGGTGAAGTCCGTTGATGGCGTCCCGTTAGCATGTCCATTTGTTGATAGCAGGGAGCTGTTCTGTGGATGCTTCCTCTGAGAACCGCTCTTCTTCTTGTAAGTCTTGAGTGAGACAAAAGAGGGAAAAATAAATCACTACATATAATTTTATAGATGAAAATTCACTCTTCCTCTCAGCCTTCCTGGTTATTATAGTATAGCCCCGAACGACATATAGGAGAACAGGGCTCCACTCCTTGAGGCGGTAGTAATGTTTCCATGGTATTTCTCGATTCCTGGCTCCTCTAGTCGCATAACACAGTAACCTTGGGCTGGATACTGAACTCTGAGGAATCCATCAGAGTGTGAATGTTAGCTTGAGAACAGAACCCGTCTGTGAATCGGGCATATTTCATTTTATATAAAAACAAATGTAAGTTTGCTTGAGAAATAATAACTGCTGGCCACTGCTCTAATGACTCAAAGGTGCAAAGGGTACGTTTGCAGCAGACTACAGTCAGCTGTAGATAAAGGTTTGTGTTGGTGCTTTCACAAGTTCAGGTATTTTAAGGAGCAAGTTATTGTAGGACTGCGGATGTCATCCACTCCAGTGAATGGCTCTCTAAATTTTAATGGGTTTTGTGTAAAGGCAGAGGGCTGTAGCACAAAGGAACAAGAAGCACATCCGTGATAAAGAAAGTTTTCATAGGGAAAACTAAGCACACGTTCACTGCTTCCTTATGATTTAAAAAGGGTCCAAGTAGCAGCCAGGTATTCCTGATAAAATGCAATCAATTTAAATGATCATCAGAAAGAGTGCATGCTAAATGTTCACAACATTAAAATGAGAAAGACTGAACAAGTATGGCTCGTTTGCAAAGGTTTCCAACAGAAAGCCTCTTCTCTCTAAAAGAATGCAATGTTGCATCTGAGCAAACCACAAGGCATCTGGAAAAATGTCCTTCGGACAGATGTAACCAAAGTGGAAATGTTCAGCATTAAAACACAGCATAATGAAACAAACTGCTTATATGAACTGTCAAGTTAGATGGACCTGAATCATGAACTTTAAAGGCCATCTGTGTGACATCTAGGACTTAGTCAAAATCAGCTTAAACAACATGACAATGATCCCAAGCACCGTAACAGACTGGGCGAAAAAGAAAAGAATCAAGATGTTGCAATGGCTAAGTTAAGGTGTTACTAAGTCCAGATCTCATTTGCACTGAGACCTGGACTTTGAGAGCTGTGCCTGCAACATTCAATGAACTGAATCAACATTGTAAGACAGAGAGGGACAAAATTCCACCATAACAATGTGACACGCTGATAAAGTTGTGCATAAAACAATTACTTCCTTTGAATGTTTTACCTTCTTGCAAAGAAAAAACTCACCTGAATGTAGAAGTTCATGAAAAGGATAATGAGTGTGAACATGTAACTTATTTGGAAGTACAACCATCCAATCGGGAAGCTGCATGGCCATATGACTGCCAAAGTTGTCTGGGTCACAGTTAAAAAGAACTGGATCTGTGGAGAAAAACAAACAAACACATCACACACCACAGAGTGAGAGGGTGACAGAGAGCCCCCCCCCCCCCAATGTTCCATACTACTTTATATTTCTGCAACACTACAGGCAAAGGAAATATTGCTCTTTTTATGCCACTACGTGCACGTTTTCATACAATACACACAAAGTGCTTATAAAATATACAGTTCAGTGTGTCAATCAGCCTTAAGTTATTTGACCTTGTAACGGAGTCTGTATTTCCTTTAAATGTTCTTTAAAAGAAATAAATTTAAAGGAGAATTACAGCAAACAGATTTAAAACTAGGAAGCACTTTGAGACACTGTTTAAACCCAAAGTAAACCTTTTTTTAACAATACATTTTCATAACTGCTTATTTAAACAGGATTACAAGGGATAGTAGCAATCTGAGCTGACATAAGACTGTTCTGCAAAGAAGAATGGGCAAGGATTTCAGTCGCTAGATGTGCAAAGCTGGTAGAGACACACCCTAAAAGACTGGCAGCTGTAATTGCAGCAAAAGATGGTTCTAAAAAGTATTGACTCAGGGGGCTGAATAATTACGCACACCCCACTTTGCAGTTATTTATTTGTAAAAAAATTTTGGAATCATGTATGATTTTCGTTCCACTTCTCACGTGTACACCACTTTGTATTGGTCTTTCATGTGGAATTCCAATAAAATTGATTCATGTTTGTGGCTGTAATGTGACAAAATGTGGAAAAGTTCAAGGGGGTCAAATACTTTTGCAAGCCACTGTATATGAGTTTAAATACCTGGTTGACCCCACGTATTTAAACTCATCCACCTTCACTACCTGTCCTTCTTGCATCTTCACCTTTCCACCCGCCTCCTTCCCTTTCACATATATGTTTTCTCTTGCATCTCCTGACTTTCATTCATCTTCCACACGCACGCTAATCTAGCTACAAATCACAGAGTCATCTGCAGAAACTAAAGTCCATGGAGTTTCCAGTACTTTTGGATTTTAATTATGCATTTAATTGCACTTTTATTTGAAACAAACCACGTATTTTTTACTAAAATGCCGCTATTTTTACTTAAGAATCTGAATATTGTTTCTAGCACTGGAGGAAGAATGTGAACCCACCAGCTGTAACTGCGTGATGTACTTCTTCCACCAAAGGTATGGCCGGATGGCTGGAATGGCTGAGAGGCCATAGTACGAATACATCACGACGTGAATGAAGCTGTTTAGTGAGGCACCGAAGTACGCTGGAGAGGCACAAAAGAAAGAGACAGGATGATATTAACAAAGAGAGAGCAGGGATAATAAACTTGTTATTAGTCTGTTGTGTTTGGAGAATTTACTACAGATTTTATGTTAAAATAAAAAATAAAAACACTAGAAACCATTAACAGTAAAGTAATGCAGAAGTAATATGGTTTATGTGAGCAGTAAAAAGCGCAAAGTTAGTTACACATTGTAGCAGCGTGTGGGTCAATAAGTGTCACTTTAAGAGACTAGAATGAGCTGCTTTCAAGGCTAATGGGTTAGAGCACTTGAATTATTTAGCTGAACTGTGATGCCAGACTGTTTCTGTGGTTACTGGAGGGTGAAGCTGTGTAAAAACACTCACAATGCCCACAAGGTATCCAGTTCATAACAAACCACCAGATATTCAGCATGCTAGCATGGTGGTAAAGGTGCAGGAACGTGATCTGGTGATTATTTTTTCGTAGTATGAAGAAGAAGGTGTCCATGAACTCGATGAGCTTGGAGAAGTAGTACCACCAGAGGACATTTATAATCTGGGTGGGGGTGGGGGAGGAGAGAGAGAGAAACCTTCATAGCAAACAAAATATATACACAAAAAAAAAAAAAAAAAAAAGTTGGAATGGGTTCCCAAAGGCACCCAAAGGTCTGGGAGGAATCTGTTTAACTGTAGGACTGACAAACTGATAAACCTTTTAATTTAATTGCTGCAGAACTGCAGAGCCAAGCACATTTCAGTGAGAGGCTTGTTTTCACTGATGCTGAAGACAGCCATCATGATGTCGAAAACTGGATTAAATGCACTGTCTCTGCAGCTTATCTGACTGGATTTATAGCTACCTGCCCACAGAAATCAAAGCAGATCAGTGGATACACATTTTAAGTAAAATGCCTAAATATGCTCTCTCTCTCGTATAGACTCTCTTACAATTTCACTATAAAGCCCATCAGTGTATCAAAGAAGCAATCAAAAGACAGAGGAACACCCACACAAAAAGAGTGCACAATGTAAAGGTGACTGACCTTAATATCCGCTTCCTCTGCACTGTGAGTGTTCTGGCAGTAGAAGTTGTAGCCTCCGTGCCATGCAGCGCTAATGAGCTGTAGATAAAAAGACATTAAATGTAAAATTAATTTATTTTGTACCAAAAAAAAAAACAACTAAACACAAAGAATGTGCAGTGCACAAATAGAAGTGCATGATTTGTGTTTTTAAATATGACTCAATCCTTCCAGCAACTAACAAACGTGTGCAAATACACGCACAAATAGCAAGTAAGATAACTATTTTCTCCTGTTAATACATGTTGTGTCAGATTGTGATGAACCATCTTTAGCTGATAACAATTAATGACAACAAAGATGATACAGTTTAAAAGGCATCAAGCTCATTGTTTATTATCACACAACGTGCGGGAAGTCGTTTAATCTAGGAAAGGCTAATTGCAGTACTCTAGGACAGCGGTCCCCAACCCCCGGGCCTCGGACCAGTACCGGTCCGTGAGTCGTTTGGTACCAGGCCGCGAGAGTTGAGGCTCAGGTGTGAAATGTGTGGTTTTCAGGGTTTTTATCGGTTTTCAGCGTTATTTTGTTATCGTTTTTATCGTTAACTCGCTTTTCCTGGGTCTTTTCACGTGTTTTATGTATAACTCTTCTATTTTTCAGTACCGGTACTAGTTTTATTTTGTTGTATTTTTCTGCGACACCTTAAAGGCCGGTCCGTGAAAATATTGTCGGGCATAAACCGGTCCGTGGTATTCAGCAAAGGACACCATGTACTCACCTTTAGTCTACATTAACTCCCTTTTGTTTGCACTGATTTTTGTGTGTGTATGTCAAAGGTTTCATTGGAATGTTTGCAAAGCTCCGAACACTTTCTGACCGGCTGCTACGTTCCTTAAAATCCAGACTCTCAGACCATCTGCAACATGTTAGCTTCAACAATAAACATGCAGCAGCAGCAGCAGCCTGTAATCTCTGTGGACTACATAAGAGGAGGAAACTTACAGAAACTGGATTATTCAGCCTATTTGTTGCCATTTCTAGTAAATCTTGTTAGAGGCATTGAAAGGGCACATTAAAGAATAATTATTCAAATACACGTGGATGACTTAGCTGATTGCTGAGTCACCACTTCCATATAGATGCACTTTGTCTGCTGCTGTAAAAGGCTTCACTTACACAGCTTAGAGCCAAGAAACCGCCAGCAGAATGAGGTTTGTATTTTATCTTGTGGGCACAGATATTAGCCTGTCTCTAACTTAATATACAGCTTTGATTGATTGATTTTTTTCAGACTTACAGATGCATTATAGTCAAACAAAACTGATCACAATTACAGTTGTGCTCTGGAAAGTTGACAAAGATCAAAAGTGGCCTGTACTTTGATTCACATCAGGTGGCCTTGATTGATTTTGCACTGCCAAAAGTTCACCCCGTGGCTGCGGCATTACCAAACTGGAGTGCTTAATGAATCAAAGCAGGCAACAGTCCACTGGGGCCTTACGCAATGCGGCGGGACAGACAAGATTGGTCTGCCAGCTGTGATGGGGAGGAGACTAAAGATACTTTAGACTTACACGTCCTCAGAAATGCTATGTCTGGTTCTGACATCCTGGTGTTCACAGTACGCATAACAGCAGATGCTGTCACTGATAAGAGAACTCTGCACTATTGCCACATCCCAGTGCACTGAGCTCAGACTGACTGAGCCTCCCTGCCAAATAAGAATGCTCTTCCATGTTTGTTTACATTAGTGCGTCTCTCAATTGCAGTCACTTAGTCAGCCCGTTTATAAAAAAGCAGTTTTCCAGCAAACAATAGTGTCCTGTGCTAAAAGCTGGCACAATGAGCCTGTCAGCATCCAGCTGCGTCCCTCTCTCCCCCCCGGGGGCTTTGTCTCTTGGTGCAGCTTTCAGCCACAGATGCAGGCAGCCAATTCCTCGCAAAAGAGTGATGGCGCA
This sequence comes from Rhamphochromis sp. 'chilingali', assembly GCF_963969265.1. Lineage (NCBI taxonomy): Eukaryota > Metazoa > Chordata > Actinopteri > Cichliformes > Cichlidae > Rhamphochromis > Rhamphochromis sp. 'chilingali'. Next base: position 14,650,893 of record NC_137947.1, on the reverse strand, counting down.
CTGATATCTGTTAAAAATGAAGCTATAATTAATTTTACACTCAATTTTTGTACTAATCTAGCATGATAACTCATGTTAGAGGCAGATGTGGGAGGTAACAAAGTATAAATACTTCGTTACTATAGGTATCAGTACTTTTTCTGACAGCTTTTTACTTTTACCTGCTACATTTTCAAATCTGTACTTTCTACTCCTTACATTTTCAAAACTTTTTGAGGGGAGTTATTATTTCGTCACTGTGTCTTCAAACGTGAAACTGATTTAAGTGTAATGCTGAGCCATTACCGCTGATTTTAGGATTCCCCCACCTGCTAAATTAGTCTTTAACCTCTTTCCAACTCATTTTCCTGTTTAGAGGCAAAGTCACCCTCTACAGAAAATAGAGCTATTTTTTAATTTTCTGTCTTTTTCTCTGCTCATGTCCTACTTCCCTGATTCAAGCCCAGTACCTTTGTAAGAATTAAAATGTAAACTGAAATAAAATCAGTATTTCTATCTACTAATATTATTTTATCATTACATTAATATAGGACAAGGTTCGGTTAGCTTTGCATTGCAAAAGTGGTAGAAATGTTCTTCAAGGAGGTACTTTTACTTTCTTTAAGTAGGTGAGATGCCTGCTGTTGTGATTTGGCACTATATAAATGAAAATGATTTGAATTTTCAACACATTAACTTAAACAACCGTCACACTTACTGCCTTGTATAACCTGCCTCTTGATAGTTGCCACAGTAACAACACAATCAATGGCCAATTGGTGTATATCTAGTTCTGGGTCATTTTAGTTTCCTCCTCTTTATTTTATAATCTATTTGCAGTGCGACTCTGCTGTGTTTGCTTTGGCCCAGTTTAGCTCATCTCTCAGCGCTGAGCAGTTCGTTTACCTCATAGAACATATAAAAGGACAAGAGCGTCAGGCCCAGATTGTAGAACACCATGACGGCTCTGCAGGAGTACGGCTGCCTGTGTTTCATGTACTTGGGCCCCATCCAAACGATCAGAAGGTACATGACTGTGAGTGCAAAGGTTGGTGGGTAGTTGTCGAGCAGCAGCATTCCCCGAACCCGCTGATCTGAAATATGGAGATAAAGAGGTGAGGAGAGGAGGATGGACAATAAGGTGGCCTGACTGCCAGCAGCAAATGAATGAAGAGAGCTGAAAAGAAATCACCAGCAAAAGGAATATTGCTCAACACCTAGAAAGTTAGCAGGCGGAAAAGCACAAGACGATCCACAGAGCAGTGTCGAGCATGTAACGTACGACTTGGGTCAAAGGTTTTAAGTAATGTTTACCTTATATAACATTTTCTCACAGGGTACTTGTAGAGTTGTGAATGATTTGCACCGTTCAGTGAATTAGTGCAATTTGCATCATCTTACCTCTTGGACCCATCCATGAGTCGATATACGCGTTCAGTTTATGATTGAAGGTCTCCATTTTTCACCTAGAAAAAGAACAGAGTGTTGTTAGACGTTATTACAAAATAATTATTCAAAAGCTTAAAAAAGAATAATAAATGTAAAGGAGTATGTGCTACAGTAAGGTAATCGAACTACTCTGTATCATCTACAATTAAGACTTTTAGCAGCATGAGCATCACGGCGACTGTGGTTAGCACCGTTTCCTCACAGCAAGAAGCTTCTGGGTTCAGACCTTGGTGGGGCACTACTGTGTGGAGTTCGCAGGTTCACTGGGAGCTCTGGTTTCTTGCAGGATTAAAAGATATGTTATGTTAATGCTGCCTATGTATGCCCAGGGTAAACTTGAGTTCTGTGCATTCAGGAGAGGATGACTCATCACACCACGATTTTATATGCAACATACCAGGTTGAACCCCATTTTCCTTCACAACTTCATTAATCCTTCATATTCAACATAGATTCAAGGTGCTGGAAACACTCCTGGGAAAGCCTTGTTCATATTGACATGATGACACCACGCAGTTACTGCAGATTTGTCAGCTGCAGATCCAAGTGTAGCCCTGTTGGATTGTGATCTGGAGATTGTAGAGGACCTTTGAGCACACTAAACTCATTGTCATGTTCAAGAAACAGGTTTAAGATGATTTGAGCTTCGTGACATGCCGCATTATTCCCCCAGAAGCAACCATCAGTAGGTATACTGCTGCCATAAAGGGACCCGGATTAGTCAGCAACAATACTCAGGTAGGCTGTGGTGTTTAACCAGTGCTCAGTTGTTATCAAAGGGCTCAACATGTGCCAAGAAAACACCCCAATAAACTAATATACCAACACCAGCAGCCTGAACACACTTTCATGTTACCTGGACCAAATTCAGACCTTCAACATCCAAATGTTACCAATGTTTCCAGTCTTGTATTGACCAAACTTGGTGGGCCTGTGCAAGTGGTAGCATCAGTTTCCTGTTGTTAGCTGCCCATCTTCTTTGAGATTCAATGTGTTATGCGTTCAGAGATGCTCTTCTGCATACCATGGCTGTAACGACTGGTTGTTTGTATAGTTACTATTGTCTTCTCATCAGCTTGAAGCACTCCGGCCATTCTCCTCTGACTTTTGGCATCAATGAGGCTTTTTCAGCCAAAGAAATGCTGCTCTTCAGGATATCTTACCAGTCTGTGTAAACCCTGAAGATGGTCATGTGAGAAAATCCAGGTAGATGAGCAGTTTCTGAAATTTCTAACCGATTGTGTTGCTTAATCAGTCATTTCAAATGTGAGTTGAGAGACTGAGCTAACGCCACTGGATGTCTCTGTGCGTCTCTCTCTCACACACACACACACACACACACACACACACACACACACACACACACACACACACACACACACACACACACACACACACACACACACAAAATACTAGGTTATAACCTAAATTTAATACCACGGTACCTAAATAAGTCTAATGAAGAACATGACGCCCAAAACCACCTCTCCCAATATGGTTGTCATTTGGAATTAGTAACAACAGTCACTTATGAGAGCAAGTACAATTTCAGGGAGTAAAACAAAACCAGCACAATGAAAAGATGTTAAGTCTATAGAGTGTGGTGGAAACCAACCATAGTTTTATCACTACAAGTAGACATAGAGATGAATGCAGTGGTAATCAATCCTTGTGAAAGATGTCTTTATTAGTGATCAAAACCACAGCCTTTTAAAAAATATGATCAACTCTAAGCAGCGTTTAAACACCATGACATAACTCCAAGAAATCAATTCTGATATATGCCTATCAGCAGCTGAAAGCATCTGTGCCTGCCTGCCTTTTTAAGTCTCCATACTTCAGTCCATAGATTCTCTCCACCTAACACATCCCATAAAACTAGCAGTGATCCTTCACATCCCTCTTGTTTCCATCAACACATCAAATATATCCAGTTCTCACTCTGGGATGCAAATGAAGTGCAGAGGCCAGGAGGCAGGTGTACTCAGAGGATAACCACGACTCTATCCCATTACTACCAATGTGTATTGATCCTCTGGCTCTCAGATTGTTGAAGATGATGAACGTGTCAGAATGTGCAGATTCATTAGCCCTTTATGTGTATATTTCCTAAACCTTGTGGATGTTCTGCTGCCAAAGCTGTCATATTGTGGTGGTGGTTGTGGCCCTGTGTCTGCTGATAGTTCAGCCCTTTGTGACCGTTTCAAACCCACAGTTTGTAATGTCCCCCTCCTGATTTAAACAGCTGCCTGAGGAGCTGTCAAGAAGAGCGTGAAAGCAAATTATTGCTCTGTCAGTAGATATACCACTATATAACTGTCATACAGCAAAAAGTTAGGTTTTACTGCTATACTTCAGAAAGTCAGATCGGCCCAGTGATATGAAGCAGAAGGCCATGTACAGGCCAGTATGAACGTCTGGATGTGCACCACTGGATATTTTTTCCATATAAGTCTAATAAGTTACTACTGCCAGGTTCTGTTCACAAGCCTGTCTCCTACTATGATTTACAGCAGCAGGAAGCACATTCATCACGACACGCAGGCCTGGATAAACGCATCATGTTTTTAACAATACAGGACATTTTCAAAAACCAGTGCTTCTACACAATAACAGCACTGCTTCCACATACAGTCTTAACAATACTCTCACTTCAGAAGTGCATGAATCCCTGCGTTAAGATTTTCTTACTCCCAATCTGATAAGTCTCATGATCACATGCTTTATTCATTATCACCCCAGAGGTGTTTACACATTCCTGCAGGCCTTTATATTGTTTGCAAAAGCCTGCTGTATCACTTCAGCCTTTGCAAACAGAAATAGTACGACTGCCTTCTTTATATCCTCTGACATGTTTCCCCAGCTATTGAGTCAATGCAGCAGTCTGTGATCTAACCGACTGCTGCACCGCTGGACTGTCGCTACACCTGCCCCCTGAGAGCATGAAGACAAATCCCATTCTCCTGCAAGCTGAGAGATACTGTAGCTCTTCTACCACATATGAAAACACTTTTTTGACTCTTACATTGACAGTAAATCGCACCGTTTTTCAGAATAACCTTGGCCACTAAAGACAGAAATGTGAGCAGATCTATCAAATTTAACCAAAGCATCTCAATTCAACCTGCACACGCCTCTTAGACACAGTCATATGATACTGAAATGCAACTAACAGAACTGAGAGGACACACTAATGACTTTGTTTACATGCATTCAGAAAGTCTTTTAATCTATGTAAAGAAATTCTTATTTAAACTGACTAAAGCCCATAAATACAGAGTATATATAAGTAAAAGTTAAACACCTATTTGAATCGCTGCTCAGGGAACACATAGCATGTAATCATTTATCTGTCGGCACTGAATATGGCTTATTCTGATCGACCCCAGTTTGGTAATATCCTCGCTGATTATCTGAGATGCATTAGGCTGCACCAAAACATGATAATCTGCAGGGCCTTAATCAGAGCAGGCTGAGCCTCAACAGGGGAGCAGGTTAGCAGCCAGTCAGTGAGTCTTTGCTGGGTACAAGCTGCATGCAGCCCTGCAAAATATGTCTAAACAGTCAGAGCTGAAGCTTCTATTTAGTGTTGTTTTATTTATATAGCACTAAATCACAACAACAGTTGCCTCAGGGTGCTTTATATTGTAAGATAAAGATCCTACAATAATGCACATATGACCCCCTATGAGCAAGGGCTTTGGTGACAGTAGGAAGGAAAAATTCCCTTTTTAACAGGAAGAAAACCTCCAGCAGAATCAGGGTCAGAAAGGGACGGCCATCTCCTGCAACTGGTTCTTCTTGAAGAGAGGAAGACTCTCTAATAGTATTCATCACTGCAGTATGTGCCACTTTAAAGGCTCTCTGTTTCTTTCAGGCTACTCTGGGAATGGTTTGTAATAATTTCTCCACTACTGTGGCGATTTTCACTTTATTTACCAGGTGTTTGTCAAAAATCAGAGAGTCCTCTTATTAGAGTTCTCCTCAAACATCACCACACAAAGATAAGACTATCAAACCAATCCATGCACATCTGTTTTGCTAACCTGCACAAGAATAAACACAACCTTAGCTTTTTAAACTCATTTCATTGTCTTCACATTCATTACTGGTACTTTCTTGGACACTTTTATCTTCTCAATTTTTTTATGACTGCTGTGTGAAGGTTGTCTGGCAAACTAAGATTTCCGTTGTACAGTATAAACCTGTCTGTGCTTATTTGCATGTGTATATGACACTTACAAAACTTTATGGACATTTCCCACCTCTGGTAACACATGTAACTAATTCTCAACAAAAATTAAACTACAACTAAAAACCAGCATCATGTTTTCACTCTAAGCACCTGTCATGTCTTATTAATTACATGGAAATAGTCGATATAAGGCTAGCTTATTCTCTCTAGTGCCCTGCTTTAAATGCTAATGTACTCATTAACTGCATGGGTGACCACCAAGAATAAAGTGGCTCTACAGATGATGATGATGATGATGATGATGATGATGAAGAAACCCAATTCAGTTCCCGAGAGCACATAAAAATGCACACTTTCACTCCTGGGTTTGTCACATTATCTACAGCCATCACTTACAAACATGTATTAAGCGCACAAAAACACGTTGCAGTACTCGGTGGCTACTTCCAAAGAGTTTTGACGTGATGATCGCGACAGGTTCACGGGACTGCTACACAAAACCGCCTCCCCCCCCCCAACACACACACAGTATTATTGTATAATAGCAACTATTCTGCATGGAGGGGGGGTCACACGTGTAACCCTAAGCTGCACTTTACGCACTATCCTGTTCAGCAGCAGCCCCGTTAACCTAAAGATGTGAGCTGCTGCCGACGACGTTAACCCCGTTAATTTCAAAGCGGAAACTTCCAGAGAGGAATTCATTAACATGCCGAGCAGCAAACTTCGCATCCCGTCGATCGCAACCTACAACCCACAGTAACAGCAGAGGTCACCGCTTCGGGAGCATCAGTCAAAACTGGTCGCTTTCACTGCAGACGCCATGAAGGCAGCATCATTAATAATAATTATAATTTTTTATTTTTTAAAAAGAAGAAATAAAACGTAGAAGAAGACAGAGAAAGCGCCTACCGTACAGCCACGGAGCTGGGCCGGCGCCTTATTTAGACGGAGGAAGAAGCCCTGAGAGTGGATCAGGAGAGAGTGGATGCAGCTGTGAGCAGCGGACTGCCTACCTTTGGAGGCGGAGTGAGAAAAAAGGAGAAAAAAAGCCCGCCTGTGTAACCTTGGCTTGGCCGGGTCTGGGCACAATGTGCAGCCTTGTCGCTCACAGTGGAAAATAGTGGGAGGAACACGCAGATTGGCCCATTGCCCCGCAGGAGGGCTACAGCCACGAGGTGACCCGATGCGTTGCAACTGCACACGCAGGAAAAAGGGAAAGAAGATGACATGCAGGTTTTCTGTACCTTCCTGTAACTTTATTACAAAGTCACATTCATTAGAAGGAAGAATTGGGTCGTTGCAGATTTTATTTCTCATCAGTGGGAAACATATTTGAAGTAGAAATGAAGTAGAAATAATTGAAGCCACACGTGACGTTTATGGTTTAAAGACACGAGTTATGTCACAGGTTTTTACTGCTGGTCAAAGGGGCGCTCGTTCGTGCATCGTGATTTTTTTTTTAAGCTTTGCACTATGCCAAGGAGTCAGGCTTCTGATCAGGCATCATTTAATCTGTATCAAAGATCACTTCTGATGTAGAAAAAAAATCCTCCTGTCGCAGGAGACTTAAAAAAAAATCTTTTCTTTAAGTGTCTAAATCAGGGGAGTTAAACATAAGGTTTGGGGGCCAGAATCAGCCCAGCAAAGACTCGAGTTTGGCCCACTGGAAGGCTGTGGAAATATGACAGATGGCATTATATTTAGATTTTTGTTGTATTTTCATAGCTTTTTACAGCTTTTCCTAAGTAATAGATAAAATAATATCAGTTAAAACACAGAAAATCCCCGTTTTTTACATTTCTTTCTTCTTCTTTTGTTTTTTTTCCAGTGAGTCCACGGGAAAAGGGGACATTTTTTGCGAATTAATGTGAATTACTCTCATGCTCACTTGAAATCAAAGTGAGTTGACGTGGCCCACTATGTAAAATGAGTTTGACATGTCATAATAAAGACACTCTTTCATTGTCTTTCTCTCTCTTTTGAAATGAAATATTTTGCAAATATATAATCAGTGTGTTTAGTGATGGTGTACAGTTCACTGAAAGTTTCCTTGATTTGTACAGAGCTAGCTGCAGTACATGCTACACTCAGAGGTAATTCTTGCTGAATGACATTTAATATTGTGCATGTGGCTGCTGAGCTAAGCGTACTTGAAGTATGGCTGTGTGCTCACTATGCATTTTTAATAAAAAACAGCTTTTTCTTTCTTTCTTTTTTCTCCTTACAGTTATGACTGGATGCTTGCAGGGTAAACAGGATATTTATGCATACCTCACACCCATCTCTTTTAAGAGACCAGTAGGTCCATAAAGCACAGACACAGTCCCAAACAATCCCACATGTTTAGCCACATCTAAATGGGTTGAGAGAAAAACCTTTGGTGAGCATCACTTATGAGGAGTTTACAGCACAGCACAACATAAACCACAGTGGTGCTGTGGTTTATGTTGGATTTTGAACTTTTTTGACTCAGTTATTAGTTTTTATATTGTTTAATTACTTTTATAATTCACCAGTAACACTTTCCAGGTCATACTTTAATTTTTTTTCTTAATTTTTTTAAAAGAAAAAGAAAACACATTTATCCAATTTGTCATTAATAAGTACTCAGTTCACACTGATACAGACACACTCGCAGAAACACCCTTTGGCCATTGAACGTTCCCCCAGAATTTAAAATCCTTCTCCTCACATACAAGGTCTTGAATAATCAGGCCCCACCTTATCTTAGAGACCTCACAGTATCATATCACCCCAACAGAGCTTGTCACTCTCAGACTGTGGGCTTACTTATGGTTTCTTGGGTATTTAAAAGTAGAATGTGAGGCAGAGCCTTCAGCTTTTAGGTCCCTCCTTATGGAACCAGCTTCCAGTCCTCCCTTAGTTACACTGGAAAAGGCCTAGGCTGCTGGGGACTTCCCATGATGCACTGAGCTTCACTCACCTCTTTTCACTCTCTGTGTCTATATACGCCACTCTGGATTTAATCATACATTATTATTAATCTCTGGCTCACTTGTGTGCCCTTTGTCCTGCCTCTGTCCCCTCATCCCCAACTGATCGTGGCAGATGGATGCCCCTCCCTGAGCCTGGCTCTTCCAGAGGTATCTTCCTGTTAAAAGGATGTTTTTCTTTCCCACTGTTGCCAAGTGCTTGTTACTGTAGATATAAAGCACTATGAGGTGACTGTTGTTGTGATTTGATGCCATATAAATAAAAGTGAACTGAATCAGTGATGATTATGTGGGCTTTTTTTCCTGCTTATTGATAAAGCTTGTGTCATACTGCCCAAAGTGAGACAACAGAAAGAAGCTGTAAGCATACAACTAACAGATTTATCTGATATAGCATGCATGTTAACAACCAGAAAAACTAAAAATTAGTTGAAGTTAAGTTTCTGATCTGATCAACATCAAAACTCATTTTTAATCTGTTTTTGGTCTTCGTATAATCCTAAAGGAAACAATGGTGTCTTTGTCTAAACGCTCCGGTAATTTTCCACTAATTTTTTGTAAGCATCCATGCTTTCCTTTTTCCTTTTAAATTTATAAATAAAGAAGTTTCTTTCCCTGAATTTGACCCTTCCCAATGGTTTGGAAAAGGGTGTGTACACGTCTGCCTTCTGCTGATAGAAACCCTGCTGATCAGAGTGGGGGTGGAGACTATAACCCCCCCCCCCCCCAAAAAAAAAACAAAAACAAAAAAAACAACCCATGATTAGCATGCCTTTAAGAAAAGCCTTACTCTTTGTTGTTACAATCACAGGATAGAATGTTGTTGTATTATCACAACAGGAAGGCTAGAAAAGCTGCAGTTCAACCGATGGCCACTATGATTACAGCTTAAAACATCTTTCGTCATCATTATGGTCCCTTTTAATTTAATCCCCCCTAATAATCATTTTAGAAGTTTTTCTGTATAATCACTGGTCAACCTGTAATATTTTGAAGACCTGCTACTGGTTACTGAACGACCGCTGTTTCCACAAAGAGACCTAACATTGATTGCAGCACATCATCATGCCAACAGCACATTAGCTGCAGATTACTGTCAGAAGAGCATGATTGTCCTCTTGTTATGAGTACACAGTGTGAACCTGATATTTGTGCACAGCCTATAATCATGCATCAATTCAGACCAGGGCATTTTATTTTAAAGAGAACATTGGGTCCTAGGGCTTTGATTTCTTTTGCAGGATAAGTAGGCCTGTACCAACCACAATCGTTATCTTTATCCTGGAGGTCAAACCGAGGTAATGCTCTCATCTGTCACTGTTGTGTGAAACGCTGGTTCAATACCACCATCTTGTGGGTGACAAGGTTCAGGACTTCTACAACAGAAGGTGACCAAAACAGAAAAAATATTGAAACACGCACTATTCCTTAAAAGGTCAACTCTAGAGCCGTTATTAATTCACTGCAAAGTGTAGGTTGGTTCCAAGGCTTCTGCATCATATTTGAGCAAAATGAAATGGGACTCCATTAAATAGAAACCCATGAGCTTACTGTTGCACAGATTTATTTTAAAACAGCATCAGATTGCAAACAATTGTTTACCACTTGAATGCAACACCAAATTTAAAGGTCCCACTACAACGTCAGCCAGTTCATTCTCATTCCACGGGGGGAATCTGATAATGAGGTTTTTGTCAAAGTTGGCGGTGTGTCACATGAGACAGGTCAGTCACATCCAGTCCATCTTTTTTTTTAAATTTGCCTCCACATTGCAGGATTACCACTGCAAAGGGATTCACGTCCTCCCAACACAAAAACAGTTTTTAATGCCCGCATATGATCAAGTAGTTTCACTTTAGTGCCTATATGCGACAGAGTACTGATTGGTTCTCACTCAAACACATCCCCCAACCAACAAGTGATAGTAAACAAAACAAAAACAGAAACAAGTGAAAACAAAGTAATCTGAGTGGGGGGGAAGAAAGTGAACTTCATGATCTCCAGGCTGACAAACCTGCCCCAGATGTTGTAGATCTCACGGTCCTCTCACATTGAGTACCACCACCAAACAATACATTGTGCGTTACTATGACTGGCAGTCAACGGTATCTGATTTATGACCTCCCCGGGATGAGAACGCATTGGGTCAGCAGCGCAAAGCAAACATGTCATATAAATGTATTTTAAAAAGGCAAAAAGAAAAAGTTGTGTTAATGTTTTAAAGAGCTGAAGTACAGTATTTACAGGAGATTAAAAGCAGACTACTGTACAACTCTTTGCTACATTTACATTCTCACAGATAGGCTTAATTTCCAGATAAAAATAAATACACATCTGATTTCTATTACCCTTTGCATGTCTTATTGCTCATCTATTAAAATAACATTGTAATCATAAAAATCTCATACAGTATATACACACACATATGTCTGAAGCAGGTGCATTTCTTTACATTACACACATGCCGGTTTGCATTCTCATATGATTGGACCTCTTCTGTTCCGAGCCACACCTTTGGTCTTTCTTTACATGCATGTTTGTATCATCTACAATATTTTTTGCCCTCCTCTCTCGTTTACTGGGATCTGTTAACTGGGTTGCCAATGAGCTCAGGGCACTGCTCCTCTCCTTTAGCAATCCTGTCGCACTTTCTGAGCAGGTCGTAGTTGATCTTGTCGGTTATGATGCTGTCCTGCTTGTAGTCGGGGTGCTTCGCGACAAATTCCCTCATCCACTTGGCCATGGTCATCAGTTCACCTATTTAACATCAGGAGAAGTCGTTTAGGGAGCGTTACAAGGAGAAAAATGCTTTTGCTTATGAGACTACTCAGTATTAACCTTTTAATGACACTTTACCTGAGGCACGTTTCTTTATGAGCTTCAGATAATTCAAGATGGTGCACCTGGTGTCCACATCCACCTCCATGTTTTCCAGGTAGCAGTTAAGTATTGGGATAAGCCCTTGAAATACTCCCTCCTGATGATTGAAAAAAGAAAAGAAAAAAAGAAACAAAATGCTGAAGTCTCCTCAGCAGGATAGAAAAAGAAAACTTAAACTACTGCAACTACAAACCCTTCCAGATTATTTCAAGAGATTTAAAAACAGATACCCTTGCGGCCAAAACTTTTAATATTGTAAATGTCTCTCTTTTATTTGTATAACAAAGCTCCTTTAAAATTGGATAACTCAAGTCTGCGGGTTTCATTTCATCTACATGCATCTGCAAACAATGTTTTCTTCACAGGCAGAAATATTGTTCCTCCATCTCCATCCCAGAGTTTGGCTACTAAAATACATCTGCATGTTAGTTTTAATCAATACGATGATAACTGAGGGCAGCTTTATTGTCTTATCACTTGTATAGTGCTCCATCCAAAAGCTGGTTCATGAATAATGACAACTTATAGTTGAGAACATCATCAGGTTTTAAAATCAATAAAATTCAACTCTGTTCAATTCATTTTTATTTGTGTAATAGTCAAATCAGTGCTCTGTATACTCTAAGGTAAAGACCCTATCAGAAAGAAAACCCCAATAATCCTCTAGCACTTGGCGACAGTGGGAAGGAAAAACTCCCTTTAACAGGAAAAAACCCCTCTGGCAAGACCAGGTCATGGAAGGGACAGACATCTGCCATGACCAGACCAAGGTGAGGGGAAAGAAGAGAAAAGGAGAGCAGACGGGAGTGTACATCTGCTTCTGCCAAATATTTCTTATGTTAAAAGATTCCCAACACACCACTGCCAACTGCTGCTGGATGAAGATCGTTAGGTTTCTATTTGTTAAATTGCATGGCCTGACAATATTAAGTGCCTTGCAATAACTGCTATTGGAGTTTGGCATCATAAATCTAGGAATCCCTTTTCTAATCTTCTGAATCAACTTCTCAGGGAAATGGCTAATTTACTGGGTTTGTTGTTGAAGCAGTGGTTATCGAAGCAAAAATGAACTCTTCTCTCTGCAGGTCCTCATTTTTGTCTAGAGATACAATCCCCCCCAGCTCAGTCACGGTCTGATGAAAGTCAGTTGTCGTCTAATGCATTTTTGCTCTTCACAGCAACGGTTAACCTGCATGCAACTAATGCCTCAAACGTGACTGGCCTATACTTGCACTACAAGTATAAATCTGTCATTACAGACTGAAAACAGGATTTAAAAAAAAATAAGTTAAAAATAAAAAGAAAGAAGGGATCGTGACTTAAAAAAGGTGAACTAAAATAAAATGACAGATACGGTCGTTCAACATCATTTTCCTATTGAGTCATTACTACCAGCATAGCTCACACGTCATGTGCAGGAGAATAACTCACCTTTCCATTGATGATTGTGTCAATGCTCATCAGTGTGTACTCCTCATTGGCACCATCAGACTCCAAGCCGTTTTGAGCAGACGCGGTGCCATCGAGCACCGGGTTGCAGCCTGCAAAATAAATATATCAGCTGCTTCAGTCTGAGGCCTTGACAACAAGCGCAGATCCAAAGATAAACTGTTTTTTTAAGCACCTTTAAAGATGTCCTTGCGGAAGTAAAACATGCCTTCCTGGACAGCGTTTCTCTTCTGCGCGACCTTCATGTTTTCATCCACCTAATAAAAGACACTTCCTGTATCAGATCACTGTGTACAAAAATTCACAACCCTACTCACTGGTTAATTTCCTTTTTTAGAAAAAGAACTGTGGGGTTGTTATCACCTTTGACAGCGGGATTATGAAGTCCAGTTTGTAGGACAGGATCACACGGGTCAGCAGGACCACAAACACCACATATGCAGCGTTTTCAAAGTCAGTGAGCTGCACCTGGAAAGAAAGGGCAAAAATAAAAATAAAAAATAAAAAAAAAATAATAAGACAACTCACCACATCACTGAATTTGAAAGCAGATTACAACAAAACAGTCAAAGAGGTGAGCAGTACCTCCATGGGGCGGAACTCGACTCTCCAGCCGATATCAGAGTTTGGAGGGGGAGGTTTGAACCTCATCGTCTGCCAGTTGGTTGATTGGAGGTTCTGCAAGAAGTCTGAATGAATATTCGTGTACACTGCAGCCATGTGTATACTGCATTTTTACATGCAGGTGGCCCTCTTCTAAAAAATCATTTAAATTCTCACCTCAAAGTGATCGGACTCGTTCTCGTCATCCAAGTGTATTTTCTCCTCAAAGACAGAGAGTGGGTCTCGTATAAAAAGATGCGCTATGTGCTGGGCCAGGAGCTTGTCGATGCCTATTCACACAGAATGCATTATTCATTTCATTACTGCGCGATCATCTCGTTTAGAATTTCCCCCGTGGCTAAAACGTTTGTATTTTCAGAATCAGTACCTGCACTCAGCAGCTGCTTGTAGATCTCCTCGTCTATCGTCAAATCAATGTCATTGTACTTTTCCCCACAGCAGGACAGGTAGCTGTCAATGGAATCATACCTCGACTTGAAGATCCTGTATTTGTTGTTTTTTAAAGGCTGCAAGGAAAGAAAAACATTTCGTTACTGCTTCACTTTCACTTCAACAAACTATAATAAAAAGTAACTTAGTAATGAAAATAAAAAGTTGGCTCTTTACAAGGTTAGATGAGAAGCATCATAAGCATAAGAAAAAGGGGGGGAAAAAAGCAGTTAGTAAAGTAGTAGTTGATGACAAGAAATTTACGGCAGAAATTTGTGTTTGACTAAAACCTATTTTAAATCCACTACTGCCACTTGATAGGACTCAGCACAACACTCAAACTGCATAGACCATCAGTGGTCCTCTGGCCATTTTACTATACATATTTATCATTTAAGTTACAACAGCCATCATTACAAATTATTTTTAAACACATGTAAGAAAGTCTGTATAATCTGAAATCTGAGCATACTCAGTCACTGCAGTGGTTATAATACAACTTCCAGTGTTTTGTTCCTTGCACCTTTATGCAAAAGCATTATGCAAAAGCAGAAATGCATCTTAGTTTGGCCTCTACACACAGATGTGACACTGCACTTCATTATAGGAGGAACGACGAGAGATTAGTTTCCAGGAAGCATGAAAGCACATGATGCAACACATGACTGACATAAACTTTACAAATAAAAGGGTCAAGCCATGATGTAGAGTGCCTACTGTCACTACTGACACCGGCTGGACTAGAAATACTAGAAATACAGTGAGTAAATAAAGCTACTCACTTTCATTCGAGGTTTTTAAATCTGATCAGTACCCTGAACTAAAATGACGGCCTGAACTGGGTTTTCTGAGCTCAGCTCATCTGGCATCATCAAGCATGAAAAGGTTATGCTGACCTGCAGCTCACGCACTCTTTGCAGTTAGTTTCACAGTCTCATATCATATTAAACTGCTTGAAAGCACTGTCAGAAAACTGCACTCAAAAGAAAAAAAACATTCAAACTTTGTTGGGAAATCTCCCTAGTAACTTAGTTTCACCATTGCACTCGGGTTACTCCCGTGGATCTCAAGAGCTAATGACTTTAGATGTCAGAAACAGGAACACAAAAAGCCCCTTTTAAATCCAACAACTCACCAGAAGTCTGCCTCTACAAATGAATAAAACACATTTATAAAGTCATGGCTACTCCTGGCCGTTTTCAGGTCCACCTGCTCACCTTTAGCCCGCGCTCCTCCTGCGTCCTGTCGTCCACCGAAGCAGAAATAACTCCCCAGCGACAGTCGATGTCTGACACATGGCCTCTGTAGAAGGGTGAGGCTGCACTCAGTGCCATCTGGTAAAGAGTGAAAACTCTCTTTAGTGCGTTTAAAGGAAATGTGGGTTCAAATAAATAAAATCGATGCAAATTTGTTAAAAAAAAAACAAAAACAAAACAACCCAACAAAAAACGAGCAACCTCCTTAAATAGCTGTTAAGAACCCAACAGCGCTTCAGAGCTTCTAACAAATCAAATGAATGCATATCAAAGAGGTGACTGCATCAACAAAATACCAAAAATTTGCATAAATATGTATTTATAACACTTGGTTTGTTTGCAGGTTTTACTATTTGCATTCCCCTGCATGGAGTGTGCATCTACTGTAGAGCCACAGACAGTGTTTATTTACAGCATCCATTATGTCAGTGTGGTCTGTTTTTGGCTTCTTAGACGTCACATCTACTATAGCACAGCAAAAACTGCAGGTTCTAAAGCTGCTACAGCATCAAGCGCATAAATAGCTTGATAAGCAGTTGAAACAGTCCTGCTGAGAATGAGGTCAGTTACGGAAACATAATATATGACAGGAAGCAAGTGTTTTGTTTATCCACTCACCACAATGGGGCAGAATGTTGCTAGTTGGTCATAAAGATACCTTGCCTCATCAATGCTGCAAGCCTGGAATGTCACCTGCAAAAGCATCGTAAAAATAGGATGAAGTACACTTATAAGTTACTTATTAGGAATGTGAAGCTGACAAAGACAACCAGACGTGGCACGCTGCTCGGTCAGTTCATTCACTACCTGCAGACAGCAGTTGCCCATGCCGAAGCCCATGGCATCCATGTAGATATGGTCAGGCAGAGCCGCCCTCGCCGCTTCGCCATCATCCTCAGGAAACTCTTCCACAAACGGAGATGGAGTGCACTTGTCTTTGAAAACTAAAGAAATTTGGTCACATGCATTTATTCCACAATGTCTTAAAGGCAAATGAATCACATAAAAAAACAAAAAAAACCCAACACAACTTTAACTCCATTTACAGTAGCTTACAGATGTGTTCGACTCTGACCACATCTACAGGTCGCAATTGTTGCTTATCACAAAAAAAAAAACAAGAATATAAAAATATCCTCAATTCAGTCAGACTTACTTGGCACATTTATTACAACTTTTTCTCCCCTTCTGTGACGTATGTTTCTGGTTAGAGTGCTGAAAAAAACCCGTAAAAAATGCAAGTAAAATGTATTTATTTATACAGCACTTTTCACAGATTAAAAAAATAATAATAAAGTGCTACACAATAAAAACACAAGAAGCAAAAGTATGACATCACAATCTAAAAGGTAATAAAAATCACATGTAACCATGTGGATATTTCCTGCCCATCAGTTTCTGATCCATTTTGCTCAACTAACTCCAAAATTTCTAATTAAACACATCTAAACTGTACTGACATTACAACCATGAAGCCTACCTGAATCTCGGGTGTCTGTTGATGGCTTCATCGGGGAAAAACAGCGACTTGGACACTCCTGTTTCAACAGGAGTTGGTCGGTACTCTGGTTTGGTGAAACCCGGGCAGCCTAACCTGAACAAAACCATCACATAACGCAACATTAAAAAGCTGCGGCTGACATTTATTAGAACAATCCCATATCAGCTTATAGATTCACATTTGTATTGACTTCCTTTATGAGGGTAAAAACCTTTGATCAGTATAAACTGAAGCACCTTGGAAATGCGGTGACGGTGCAGAGCGTTTCTCTGGGGTTCAGGACAGACGACGCCTCGCGCCGCCTCTTCCTCATGTTGCCCTCAACAGTGTTGAACTCTGACATTGTCCCGCCGTATGGCTGACCTGGAGTTCCCTCGATCATGTAGCTACCATACTCTGGTCTCCACAGTGTGGGGTGACTGCAAAAACACACAAAGTGTATTATTAAGCTACAACACTTAGAGGTCAGGCTGGAAAAAAAGCCCCTGGTTTCAGTATCACGATGACCTTTCTGATTAAATAAACGGACCGCTCTCCCTTTATCATACGTCGGGCGTAATCCTGGCAGGGGCAAATGAACGCGACACATTTGTGCTTCTGAGCCTGCTCTTTGGTGTGTGCGACAGAGGGGCAGTAATGAGGAATGCATCGGCTCTACTATTCCCACTGTCACTGGTATTTCCCCTGGGTGAAGTTGGCTACACAGATTTAGACCGATGTCATGGGCTGCAAGCAAACATAACACTCAGGAGCCTGTACAAACACATTTACAGCGACTGCAGAGATGGCACTACAGATTAGACATGCAAACAGTATTCCCAGGAGGAGCTCATCAGGGGGGAAATACCTTGGCATCACCTTGGAGATGTCAGTCAGTCATCAACAAAACTTTTGTAACAGATTAATTTCCGCGTCACATATTTTTAAAGCCACCTAAACGACGCTAAAAAAGGGCACATCACAGAAACACTGTGCTGTACATTTTTTTGTTTTTAACAAGCGTGCTACGCACCCTTTTCTTGTGCTGCAATATTAATTGAACTATTGAGCAGAAAGACTGGAAGATTCAAGCTTTGGTACCATGTGCAGGGAGCCTGTGGGGCTGTGCCAAAATCAAACAGAATAACTCAAAGCTCTGAGTCGGGGAGATGTGTCTCTTCCAGTTAACTGCTTGTGCAAAGACAATGTGATCAACAGAGAGTCTCTGTGCATGTTCTGTATGGACACTTTTTTTTTTATAACCTTAGGTTAAAAACTTCTGATGAGATAAAACAAGACAACCATGTTTGACTGTTTAAGACTGTAGTTTTTAGAGTGTATAGTAAAAAAAAAAAAAAAAAAAAGTTAATCTGAGATCATATTAGTAAAAAAAAAAACAACTACTGATCTCAGGAGCGTTTCACAGCAAAAATACTCAAGATTTCTGTTAATGGCACCAACTTGTGTGATTTGAGGAAAAACAAAAACAAACAAATACTCAAATACAGTGAATGGAAACAGCTGATTGAGAGTGAAAAACAGGATGAGACAGCAGGGTCTGACTCCTGCCTGCACACTCAGAATGGGACATTCAACTCAACTGCACTTCTCAGGTGCTTTTGTTTAAGTGTGTGTGTATACATGTAAATAAAAAACATGTAAAAAACGTTTAGCATTTTATTTTTGTGGGAATAAGCTGCCACAGAACTCTGTTGAACATTGCACATTAAACTAAATGTTCTGCAACAGCTGGAGGAATAGGAAGCTAGAGCAGGGCGATATGGCCAAAAATATTTATCACGATATAGATTTGAAAATTTGCGATAACGATATAACTGACGATATAATTGATGCGAGACAAAATACAACTCCACAACATTACTAGCGCAAAAAGACAACCTTCCATTTATTTTCACTTAAACAAGAAGCTGGTTTTTATGTACATTAAAGCTTTATAAAAATGTAACAGTGCAAATGCAAATTCCTTGCTGAAAGTTTAACCAAAAGGCATTTCCAGTAGAAACGGGCTGACATATCCTGAGCATAACCATGTATAATATCCACTGAAGTTAAAAAGAGGTGCTTTGCAACATTAAACTGCAGTGTGCAGTACGTATTTTTTGGACCATAAGGTGCACAGGATTATAAGGCACATTAAGCGAAACAAAGCAGTCAGATAAATCAAACTTTATTAAACTCATTCTTCTTGCTTCCTCCACTTCTGTACCATTGATTCATTAATGTTGAATTCTCTGGCAGCTGCTCTATTCCCATGTTGTTGCAGTATATTAATGACTAACCTCTTATTGTGGATGGATTATCTCAGTTGTTCTCCTGACTGAAGTTTGGTCCGTTTACAGCATCCTGCCATGCGATTGCATTTGTCTCTAACCATGAGGAACCTTCACGTTAACTTTTATAAGTGTAAAAGTGTTAAGTGTTCGTCCTCCAGCTTCACTGTTTATGTTATGCTAACATAGCTGTGTCGCTAGCGATTACGTAGCACATCATTATATACCAGCTAGCCCAACTTCAGTAACCCTACAAATGTCACTGCTGTTTAGTTTCCTGTCTTCATTTATGTTGGAAGTGATAGCAGAGCTGAACGTTTGAATTTTTTCAGAAATCTCTCAGTCAGAACATGCAATATCATGCTTAGGTAACTAGCGAAACTAGCGAGCTAACTTCCGCTAGCTTCCTGTTAACTTCTAACTCCGTTAAATGTAATAAATTTTGTTTTAATGGATGCCTGGAAGTTAAACTTCATAGTTACACCTGGTAAAGCAGCAATGCTGATCGTTTTATTAAAGATGAAAGACTTTAGACAGTTTAACTCTCAGTGATGCTGCAGTGTTCGTTTGACCTGAAATATACGGAGTTTAGGACCCAGTTTACTCCCAGATTTAAGAGCATCTTAGTCCGACAAATACGACAATAACAACGGCCGCTTGCATGTTCTGCAAAAAAAATGTGCTTTGTCGTGTATCTGACGGACAAACACAAAACCAGTTCCACATCACTGAAGTTGCACCATTTGTACAAACCAATTCTGGTTCATCTGTTTCACTCAACAATCGGCCATGTGCGTATGAAAACAAAGGCACTGCGCATGCGCGTTTTACTCATATTCTATCGCGATATTTCATTTTCCTATCGTTGCCTAACATTATACCTGTATTACCGTGAACGGTATAATATGGCCCAACCCTATAGGGAGCTGTAATTTCTAATGCATAAGACCTCCACTGAGCAGCTATAGCATCTGTTACTTTAAGTCACATTGATGCATATCAAAAAGAAGTGTTTTCTCTTAACTGCTGCACTTCCAATTTAAGTTATAAAAAAGCCGCCATGCACCAACTCAGGAGCTTTCACTGAGGCTGATAACAAAACAAATACAAAAAGAAAGTGTCCACCTGCAATGCATGCTGATTTAACCTTTATACAGCATCTCATCTCACTCCTCCTCTTCTTATTATCCCACTGTGTCATAAGCAAAGCAAAATCCGCCATTAATCTCTCAGCTTACATTTATTCAAAACAAACCGACAGCCTTTTTGTCACAGCTCCTGACATTTGAGGTGTGGCATTTATTCAAATGTTTTTCATATTCTAGTTTTGTGTGTTGCCATTTCAGTGCAACAACACAGTGTCTCCTCCACAGTGTAGTGGTTTACACATTCGCCTAACGAGTAAAAGATCCCCAGTTTAATATTGGGAGGAGACACAAAGGAGAAAACAACACTAGCCAAGTAAATTATGAGCATCTTTCATCTTTTAGTAGCATATGCAACTGAACACACACACACACACACACACACACACACACACACACACACTGTACCTACTTGGGGTTTATGTTTTCTCCCTGGTCCTGCAGAGTTGCTAAAACATCTCCACCATTCAGGACGAGGCGAACCTTCTCATCCTTGTCGTCAAACTCCACCAACATGTATTCAACCTAAAAGCAAAACGATCAAAGACAGAATTAGACAAATAC
Organism: Rhamphochromis sp. 'chilingali'; assembly: GCF_963969265.1. Taxonomy (NCBI): domain Eukaryota; kingdom Metazoa; phylum Chordata; class Actinopteri; order Cichliformes; family Cichlidae; genus Rhamphochromis; species Rhamphochromis sp. 'chilingali'. The sequence goes on along the minus strand of NC_137947.1, from coordinate 14,630,195 downwards.
TGTATTTAAAGTACTTGCCTGATTTTTATTTTTATTTTTTAAATAAACACCAGACTTTCCATCGGCGCTATAGATGCCATCACATCAATTCCAATTCATCAGTTACATTTCCTTGACTTTTGACTCTGCTACCCTGTAATCCCCTGTCTGAAAGAGGGATTAATCTATAACAACAGCATTCCACATGGTTTGAAATCAAAATACTTTGTTCAAGCTGTACAGATTTTTGTGGCTGGTGACGGATGAAGAGATGTGAAGTTTTGAATGAAAATGTAAGAAAACCACAGCGAGCAACAGACAAACCCACATACATTGCATAGTAGCCATTAAGTTACCATCCACACAATAAGGAGTGTCCTCATGTGGTAGCAGGCATGCCAGCAGTGTAAGCAGTAAGGGAAAATAAATGAGTGTTGGACCACCACCAGTGACAAAGCTGGACTTCTGTTTTGTCATGTTTTTTGCTCACGGCTCTCTTCAACTCTTATTCAACGCTCCCCAACACCTGACTTAAAAGTCAAAACTGGCTCCATGGTTACGGCCTTGTCATGTCAATAAACTCAAACATGCTGGGAATTACATTGCTTCACATATTGCAAGGAGGCCAAACTAGTTTTACATCGGGGCCCATATACAGCTGCCGGAGCGGTTGGTGCAAAGAAGCACGATTTCAACAAGCACATCTTGGTTTTTCTACACGATAAAGAAATGTCTAAAATTGCTGCCCATAAAGCAGGAAACCTTTTCTTTTAATTTACAGAAAATGTCCTGCTTTATTTATTTTATGGTGGACACATGAAAAACTGAAAATTCTATATCAGACAAACACGAACTTTTCTGTCATTTAATTGTTTATCTATTACTTAATTACTTGTGTGTAGGCAGAGTAGGGCAAGCTGTAATATATGTAAAAATACAGTTAAAAGTCCAAAACTTATGCCTTCCTTTGAAATTTTCCAAATATGGCCAGAGGGTCGGATTGGAGTCTTTGCCTGGCCAATTCTGGAACCCGGGCCTTATGTTTGCCACCGTTGGTATACAGTATCAAAGAGCTGCAGGATTTGTTGCAGTTACATGTGTATGTGCTGCAGTCGGTCAAGGTGCGCGCGCACACACACACACACACTTAATTAGTCTATCAACACAGGACCACTGTTGCATCATGCCCAGCCGCATTACTAATAGATTAAAAGCATTAACAGACAACACCAGCATTAATATTATTCCACAATCCTTACCTCATCGCCCCACTTTAGCACATCTTTCTGACGATCCTTCAGTTTGTTGTAGATGTTGAGAAACTGGATGATACCGTGTTTTCTAATGTGGTCAGCATACTTTCGGGTTTCTTCCCAATTCAGTGGAGATCCCTGTGACAGTAGACCCATCGCACACGCTGACTGCAGGTATAAAGTGACCGCTGTTCGGCTCTTGCTGCCTGCTTTCTATTTAAACGGCACGCCGGGCGATAGCTAGCTAGCTCGTCTGTCCAGGTGGGAGAGCTCGCATGAAGCGTCGGTTAAAACAAGCGGCAGAGTATGGAGGGCTTTCAACAGAGCCGCGGGCTGAATGAAGGATCTCTTGGGGTTTCTAAGCAACAACGTGCCCTGTCGGTAACCTCAGCTGGACGTCCAAAAGAAACAGGCCCCTGCTCATCACTTGCTAATGCCTCGTTAGCTCGGTACCGTGAGTTAATAACTCCGCACCCGCTGCTAAACGGACGACTTAGTGCCTGGTGACACCAGCTCGGTAAACAGCTACGGACTGAAGCCAGTAAAAGCGCAGCTATATGGGGGGGGAATGACAGCGACGTGCGCCGGTAGAGAAGTCTGTGTTTCGGAACCACTCTGCCGCACGCAGTCGCTCAGTGTTGTTCATATGAACGCCTTCCTACTTCAACACACGTGACATCTTCAGGCGGAGCGTAGCGTGGAGTTGCGTCAGCAATCTTCGCTTCGAGTCTCCGCCCACCAAGCCGTCAATCATAGCGAGCACCAGGGCACGTTCAAGAGCGAGATGCCGTAGATATAACATTCGTCCATATTACAGTTTTTCGCAAATGCTAAAACAGATTTCACAAACGTTTCCACCATGTTCCCCAATGTCTAAACACAACACCCTTTTCTAAAGCTACATAAATACAACCACACCTTCCCACTGCAAAACTCAAACTTTCACGCCAAAAGAGCAGCTTGAAGCTTTCAAAAAAAATGTAAACACTATACACATCATTACACACTACAGCAAAACAATTGAAAACACAATGCTCAATTTGTGAAAAGGTTCTTTGTTTCATAACTGCCAATGCATATTTTTTATAAACCATACAGCAACGGATTGTCGTAGATCTCTGCAGAGGATTAGGCATTTAGATTTGTGAGTTTCATATGAAGAGTATAAATCTATAGAAAATCCTGCATGTATGTACACTACTGTAACACAACTGAATGCAAAAACAGAATCTATTGTACACAACAGTACTCCTGAAAACATGATCAGGGTGTGAAGCTTTTGGGTTTTTTTTTAAATTTATTATTATTTTTTATTTACATTATTCACACCACAATCACTGTGCGGCATCATGTCGCTGAGCTGCATTGGGCCACATCACCTCACCCACATCGCAGGCTATATTGTCTCTTGCCAGGCACCGCAGGAAAAACGCCCTGGAATGGCGAATCCATCCTTGGAAGGCCTCCGCTGGGATGTCAACACAGGCCAGCTCCATTGCCCTTAGGAGGTTCTCTCTTGTGTATGGTTGTCTGTCATAAACCTTCCATCTCCACGATGAGAAGAACTCCTCTATAGGGTTCAGGAAAGGGAAGTAAGGTGGCAGACAGACGTTTAAAAAGTGGTCACCGTTGGTGGTGAACCGCTCTCTGATTTGGTTTGTTCTGTGGAAGCGGACATCGTCCCAAATGATCACATAAATGTGATGTGCGGGCCCAGGATGGTGTTGGTGGTGGTCCAGGAGGATGTCTTTTAGTTCTTCTAGGAAGGTGAGGAGACGTTGGGTGTTGTAAGACCCAAGGACAGCATGCCGGTGGACAAGCCCCTCCGACCCATGGCCGCACAAAGGGTAATATTACCCCCCCGTTGGCCAGGGACCTCAGTGATGGCTCTTTGGCCAATGATGTTACAGCCTCTTTCGTTTCTGCAGGCTGAAACCAGCCTCATCCAGGAAGAGGTACTCATGAGGTCTGGCCATCGTTTCCAACTGTAATATCCTCTGTGAAAATGTGAAAGTGCACAGGTGTTCAGAACAACATTCAATCAGGTAGCACAGTATTGTCCAGAAGTAATGTAGGCCACTGAGCAACACAATATGTCCACTAACTGTATTGTTAACATGGATGTATACTTACTTGCACATACTCGTAACGTAGGTCTTTGTGTCGCGCAGAGTTGCGCTCAAAGGGAACCCCATAGACCTGTTTCATCCGCGTCTTATTGCGCCGGAGAACTCGATCCATTGTGGCCAAGCTGACATCGTCAATGCTCTCAAAGTTGACATTATCGGCAATGACTTTGTCTCTGATCTCCCGGAGTCTGATGAGGTTGTTCCCAGAACCATATCCACAATGAGGGTTTCTTGTGCCGCTGTAAATATGGCAACCCTCCCATCTCTATGTGGCATTCTTTCAACTCTAAAGAAAGAAACATGTGTTGTCAATTGACATGTGTTACAATACAGTCACAATTGATATGAAATCAATAGACTACTTTCACAGGTTTGTAAAACTGTATTGTGACAAAGAAAGCAATCGAGTACAATACCTATTGTGTTGTCTGAATGCCCTGATAATGGTGGCCACGGTGAACCTACTCAGGTTTGGACGGACTCTTAGTCCTGCTTCAGCCATTGTCATGCCATGGACAATGACATGGTCAATGACTGTTGCTCGCATCTCATCCGTAAAGATGGTGCGAGGTTGTCTTGCTCTCCCTCCTGGGCCTGCTCCTCTTCTTCCAGGGCCAGCTCTTCTTCCAGGGCCAGCTCTTCTTCCAGGGCCAGCTCTTCTTCCAGGGCCAGCTCTTCTTCCAGGGCCAGCTCTTCTTCCAGGGCCAGCTCTTCTTCCAGGGCCAGCTCTTCTTCCAGGGCCAGCTCTTCTTCCAGGGCCAGCTCTTCTTCCAGGGCCAGCTCTTCTCCCTGCTCTGCATCAAATTCCTCTTCCCCTGACTGCCTTCATCCAGTGTGTTTGCTTGACCTCTTCAGCATACTGTGCACTCTGAACTTGCTTTTATACATGTAGTCACAGCATTAGCAACAGGTGTCTTCAATTTTGAGTCGTTGTGTGTAATGAATGACGCCAGGTGTGTTCATTGTGTTCAAATATTGCTGACTGTGGCAAGCATGTTGCATCACATGAGCTTTCATTTGAGAATATGAGCAGAGTTCTTTTGCAACTTGTGTTTTAGCAAGGAAAGATGTGTTTAGATTTATGACAACGGAGGATTGTGTTCTGTGAATTGTGTCTGCATGTGTTTATGATATTGGTAAATGATGGCTAGATTTAGTAAATGTGTTTAGACAACTGGTCATTTGGTTTAGAGGACTGGCTTTTGTGTTTTAGCATATGAGAAAAACTGTAAAATACTTTAATAATTTAAAAATTATTTTTTATTTCTAATTTTAAGATTTTATTTTAGTTTCATTTAAAAGAAAAACAAGCTACACAAAGAAGAAGAAAAAAATACCATGACAGTGAGCAACACCAAAATAATCAAAGAACTTATTTAAGAAGGTCTATTTTTTTCTATAGGGTCATCGGCGAGGCTCCACAGGCAACGTCTTTCATCCTCTGTGTTTCTAGCCAGGAACAGATTTAGCCACAGTCTATAAATGGTAAAATGATAATGGAAAAATGGGGCACTGAACTTCAAAGAGAGTGAGTCCTTCCTTCCTGTGGAAATCAAGTTAAGCTATTGAATTACTGTTATTGTTGTTTAATTTAAATGTAATTATCTAATCGCGCTTACGCTCGAGCAACTGTTAAAAACAATTGACTATAGGGAAATCGTTCATATTCTCTTTACATTGACCTTTTCTAACGCAGATTACTGTTTGCCATTGTCTTTTCCATAATTATGAACTGATTATTTTGGTAAGACCAGAATCCACGCCAACTTAGGTTAACCTGCTGTATGGCAAAGTATTAAACATTCACTTTAGGCTTAATTATCAAAACTGGTATTATGTGACTTTCTGTCTTGACAAATAAATAATGAACATATACATTTACATGGAAGATTTGGTTTATTCTTATATGAAAAAAGAGGGTTATTACATTAAGAACAATGACTATTAAAGACAAAATATCATTTTGCCAGAGTAAATGTGCCTCCTTGTATACACAGAACACAAAATAAAAACACTGTTGTTTATCTGACATAAGGCAAGCTTTTCGTTTCTTTAGTTTTTTGGTTTCATGTTCGTTTGGAGTTTTCTGATTATTGGCTCCCTCTTTGTTTTTGTTTTTTAAAGTAAAGAATAGTATGAGGAAGACTATGGAAGACAAAATCAAAAGCAGCCATGTCCTGTTTGTTTGTTTTTGCAGGGTAACTTATTTACCCTTAGTTTCCACAGCACTAAAATGAACGAGTCATGTTTAGGGTAGAGTGTTCATACTAAGGCAAATTTGCAAAAGTAAATGTAATAATGATACAGCACTCTCGTGAGAGGGCGAGGATAGGCCTATTGTATATGCATGAGTTGACAAAATAGCTTGTAGGGTTATTACACTCATAGCCAAATAAGGATTTGAGGATGTGGTTTAACCAAACACAATCGACTGCTCGGGTCACACCCCCTCTGTGTCGATAAAACCTGCACAGTCACTTAGAGGCAATCACTACAAGCGATGTCACTGTCGATGTAATGTTTTTGCCCAAATATTAAGAGTTTCTTAAGTTTTATTCACAAATATATAGTAAAATACATTTGTGAGACTCGGTTTACAGCTACAACCCACATGTATTTAAATTTAAATACATGTGGGTTGTTTAACACATTCTCCACGTGTATGGTTACATACTTATATAATAATTATTTTGTCTCGTTTGTTATATTAATTACTTGTTTCTTCTTTTTTGAGTGTCTGGAAAGCAAAAAGGTGTGGCAAAGGCTGGAGGATTGTGAAGTACTGCAGCTAGATTATAAAGATTAGATTATTAAGCCAAAGCATGTGCTGCCACTGTATGGGGTTTAGAGAGGTTAGGAGAGGGTGGAGAGCTCCCACTGCCCCCCCAAGAGCACAAGGCAACGTTAAAAACAACCATTCAGACTTTCTGTTTGAATTGCTGTTGTCTTCAGGCAGGAGTTTTAGGACATCAAAGATAAGGACAAACATATTATAGATAAGTTTCCAAAAACCACTAAACCACTTCAGTTACACTAAACTCTGCTGGAGAATGACTCATGTGATCAATGGTCAGGGAGACTTTCACTGTATATTGTTTTCCGTGTATGTGCAGAGATTCAAAATGATGTGTCAAAGACATTGCAAACATCATGGGACCTATAAAGACTGAATTAAGACCAGAAACAAAAGGTGCATGTCTCTTTCATATTTTAGAAGACAGGAATGCCGCTTTACTAATCCAGCCAGTTTACCAACGACGCTGTGAAAACCACGCACTACTAAATCCCGCTGATAATCATTCAATTTAAGGTTTGTACCGTCAAACAATCCAATTCAATGTTATTTATGAAGCATTTCTTTTTTTAAAACAACAGACTTTGACAAAGTGGTGTACAAAGCACCAAAACAACACAATAAAACAATAAAAACATTAATAATTACAAGATAAGAAAACACCACTCTCATTCTCAGTAAAAGCCAAAGAGTAAAAATGAGCTTTAAGACGTAGTTTAAAAACAGGCAACGAGGGGACCGATTCTAAATCGGGCAGGGAGATTGTTCCAAAGTTTGGGGGCTATAGCTGAAAAAGCTCAATCGCAGCTGTTTTTCATTTGAGTCTTTTGGGACTAGCAGGCCTCAGTGACCTCGAGGGGACATATGGAGTCAACAGCTTAGATATTTGAGCAAACTCACAGCTAGTTTGGAAATAAGACATTGTGCTACAGGCAACGTAGATGAGCATGTCATATGCCTAACTAAGGGCTTGTCATAAAGGCCAGTGTGACTTTACAGACTTAACAGTGAAATATTCAAGTTATGAAATCAGTTCTCTTCATCAGCTTTTGACTGTGAGTTATGATCTCTTATCTTATCAAGTTACGCTCTGTTCAAACACATTCTACTTTTGCTTCCATGTGAGCTCTTTGTGCTATTGTATTACAGTTTTTTCTGAATGCTTAAACCCTAACTGTGATTCTTGTAGCACAATCTCTAAAACTATTCAGACTTATAGCAAAACCACTCACTGAGTTTGCAAAACTAAAAGCACAAAAACTGCTTTGCACTCAGTTTGCAATTTTGTAACACACACTTTGCAAAACTGTAGGCACAATTCACTGCACAACACTCAATTACCAAATTTCCAACACACTCCTAGCAAAAGTATACACATGTATGGCTATCATTAACACTAATTTGCCAACTGTCTGGCACACTTTCACATGTGAAAACTTTTTTAGATAATTAGTTCACTTTGCAATCTGCCTAAGCACTATAATACAGGTAAGCTGTGTGTGCGGAGTACAATGGAGGGAGCAGAAAGAGTGAGAAGTAGAGGAGGCCGAGGAAGAGGACGTGGAGGTGAAGAAGTAGGATGAAGAGGACGACAAGGACAAGGAGGAGCAAGAGGAAGACGAGGAGGGGGGAGAGGAAGATGAGGAGGGGGGAGAGGAAGGGTAGGAAGAGTAAGAAATAGAATTGCTGATGACATCAGAGCTACAATAGTGGACCATGTAATCAACCGTGGAATGACCCTGAGGGTAGCTGGCCAACGGGTCCAGCCTAACTTGAGCCGCTACACTGTAGCAAGTACCATAAGGACATCTTGAAATGAGAATCGGTTAGTACAGTCACTTTGCACAAAGATTTGTAGCACTGCCATATGCCAATGAGAAACACACCAATACCATTGATGTAAAAATACTGAAATTGTTACTTTACAGAATTGCTAGATGACCAGATGCTGGGGGCAGAGGAAGCATGTTCACTGCAGACCAAGTAACCCATATAGTCATTATGGCGATTGCAAATAATCCTATACTTGGAAATAGACACTTGTGTTTGTTTTGATGTGTTTGAATAAACACCAGTACTTGAAGTTTGGATCCCTCTATGCTTATGGATCTATGACAGAAGTATGAGCTCAAACTGACATAGCCTACCTTGTGCACAGAGAAAGCAAAAGCCAGATGTGTTTTGTATTCATACCATCAGTGTGCAGTTGGCGCATTGTGTGCTTAGTAGACGATGGCTTATGTGTACTGTTTGATACAGAAACACCATTTTTACGAAGGTGTGAAGAGTTAATCTAGCTGTGTTCGCTTTTGCAAGAGAACTACAATGTTTTGATTATTGGGTGACAGGTTTTCTTATTTGTGTGAAGAGTTTTGCAAAATTAGCCAATAGTTACAAAAAATGTGCTTAAGCAATCAGAAAAAACTGTAATGCACATGTTAGCCAAGTTTTGCTGTAATACTTGCAGATGGTGCCCACCAGTTTCTGACTCATAAATTCAAACTTTATGAGTTGTATTGAAAGGTCATTGGACTTTTCAGCCCAGTTACAAAGCACAGAAAGCTGTAAATGCACATATAAATTTGCAAACACAACACATTCTGATTTGTTGATTTATGCAAAGTGTGCCCAAGAGTAGCAATAAAAAATGGTTTTCAATAAATGACCACAGCTCAGACTAGCTTATCCTTATTCTCTTTAATTAAAACAAAGAAAAAAAATGGAAACACATGAGCAGTCAGGGGATCCATAAATAACGATTTCCAGCAAAGCTCAGGCTCTGAACATCATTCCCGAGTTAACTTGTTCCTTTTTTTTTGTCCTTTTTACAAAAACAGTGTCTCACCATCACATCTAAACTCATTCAACCCTCATTGTTCCAACACGTTCCTAACCCCAACCTGTTTTCTTTGCTGCAATAGTGTTTATGGTGATCACACAACATACAGAGCAAAGCTGCAGAATGCTGCACGTGGCACACAAGCAGAGAATCTGCAGTCTTGCTCCGTGGTGCGTTTCAACACCAGTCACGAGCGCCTACTCCTGGTAGGTGACACCAACACTTATTCCAGCTCCAGCTTCTTCTTCTTTTCAAGTATCTGAGAATCACAGTAGCTATAATCACCATAAACAAGACTGTCAGACCATACATTGTTTCCATGGCACTGGGCCAAATAAAATTGTTGTGCTGCAAGTGAATTTTAACAGGAATCTTGAAATTTATATCTTATATTTGATTTTTAAATAGCACTCCATTTGCTGTAGAAAAAAGGCTAACAAAATTAGTCTGGCTGAATTGGCCCCAGAGTTAGATTTGTCAAAAAAAAGGAAAAAATAAAGAAGATAAATTAATAATTTACTACATCAATTTATCTCTTTCATAACCATTACCTGGCTTTACTGATGCCAAATATAATATGAAAGCTAAGGACCATTTTCAGGAGCTTGGACAAGTTGGAAACCTCCAGACATGTAAAGTACAAGGTTGTTATGATCTAATTCTTTATAAACTGACAGGTGCAGATGAAACTGAACTGGCTCTGGACTCTCGTGTTTTCCGTGTCGGTATGGTGACGACACAGCATGAAATTCCGACTGTGGCTTCTGGCAGCTCATCATCCTCAGTCCATTCATTGAGGTCAGGGTTGTAAACCTGAATGCATTTCTTGTACTTCTTCTCGCCCTCGTTCCAGCCACCGAGGAGATAGATCTTGCTATTCAAAATGGAAATCCCTGCTGTGCTCACCCCCGTGTGAAGAGGTGCGCAGTAGCTCCACTGCCCACTATGAGGGTTGTAAGATTCGACAGCAAGGACGTCCACCCTCTCCCCGCGCCCTCCTAGCTGGCTTCCGCCGATCACATAGGCGCGGTCTCCCACAGTGGCGGCACAGTGCCAGCCTCGAGGCGTGCTCAGACTGCTCTTATCCTGCCAGGTGTCAGTGGAAGGGTCGTAAGAGCACACAGACCTGGAGTAGGCGTTATTAATGTAACCTCCAGATACAAGTATTTTTCCGTCGATCACAGAGCTGCCGTGGCAGCAGCGGGGGACCTCCATGGGTGCTTTCATCTGCCACTGGTTGGAGGAAGGCACGTAGCACTCCACGGAGGCCTGCACACCATCAGCATTTCGCCCTCCGATGGCAAACAAGAGGCCATTGAATGTGTTGAGGCTGAAGTGGGTGCGCCTCTGGATCATGTTGCTCAAGTGAATCCAAGCATTGAACCGGGAGTCATACCTAAGGAATGCAAAAGGGATTATTTTATGCTACACATACACTAACTAAAATGACAGATGGTGGGCTTACCTGTCTTAGTTCTTACCTGCAGAAGTTGCTCACGGCATGTTTTGCCTGGTTTCTTGCATCATTCTGGTCCTCACCCCCCGCAACATACAGGAATCCGTCCAGGACTGCAACACACTGATTGAAGCTCTTTGCTGGCATCTCCGTCAGCTTATTCCACACATTATCTGAATCTCTGTAGAGAACGTCTTTGCTGAGAGATTTCTCTGTCAAGGCAGGGCGTCCGCCAACTGTGAGAATCACTTTGAGACCACCACGTACTTTTGTTCTGCGTGACTGGAGGATGTTCTGTTGGTACGGAAGCAGATGGTAATTCATAGCATCGACGAGGAGGCGGTGGCACTCGGGGTCCTGCATCATTCTTGGCACACCTTGGACATGATTCACCAGGTCTTGGGGAGTGATAGTGCCAAACCTGATGAGAGTTAGCAGATCTGCTGCATACTTTAACCTCTTCTCATCAAAGTCCAGCCATTTCATGGCAATCTGGAAGGCTGTAACTTCAGAAGGTAGCTGCAGGGAATCATCTGACAGAAATTCGCTGATCTGCTCATAGGTTAGCTTCAGGAACTGCTCCATCTCAGAAAACTCAATGAAGTTCTCTCTCATGAACTTCTGAGTCGCTTCCTTGGTTTCTTTGAGGTCATAGGCATCAGCGATATTGGCTACGTACATGCAATTCTCCACACTGAGCTCCTGCATGAGGAAGTCACTGCACATCTTCACTAAGGTGCCAATCTGCAGCAGCATGGCTGCAGCAATAGTGCTGCCAATGCTGTAGAGCGACAGAGTGAGCTTTCCTGAGTATGCGTACGTAATTGCAGTAGCGAGGCCAACCGGTGAGAGGTCGTTCAGGTCTATCTTCTGGAGGGTCGAGTCCTTCTTCAAGATGTTTCTAATGTACTCACTGCAAGAGGCCATGACAACCTTGTGCACATCAAATGACTTTGATTTGGTGGCGACTGTTAGATCACAGAGGAAGCTTTCGTTTCTCATGGTGCTCAGACCTTCAAGGAGGTTCGGGGCATACACAGAATCAGTGACTTCAGTCGAAATGCAGCTAAAGCCATTTCCGCCTTCAAGCAGAGTGTTCAGCCCGTTAATCTTGTTGATGGGGCTGTTCTCAACCATCAGGGCCATATCATTTATGTCTCCCTTGCTCTTTTTGGTTGCCTTGTTCTTTTTGGGTGCCATGGTTTTAGCAGCAGAACACAGCCCGGACCTTCTGAAAAATGAGCACATAAATGTTAGCTTTTTTAGTCTATTTCAACTTGAATGGATAAAAAAGTGTTTTATGAGCGAACTAGATAAAACCAGCTGCAGATAAAGTGCGACAAATGCAACTTGTGACAGAAATTAATTTTTCTGGGTTATCTTATTGATGAAAGCAACTCATTTTAAGCAGTGGGGACAGGGGCAGCAAAAGACACAGCTACCCAAGCTAATAGGTAAAATAACTGGGTAAAAAAGAGCACCCGAGAAAGCAACTGAAGAAAGTGTTCAGCTCTTTGTGAAAGACCATAAGGACAAATAGTTATAGACATTCAAAGACTTTAAGGAAGATTCAGATAACCCTCAGAGAAATTCCTGCACAAAAGGGACAGGGCGGAGGCTAAAATGAACTGAGGCAAAGCAGAAAAACTGATTGTTAAAGATTTGAAATTCTGTTTGGAACTCATTGGTGCCCCGTCCCCAGGGCTAAAGAAGAAAAGGGAAAATCTAGCTTAGTGTCACAGTGTGGGGTACGAGAGCCAGCACGTGTGAGGACATGAGGGTTCAGGAGGTGCACATGGCACCCTTTATCCTGAAAATCACATAGTCAGGCTTTTAGGGCAACATATATTGCCATCCAGCCAACTTGTCTTTTGGTAAGAACCTTGCTTATTTTAACAAGACCATAATGAACTGCACTGAGCTCACCATACCCTGTGTGAACACTGAAAATGAGCTTATATTTTTCAATGAACAATAAAGTTTTTACAGTTTTAAAATGTGATGTGTTGTCCTCATAGTATCATCAATGAGCGAATAATTGCTATCTGTTTTGTATTTATATTTTATATTATCTTATTATATTTCTAATTTATATTAATCATTTTCTTGTCAAATATGTAAGATGTCTCCACCTTCAATGTTGGTTTTGTTTTGGAACTGTTCAGATTTCTTTTGGCAGATTTGAAAACGTGTGCTACCAGGTGAGCCAGGAGTGTTTAAGTGCATCAGCATGCTCCCTCGTTGCATCTGTCACAATTTATCAGCAGCATGTCCAGGAATAGCAACACTGGCCGGCTCACCCATGACGTTCCTTTTATAGACTTTGAGACATGAACAGCAGGCCTAATGTCCTCTGACTGTTTGCTTGTTCTTTTCTTTTTTGACACTTTTCTTTCATAAATTGTTTCAAGTTTGTCTTAAAGTCTACAATGACGACCGTATACAAGACAAAACACTATCAGAAACGTCATTGCTGGCATTATTTACCACAGGCCTAGCAGACACAGATAGTTCTTTTTCCCATGCCTATGTTTGAAAAATGAAATTACAAGTTCTACTCATCAGACATTTTTGATATTTTGAAGCACAATATTTGGAGCGAGAAAGCAGATTTTCTGTTCTGTAAAAGCTTACAAATGCTGATGTACGAGCTTCCTCTGACTGCCTCCTGCTTTGTTATAATGCCAAACAATCAAGCTTTAGAAACTTACCTAAAAAATGAAGTTGAGGCCGGTGAAGAGGGAGCTTGCACCTCCAGTTACTGGAGCAGGAGAGAGACCAGCCGTCACCCCCGTGGAAAGGGATATGCAGTAAACTCCTCCTCCAGGGGAGTGGGTTCCAATCAAGTATTGTGCAATACCAGTGGCAGAAGACCCTCAACGTGAAAGTGTCCCACAATAGCCTGTAATCATCTGATAACAACATACTGCCGGGTGGCTGTGTATCCTCAGTGGGATGCCATGTGTTACGTGATTAGTGCAAACAACTTTGTACACTTTTACAATAAAACTATTAAAAGTAAATATTCATTTGCAGACACGATGTCGCTGCCAAATAAAGGTTTAATTATAGAGAGGCACGTGCAACATTTAAGCAACGTTAAAAATGTAATTGCAAAATTCACAGTGACCATACTGTCATTTGTTTTACAGCTTTTTTTATTGTAATATTTTTTTTGTTTTACAGAACATTCATGTATTCCTAAAATACAGCCAGCTTACATTAAAATGATGTTGTAATATTTACAGCAATTAGTGTCCCAGTACAGCACATTTAATGATCTGCATGCTAAAAGGCTACAGCAAAAGACAGAGACAGCAGAAGTCTGAGGAGATGTTGAATAAAGGTGAATTCTGCAGCTTGAGAAAGCATAAAGATGAAATATTTAATAATAATAATAATTATTATTATTATTATTAAATACTCATTAAAACATCAGCATGTAATTGTGGGGACTTTCTCTTGTCAGGTCTTAACTTTACAGTATAAAGTGACTTGAGGGGATTGTTGTGATTTGGCATTATATGAATAAAACTGACTTGAATTGAATTGTTCTGAATCAAATAAATTATTTTTTCAAAACTAACCTGTTTATAGATACAAAACCTTCACTTTTTTAAATCACACCAGCATGGATTATTGCTGTTTGCTGATTTGAAGGGTGCTATATCCATTTTATTGGCCTTACACGTGTGTTCAAAAGGCCAACAGCTTCCAGATAGGCGCCTGCAAATGACCAAAATTGAGTTAAGTCAATTTTAATTTAATTCAGTCAGTACCAAATCTCCACGATAGCCCGTGGGCACCTCTGATTGTAAGACCCACACAGTAAAAGGTCCCATAGCAATAATATTCTCAAGAAGCACTATATGTTACCGGTTCATATACACGTATTTATTATAAATTGTTGTAATTATAGGACCCCCCTCCCAGTAAATGCTTTAAGAAGCAGCTCTTTAAACAATAGGCTTAAGATGATCCAGCATTAGTGGCATCATTTTAAAAGCCACACCTCACATACCATTATATCATTTGTCACTAGTTCCGCCCATTACTATAATAGTGTCATCAACGAGCGCGCGCTGCCCGCTGTGTGTAGACGGCTTCACGTGAGTCACCGTGATGGCCAGCAGCTCTGATGTGGTGAAGAAAATCATGAGGCTCAAACGTCAGCTCTCAGACAAAGCAGATCCTGCTACGGTAGTTATCGTTTGATTTAAACGGTTTAAAACGTTTTTCTAATCCCAAAAACCCGGAAAGTTTTGAAGAATTATTTCACCGCTGTTTTATTACCGGCTGAACAAATCCCACCTGCTTTAGTCATGGCTTTGTCTAATCATTGGCTCACAACACCTGCTGCCACATCGGGCGCTATTTAAAAAATGACTTTGTTCCCTTAATGAAAATTATGAAGCTCAATTTGATTTTTGTTTTTGTATATATTTTGTATTAGTATATGTGTGAACAGAAGCTGAGCTGGCAGTGTTTCCCTGCCGCTTTCACACAGCACTGAAAATCCTTTGATTTGGTGTGTGTGTGTGTGTGTGTGTGTGTGTGTGTGTGGAGGGTCAGGCTGTTTAAACTGGAGGCGCTTGGCTGCTGCTAAAAATGGCAGCTCCTGCAGTTGTTCAGCTTATGGCTGCTGTCCATCATCAGTGCACTGCAGGCAACTTTAACCGCCTGTGCCGTATAAGCCTTCTCATATCGTCTTTGTATCCCGTGGATCAATTTTCAGTTGAGGAATTTACACGCAAAATCTGTAAATGACCAATTTAGCTTTAAAGACATAAGCTGGTGCTACTACTACTACTACCACCTCCCATCAGCCAGCCACGGCTATATCCATTTATAGTTCAGGGTAAAAGGAGCAGTCTAAGTGGGTGTGTAAGGTCCCCATACATAGGTTCTGCTCTAAAATGCACAGTCAGCTACTGTGGCAATCCAAAACCAGGACTGCCATATTTGGCAAGTCAGTTTATCTTTGACAGAGGTCCCATTCTAGGTACTTTTTAACCAAAAACAATCAATCGAATCACCTTTATGTTGACAAAAATGCTTGAACATTATGAAATGCACCACAGCATGGCTGCAGGCAGTGGGGATAATATGCTTGTCACTCTTTCCAGGTTCTAAAAATCTTGCAGAAACTCAAGGATCTGGATATCACTTTAGATGTTCTTGCCGTGAGTCTCTTATTCACAGACTGTTTTTTTGTTGATGTACATTGTGGTTGATTTTCATTTTTATTCCCCTGATAATGGTCTGATCATCAATTAGGAGACTGGAATTGGCAAAACTGTTAACTCCTTACGCAGACATGAACAGGCTGGAGAATTAGCAAAGTCTCTAGTAAAAGGTTGGAAAAAGCTGCTCTCCAAAGAATCCACAAGGTAAAGTGCATTTAACAATAAAATATTGCTTCTTAATTTTATGTGTTTAGCGGCTTAATCTTGAAT
The DNA here is from genome assembly GCF_963969265.1 of Rhamphochromis sp. 'chilingali'. Taxonomy (NCBI): domain Eukaryota; kingdom Metazoa; phylum Chordata; class Actinopteri; order Cichliformes; family Cichlidae; genus Rhamphochromis; species Rhamphochromis sp. 'chilingali'. Next base: position 14,614,289 of record NC_137947.1, on the reverse strand, counting down.
TTTCATTCTCCGCAGCCGTGGAGAAGATGGGACTTTCTCTGAGAGCCTTTCTGTGAAAGACAAACTAGATGATCAAAGCAGTCCAAATAATGGAAATTTGGAAATGGAAGATGTGAACAATAATCTTCTAACATCTCATCACAGTAAGAATAGTGATTCTTCAGATGACGGCAACTTTAAAACAGGGAAAAGGAAAATGGATTCACAGAAAGGACAATGTGAGGGACGGAAAAGAAAAACAGACTGTGAGAAAAGTCCAGAAAACCAGTACGTCTCCCGGCACGACGTGTTGACACAGAAGGACAAAATGGACAAGAAGAAGAAAAAGGATCGGAGCGACCGAAAACCTGGAGACTGCGATCGTCTGCTCGGAAACAAAAACTTGAAGGAAAGCCAACAAAGATCCAGATCTGATTCCAGAGAGAAATGTAAAAGTGCCTCTGAGAGTGGGAGGTTCGGGTCAGACAGGGAGAAGAACACAAAATCAAAGCTTTCGAAAGAGTCGAGGGGAGGCAAGGAGGATGACAGAATGTCAGGAATGTTGAGAAGCTCCGACGCCCAAAAGAGAAAAACAAAGCATATAACTTCGCTGGAGTCTGAAAGGGAACATTCAAAACACAAGAAGGCGAAAACGAATGAGACTAAAAGTGATCCAGAGGAGCCCTCTATGTCTTTTGAGTCCTACTTGAACTATGATATGACTGTTTACAAGAGAAAGGAGCGATCTGGAATGAGAAAGCCGCCCAAAAAACCCAAGATGATTCCCAGTGAGCAACAAATAAAAGATCCTGTAATTAAAAATATGGAGTTGGCCCCAAAACAGGTATATTTGTCAAGAATCTTTGCTTACGGAGAAAAGGCCAACTTGCTGATGCTGATTAACAATGCCTCATTATTTATAGAAGTTTCTGGAGCCTGTAATGCACCTGATGAACATTCCTTTGCCTGCTGCTTTACCTGAATGTGACAAGCCCTCCAGCTTTGACTACTATGAAAGGAAAGGTACACGTTCAGTAAATGCAGGTGTATTTTCAGCTTTATCATTTGGCTCTTGACACCTCTGCTTTCGTTTTAAAGTGGAGAAGGAGCCTGTGGAGCCTGATTTCTGTGACGTCTCTGAGGAGTCTGCAGTCTTCACCGGCCAGCGTCTCAACAGGAAGATGCAGGTGTACTCTGGTGCCAAGACCGTTTTTCTCCCAGCCATGCTGAGCTTGTACCAGCAGTGTATCCGCACCCTCCAGAACAACATTAACTGTGAGTGAAGCCCAGGAAGACATTTTTTCCTAGGCTCTGTTGGTTTATGTCTGATTTAATAATTAGGTGCAGGCATCTCTTCTTAGTGCTTTATGAAACTGGCGGGGTCCCGTTTGAAATCCTCGAGCCTGTGTTGGAGAAGTGTACCCCAGAGCAGCTGCTACGCATCGAAGAATGTAACCCAGTAAGAAAGTGACACGCCAACATGTTTAGTGCAGAACAAAACCTTGTGGCCATTTTAATAGGTCTACCTGACCAGCAGTGGGTTTACTCCTCCCAGTTTGTACCTGTAAATCTGGGTTGAAAGCCTTGTTTATCTGCTTTTCCTTAACCACCTAATCATTACTGTTTGTGATATGGATTAAGAAATCAGTTTTAAGAGTTTCATGCCCCTTTCCCAAAAAAAGCAAATATTTACCCAATAGGAGTCAGGTGATCTACCACATAACCTGAATATTTGTGGATATAATTTTTATGATAATGATCTAATGATAAGTACACAAATATAAATCTGGATTTAAAAGGTTAGCATTTTTAACTGCACTACTTGAGGCAGGGCTGTGAGGAACTTTGATTTTCATTATACTTCCTGGTTGGTTATTAATTTATTAAATACTTTTCAGTCTATCTGGTATCAAAAGGTGAGAAGTGCACAATTAAAGTTCCCATTTTTACATCTTATGTTTGTTTAGAGAAATGGACCCTACAATAATGTGAAATTGGAGAAAAGCAGAATACCCATGAGCTGGGATTGTGAAATTGGGCAATCGGTTTATATTTTATATGAAAGGACAGTTACACAAATTCTTCCAAATTAGTTTTTTGATCCTCTAGTCAAAGTTTTTTTTCAGTCGTCCTCCTTGGCTATCAGTACAACAGATGATCTTTTTCATATAGGCAAGATTCAACATGTTTTTGATACTGCCTATGTGTCTTCTCTGGGCTTTGGCTAATAAGGTGTACACCTTCAGTCAACAGAGAAGTCTAAACTTGCGTGCCAATGGAAAGTGCATCTTTGTGAGAGGGCTCCCACACTTGGCATCGATGATCGAGCCACATTCAAACTTTTAGACTGCGCACGTCATGCAGAACAATGTTTATTTGAATAACCTAACCTTCTGACCTCATTATGCTTTATTTATTTTGTTTTGTTTGGTTACAAAGTATGTAGAGGATGTTGTCTCCTCCAAGGAGGTTATATTTTTCATAGCGTGTTTGTGTAATACTGTAAACACAATAGCTTGAAATATTCTAAGTGATTTCTAATAAAACTTTGTAGGGGTGTAGATTTGGGGTCATGTTAACAATTCATTAAAATTTGGTTTGGCCACAAGGTCTTCAAGGCCTGGACAAAAAAAGGACTTGGAGACGTGATTGTGACAAATGTTGTTTTGTCAATTTCACATCTGCCGTTCTTTCAAATTGACCCCAAAATGCTTCTTATCTTTAAAGTATTGTTGAGAGAGAATGAGCTGCCTAATTAGAAATACACTGAAATATACTGTGTATACTGTGGTATATTATAGTTTAATAAGGTCAAGGTATTTATGTGAAGTTATTTACAAAATTAATGCCCATCTATTAATTATTCCAATGTAATTGTGTAAACATCTGTCGTGGTACTCTTACTGTACTACAAATATCTTAATTTTTTCCCCCCCCATTCATTAATTTTGCAGATCTATGTCGGCGTGACAGACCATTTATGGGGCAAACATTGTCAGAGAGACTTCAAAGACTCCAAACTTCAAGAGTATGAATCATGGAAAGAGATGTACATCAGGCTATCTGAAGAGAGAGAAAGGAAACTGAAAAGACTGACAAAAACTATTGTCTCAGCACAATCTCAGAAACCCAAAGGTGACTGCTCTACACTGAATGCAACTCGGGTCATTCCTACTGGTGATAATTCAGAAATAAAACAGCCATATGGTCGATGTAAGACATTTTATTGATTGATATTCATCCAGAAGTTCTGTATGAATTAAAACTCTGAAATTTGTAAAAAGTAGAAGAAAAGTAGTCTCTAGTGAGGTTTGTTTTGTATACTGGCTTTCATTAGACCTTTTTTTTTTTTTTTTCTTTTTTTTTGGCATCTCTTAGGTCGGCAGGTGAAGATGGCATTTATTCACACGGTTGCCAAGCCACCGAGAGATGTGCGAATTCAGCAGGAAATTCATGGAACTGCTGTTCAGCAGCCTCATCAGCCCAGGAGCAGGTGGGTTTCAGCCTCCTACATACAGATGATACATCTTCTGACCAGGTTTTCGTAAAATCACATTAGAGCATATTTTTCTAATGTTTATATATTCATGACATTTATATTATTGGTCTCAATATTAAGTACACGAACAAAAAGCCCATAAAAGAGCTTTTCTGGGGGATTTATATGCATCTGTTTATCTTTGGCAAAGTGTGGACACCTGGCTCGTTCTGTTCCTTTTCCACATAATAGCCCTTAACCACAACGTGATCACTAAACAAGAGCAGCTTAGCGGGGTCATAACCCATCAGAGATTCATGTGATAACGGTGGGCGAAATGCTTTTTGGGTGAGCTTGGCTAAACACAGGAATTAGAGCAATGTGCTGGATAAACTGGTTTTATTCTAGTTGTAGAGAGCCTTGGGTGCTTTTGTTGTGAGTTGTTGCAACATGGGATGTGCTCACCAGCAGTGTGTAACACCGATCTTTGGAGGTAGATGGACACTAATTTTGTAGTTTCATCTGCATTGTTTTTTTTTTACTCTTTTAAATAGTTCAGTTTATTTCCTCTGTTCAGTGTCAAGATTCAGGACAATCGATCGAAGCAGAGTTATGAGCCCAGCAGGCCCAGCAGCACCAGTTCAGGGGGAAGCGGAACACAGGACGCGCGCAAAAAAACAAGTGAGCTGGTAGTTTATGGCTTTCCAAGCCTCCCAGATTGATTGCTTCAGTTGTTTCTTTTATGCATATTTTTCACTGATCATCAGGCTGGAGGTTAAATGAATACATGTGCCATGTGCATAGTAATCCTGACATCATTTTACCTGATGATTTATACTTTTCTTTGTTCTCACAGGAGTGGCTCCAATGATGGCGAAGTCCTTGAAGGCATTTAAGAAACAGCTCGGACGTAGATAAGTGTTTATACAATGCTACGGTGTGGATGTGCACAACATGAACTCGATCAATGATTAACTCTGGGCAGTAATAAGCCTGTGTTCACTTTAGATTATTCTGTGTTGCTTGTCTATATGTACTGTGATCAGGCAGTGCCATGTTTCTTTTCTGCAAGTTGTCTTCACTATTAAATGGGCCATGAAGTCAGCAAATTTACTTGGCTTTGATTTTGTCTCTGTTCTTTAAGGGGAACAAGGTCATCCATTTAATGGCATTTGGTGCCCTCTAGAGGATATTTTGTTAAATATTTTTCTCTTTTGAAATTGGAGAGTTCATAGTCATATTATATGGGCATTTTGACATTACTGATATCATATCTCTCAGCTCTTGCAGGACTATAAATTCAAAACTGAATCCAAATGTAGCAAACGTGTCAACTTTATGTGCGGTACTGTGCAGTCTTGCGATATCCCTGATTTATTAATATTTTGCTCCAAAGAGCTAAAGCTGGACTCTGTTCTAGTTTTTTTTTTTTTTTCTTTTAAAGTGGTCTTGAGCAATAGTTGACAGAAGCCATTTCAACAGACAAAAATAATGGCTGCTTTCTTTGCTCATTTTGAATCCAGTAACCACTTTCAGAGGAATGTTTTGTCTAAATCACTTAACGCTGACCTGTGACTCATCCAGTTACAAAAAAGGCAGAAAACTCATGGGATGAACCAATGTTGTGCCTGCACATAACAGTTTTAATTTGGGTCTTGAGGCACTTTTCTTTGGTCAAATCTGCAAAAAATCCAAAGATGAGTGTGATGGGGGAAAATGGTATTTATGCACAAGCAAAGGTTTCCAAAATATTCTTTGCTGAAAATGTGGTATATCACTGCATGGCGTTCTTATAAAACACACAGGATACTGGACAGATGGAAGATGGCCCTTCAGTTTGATTCATCTGTTTACTGAAGCCTCACTAGGCATGTCTGTGCAAAGGGTGTCTGTCAAGAAGTCATTAAGAAAGGGAGATGGGGAGAAAAGTCAAGAATTGGACTGCAACAGGTCTTATGGTAAGTGCAAATGTGAAACTTTTGGATTAAATGGTCAGTATATACGGAGGTCAAAGAGGTACGACAGTTACTACAGTCCTCTGTAAAACAAGGTGGAGGATCTATCTTGGTTCAGGGTTGCATTTCAGCCAGTGGTGTTGGATCTTGTCAAGGATGAAATTTTCATCACAGCAAAGTGCAGATTGTGATCCACCACGACCAATGATCCCAAACATACTGCCAATACGGTGAAAGCATACCTGGATACAAAAACACACAATGGAGCACTGAGTCAGGAATTTACGTCCCCAGAACCTGGACTTTATAGAAGCAGTGTGTCAGTGCGCCCCAGGGCAGCTGTGGCTACAATGTAGCTTGCTATCGCCAGTGTGTGAATGTGCGTGTGAATGGGTGAATGACTGAATGTAGTGTAAAGTGCTTTGGGGTCCTATGGACTAGAAAAGCGCTATACAAATGCAGGCCATTTACCATTTACCATCATCTTGGCAGAGAACGGAACAAACGGAAACTCTGAGGGTTAATGAAGCAGTCCTTCCACAAGAGGACCAAATAAATAAGACAAATGGAGCTGATGCTGACCCTTAGAAGGATATAATCAAGGGATTATTTGTCGTACTCCGCACATTCCTCAAGTCTGACCTCGGCGAAGTAGCAGAGGGCAAAAGATGGCTGCAGCACAATGATTCACACTTGTGCAAACAAACTGTTAATGTTTCTGCATCTTCATCAAAGTCAAAGTGCACAAAGCCATTGTAGTTGACCTAGACCAGGTATATAGCTGTCAGTGGGTAATTGGTTGAACAGGGTTTATATCCTATTGGGTAAGGCAAGGCAAGGCAAGTTTATTTGTATAGCACAATTCAACAACAAGGTGATTCAAAGTGCTTTACAGAGACAATACATTTAAGAGTGGGAGTTGCCAAAGTCAGTGCATTAAGTGTCACACCTCCAAAAGTACAAAATGACAAAATACAGCAAGTACAACCACAATTCCAAAAGTTTGTATACTGTGTGAAATATGGGGGGGAAAAAAAACCTGGAATGCGATGATTTGCAGATCTCACAAAACCACATTTTATTCTCAACAGAACACAGAAAATATAAAACGAGAATATTGTTTTATTTCTAAGAAATAAACTTTTTTCTTTTTCTGCTGTCAATTTCAAAATAAGCTACCTTTTTTTTTTTTTTTTTTTTTTTACAAAATAGTATAAAAATGTCTGTGTAAAGATTTTTCTATGCCCTATTGTGAATACAACAATCAGTTGCCCTCCAATTTTATTTACATTTTACATAGTATCCCAGCACTTTTGGAATTGGGGTTGTATAAACATCTGCCCAGTGTGACAAATTTAGATATTTGTTTTAAGGCTGCAAAGTGTTTAGAGTATAAATCCCAGATGTCTCTTTATGGAGCAGTGACTTGCGGTGACATGAAGAAGGTAACTGCTTTTTAATAATACAGTCTGTGAATAATGCTATCCAATATTATGATCTATGTTTTTTATACATTTTTCAGTCTGCATGTCTTAAAAGTTGCACAGGGGCATCTCAAAGTAGATGTTGTGCAGCTGCAGTTGATAAAGATGTAATGGAGGACTTTCCCAGTATGTGGTTGCATAAGTACCTGGTATTTGACAATTAGAACACTGTGCACAGTGGCCATGGCAAAACAAACAACCATGCAGACTGGTTAGACAGCCATGTGAAGGTATTTCTGCATACAGCGGAAAATGCTGAAAAACTCAGTTACTTTTGGTGCTCTCGGGTGGCGCTTCATTAATAACAGAAGTGAAATTTTCTGCATGAGCTCAGCAACACTTTTGAAAACCACTGTCAGAAAACACAGTTTGTCTCTGCAACCATAAAATCAAGTTAAAACTTGGAGATTCTGAGAAAAACAGAATTACAAGTAAAGTTTCGTTTGTTTTTGTTTTGCTCTTCGCTTTCCTTCTTGCCACTCTGCCCCTGGCATTGTTACACTATAAATGTAACAAATCTAAAAAGAAAAAGAAATCGGCTAACAATAGGAGTCAGGAGGAGACCAGGATTTTTCTTGCTAAAGGTGCCACAGTTTAGTTAAAAAAAACACAACAGAAAAAAAAATGCTGTAACTTTTTCTGGGTACAAGCTCATGTAAGATGGACTGAGGCAAAGTGGAAATCTCTTGTGGTTTCTGATGAATCTATATTTAAGGAAAATTTTTGGAAATTATAGATGATGGTCTCCGGGCTAAAGATAAAAGGGACCATCTGACTTTTTACCAGGGCGAGTTTTAAAAGCAAGCCTCTGTAATGTTGTGGGAGAGTGCATGTGGCACAGACAGATACATAAATGTCCGATTAAACAATGACGTTTTATATATAAGCTCTTCTTTGGTTTAATGGCTCTGTAATAAAAGAGTCCAGGGGAAACTGGTCTTCCAGACCTGGCAACTAAACATTTAGTGCTTTATGAAGAGCAGGAGATGAAGCATAGTGTTAAATTTCCCCCCATCCTAGCCATTTTTAGGTGTGTTGCTTGCATCAAATTCAAAATGATTAGGTACTAAAAAAAGAAAAGAAAGAGAATGTCCCAGTTTTGATGTCAGTGTCAACTTTAATCTTACAGGAGATTTTGAATGATTGATTGTCAGACTGTTTTATTTCAAACATGTACAGTTATCTGAAATAGCAACAAAATACATTGTAAATAGAAAAAAGTAAAGAAAATAAAATTGCCACAAATATCAATACACAACACAATGTACATGTTTAAAAAGGAGTACGATGATCCGAATCTTTTAAATCTATTTCATTAGATATGAACTCAACACAGGATAAAAAAACAAAGGCAAAAATAATAATAGGATTTATTATTAGTTATATAATATTTATATTAGTTATTGTGTGTAGGCTTGTAAGAATAAAACTGTTTTAAGCTCGCTTTTGAATTTAGCTGTAACTAACCTCAGGTCAGCTGGCAGCTTGTTGTGAAGAACAGGATCAAAGTAAGAAAGTCAAGACACTTAGATTTAATTCAAGGAAGGAGTTAAAAGATCTGCCCCTGATGACCTGAGAGGTCTGACTGGGTAAAGATACCGAGATGCACTGGGATTTTATCAACTATAATAAAAGGATTTTAAAAGGTAAGTCTGTATTAAACTGGGAACCAGTGAAGTGGCTTTGTCAGTTTTAAGACATTGTATTTGTACCATTTTAAATGAGATCTAAACATTGAATATATTATGTGAAATTCATTGCTTTCTGTTTTTATATTGAGTTCACACAGTATTTCCACGCTTTTTTTGTTGAATGAAATTGAATGAAATAAAATAAAATAAACAAAGCAGGTTAAAATAGTACAGGATAAAACACTGGAACCCTTTAAACCTGAACCATGGACTAATTACCAGAAAATTATATTTTTTTAAACTAAAGTACTTATTGAACCCAATGGCATTTTAAAAAAAGGAAATTAAATCACAATTTGCATATATGAGTAGTACAGGTCTTAAAAACTCATGTATCAAGTATGAGTACCTTGCAAGTGAGTAACAAGTTAAAGTTGTAGACATAATACAGGTTTGAACTCGGATAATTCACATACTTGAGGTCCGGGGTTTACACTGTGGGTGCCCTTCCCCCGCCCCGGGCCGCTGCCAGTCATCTGTGCCCTATCATGGCGGCCCCGTGCGGGACGGGATCCAGAGGAGGGACCGGAGGGAGGAGCAGCCTGGAATGATGACGTAGGATTGGAATGAGGGAGTGAATTTTCCGGGTCAGAAACAGGACGGGAGAGGAAATTAACTCCAGGACGAGACGAAAAAAAAAGAAAAAACCACACGAGAATGCCGCCCTCCTTTACACTGAGATGTAGCCCGTGTGTTTAACGCTTAAGAGGGGGCTTTAAAAAAGGCGGACGTTGGACGAGGAACCGAGTGGAGAGAAAAAACAGGTGTCTGCAAACTACAAAGTGAACCTACGACGGGGACTGGAGCACCCATGTTACTCGCGACCTGCGGAACGTTAGCTCGGTAACGTTACAGCGGCTGACTTACAGCGGGAGTTTCGGTGTTTACTTGCCTGCGAGTTTCGCCTCGCTTGTGTTTGTCGGTGGCTGTCCCGCCATAGCAATCTGTTGCATCTTCCACCATCTCCTCCTCCCCGCTGCTTCTTTTATCGCACGGGTACGAGATTTATTTCCACCTTCCCCGTGATGTTTAACTGTATACCCCTGTGGCGGTGCAACCGTCATGTCGAGACGATCGATAAACGCCACTGCTCCCTGCTCTATGTGCCCGATGAGATTTTTCGCTACGGACGGAGTTTGGAGGAGCTGTTGCTGGATGCCAACCAACTCCGAGACTTGCCCAAGGTAAGGAGAAAGCAGCTTCCGCTCGTTTAAATTAAATGGCAGGTAACTGAGCTGATCTGGCACCCCGTCTAGGTGGGATCCGGGCACGAAAATTACACAAGATCAGTAAAGTGAGACACCGTAAGGGTGGAAATTTCCCCCAAAGATACACATTTGCACCGCAGGGTAGCTAGAATTATGATTCACAATCTTAAAACTTAAGCTCTCAAATATTCATCGCGCTGATACTACTATCTGAACTGCTGAACCTGTTTGGGCAGGTTATGATGACCTTTGTGTTTGTGCTTTTTCCTTACATGTAGTATCTTTCTGCATGACAGAGAGCCATACATGCAGATGATGTAGCTTATGTATATTTTCCCCTGGGAGTATAGAGTTAAACAGCACTGCTGCTCCAGGCTGATATTTATCCATGAGTATGGATGTCAGATTTTAATTAAGAGAAATGCAGTCATCATTTATGTGGATGTGGTTGCCAAGCAGGAAGAGGCATTCACTTCTTTAAACGAAACAGCTGTTTTTGCTCTTCTCTAATGCAAATGCTGAATGGCCTTGGAAATATGTTGGCGAATGAAGCAACCTGTCTGCTGATAAAAGCACTGAGACCTCTATAAAAATTCCAGCGAGGAGATCATAATTTTCCGTCTGTGGCAATAAGGTAGCTTGTAATAAAACCAGGAATAGACAATAGATAAATGATAGGACAATCAACACTGTAAGTGGGTATTGTACTATGACTACTAGTCAAGAGACACTGCATGTACAATGAATTGTTTTAGGGCTATCTGATAGCACAACTTGGCAGCACTAACTAACATAAACGGGTACTTTGACATTAAAAATAGCAATCTTTGCTGTGGGTTGGTCATGATCATGGCTGATGCTTCATCTGCTGCTAATACAAATTTGAAAAAAAAAAATAGCCCTATCACAAGCTTGATATCACAATTTTGCAGAGACCAAGGGGATGCTGTCAGATTACTTTTCCAAAAAAAAGGAAGCAGAATTGAGAAACAATCATGCTGAGACCACACATCCACAAAGTTTTACTAATATGTACGTGAATGTAATCACTCAAGTGAGTCACTAATGGATTGTCTTGAAAAGTTCTGTAAAGCCAAACTGCTTTTCCCCCTGACATTAGATATTATGACTAAAGTCCTGGTCCTTCATCCTTTAAGAGCAACCACGTATTTTGATTGCAGGCTTCTCAGTGTGACTTACACTCTTGGTGAAGTTGGGATACACAATCCTAGTCTGTTTACATGTGACCTTAGAGATCTGGATTACTACTCAGAAGATTTACATGTTTTTTCCCAAGCGCATGAATGGGTCATGTAGACTTTTCTGGCTGAAGATACCTCGCCTGACATTAGTATTCTCTTTAGCAGAAAAGTTGGTTTTTAGAAGGTGCCCTTGGTTCAGCTCTGAGTACATTTTAAGGTGGAGAAATTGTTACTCGTTCATGCTGTAACCTAGGAGTAGTAATTCATTGGGTTTACAGCTGTTCCTGACAAGCAAGACCTTCCTGAAGTCACGGTGGGTCAGATGGAAAGCTTTGGTTCTGGAGGGCAGTTTTCTGCTCAACCTTTCTTCCTTGTGTCAAAAAGCTGAGATGTAGCCATTTTTAAAGCTGATGAACGTTATCTAAACAGGATGTACAGTGATTTGGTCTGCAGTTTTCAGAGAGCCACGCAGGAAAGAAAAGACCACAGAAAGAATATTTTTGGGTCTGGCATGAGCATAGAAACGTGATGGAACAGAGATAATGTGAGCAACCTCCCATGGCTGTGCCACACTGCTTACTTTGTCCATCGAAGAAAGCACAGGAACAGGTATTCTGTCTGAAAACAAAGACTGCATTATGTGTTTTGTTGTTGCTTCACTAGAGCAATTGTGTGTTCTAGCATTTTCTAATGAAGTCATAATGAATCAATGACCTGAATTGTAAAGTACAGACTGATAAAGCCCCAAACAAATGCACAAAAAAGAGAAAGGGGAAAAAAAAAATCCCCAACACTTGACAGACTGGATATTTGCACCAGACAGGATGCAGTTAGCAGGTGTAATCTCACTGTGACGGTGGAGACAGAACTGTGTGACATTTAAGCTATTTCTACACTTAGTTCACAAATATTTTAAGCATGTTTAGGGGATGGAGGGGTTGCATCATTTGCGTGGTGACAACTGAAAGTGTTGTCATCAATGCTTGCCAAGAGAACCCAAGAAACGCTCAACTGGGCAAACTGTTGTATCCGTCCAGTCCAGTGCGCACCTCGCAATCTCATTACATTTGCCTCGGAGGTGGCTAACTGATCGCACTGAAGCCTCCCCAATGTTATCATTGTATTGACAATGGCATTACAGAGCCTTGACAGTAACGTATTTCAAGTCGCTTTTACACAGCAGGCAGATAAAAACATGCACGAGGCAGTTTTAATAGCAAGATACAACGGCAAAGGTGTGTTTTTACTGTGACAAGATGGGGCAAGTTGAGCAGATGGTTTCATAGTTTTACCAAGACAGATCAGCTGACTAAGTCAAGGAACCTGAAGCGTGGGTTTGTGTGAGTAGGGTTAATAGTTAGGCCCTGCTTCTCTCTTTGTTGTTTTAATTGTTTTCTGTGTTATTTGTTGCCCAGGTACACGACTAAGTTGGCAAACTGTAACTCATGACTGTCTGTGTATTCAAAGTTCCCTTTGAGCAGCTGGCTCTTAGAGTACACACATCAGGCTGGCTGGTAAACAGCATTCAAATGAACAAACTGCCTGCAGAGACAGAATAGGAATGCAAGACTAGCTGGCTGTTGAAATGCACTTGCCTGTTTATCCAGTTTAAAAATGAATGCAGTTTCCAGCATACTGAGCTTCACTGAAACTGTAAGACACAGAGGTAGCGGTGACTCTGTTAAAGGTCTTTGAATGTTTTTGTTCTTTACCTGTGTAAGCATCAGTTTGTAATATCGGACACAAAACAGAGACTATCAAGCCACATGTAAAAAAACAAACAAAAAGCATTTAGTAGAGTAGAAACTATGATGACAGCCGTTGATATGAAAAGCTAAGAGCGGTCGATCTGGCCTTTACTGGGAAATTAAAATAACAGTTTTGCAGTTTAACAAGAAAGTTGAGGACAATGCTGCCCTGATGGGTAGCTGAAAATGAACCTGCGAGGACACGTACAGGAGAAGCCAGAATACTTGATGACTTTCAGGCTACTGTTAAATCCGAATAAATGAAAGCAGATCGATTAATAAGTCAGTCAACTTTTAGTCCAGTGAAAATTGGTTCTTGTTTTTGATCACTGTGAATCTGTCACAGTAGCATGGTTCATATGTTTTTTTACTGTACATAATCAGCAGATTGAGTGACAATGTGAAAATAGGCACTAGTTTTTGGCCTCTGTAACCTTTTGGAGATCTGGTGTGCATTCGTTCAGAAAATACAGACACGGTGACTGTGGTGATGGAAGGAAGAAGCAATATCCGGTCTGAGACAGGAAGCTGCAGGGTTTATGACCCGAGTTAAGTGGTAAAGAAAGTTGTGCTCTGAGTATCCTGTGATCTACAGGAAGAACTGTCATAAAGGTAGTGCAGTTGTTGGCTGTCTGACATGCGGTTGAGACGGTTTTAACTCTCGCCTATGCTGCGATATATAATACTATAGCCTACTTTGCAGTGAATTAGACTCCACAACACATTTGACACTCATGTCTTTCACTTAAGCTTCTGTGCTTATAGGATTGTGCCTGGCAGTCAGTTTTGCTAAGTGTGTCAACATGTAATAGTTAAGTTAGTTTAATGCAGTCTGTTGTTTGTATGGACTAGACTAAAATAAACAAAGGTATTGTAAAGCAATTGTGTGATTATGTTTCCCAATTGCAGTCATTTTACCACAAAATCCCTTCAGACTGCTGCTTATGTTCTAACTAGCGCTGCTGAAGGTGAACCTGAGGATTCAAACGTCGGTTTGGACTGCATGAGAATGGTTAATGTTTTCTTGACTTGCCCTGTTTTGGTTTTTTGCGTTTCATACATGGGTGATTGTTTGGGGCGGAGCGTGAAAAAACCAACAGGAAGAACAGGTTTGTTGTCAGGGTTTCAGTTAATGCAGGACTCTGTCACAGTTAAAATAAAAGGTGGTAACAACACTGGTACCGGCTTTGCATTGCTCCCTTTTAACTCTGATTGTCTTTATTGTTAAAAGGATTTCCATGAAGCTGTATCTGTTTTGTCCTTAGCTGTTCTGAATCCTTGACATTGAACCTGTATGTCCTTCCCGCGTCGATTGTTGTGTCATAAAAGTTACACAGGAGGAAGTCGGATAGAGAAAAACACACGCTATAATTGAGTTTAAAAAATGTTTTTTTCCAAACGTGTTAAACTTTCAGTTAGTTTCCTGGTTGGAAACATGACAAATCTCCAGGTGTCCACTTGTAATATAGGAACTGGCTTGGCAGAAAAAAAAAATTCACCCACACAAATGTGTTTTTTAGTGAAAGTGAAAAGAAGGGATTTAGGATGCAAAAGATCAGACATATATTGGACATCAGCTTTGTTTGTGTGTTGAAAAGACAGATTAAGAGGTGTTTAAATGTCCTTAAGAGCTTGGAATAACATGTGCATTTTGCAACAGGGTGGAGTTTGACTTTTGGACTCGTGGGTTTTATTTATTGTGCACGGATTATTACAGTGTGATCTGTATCTGGATTTGGTCTGTAGATAATGAGCAACACATTTACACCTCACTGACAGTAACTCAGATCAGATCTGCTGCTGATTTGGCAGCTCAATAACATTATCATTGTATTTGGTGCTGCCTATGGTTACAGCTTTTTATATTGCTTATCCACATAGATAGCATCTGTAGTCTTTATGCAGTTTAAAGGTGGTGGTGTTTAACTTTGAGGAAGTGGCACAATTTATTAAGTATTAGTCAGGAATCATTAAAGCTGGTAATGTGCTGGACAGGTAAGTTTAACTTGGTAATCATAAGCTGCAGGCATTGCAAACAAAGGGGAACAACTGTCTAGTTTCCTCTAAACTGCAAAGACAAATTTTTCCCATAGCCTGCAGGTTTTCTCTTCAAATAAGAGAATTGTTATCCTAAATGTTTTGTTAATGAAATGAGTAGCCAAAAAGTTTGTACTAAGCAGCTGCAGTAAGAATTCATGTAGTTTTCAGTGGATTACAATTGTGAGGCATTTTTACATTGAAGTTCAAATACAGCGAACCTAATGTGTTTGGAACAAACCGGACATGCAGCTCAAAAGAGAAGAAGTGGTTGGTTGATTTAAATGATATGTACAAAGTGGATGAAACCCTCCTGGCCTCTTGGCACACCTTTAACTCACAAAGCCCAGGGGGGAAGATCAAGAGTTATTTAGTTCATGCCAAAACATTAAGAGACCCCCCCCCCCCCCCCCACGCCCCCCCCCACACACACACACACATTCAAGGCTCTGCCTGTTCTTGTTATGGCTGTCAAGTATGTGCCTGTGATAATTGATTTTTGCATTGTAAAGAAGTGTGCTGGCTGGATCTTTCTTTCTTTTTTGACCTCATGTCTAATATCATAGTCTGAAGGACACAAAAAAGATCGGAGGGGCCTGTGGTGAACGTAGCCTGTCGGTATTTTCTATTTTGCTTTAACTGTTTTAAGGTAATCAGTGTTTTAATAGTTGTTTATTTTATTTCTTTTGTTAATTCATATTGTGTTTGGAGTTTTTATTTCCATTCAGTTTAGGACCAGCTAATTCATTACTTTCAGTATTTGTTTTAGTCTTTTGAATTATTTATGTGAATGGATGGTATTTGTTAGGGGTGAGTTGATATTACAGTGCAAACAGGCTTACAGTCACACAGACATCCCAAGTTTCAATAAACGTCTGTACCAAAGCAGACCTGCACCAGAAAGCAAAGTTAACAAACCCGGAGTCTGATCCTGAACTTCTGAGCTCGGACTCTGCTTTTAGTATGATCACCCTGAGTTAAACAGCACGGGGGAAATTTTTAAAATGGAGCTCAAAGATTGACTGTTTGCAGGTAAATAAACATCAGAGCCTCCATTTTACTCCTGTGAAACTGTAAATGTGACTGTATGTCAGTGGGGACCACAATGTTTATCTTTAAAATACAAGAAAAAGAGTTATATAATTTATTTCACCTCCGGTTTTTTGGTGCAGCTCCCGTTTTGCTGCTAATTTCACCTAATGACAGCTAGCAACCACTCGCCAACCCGCTGGGGATTACACATTTTTCCTTAGTGACCGGACTTTGCCAAGGGTAGGCTGACTGGTCTCTAGGCTTGCGTGACCAGGATTGCGTTACATCATCTTCAACAAAATTCCTACTATGACAGGAATTTATCCAACATGGTGACAGGTCACAGCATGAAAAATGGCTCCTTATCAGTGTTTACGTGTCTGAAGTTTCATATAGGTTTGTATTATCTACACAGCGAATAACACATAGTAATGGATAGTAGAAGGTTCAGCACAGAGGAAATGGCTCACAGCCTGACCGCTGCCTTACTGTACGCAAGCACAGCGTTTGAAAGCGCAACCTATAGATTTTGTGCCAACCTTATAATAAATCTACAATGCCCAGTGATCACCATCACTGTCCTGTCCTAGAAAACTAACATCTAACTGGGATTTCAGTGTTTGCAAAGATGTACATTTCTTAATTAATTAGTTAATGCACTCTGATATGAGTTTACAAATCGATTGTATGAATGTGTTTGTACACCACTTTGCATTTAATCTTTAGTTATTATTAATCTCTGGCTCTCTGCAGTGTCTTCTGTGCTGTCTTCCTCTCCTCATCCCCAGCCGATCATGGCAGGTGGCTGCCCCTCCCTGAGCCTAAGTGGTTGGTTGATTGCTGGGGTTTTCTCTGTATTATTGTAGCATGTTTACCATACAGTATTAAGCACATTGAGGGGACTATTGTTGTGATTTGGCACTATATAAATAAAACCTAACTGAACCGAATTGAATGAGGAAATAAAAACAGTGGGTCAGACAAATGCATCGGGAGGAGTTCAAAAGAGTTGTAGTTTAAGTTAATACTCTTTCTGGAAAGTCTACAGTTCTCTTGCCAAAACTCAAAGTTTAAGCTAAACCTGCTCTCTGGAGCAGACCTCAGGCAGGTTGTGTTGACAAATGTGACTAAAGTCACTAAAACATAGGCTTTTAAATTATTTTCATTTTAATTTGATTCAGTTTTGTTACTTTTTCTGTGTCAGGGAATGTTTCTACTATGTAACAAATTTCTAACAATGAAACAATTATTTTTCATTAAGTTGGAATAAAATAATAGTGTAAATAATTTTTTTTTACAGTAGCAAGTTGATGGAAGAGTCATAATGAGCAGCACATATTTTTCATTGTATTTGAGTTCTCCCTCTTTACAAGACTTTTTCTGAGTGGTTGCTAGTAGCCGTTTTGTTTTCGTTCAAGTTTCTTGTCATGTGCTGCTTACTTTTCAAACACCTCAGCTTAAGTAGACACATGACAAACAATAAGCAGACATTTTGATGTGTCATACTAGAGAAAACACAGATGTTAATACCATTAACCTCCTAAGACCTGAACTCTTTCATTGCATGAATTTTTATTTTTTCTTTGCTATTTGGGTTGATTGGGACCTAAAGAATGTAAAAACAAAGAATTACCAGTTTGTTTGTTTGTTTTTTAAACCTAATTTTTGTTTTTGAGAAAAATGAGATCCACATATGAGGACATTCATTTCAAATTTTGATTGAACAGTGGCAGTATAATGTTCTCGTAAGTGGATATCAGGCCCTTATAGAGAAAAATTAAGTATTTTGGTGTAGATGTCTACATATGTGGACACCAGGTCCTAGGAGGTTAACGTTGGCTCTATTCTGTGTCCCAGTAAGCCCCGACAGTGAACCACCATAACAACCCAAAGTTCTAGAAACCGCTAAATATGTTCAGCTTTCTTCATTTTATTATTTACAGCTGTGACACAACCCTGGCAAAGGTCTGTAAAGTTGTTTGTGATAGGAGAACCGTATATTTATCATGACAGACTTAAGTCATCAAATATTTCAAGACACAGAAAACTACTTGATGTTAAGCGTGGGGGACAGGGATAGTGGCTTTTGTGTGAGTTTCTGCAGTACAAAATCAAACATGTGAAAGATCAGAATAACAGATTTTAAAGGATTTAACAATTGCGTTCTTGAAAATAAAACCTCCTTCAGTATTCAGTTTTTCCTTCCTACAGTTGCGTAGTTCGTCCTTATAGTGATCATCTGATTGTTGAGGTTTTCTCTCTATTGGGGTTGAGGTTTTCTCTTTATCTTACAGCAATTGAGGAATGAAGGCAACATTTGTTGTGATTTGGCACTATACAAATTGAACGGAAGTAAAAATGCATTTAGTCTCTTGTTGTGACATTGTGGCAAAAGTAGCCATCTTCCAAAAATAAAAAGCTCTCTGACTGTTTTTGTTTCTATTAATTTTGTAATCCAGTGTCGTACAGTTTAATCATCACTTATTATTCATCTCTGGCTCTCTTCCACAACATGTTTTTTGTTCTGTCCTCCTCCCCTCACCCCAACCGGTTACGGCAGATGGCCGCCCTTACCTGAAGGTGGTTCTGCTAGAGGTTTCTTCCTGTTAAAAGGGAGTTTTTCCTTCCCGCTGTCGCCAAAGTGCTTGGTCATAGGGGCCATATGATTTTGTTTTCTCTATTGTATTATTAAAGGGTCAACCTTACAATATAAAGCGCATTGACGCAACTGTTGATGTGATTTGGCACTGTATAAATAAATAGAACTGACATGAATTGAATTCATACAAGAATGAATCTTTGACCAGGTTGTGTAATTTGAATGTTAAATATCTTGAAGCCTATTAATAAATCGATGTTTTCCTCCCTTCCATCTTTCAGCAATTTTTCCAGCTGGCGAAACTTAGAAAACTTGGCCTGAGTGACAATGAGATCCACACAATTCCATCTGAAATAGCCAACTTTATGCAGCTGGTAGAACTGGATGTCTCTCGAAATGGTAAGCAGAGTAAACACTGGTATATCACATGGCTAAACCACAAAATAACAACACAAGTAAACATGTTCAGAGACGTTTCATCTGTCACTGCTAGAACAGGTTTTTACACAGAAGAGCTCAGAAAAAGAATTGCACTCACATATTTAATTGCCATTACAAAAACTAATGCCACAAACAAATTTAAAGATTAATTGACTTATTCTTTTTGATATACTGGTGAGGTTCCTTCTGTAACAGAGCAAGCCTTTCTCAGCTGTAGCTGTAAAGACCTCTTAAGTTCAGAGACAGCTTAAACAGCTTTGTTCTACATAAAAACACTTATTATTTCACTTATGTACTTTTCTTTTTTTTTTTAAGTTGGCACATTTTAAGACCCAATTGCAGTCAATGAGCAGTGTTATAATTAACATATTTTCTCTTGTTCAGATATTTTGGGCATTCCAGAGAGCATTTCAAACTGCAAAGCTCTCCAAGTGGCTGATTTCAGTGGAAATCCATTAACAAAGTAAGAATTTGACATACTTTAAAAAACTTTACCTGTGATTATTTTTAATACTTTTACAACAGTCTGCATTCAAGGCTTTTCAAATGGTACATTTCATATGTGTTTATTTTTATATGAAATATTTTATATATATATATTTCATTTTCTGCATTGTGTGGTGTTAACCTCTCTGCTGTTAGTAACATTAGTAATATTTATATACCTGGCAGATTGCATATTTCCCATACTCTGCTTTTCCATGTGTGGGTGAGATCATGTCTAATTTGCACCTCAGCAGGGGCACAAAGCCACACAAGTTTAGGAAGTAATAGTGACGCTTTGGTGTTCAATACTGTTAAAGTACACACACACACACACACACACACACACACACACACACACACACACACACACACACACACACACACACACAGAACACTACTTTCCAGAGTAGTAACCTAATTTCCCACTCTTCATTCTACATCAGCCCTATTTTAACAGGTTAATAGTAACACCCCAGGGATGACTGGACTGTGGACTGTGGCTTTACAGGAATGTGACATCATTTGGTTATCAGTCATAAATTCAATGGAGCAATAAAGCCCAAACTGGTGTGTGTATATTTTGGATATGCATACACATAATAACACCTAAGCTTAAGGTTGCATATGGTCTTTTGTTTAATATAAAAAGAGCCAATCTGAGGGCAGAGATGATAAGCAGCAAACACAGATAATGGCATCAGGGTCATCAATGCTAAACAATACTGTCTGAATGATTGAAATGTCTGGATCAAATTATACTGTTAATTCTCATGGATTCACTTTGTGTCTTGTTGTTTGTTCATCCAGGTTACCTGAAAGCTTCACGGAGCTGAGGAATTTAACCTGCCTTTCCATCAATGACATTTCATTGCAAGTGCTTCCAGAAAATATTGGAAAGTAAGTGATTTAGCACAAGTATGTAAAAGTTAAAGTATATAGATTTTATCATGAAATCTGAAGTGTGTCTAATGGTAACATACTCTGTTAAGGATGAACCTGAATCTTTCTAAGCCCACTGAGGGTTCGATGCACTGGTAGACTGATGTTTATCCAGTTTAAGGGAGACTAGTGTTTGATAATATCTCACCTGCCTCCCTTTGCATTTTCAAGTCACATACCTTGCTTTAGTCTTTGTGATCTTGCCAGAAAGGAATTTGATAATTACTGTAACAAAAGGCACATATTTCTGTTGTTTTAATGGCAACTTCAATTATAGGGTTTGTCAGTTACTCTGCTCAAACAAAGCACTTAGCATAAGCAACAACATTTTTACTTTAAAACACACAAAGCTCCAAAGTATTCCTTTAGGGTGCCACTTCTCTGCGTGATAACTTTGTCTAGTGGCAAATTGTCGAGGTTGGCCTCCTACACAGCTAATTAACACACAGTATGTTCCTTCTGGAAAGCATTTCAAAATCTGTGATGCTCCCAGGTCATTATTCTACCTCCCACTGTTCAAAGGTTACACAGTAAACACCATTAGAAACATAGAAGCAGGTTTCATTTTCAATATCTCCTTTTGCTGTCATTTCGCCTTCTTCAGAATCTCCTCCATCTCACCGTATCTCACAGGCGAACATACCAACCACATTACTCCTTACCAACTCATCAGTTAGCGTCTTTTGCCTTTGTTCATAAAAGGCAAAAATGCTTGTTTGGAGATGGCATATAATCCAGAGTAGTTAAAGGCATGCCTGCCAACATTCTCAGTCCCATGGGGTCCCCTTTTAAACATTGAGATCAGTTCTAATTGAATTTAATAACAAAGCTATTTGCTTTCAGGTCAGAGTGCCACAGGAGATATTTTAGTAGAGGTTTGGTATTTTAAGGTAAACTGAATTGGAGGCCTGACAGGGATAGGATTATTCCAGATGTGTGAAGCTGTTTGACTGTTTTTCTCAAGAACGGTTCTCTGCCAGGTTTTCATTTTGCATCTCGCTCTGGGTCTCAAAAAAAAAAAAAAAACAGACAAGAAAAAAACTTTCCAAATTCCAGGTGGCGCTGTGGTGTCTTCATGCAATTAGTTATTCCTTTAAGATAAAGAAGATGAATGCTCATATGGTGATGGTCTTGGGTCAAAGCCTGCTAGGAGTAACTCTTAAAGCTCCTTTGTGAACTGAGCGGCTTCTGTCATATTCCAGGTCTGCTTATAACACACAATGCCTATGCAGCAACCCAGAAGCTTTTCAAGTGATCAACAAACCGAGTCTTTGTCAATACAGTTCATATTGAGGTGTCAAACTTGTTTTTGAGGGTATAGGGGAGGCAATCAGATGTCATCTTTATGGGAAAAAAGTTAAGAATTGTGATTGCACAAACTCTTAGGATTGCCTCTCCCCCCTCTTTCTGCCTCATGGTACGGCATGTTCCGCACATATGTCCAATATTTTATCTCGCTTAACACAATGGCTTAAGGCCTGCTCTCTGTCAAAAGGAGAAGGTAATGAAAACCATAGCGCAGCTGGAACAGGATGCCTTGGTTTTTTAGAAGTAGATAAGATAAATGTCCAAGGGGTTACACGGCAGCAGCGGTTTATCTTGTGAGATGGGAGTGTTTGCTGATGTGAAATGGCACGCACAGAAATCAGAGAGTTGAGCAGTAAGGTGGCGTGTTTTAAATCGAATCTCAGACACAGTGTGCTGGAATTGGGAAGATTTTCTTTTGTCTTTTTAATATCTGGTTTTAGTGATCTGCTGCGGTGGAAGCAAGGTGAATGAAAACTAGCAGCAGTATTGGAGCTTTGCATAAATTAATTTATTTGCTGCTGTGTCTGTAGTTTTCCACAGTGAAATTGCTAACATGCAAGGAATGCCGGCTTGGCGTTTCAGTCAAGGGTGTGCTGTAAAAGGCGTCGTCTTCTTGGTCCATCACTAATAACACACAAAGTCTAACCTATTTAGAGTTACTTCTCGTAAACAACATAGACTTTGTACTGTTCTAGACGGCTACTGTTATAAAATCCTGTATCAGCTAGGTGCATGTATAGCACAAAGGCATACATGAATGGCCAGATGACAACCCTGTCCTTTGGTCTGCGATGTCTCTGTTTTTTTGCTCTTCATTTAAAGTATGCAGACGTTGTTTATCCTGCTGCAATTTTACAGCCTCGATAAGATGGACACACCTCCAAACTACTTCCTGTTTTCAGATGTCTGATTGCAAAAAGACTGTCTGTGGCCATTTTTAACTGTCATTTAAACTCATTGTTTTAAAAACACTCAGAGTAACATGTAATCATCTTTCTTTTTTACCTGTCATTGCAGCCTCACCAATTTGGTATCACTAGAACTCAGAGAAAATGTATTGCAATTCCTACCAGAGTGAGTACTCATTGCTTTATGTGGATATGCATGCGTTCTTAAGCATTTTTCTATTTTTTTTTTTTTAACTTGTCTTGCACGTGTCATCCACAGGTCATTATCACAGCTTCATAAACTTGAAGAACTCGACCTAGGCAACAATGAACTCTACTCTTTGGTGAGGTTTTTTTGTTTTAACCCAGAAGAATGCCAAAAACACAACTTTTCTCTTTGCCTCGTTCTTGTCATGTCCGAGCAGATTAGCATCCCTCGAGAACAGCTTTCACCTCTTATCGTGCAGATGGGACGATGGCCATCTGTTTTCAGCTTTGGTTTTAAGTTGTAATCTTATGTGAGAGGTTTAACTCCGATGGTGAATGAGGTACTGGCAGATCATGCAAGGATGAGCTGCCAAGAATTGTCTAATGGAGATTGTGTTTAGAAATTTGAATGGGCTCTTTGCTATTTTGCCAAAAAGCAGCATAACAGGTGCAGTCATATTAAAGCAAGCAGCATTGTATCGGAGGGAAACTCATGTTCAGTTTAAAGCAAATAACTGAGATGGCTTTTTCTGCTTTGTCCCTTTTTTGTCTCTTTCTCTTTTATATTTTCCTGGCTCTTATGGTTCCTGCATTTCTTCCTCCCACGCAGCCTAAGTCAATAGGCCACCTTGTCAGTTTGAAGGACTTGTGGCTGGATGGAAACCACTTGACAGAAATACCTGCAGTAAGCTAATCATGCATTTCATGTCTATGTTTTACAGTCTGTTCCAGTCTTACTGCTAATCATAAAACCACTGTCATTTGCATACTGTTACATATATAAAGTTTAGAAAAAGACTGTCTCTGTTCCTACTCCTTGATCAGGTTTGCCGTTGTATTATTTTAACATACACAAGTTTTTGCTGTGAATCTTAGGAACTGGGCAACATCAAAAGCCTGCTGTGTCTGGATGTATCAGAAAACAAACTGGAGAAACTTCCAGAGGAGATGGGAGGCCTGGTGTCACTCACTGACCTGCTAGTATCTCAGAACAACATTGATTCTCTACCAGAAAGCATTGGTATGCATATGAATTTGTCAGCATGATTGTAATAAATCTGAAACATAATATGTGGTTCACAAATGTTCTTGGGTCTCTTATGTTTTTAAATGTATAATAATAAAACACAATTAGCCATGACTTATGATCCACCAGAGGTGTGTTAAAGCGAGCAGAGAAATCATCTTTGCCTGTCGTCGTATTCTTGGTGTGTTTGAGATGTTTCTGACCTTAAACCTTTTGGGCAGTAGGTGTGTCACCAACAGCCAATAACAACTGTAGGTCTAACTCTAACCCTGTCTGTTTGACAAAGGTGGGGCTGAGCTACACACACACGCAGAGCAGGATGAAGGGTGACTTTTGTCCGCATTTATACCAGTTGCCTTAGAGCAGCGGTCCCCAATCTCCGGGCTGGTCCTTGAGTTGTTTGGAACCAGGCCGCGAGAGTTGAGGCTCAGATGTGAAATTTATGGTTATCAGGATTTTTATTGTTAACTCTGTTTCCCTGGGTCTTTTCCCACGTTGTAGTTGTGTGTCTTATTTTGAAAGAAATATTTACACGTTACCATAGCGACCAGAGAGAATTAAGGGGAAGAGAGGAAGATGTTACTCTCAATGTTGTTGGCGCATTTCAGGAGGACGCTGCTAATAAAGTTACACAATTACACAGTACATTCGCCTTTATTATTATATTTACCAAAAATACCACAGTTTTTGTCTTGGTCGTATTATTTTATTTTGTTGTATTTATCCGCGACACCTTAAAGGCCACTCCGTGAAAATATTGTCTGACATTAAACCGGTCCGTGGTGCAAAAAAGGTTGGGGACTGCTGGATTAGAACATGACTATCATGAAGATACAGATAAATATGCAAACACCAAGATTGATGTTGATATAAATGCCTCAGTTGACTGACTGCCTTTCAATGCTTACAGGGTTTATATTGTTTAATGTATATCATGTTCAACATATGTATATATTTTCTCTCTCTGTAGGAAAACTACGAAAACTTTCTATACTGAAAGTTGATCAGAATCAACTGGCGTATCTTCCAGAGAGCATTGGCAACTGTGAAAGTCTTACTGAACTTGTGCTCACAGAGAACCAGCTACAGGTTTGTTTGGGGTCTTTTTCAGCTTCATGCATCCTCTTTAAAAACAGATTAATGAGCTCATGGTCTAATGGAAAAATGGCTACAGCCAAGGTTATTGTACAAATGTTTAAACTAAGTATTTACCAATAAATATACACTTAGTGGTCACTTCATTACGTACACCTTGCTAGTACCAGAACTGTCTTAATTCTTCATGGTATAGATTCAACAAGGTACTGGAAACATGTGCCATTGAGATTTTGGTCCATATTGACATGGTGGCATCACACAGTTGCTGCTGAATTTTCAGCTGCACGTCCATAATGAGACTCTCCCGTTCCACCACATTCTAAAGATGCTGTATTGGATTAAGATGTGGAGACTGCGAAAGTCATTTGTCATCAGCCTGAATAAGGCAGGGTGGACTTGTGCTTGTGCTGACAGCCTTAGTTTGCTGTTCTTAGCTGTATGGAGCGGCACCTGGTGTGGTCTTCTGCCGCTGTAGCTCATCTGCTTTGAGGTTCAACCTCAGATGCACTTCTGTATACCTTGTAACGAGTGGTTATTTGAGTTTGTGTTGCCTTCTTAACAGCTTGAAGCAGTCTGACCATTCTCTGTAATCCATAGACATTGGTATGTGGGAAATTCCCAATGGATCTGCAGTTTCTGAAATACAGCCATGCCACCTTCAAAATCACTAAAATGATCTTTCTTCCTTATTCTGATTATTATGCCTGAATGCATAAACCAGATTTAAGATATTTTTTTCTTTGGAGACATGAAGGAGATGGACAAACTGATTACAGTTAGGCTTCTCAGGATGCACACCCTGCACACAGTGGAAGCAACCAGTGAAACAGAAAGTATTGTACACATCATCACCACTGATAAGTCGGCCTGTTTTTATGTTGTTGTTTTGTGTGTAAATGACATGACAACGTGGGCAACACAGTGCATGAAAGCACTACATGGATAATTTGACTTTATTGTCCTTGTTTTATGGATAAATTGATAAGTTGCTTAGTATTGAGAGAAATAAATATTTCTATTTAATGTAAAACCGAGCAGACGCTGATGTTTCCTCTAATTTTTGTTTTGGTTTATAATTACAGAGCTTGCCGAGGAGTATTGGAAAGTTAAAGCGACTGTTTCACCTGAACTGTGACAGAAACCAGCTACTGTCGTTACCCAAGGAGGTAAGCTTCTTTTATGCCACCTGACAATGCTGGCGTTTTAAGAGCAAGCTGGCAAACTGCTTATTCAAGTTTATAGCCGCACTGAAGCACTTCCTTTCTTTGCTGGTAAGTGACACAGATATGGATCTCTTGGGCCTTTGCTGTTACTGGTTTTGTCACTTGTTTGCACAGGTTAGAGTGGAAATTGAAACCGAATCTGTTTTGTACACAATGATGTAATGTGGTTAAGCCAGACTGCCATTATTGTAATATGATGCTTTTCTGCAACTGTTATGAGGGAGTTAAAGCTCAAACCGAGGTTCATTCACATTTGACTGGACAATGCTCTTGCTTGTGGTGCTCTCTCATTTCATTTTTACTGCTCGGCCCCCCGGTTTGTTCAGCTTCAGCTCTGTCTCAGTGTGTCCTTTGTGTTTGCATGCGACATTCTTCTCTAACCTCTTGTCTGCGTAAGTGAAGGCTCGCTTGGTTTAAAGCTTCATCTGAAAGGCTTCTTGAAATGTTGGACAATGCCCCTGTGTCTAAATGATGCAAAGCCTGCAGTGTTTGGGGAAAAATAACAGTAGGCACACTTGGCCTAGATAATGAATCCATGGTATCACTGTTTTGCATTGCATGACATGTCTAACAGGGACAGTGTTACTGTGGCGTGTGTATTGATTTGAGCTTTGCTCAGCTACTTGATCACTGGCTAGGGCTGGACAATTAATCAGATTTTATTTTCAATTAGGATGTTGGCTTCAGTCGAATATAAACACAAGGTGATCGATAATTATTGTGTCACGTTGTGTTTCGTCGTCATGTTCTTGTTTTGCACCGGATTGTGTGTGTGTGTGTGAATAGCTCCACCATTGGCCCAGTTGTATTAACTTTATTGACTCTATTAATTGATTATTAGGTGCACAACCCTTTCTCCTGGATCTGCTTGGATGGAAACCAGCACATTTGGTTGTTTTTGCTTATTCTTGCTCACACATACGCAAGTAGCTCAGTAAATTTGAAAGTTTCTTACTCTTCTTGCGTGTAATTGCTTTTAGCACCTTTAGCCATTTACTTTACCCTGCATCTTTTAGCCCGATTGGTTCTAACCTGTACTGGTTAGTCTGTGCTGATAAATATATTGTAGCTGGAGTTCAGCCGGCACATTGTTTTCTCTGGCTACCAGGCCTAATTGTTCCTAATTTTAGGCCACTCTGCCACATCTTATTGACATGTAATTGTTCTTCCATCAAGATCACTAAACTGGGGACAAAGTTTCCAAATGCTGGCAAAAGATCTATCGTGCTTTTTATTACTGTGGCATTGTTGAAAAACATCAGATGTGCATTTAGTCTGGATTCATAAAGCTATTAAGACAAACTTGTATTGGCAGTCTTGTGTGCGTGTGTTTACTTATGATTAACCATTTTAACTTTGAAGTGCCGGCAGCCTAATCACGTTGTTGTTGTGTCTCCTGTTATTAAGATTGGCGGCTGCAGTAGTCTGAATGTCTTCTGCGTACGAGAGAACAGGCTGACGAGGATACCGTCAGAGCTGTCGCAAGCCACAGAGCTGCACGTGCTCGACGTGTCTGGGAACCGGTAGGTTCATTTATCTCGAGCTGGCAAAGTCAGATTGTTAGTTTATTCCATCTCGATTAAAAAAACAAAACAAAAACAAAAAACATTTCATAATAAGTAGCAAAAACATGGTTTGTGTTTCATTTTTATGATGCTGTTTTATAATTAAATACTTGGTTTCGGCCTGCTAATCCCTGAAGATCATCCTGATATTTTGACCATGTTATTCAGTTAGTCAGAGGTTGTTTTGACCTTTATTTCCCTGCCTGTACCTGTATAGCTCCCAGCTTTGTCTAGAATGAAAGCTGCAGATATCTGCAGCTTGAGTCACACAAAGACACGTTCACCTCTGTGTCTGGAGAGTGTTTTCCCTCCTCCACATAAATAAAACAACTGCCATGTACCTCATCCAAATGTGACACCTTTACTAATTCACACTGTGCCCACAGCAGTGTGTATGTTTTGGAAATAATAACCAGGAGGTATCTTGGAGGTGGGGAGGTTGTGTGGGCAGTGATTTATTTCCTGTTTGTTTTTCAGGCTCACCCACCTACCGCTTTCTCTGACGACTCTACAGCTGAAGGCCTTATGGCTGTCAGAAAACCAGTCGCAGCCGCTCCTCACCTTTCAGACTGATCAGGACCCTAAGTCAGGCGAGAAGGTGCTTACCTGCGTGCTGCTCCCTCAACAGCCAAGTGATGACAAAGGTAATGTTATTCATCGAGTATAAGCCTGAGATAATTATGGAGGTTTGAGTGTAGAGAAAAACATTTTTCTCACTGGTTGATTGAAATCACTCTGCTTCTTTGCATGTGAGAACTTTGTGTGAATAAACATAGAAGTGGATCAGCGTCTCCGTGCTCTTAAAGTGATGGGCTTCGTCCAGAGTGAAATAACTCTGTGCTCGCTCTGAGACATTTTTAGTAATGTTCATCGTTAAGTCTTGTACAGTCTCCTGCAGTTTTCGTGACATTATCACATGATCTGCTCGGAGGAGCACAGTGTGTTCTGCAGCCTCTGATCCCTTCCTGCAGTATCTGTCGATTATAAGGTCCTGTAAGGGATCACAGCGCCTATAACAGGTCAGGCCCTCTCTTGTCCCTTGAGGCCCTCTTTCAATATGTTTTTCAGAAATGTTGTGGATTGGACAGCTAAAGAGGCTTAAAAGCGCCTGGCTTGCTGCCATTAAAAGCTCACAAACTGGGTACAGACATGCTGCTGACGGCTGGCTCTATCGCTGCCTGATACAGCAGATTATTGTAATTTTTTCTTTTTTTTTGTCCTGTCATTGACAGATTTTCACACAGATTTGTAAATATTTGTGATATGCTTGCTGATCACTTTATTTTTCATGTTGTTTTCTGCCAGCAAAAATAATTAGCAAATTCATCCATCCGTTGATTTTGAGAAGTGCTGCATGTCTCCTGTCAGAGAAATGCAGCTATAAAGCTGGCGGAAGTGGGGAAAGTGAGGCTGAGGTTGGGGGCAGGGAAGATTGTGTTGCTGTAAGCCTGTGACTAAGCTCAGATTTGAAATGGTGATCTGACAGTTTCAGGCTCACTCATTAGCACTGGACAGCTTTTATTTCTTGTGTTTGCAGATTGCAAACATTGCAGAAGTAATCGTAGCCATACTGATTTTGATCTATTGACATGTTTGCTTTTAGCTTGTACTAACATTTTTATGTGAATTCCAGTAATATTAAATATGCTGTTTGTTTTAAAAACAACCCCAGGCTCTGATAATCTTGCTCGCTGCGGAGGTATGGAGAGCCTGGTGAATGACATTGCTAACGAAACATGGGACAACAACGCCGTGAACAGGACCAGCGTCATTCACTTCGTAGATGGAGATGATGTCGACGATGACGACGATCCGGTGAGTCCATAGGCTGCATATAAAAGATGGATGCAATCTTAGAACTCCCATTTTTAAAGCAAGATTTGAACATTTGAGCACAATTTAATTATTTAGCAAGCTTTACCAAGAAGCAAGCTTGGTTAGCTTAGTTTCCATAGATTTTAATGGGTATATGTCCTCATCTGTATTAAATATGCCATAAATAAGGTTATGGGGATTGCCTCAAGCGGCTTTTTCAGGAACTCTGATCGTTTTATATCCACAGCCTTGGGGTAGGACAGTCATGCTAAAGTGCTACAAATTACTGCAAATAATAATAATAATAATGTTTTCTGGGATATTATTTTGACAAATCATGAATGCAAGGCACGTGCATCGAGCATCACAGTCTGCTGTCATGTAAACATTGTTCTTCAGCTCTCTCCAAGGCAATTTAAGCAGATTTTAAAAAGCATCCCACTAATTAGATTCTGTTTCATCTACACAGGGAACACTACTTCGGCGGGCCACGCCTCACCCCGACCAGCTGAAAAGTATGAAGAGAGCAGCAGAGAACCTCCGCAACGACATGAATGCCGCCAAAGGGCTGGACTCCAACAAAAATGAGGTCAATAACGCTGCGGACAGCGTGACCACGTCTGTGTGACCTTTACTTCAGAAATGTCTTTTACCTCCTGTGTCTCGCCGTGTTGTCCTGCACAACCCAGTTACCCCTTTTCTCCTTTACCTACAAACCCTGGTGTGGCCTACCCCTCCTGTGATCAAACCCTAGGGCGCCTGTAACCTTACTCTATCTCCAGTCCTGTGTAAATCCCACTCAGTCTACCAGGGCTGCTGTGCCTTCAATTTTTAAAAAAATTATTGTCCACAGGAATTTTCTGCACAGAGAGACTCCTTTTAAAAGACATTTTAGAGATTTATTACTTTTTTAAATGGCTCATTTTAAGAATATAATTTAGGTAGTTGCACTATTATAAGTCTTTATCAATGTGGTCAAACCTTTTAAATGTATTATTATATATATGTTCTATATATTTTTTAAAACACTGGGTGAATACTTCTTTTTACCTTTTGGGCAAACAAACCAGGATTTTTTTTTTTTTTTTTTTTTGGACCTACTGATTAAGGATTATTGTACATACTCTTGTGAATATTGATACTTTTATACTTTTTGGCAGCTCAGATGTAAATAAAATGTATAGCAAATTTCTTAATCATTTGCAATTTCAAAACTTTTTTTCCCCTTTTGCAAACGTGGTACATTTGTCTTTCTT
This sequence comes from Rhamphochromis sp. 'chilingali', assembly GCF_963969265.1. Classification (NCBI taxonomy): domain Eukaryota; kingdom Metazoa; phylum Chordata; class Actinopteri; order Cichliformes; family Cichlidae; genus Rhamphochromis; species Rhamphochromis sp. 'chilingali'. The sequence goes on along the minus strand of NC_137947.1, from coordinate 14,583,624 downwards.
TGTTTTTCTTGGTTTAAATCAAAGCAATGAACAAAACACAGTCACTTATGTCTTATTCAACCAATATAACTGTGATCGGATGAGTGGATGGCCTTGGATCCTCATATTAATCTATGAAACATCTAGACCCATAATTTTGGAAATAAATAGATTAATTTAGTTTGGATTTAAGTACTGCACACTAAATTTGAATTACGCATCTGCAATGTAACTATGCAGAAGTAAAAATGCTATCTTATTATAATATGTGCTGTGCTTCACTGCTTTGCAATCTTTTTCAAATAGATGCCAAAAACAGATGTATTTTTCTTTGTCTTTAACAAAGAGTACTGTCAAGAATAATCATTGGAAGTTTGAGGTTTTTACCACAGTGTCGGCATTCTTTACAAATGTAGTTGATAAAGTTCCTTTTCAATACACTTTTCAGCTTTGCTCAAATCCTGTTCTTGAGATGGTACACGATCAGCTGTATCATTTTGTTTTTAAACTGAAAAAAGTGGACCAGGGAAATTGGTTCAAATGTTGGTTTTAATGTTTTTAGCTGTTTTCTGATCAAACTGCACAAAACAGATCTCAAATAGGTGGTGAGCCTGGGGATTTGGATGACTTTCTAACCACTGATCAATAAAATGAGTGCAACACTAAACGATATGTTTGTTTTTCCTTTAATTTCATTAGTCACCCTGTATAATTCAGATTACAATTTAATATTTTCTTTTTTTTTTTTTTTTTTAATTGAAATACATTTGGTGGGATCCATCTCCCTGTCCGAAAATAATATATTTTCAAAGTAAGCTTAGAGTGGACCCGTCTCATTCTTGGCCCTTTCACGCTTGTTCTGTCTGTCCGGAAGTGCATGATATTTCTGTAATGCTTTGCAGGCATGACTTGTTTATCCTGCATGTGCTGCATGTTGTTTTGCTGCTGGCATGCTTCCACTTCAATGCATATATGTTTTAAAACGTTTAAGGGAATGCTGAATCATCATGTAACACAAAGTCAGGTAAACTTGGGGGGATATCAGCCTGTCTAGTTTATACACTAGTCTAAGATTTATAAACTACTTTGAATCCATTTCATACTTTGGTTCAAATGAAAGTGACGTCAGATGACCTGGAGAGGCAACAAGAATATAACCCCCATTAGGTAATGTCTTTGTAGGTGGTGGCCACAGATCATTTCTCTCCTTATCCCCACTGGACCGATGTTTCTTCAGTTTTGCTTTCTGTGAATGCCCTCACCATGACGGATAGCGTGATATGGTACCTGCAGCCCAGTCATGGTGCACAGATAGACCAGCTCTTCCAGGATGGCATATACGTTGCAAGAAGGTTTAGTGTGTCTCCTGGCACAATCTCAACACCGTAGAAGAGGCAACAGAAGACAACCTATATACAAGAACACCTGGACAGGGGCCATGGAAGGGATCAACCCAGCAGCAAGACCGGTATCTACTCGTACAAGAAGAGGACAGCTTCACGGTCTCTTCACGTTGCACAGGTCCTTGTACAGTGACAAGGACACTAGAAAAAAGCACATCTAGAGAAAAATCAGTCAGGAGGGTAAAGAGTGTCTCTGGTGTCCCTCAAGGGTCAGTGCTGGGACCATTTACGATTTATCTCCTCTGTCCAGAGACAGACTTTCATCATTTTGGTGTACAGTTTCATTTTTATATCGATGACTCTTTTTCTACAAAACCAAGAACCTCTCTTTCCTCCCCCTTTTCTTATCTCCATTACCTCAATCAGACCAAACTCAGTGACAATAAAATGCAAGTTTTTACAAAATTACGCCCTTTTATTGTCTCTATAGATGGATGTCAGGTCCACAGTGTCAAAAGTCTTGGAATCATCTTGGACAATACTCTCTCCTCTACTGCCCACATCAGTAATGCCTAATTTCACCTATGTAGCATTTCTAGACTACACCCTTTTCTCTCTGAACACAGCACACAAGTCCCCCCCCCCCAAAACCTCTCCTTAATCCATTTCAAATGGTACAGAACTCAGCATGAGTCATCACCCTCATCGAGTCTATTACACCTATTCATATCCAGCTTCACTGACTCCCTATTCCTCAGTGTATCCAGTACAAGATTTCTCTTCTTACTTTTCTCCTCCTTTCCAAGGCACTTAGCACTCCTGTAACTTTTAGACCTCACTCCTCACATCCCTTCCAGCAGCTTCAGCTGCTCTTCTGATTGCTGCTCACTTCAGGCATCATGGGTGCCTTTAACTTTGCTGCACCTTTGCATCTGATTGCCACTTCACCTTTGTCAGCTAGACTCTATGACGTAATTCAAATCGAAACTCAAAAACAATAACTATTTTGTTTTATGTTTTAAGTTCATATTATTTGTGTCTTTAAGTGTCTTTCACGGTCGTTCATGTTTTAATATTTTGTTATAAGGTGACCTTGAGTGCTTTGAACAGCACCAAAAAAATGGATGTATAATTATTGTTATTAGGGGGAGAGCAATAGTCTGTGGACAGCACATATGGATCTGCCATGGCCTGCAAAACCATCCTCTTTTTCGAGGTGTTGTCCTGTTTTTGGCTCTTGAGTATAGCTGTTGTCACTTTCATTTGCACCAACGGAGGTGAAAGAGATTCACAATGGTTTGTTTCCTAATTAAATAGATTGACATCCCTGAAGTTTGACTGACTTCATGCTATATTGAGATGACAAAGTGTTGTCTTAATTTATTTTGAGCAGTGTATATACAGTATATATAGTGTTCTCCAGTCCACACCCAAACACAGTGAAACTGGAGCTACAGATCAAAGGGGCACACGTATGTATTGATCTGTTATCTTAGTTCGAGGCATCAAAAAGTAAGCTAGTACTCATGCACTTTTAAATTGGATCAAACATTTAAAGACAAGTGTACTAGCCTTGGTACTGAAAGAAGTTTAAATCTTTTTTTGTGAGTTATTAAAAAGCTTTCACTGACCTGTTTGTATTGATACATTTAGCACTGCCTCAAGTGACCTTCTACTGTTTTAAAGTATGGGCTCCATAAGTGAGACCAATGTGTTTAAAGCATGTCATCATTCTTTATTCCTTCTTTGCCTTGCTTCAGTCATACAGTCATGGGAAGGAAAAATTGTGGCAAAAATTAGAGAAAGAAAGATGAATTCAGCTTTTGTCTTTGTGGCTCTTCAGAGCTTTAAAACTATGTAAGGGGAAAGGTACTGCAGTAGGATACTGACTGTTTTGATGTACTGTGGTGCACAAAATCCTAATGGTCTCTCCTAGCAAGTATTAACATTGTCCCAGGACCAGAATGGCAACCACGTTGGTCCTTTGCTACAGACAACTGTACATTTGCATTCAAGGTTTACTTAACCCTGAGCCATCATTGTCATTAGATCGTTTCTACAAAACATCTCATTGACTTTCAAATTTTCAGCAGCAGGCACTGTCTTCTGACCAACTCCAGGAGTGTAGAAATCCTCATACTAACCAGCCCCTCAGGACCACTTCAAAAACCTGGGTCATCCCAGGCTTCAGCTGGGTGGCAAGCAGAGAGCGTCTACAGGAGGAATCTCAGGTGCTGCCACCCAGTGACAGTGTGTGCAGTCGCTTCACAGAGGAGGACGGAAAGGAAATGAAACAACCCGAGGAGGTTTGTTGTCCAGCCTAGATATCTCAATCAGATGATATTGCTTAATTTGTTATCTCTTAAAGCTTCTCTGCTCCCCTTCTTCACCAATTAAAGATTTTACATCCTGTGCCAAGAAACTTTTGTAACTGGAGATTTCATTCTTCTAATAATCAGTGTCTTTCATAAGCCCAGTGAATAAAATTTAAATGTTGTCATCTATATATGTCACAGAAAGCCAGTAAAACCATGAAATTATTTCTTATCACCAGGCTGGTGCGGGCGAGCTGTCAGAGTGTGATGCCTTACCTCGTCTGTTTCGCCACCAGAGAGTTGAAACCCAAGAGTGCAGGAAATTTCAGCATCACAAAGCTCTTATTAAAGTGGGCTCTTTTCCCCATGGAGACCCCGTCCACAGCATAAACATCCCATCAATCACAGTGCATCAGAAATCTTCTGTGGTGACCGAGAAGTCCCTTCTTCAGGAATCATTCATCTCCCAAGTGCCATTAAGAGTAACTTCAGTCTTTCTTAAATGTCACATTGCATCTGCAGGATTACTGTAGTCACTGCAGAGAAGTGTGTTCATTCTGTTAAATTGTTACTAATTGATTTTAAATATACCAGGGAGTGTTGCTCCATCAGGCCTCAAATTACAGGATTTTAGCCTTTTAGCTCTAACAAAACTATTTCCTTTAGTTACAGATCAAAGTGTCTGGTCAGAGGGGTAGTTTGGGAATCAGCATAGCTGGTGGAAAGGGCTCACTGCCTTACAAAGATCACGATGAGGTGAGTGCTGGTGGAGAAGCGTCGGGTATTGCTCAATCTCTTGCAACACTACATTTATAGCGCATCGTTTGGCTGCCTGACTGAAGATGATGAGAAGCAGCTGCCGAGGTTCTCATGGATTTGCTGGTTTTAGTCAAACTCATATAGATCTGTGTGCAACTTGAAGAGATTACCCAGTCACAAAAGGCTTTTGTTACATACTTAAACAATAATTTCATCCAAGGTTATTGTGTCTGTTTCTTTTCAGGGCATTTTTATTTCCAGAGTAACTGCAGGGGGGCCATCTGAAAAGGCTGGAATCCATGTTGGAGACAGACTGCTGGAGGTATTTGTAATAATTATTAATAACTTCTGATTTAATCAATATGTGCAAAGGTCTTGAGCCACCTCTCATTTCTTTATATTTTGCTTCCAAGCAGCCTTTTTAAAAGTGGTCAAGCAATAATTCTCCAGGCTTTCTGAAGGTCTTTTCAAAGTTTTTCTTTCCCACATTTTCAGCCCTGTACCTGAACATTTTCAGTTGTCACACACACACACACACACACACACACACACACACACACACACACACACACACACACACACACACACACACACACACACACACACACACACACACACTTCTTTAGTTGATTCTACAAAAAAATGTCCAAAATTATAGTATATAAGTATTTTGGCATATCTCTGTATGTTGTCTGACAGTCGTGTCCTTAAGAAATAGGAATAATCCAGCTAAGAAGATGGATCTGGTCCTTCAGTTGATCCATCCAAAGTTCACTGAAGCATATCAGTGAATGGATGGCTGTGAAAAAGCCATTCCTAAGGAACATTCGGCTCCTTCAAACGCTTGGAGAACTATTCCTGAAGACTACTTAAAGACATGAAGAGATAAGCTTGCCTAAGAAATTTCAGACTCCTTTGAAGATTAAAGGTACATGCCAAATATTTTGATTTAATTTTTACCTTTAATATGGCAGAGTACCGTATTTACAAGTTTCAGTAAATTGCTACACCTTTTTCTCATTTTCCTATAGCCAATTATAAAGAAAGCAGTGTTGGCTCAAGACATGTAAGGGTGCGGTATGTGCAAGTTTGTGAAATGTGAGTGAATTTAAATAACACACAGAGATAAAACTCAGGTACTTCCCATTGATGTTCCTCTTCTGACCAGTGGAGGGCATCATAAGACTAACAGAGGAGACAATCACTGCTGTGAGAAACAGAAAACCGCAATTAAGAAGTGAATATCTACCTTTAGACATGCTATTTCAGTACTTATGGTGTGTGTGTGTGTGTGTGTGTGTGTGTGTGTGTGTGTGTGTGTGTGTGTGTGTGTGTGTGTGTATGTGACTCCTCTGACTCATGCTCCTAGTTTCATTGCTCCTCAAAGTGTAATGTGACTATCACCCTCCCAGGTCAATGGCATCAGCATGCAGGGGGCGACCCACCACGAAGCGGTCAGCGCCCTCAGGAATGCTGGGAGTTGCATCAAGATGAAAGTGCTCAGAGAGAGGCTTCTACCTCGAGTGGTGCGTGACCTGGATGTGTCTCAGGATCCTCGGGACGTGGCTGGACGGCAGCTGTGCAGCCAGCACGGCGGAGGCCAGAGTAAACAGCTCAAGCTGCAGAGCGCAGAAGACTGTGTATCCAAGAAGATTGAGGCGGTTGTGTGCAATGGCAACGGCATTGTGGGTGGTTTACAAATATATATTATATAGCGTACAAAACGCACTTTTTCCCCACCTGCCATGTGTGGATTGAACCTTCAGGAAACAGCACTCCTTGAGTAATTCCTTTGCACCTCTTCCCAATTTGCTCTGTTTCTCTTGTTTCAGTCTGATTTGGAGAGTGATCTGAAAAGGACTGTGTCTGAGCTGGTGGCGGAGGCTTTAACAAAAAACGATTTCCTAGCAGGGGGGAAACAGACGATGACAGTAAGCAGATTTCTTATCCTTCCTTCTGAAATAAAGCCTATTGTTATTATTTTTCAGGGAAATCTTAGTGTCTTGAGACACATCAGGAAAAGCTGAAACTGCCCCACAAGTAAAAATATTGTATTAACAAAAACATCACAAGAAAAATAAATTTTTTTCAGTAATGTCTTAATGACAAATGACAAAATCTTTTGTGGAAAAACTAAATACATGACCGGCCTTAGACACTAGTTTTGTGCTCTTAGGAGAAATGGCTTTTTTGTCCTTATTTTTTATCATAAACACAGAGGTCACATTCTAGTAATGCATCTGGTCTCCATCCTGTTGAAAGCTTCATTTGATTTTAACTGTCACGCAGATGGACTTACATTATATTCAATCACTCTTTGATAAGAGGCAGCTTACTATGTGCAAGCTGCCCAGTCGCAGAAGCAGCCAAACAACCTCCCAAACCATCAAATTTCCACTGTTCTGAGCTTCTCAGTCGTTAGAACTTTTCTTATGAAAAGCTGTTTTTTTATCTGCTGAGAGCACGTCTGCTGCTACCGTGGCTGCTTAATTTGCCTGTTCTGGTCAGACATACTCATTAGTAAGCTAATATTTCTGCTCTGTTGCTCTTTTTGTACAGCAAAGGCTTCTTCCTTGTGTGCCTGCAACACATTTTCTTTAAATTGTAGCGCGATGGTTGCAAGACTTACCTGCAGATCTTGGAGGCTTCCTTTTGCAACTAGAGACTGTGTGTGTGAGCTGAATGTCTTAGGGCAAACTATCTTGGCAATATTAGCAGTCATTAAAAAACTGCATCCCTTGTTGATGATGTTTTTTCATTGTGTAAAGACTTTCAAACAAATTGACTTGCCAGATGTCTGCACAACCATGAAGGCTTTGGGGAAAATGCTTAACATTTGGCATAATGTCACCAAACACTTCAACAGAAAGCAGAATGCAAGAATCGGAGAAACCATATTCCACCTGTCTCTCACTAAGGTAGTGCTGATATTGGACACCTAATTTGGAACTCCTGACTCTAATCTTAATGGATTTGAGGATGTGCACTTAAATAAACCTTTGATTGGATTTTTTTCAGTTGGCTTTTGCTCAAAATTATTGCTTCGTGTTTATGAGAGCCAAGAATAAATTTTTAGTGTACTTTCTCAATTAAAAACAAGCAAACAAATAATAAGAAAATGGTTGCAGGGTGTAAATATTTTATGTCTTGGCCGTGAGTAAGTCTCAGTCAATTGATCAAGTAAAAAATGGGACATCATCATTTTTCCACCTGAGTTTAAAAGAATGTCCTGTCTTCTGGAGTAGTAGATACTACTATTCTTCTGAGACTTCAGCGTCTTCACATCATATCACCTGATAGCTTGCCTCTTTCCTTACTCCATCTTGTTTCCTTCTCTAACAATCATGTGGCAGATCCCCCGGATCATCCTCACTCATCCCTCTACCTCAGATGAAGATGTGGAGCTCTTGACACAAAGCCCCTGCAGAGAACTGCTACGTGACTTTGAGTGTCCTGGCAAATGAGTGCACGCTGACCGCTGTGACAGTGCTTTCTGTCTGCCCTGACCACAGATTGGTGCTGCAGAGATGCAGGACACAGACTGTTACTCTCCAGCTATTTGCTTTATTTCAGTACTGAAGCTTCACTGATGTTACTGTGTAGTCTAGGTTTGAAACAGACTGTTGGATTGTGGTTTTTACTGTCACTGCAAAGCTTGTTTGCCTGTCAGTTTCAACTGCTGCTGATAGTGTTTAATATTTTTAAAGCTTTAAATGCTTATTAGAAATGTTTGTTTTTTTCGTGCAAAGCTGAATTAAGACGACTGTACAGCTCTGCAAAGTCCACATAAAATACAGGTTGGAATGTCAAATGTGATCACTTAAACAGCGAATGATTGCTGGATACCTCTGCTTCACACCACGGAGTGTAAGTAATGGACGGAGAGGCACACAGTGTCTCCGCCCATGACAGTGTGAAGCCCTTAAACCTTTTATAGCCCACGTTGTGATAAATTGCTACATGGATGAACAGAGTGCACAGCAGGGAGTCTGAATCCCACAGAGACCTGAGACTGACTGAACTCCGCTTCTCATCTTCACACACCTGCTGTATGAGCAAAACGCACACTTGTGAGATTATACGCAGAGCTGAGGGAGAGAACGGACACATCGCAGGAGGAATCTGCAATCTCGCTTCCACAGCCCTACAATGTTCGGACCGTAAATGCATAATTACATCGTGTTACTTTCTCAATAAAAAGCAGCAATATCAATATTCCAAGAGGCTTTTATCTGAGTCGCAGGAGGCGTGTTTACTTGTGCAAATGTAAGATTGCACAATGCTTCTGTTTCTGTTTTCACTCTTCCTTTGCTCACAAAAAATTGTCTGCTTCTTTAACATATGGTAGTGATGACTCCTGGGTGATATTCCTTTAGGGATACAACCTGTTTGGAAAGCACACCCAGTGTGCGAAATTCAATTCAGAGTCTATTGAAACTGTCTCAAGAGGCGTTTGTTTAAATTCGCAGAAGGAGATGAGGAGGATGAACATGGATTTGGAGGACTAGATAATAAACTGTGAATCTGGGACGATTGTCACAGTGCATATGTTTTCATAAGTGCCTTTACTGTAGGAAACAAATTCCTTTGACAATGTCAGATTTACTGCAGTGATTTTTAGTCTTCAGATAATGAAAAACTTTAGGTTTACGTGATTCAGGATAGCTTTGAACCTTGGAGAGTTATTTCTTATTTTAGCCTTATGTATACCGTATATATATATATAGGTATATTATATACTTATTGCTTTCATAACAGGCACATATTACCTAACTGCAGACTTGTTGCCTTGCAGGCTATGTCTAAAGACACATCTTTGCAGTTAATATAGTCATATTAGTTATATTAGTTCTTATTAGTTGAATTAGCTGGCAAGCTTTTTCCGATATATTTTGCCAACAATTATCATTTTGACAGCAAAAATAACATTTCTGGATAAAAATGACATACTAATTGCCCATTTTAACCCAAGTCTTGAGGTTTAACTTTGTCAAACTATGTTCATCACTTGACCATAAGGCAAAACAAAATAATCTGAAATGCATTAGTTTTAAAAATGCATAAACATTTTTGAATATTAAACTTCCAAAATATGTCCATACATTTTGAGAAACACAATCAAACTATGGCGTTATTTTTCTGCCACTATTCTGAGCGCATGTAAAAAAATTTTTGCAGGTGCAAGTGTTGCATTTTGAGAAGAAATTTATTTTGAGCGAAGAAAAGCTAAATTTGAGTGAACGAAATTAATTGCTGCAGGCAAAAAATGTTTTTCAGTGTTTGCTATTGTCCATACACACACACAATAGCAGCCCCTATCGCTCAGTTTTTGCATTGGCGCTTGCTCGCAATGTGTTGCTTGCGCTCTCAATACTTCTGCCCGTGAGCGTTCAACTCTTTCTGTACACCGTTATATTTGTGCCACAAAACCAATCATTCACAGACTTACGGAAGAGGATTAGGGCCACTGGAAAAAAAATCAGAGAAAAAAGTCAGAATTCTGACTTTTTTCTCAGAATTCTGAAAAAAAATAATTTTGATGAAAAAGTCAGAATTCTGAGAAAAAAAGTCAGAATTCTGACTTTAATCTCAGAATTCTGACTTTTTTCTCAGAATTCTGTCCATCATTAGCACACGTGGAAGCTTTTTGCAGGGAAGACCTTTTTGCTTGTGTTTCAACTATTGTGCCGTCATAATCAGCGTCCCTTAGTGGCTTCAAGAGAAGAAGAATCCAGTGCTGTTTGTTTGGATTAGCCATGATTTTTTAAATTTCCTTTACTATTTATCTCCTCCACATAGTGCAAACGACTGCAACCACTAACACAAGCTTGAAGATGTTCACTGTCGTCAAGAACAATAACTGTGTCTGAAGCAAAACTGCAGCCGTGCGTTCGTGTCTGTTTGAGGGAGAAAATGTAGTTGTGGAGACTCCATCTGTAGCAGGAACTACTGAAAAAAAGCAGTTTTGAGTATTTTGCAGGCAGATCAGAGTCTTGAAAGGCGCAGGTGTATGGTTGACACCAAATAAGGAGATAGCATTCAGGGGTACACGAGGTTTGACATCTGAGAGCTGAGTTAATGTAATCATGTAATGCAGTAATGACTATGATGACAGCATTATGTCAAGATAATTGCTAATTCAAATGCTGATTTGCTGTAAGTGGATTAGACACACATCTCTGCTGATGTTCACTTATGCCACCCAAATCGATGTGTCACTACACTCGTAAGAAAATCTCCTCAAAGATGAAAGCTAAGAGTCATGCTTCCTGCCTACATGTGACTCTCCCCCACACCCTCTTATGATGGATGCCAGATGTCAGGTGAAACACGATCACATTTATCGTTCGAGGCTGTAATTTAAAAGTTGAAGCTATCAAGATTTACCACTCAAAATGCATTTCGGGCACTTGTCGAATACTTATCACGATAAAAGAAAATGCCGATATTTCTGAGAGTATACAACAGTTTGAGTAAAATAGAAAGGAAGAGGAAGCAGGGTTGGAGTACGCTTTATCTTAATGTGTTTTTCTCTGCCGTAGACAGGCAGGAAGAGGGAGACAGCAGGGTGGAAATGGACAAGAACAGCTGTGACAGGAATGAAGAATGTAGTGTACGTAAAGGATTAGCATCCACTTCAGAGGTCTGTTTTCACTCACTGATAAGGGAGCCGGGAGGTCGATGTTGCAACAGGGTAATGAATTCTGTTTCTGCTTGATATCTCATTATTGCAAATGTCACATTGGTCTGCTGGCTTACAGGACTCTAGGTTATCTGGACACTGTAAATGATCATCTGATATTATATAGAATTTTTATTTAAAAGTATATAATTGTTGTTCATTCCAAAAAATGACAGTAATTTTATAATGCTGTCCTCGGTGCACCAAACTGCTGCATTCTTGGTGGTTACACGTGAAAATAGGACAAAGGCGCTATTATTCAGTGTTCTCTGCTAATACAAAAGCTTTGCCAAACAACAACAAAACGTTCAGAAACGCCTTCCTTTGAATCTTTTTTTTTTCTAAGACACATACTTTTCACAGAATAATCCATTTCACATTCATCTCTTTTTGTTGTAATCTGGCCTCTGTCAGACAATATACTTTTGTATATTCCAAGGAGCTTGCAAAGAAAAGCGTCAGTTCTGAACTGAAGAAGCTTCTCGGATGAGAAGTGAAAAGTCCAGACGCCTTTCATTGCAAGCTCCTTTGACTACGATGACCTGGATGACTGAGAACCTTCACAGACATACTTTTTTATATGTGTAACAGATGATGTCTGCTTCACCCATCAGCCCTCCAACCATCCACTTCAACTCCACACGCACACACACCCACAAAACTGACTTGTCCTTATAAGATAATCTTTATTAGTCCCATTTGTGGGAAATTTGCATGCATGGGAAACACAGAAACATGCCAAGGAAAATCCACAGAGGATCACACACGATGAAAGACTATAAGGGACTTTAAGGGTTCAAGAAACTGATGAGTGATGGGAGAGAGGAGGGGGAGGACTACAGGTGAGCACATTTAACAACAGACGATAAGAAGAAACACCAACACAGGAAAGGAAACAAACCTTTCAAAAGCCAGACATGAATACTAACACTTATCAAGGAATCGGAGAGGGGCCAAGGCATAAATATGGAAATGAGACAGAGGGTTGCACAGTGAAATACTAGGAAACAAACACTTATACAAATTACAATAGACACAAGCTAAAACAAAAGATAATGTAAAACCTATTTAATTCAGTTCTATTGATTTTGGTACTTTATATTCTAAGGTAAATGCCTTGCAATCATACAACAATCAGAAGCAAACACTTGGGCCATCCTCAGCTACCAGTTGGGTGTGAAGCTCTAAAACAATAAAAGTAAGAAAAATACTGAAAGAAAGCTCCCACTCAGGACAGTTTCTTTTGTGTGTCTGACTGTGAAGCAGTAATTTTAGTAACAGTAATGCGATTACTGAATTTTTTGAAAAGTAATGCTTTCTAAAACCGTGTTACGGACAAAGTAGTATTATTACAGTGGAACTGTAAAGATTTGTGGGTGACAACCGGATCAACTCAACTGAGTTGTGAGAAATGTGAGGAAAAAGAGAGAGTTTATTTTAAAAGAAAGTCAAAAGCAAAATGAAACAGTTGTGGCTATTTTTCTCCCGTGTGTGTGCTGCTCCTGTTGTGAACATTGTTACCACTGCCCAGCAGGCAGATTGCTGTCTGCAAGCTATTTGTGGCTATTATGTGTCTATAAAAGGAAATCTGCAGGGTGATACACACACCAAGAGTAATACACTTTGAACTTCATGAGAGGAGCTGAAAAGTGGGCATCCTGCTTTCCATATCTACTTTGATTTCCATGTGAAGTCATTTATTAAGTCTGGACTCAAGAGAAACTTCTGGATGGGGAGACATTTGAGACCGAAATGGACAGTTTAAATCTGAGTACGGGAGAGGTAAGATGGTTTGGAAATATATATACTTTTTTCTCTTGAAGACATTTAAACTTCTTCTTGGGTAATTGCTATAAAGCTGAAGTGATGCGACTGACCCGCCTTTGCCTTCTTTTGACTTTTGTACTTCCAGTGGAGCTAGTTTAAAATGACGTTTTTAGAAGAATATTTCCCTCAAGGCTATTTTCCTGCTAGAAAAAGGAAACCAGGAATTTAATTTGAATGCATTAACACTATTCTGTCTAAACAACACTCTCTCTGTGCTCTCTACCAGCCATCACCACCCTCCAGGCTTACACACATAAACACTTAGACGCAGTTTATTTTCAGTGGTCCGGTGACTAACGGTTGCCACATTTTCACTCAGAGTAATTTCTCAGTGATTTAATGCTAACTTTTACTACAACAGAACTATAACTTACAAGAATAGAACTTATAGTAATGCTAATATATAGCTGGAACTTTATATATGACTTTTATTAGCTACAGTATCACTAAACTTTCATTTTTCTCTACATGCCTTTTTATCCATGTACATGTTGCCCTAAAATTTTCAGGCGTTAACTGAAATGCCTTTACATGCTTTGCTGTTGTTATTGTATGAGATATGTAATGATAATATTTGTTTATAATCTTGAGCAACAGCCTAGTGAGCTCTGAAGCAGCTGGCTGTGAGCTATATTTGCACAGACTACGCTGGAGGGGTTGTGTGTTTGCTGTAATTAAACTCTTTGCTTAGTGGCACACCCAACTCCTTATGCATGTGCTGTGGCGCAGCATGTACTGCTTTGATATGGATTTTAGCATCTGTGGAACACAGCAGTCTGGGCTTTACAGCTGTAATTATGGAAATTAACTGAGCACTGTGAATAACAAGGACTGATAACAATATGTGAGAAGTTAACTCTAAATTTTTAGATATTAAAGAAAAAAATGCAAAAAGTGCACAATATTGAGGATATTAAAACTGTGATAATGTTGAAGAAGCATAACATCCTTGGCATTCATTCATAATGCTGAGATTGCTCAAAACAGAGTTTTCATTTTGCAGGAGGTCACTTTATGGGAGTCCCTGAAGGCTCCCACACAGGGTGGTCTCCTTCAGGAGATGATTTAATGCAGCTTTTATAAGGTCTTTGGGACGGGTTTGACAGACCACAAGACATAACTGAGTGATGGCACTCGCACACAGTGAGGACACACGCAGCACACTAAGCCAGTGGTGGCTGGAAATGTGATCCATGAGGACATCATGACCTCAGCAACACTCAAACATTCACGAGGGCTTCGCCAGGCAAGTAGGAAATGCCTGTTTTAACCTTTCACCATGTAAACTTACTCTGCTATGACTACAGAGGACTCACAAACAAGGGGGTTTCATAATAACACAAGTACATAAACAAGTTAATGTGATGACGCAGGATTATTTTAGCCTGAGAATTTATCCAGGTTGTTTATAAAAAGCTGATTAGTGGCACGTTGGATATAACTGAACCTCCTCACGGCCACAGAAGTCTAAGATGTCACAAAACTCAAAACAAAATTATTGTTGTTGTTTTAATGGTAAATTGCACTTAAAATTGGACTAGGTACTGACAGTGTTAAACTTAACCTTAATATTGTTTCTGGTAAATATGAAAAAAAATCATCAAATGCCACTATTGATAACTATTTTTACACACACACACACACACACACACGCAAATTGAGAACCTTGTTTTATTGCAGTTTAAATAAATATTTCCCTCTCTCTGCTCTTACTGCATACAATTCATCATTTGCTAGTTCCACAGCTTCTGTATTCACTAAACATGCAGCCTAAATATGATCAGAAGCATTTTCTCCAAGACACCCCCCCAAATAAAATGTTATGTAATCATTTATTCAGTTTCCTTATTAATTATTTATGCATAACACCCACCAAAACAGAGGGCATCGCACCAGGAAGTGTTGTTCCAGCAAAGTTATACTACTATATATGCATATATAATTTTTACCTAATATATAGTGCTGATAAATGGTCAAAGAGTTTTTAAAATTTTAACAACAGCTTATCAAGCTTAAACGTGCTGCTGTTGTTCAGCTGCTGGTTTTCTCTTTCTGGTGCGAAGTGGGCAATAAACAAACAAGAGAGACGGACTCACGACAGAAAAGCCGATCAGCTGATCATTAATCAGTTTTGTGATTGAAGTAGCAGCAGGAGAGGGAGGGAGAGAGAAGAGGCACTCGCACCATATATGGTTCGATCCCAGGCTGCCTCCTGGTTGCATGCCAAATATCCTTGGGCAAGATACTAACCCCATGTTTGCCTACTGGTGGTGGTCAGAGGGCCCGGTGGCGCCTGTGTCCGGCAGCCTCGCCTCTGTCAGTGCGCCCCAGGGCAGCTGTGGCTACAATGTAGCTTGCCATCACCAGTGTGTGAATGTGTGTGTGGATGGGTGAATGACTGAATGTAGTGTAAAGCGCTTTGGGGTCCTATGGACTAGAAAAGCGCTATACAAATGCAGGCCATTTACCATTTACCATGGTTGTTAAGCTTAACGCTGGAATGCTTTACAAACATTCAGAGATGAACTTACACACCTTGCAAGTTTTGTGAGGTACTTTTTTGATATTTAATGGTTCGGATTACATTTTTTATTTCTTTCTGATATCCGATCCAGTAATTTAGGTCAGTATTGGACCGATACCGATACGTAATATCGGATCAGTCCATCCCTAGTATATATCATATGTTTCTAATGGACTCTAGTTGGTTCGTGTAAACTGGGAGTCTTCCTCACACACTAAGGTCAACTATTCTGTGCTGGGACCAGTTCTGTTTACATTATGCATGCTTATGTTAGGTAGTATTATTAAAAGAATAGCATACATTTTCATTGCTATGTAGATGATAGATAATACCCAGATTTATGTATAAAGACAGCTGACATACACCAGTTATTTAAACTGCAGGACTGTCTTAAAGACATGAAGGCCTCTCATTTCCTGCTTTTATAATTCAGCCCTAATTTTTTTTTAGAAACATAGTGTCTAACCTAATACTCCATTAACACTGTGAGGAATCTTCGAGTCACTTCTGACCAGGATATGTCATTCAATGTGCATATTTACTACAAATACGAAGAACTGCTTTCTTACTGTGCAATATCTCTAAAATTAGAAACATCCTGTCTCAAAGTGATGCTGAAAAACTAGTACTACTACTATTACTAGATACTGGTTACTATTACTTATAGGCTGGACTACTCTCATTCCTTATTTTCAGGTTGTCTTAGTTGATCCAGAATATGGTGAGAGAACTGACAGGGACTAGATTGACAAAGCATATATATCCCGTACTGGCTTCTCTTCATTGGATCCCTTTTAAATTCAGAATAGAATTTGAAATCCTCCTTCTCATATATAAAGTCTTGTATAATCAGGACGTTGTCTTAAAGACCTCATAGTACCATATCACCTAATTGAGTGCTTTGCTCTCAAACTGGTGGTTAACTTGTGGTTCATACGGTAGAATAAAATAGAATGAGAGGCAGCGCCTTCAACTTTCAGGACCATCTTCAGTGTAACCAGCTCCCAATATGGATTTGCACATCCTCCTCTAAGATCAGGCTTAAAAATTTCCTTTTTTTAAATAAAACTTGATAAAGTGCTGGATCAGGTAACCCTGAACCACTTAGTTATGCTGCAACAGGCCTAAAGTGCTGGAGGCTTCCTATGACACACTAAACACTTCTCCTTCACCCACCTCTTTTCACACTCCACAGTATTTGTTTATACAGCACTTTGCATGTAATCATTAGTTATTATTAACCTCCTCCACAGGGTCAAAGTCTAATAAGATATTTTTGAAGAAAGAAAGAAAAAACCTGTAGCTGAAGTCTTTATTTCCTGTAAGGAATTCAAACATCACACCTACTTACATTCCACTGTTTGCAATACACATCTACGTGACATACAATATAAATGAAATGATATCCTGAATAAGGGAATGCAGTTTTACATTTAACATGAATAAGAAATCTTGTTTTGTAACTATCTGAGTAAATATTCTATCCAAGCTCCTTTATAAAGTAGTTTGGCTCATTCTCCGAACACTGAAGAGCAAAGGTTTTGTGATCCATTTTTAGCACTGCCTCAAATATCTGCTACAATAACCTCCACTGATTAGGCAAGACGCTTCAGCGGCCTCGCTCTTCAGCTTGCTGTTTGCAGCTGACCCCACCACACTGAGCAGCATATTTTGGTAGTGCCATGTTAATCATTTTGCCTCTCTATATCATTTATGCTAAGCTTAGCACAAGAGTGATATGTCATTTAACTCTTGACAGAAAAGTCTATTTACTCTCGTATCTCTTTACAAAGCAGTAAAAATGAACGTTGGACGGCTCCACAGCTTTATTACTGTTTTAATATCCTGCTAAACTTTAAGCTTAACCTTCAAAAGAAGTGTCTGTGTCCTCCAGCGTGGATTCCAGGAGGACTTTTGCAGAATCTGTGACATTTCCATGACCAGCTGGTCCACCAAAGAACTTGCACTTAACAGCATTTCTAGCTGATACACTGTGGTATTTGTTTTGATGATAATCCCGTTTAGTGCATTCCCCTTCAGTGTTTTTCTCTCTGATGACACTGACATTTTGACAAGCACCTTCTTGTTTCTTGTTGTTGTCATGGCTCTGTTGTTGTTCAAGTTTTAGTTCTCTTGATAGATGCAGCTGCTGTTGTGAAATGGTAAATATCATCAGGATAACAGTGATGAGCTGATCACTTATATAGCAGGAACAATAAAAACAATGCCACTTGATTCTGTTTGGCTTCTTTCTTTCTTTCTTAGTTTTGCATTCATTTCTTTTTTCTATTATCTCCGTATCTCATCAGAGCTGTGGTGAGTGAACACAGAGCCAGACCTTGTGAGTTACTAAATTATTTAACCGGCTTCTTTCGATGTAGTTTCTTTAAAAAAAATACATAAAATATGAGTGAAACAGCCCAGTGCGCGCATGTCAGTGTGGCCAATTGAATTTTAAGGCTTATTACCATTCTAACTACAGAGTTATATAAAGACTTATCTAGACTGTAAAAAGAAGCAAAGAAAAAAACCTTTAAAAGAATAAATACAATCGTAAAAGGTAACATTTTTAATCTATT
Source organism: Rhamphochromis sp. 'chilingali' (assembly GCF_963969265.1). Lineage (NCBI taxonomy): Eukaryota > Metazoa > Chordata > Actinopteri > Cichliformes > Cichlidae > Rhamphochromis > Rhamphochromis sp. 'chilingali'. The sequence goes on along the minus strand of NC_137947.1, from coordinate 14,565,616 downwards.
ATATTTGGTGAAATTCAACGTGTGGTTAAAATATGGAGAAAAAAACAGCATCTCTGAAATATTAAAACAGGAAATTCATTCATTTTAAAATGGTACATCTTATTGAATATTTTCAGTGTAGATGTCATGAAGAGGGAAATTAGTAACAGCGACCAACATTTCTTTCTGCTGTAGAGTCCATGAGGGTTTCACTAGTTTTTGAAGATCTACAGCTCTTGGCACTTTTCAGACTTTTCAGACTGCTTTGTTGTTACACAGACACACAGAAGCACTGATTAGTATTTAGGCAATTTCCTTCCAGGCAGTCAATCTGAGGTTCTTGCCTCAGAATAGTAATTATGTCCAACCCACAGAATGTTCTGGACATTGACAAAATGCCCAGATTATCAGTCTGCCTCTGGTCCCTGAAGTTTTCCTGAGCTTTTTCTTAGTGGTCCATTAGTATCACTCACTGCAAAGCTGTGATTACATCTGTCACATGCATTTCAAAAGACCCGCTGTGCAGCGCTAAACCCATGAATATTCTCACCCAAAATATGGAAATAAAAGCCGGCCCTGTGACGAAAACTCCTGCAGTGGAAACGCTACAGTTTTACTCTCAGTTGTGTTTGTTTAACACAAAGGAGGATCTTTTGCTTATTTGATGCTGATGAGAACAGGAGCTGATTTAATTGCAATCATCACTCCTTGTTGAGGGTATGTGTGTCAGGCCACTGAGCTGTAGAGTGCTTAATTGCCTCATCTGTGTGAAAGTGTGATGCTGGATAATTAGTGGTCGGGCATAGTTACACAACCCTGTGATCAGAAAGAGATCAGAAATGGGAGCGACTCAACGTTTCGTAGGGCGCTCGGCATCTTTCCTTAAACTTGTTTTTGCTTTCTAGCTTTTAATTGAGGATAAGCCTCTTTATGCTTGACTCAGCATGCTCTCCCATACTATATGAATGATTTGCTCCCCTCCTCTCTGTTCTACAGGTTTCCGTAGGAGTGCCGTCAAAGCTTTCTACTTTCACGTTTGTGCCAGCAGTGCAGAAATTGCCAATTAAAAACATTTTTACTGAGAAGGGGAGATCTGGAGCTCTGACAGAAAAACCAGATAAGGTACAGCAGCACCACTTGTCCACAAGATGGCAAAGCAATAATTATATAACTAATAACTAATATTCATCTTTGAAACAATTTGATTGTAAAACATTGATCAAATTTTATGCCTGATTTGTATTGGTTGTGGCGCTGCTGCAGAGCAACGCTTTCATGCTTCATGCTTTGAGTGGTGAGTCACTAGCACTGAATATGAGCCCACTCATCTGACTTGTTATATAAAAACTTCCTCCAGCTTATGTCAAAAGTTGAAGTAATCATGTTTTTGAAATTGCAGACTCGGTGTTAAAACGAGAAGTTTACATTTCTGTCCTTACTTAAATCGGATGACAGCATAAAAAAGTCCTTTAAAAAAGTTTTCATAGAGCTCTATGCAGCTCTGTGAAATACTAATCACACCTTATGATTTAGTAGCATGTAGAAGCATATTTAGCACTGCTAACTTGAAGTAATCTTTTTCTGTATAACTCTCTCTCGCATCACTGTGGAAGAATTTTGGCCCACTCTTCTTTAATGTTACCTCATTTTATTGTGGGTTGTGGACATTTGTTTACATCCCAACACGGCATTTCAATCAGGTTGAGGTCTGGACTTTGACTGGGCAACATTTTGAATGTTTGCTTTATTTGCAGCTTGCTGCAGTGCTTGGAATCATTGTGCTGTTACACGAACCCGTTTGCGCCAAGCTTTAACTATCAGACAGATGGCTTCACACCTGATTCTAGAATATTTTGGTATACAGAAGCATTCACGGTTGACTTGCAAAGCAACCTCACTTCATCTCCCCTCCACCACTGCTCCCGATTGTTGGGGTGAGGTGTTTGTGCTGACATGTTTGGTTTTCACAAAATGTGAAAATGTGTGGACTGCAATAATGTCCAGTTCAGTCTGTTCTGTCCAAAGGACATTTTTCCAGAAATCTTGTGGTTGTTCAGCTGCAGCTTGGCAAAGCTAAATCTTGCAGCCAGGTTCTTTTCAGAAAGCAGAAGCTTTCTTTTGGTAAACAGTATGGTCATTAACTTGAACAGGGAGCTGAGAGTCTGAGATGCCTGCTCTTATTTACTTTTTATTATTGTGCAACTCATCTGACCTTGCGATGAATTTGCTGGGAAGTTTATATCATTGTGTTAACACACACCTGACTGCTCCACACCAGCAAACTGCCAAATATTCTGCTTTCATAGAGGGAGTCACACCTGCTGATAATCAAGATTAATCAAGTGCATTTAGTTAATCTTACTTAACCTTTTTAATTCCTATGAAAACAGTAAGGGCATACTTCGTTTTTCACATGACTACAAATATATATTTTGTCAATGAATTACTCAACTAAATTTGCATGTGACTGTATATGTCATTGGAGACAAACCACACAAACCCTATTTTTTATTAAAGGAAATTGGAATGAATATGTCCCTTTTTTCCATTAAACTCTTCCTGCATGGGGGACACCCCAAGTCAGTTTCGCCTTAGGTTAAGCTAGGGTTAGGTTTATCACCTATGATGGCTTAGACTTCAGACAGAATATTAAATTCTTTTCAGTGGAAAATGAAACGTAAACTTTCCAAATGACTCTAATTGTAAACGACTAATAATGCCAGTCACCCGAGGATCAAAAGACACACCTTAGTTTCTGAGACTCTTGGTACTTCCTTCTCAGACATTGCAACAGATATCCGCATGAATCACCTTCCCAGAGGAAAAGGCTATAATTAGTTCTCAGGTTCACAATGAAAATATTTTACCCAGGTAGAAATTTCCTGTTACATTTCTACATCTTTAAACAAATTGATGGAGTCAAATTATTCTAAGTATTCCAGCAGCCAGACTCACACAGCCTATATCATGTTTGAAGATTCATATATCCACATCAAACATATGTCAGAGTGACCTCGGGCATTAAATTAGATGTTCTCTGACTGTAAAGGGCAGAAGAAATGGTTCTGCTGCTAATGATGCTCCTCGGCTCATTGCGTGAAAGTTACATTTTGTATAAAATAAGGAGCAAAAATGAATCAAATGTAAATAATCTCACACCATATACGTAACATTTTTTCTGCTGGAAACTACTTTAGTGCACACACACACACACACACACACACACACACACACACACACACACACACACACACACACACACACACACACAGACATTAGAAACACCAATGAGGGGGGGAGGGGGCTGATGCTGACCATCAGTTGTCACGATTGCTGAAGGGGTTAACGTGCTGTTGGATGTTGATGCAGCATCTAAATCACAGCAGCATCACAGCTCTGCGTGCCTGGAGTCAGCTTGCTGTCTGCCTCTATATAGACTTCAAAGTTCTTCTCACTAGGGGGGTGACACCATTAGTTTCTCATCTTCCTCCACAGCTATTACCTACAGGAGTGACAGCCCTTCATGTTATTAACTGACAACATATAGGCGTAGCTACGCTGCTGCAGTGCAGAGAAGTGCAGAGAAGCCTGTGTTCAGTCTTTTTGTAAATGAACAACATAGAACTCTGTGTGTGTGTGAGTGTTTGCATGCATCCAAATTTCCCTGCTATGAATCCAGCTGATCTTCTGAGTTTTCTTCTCTATTCAGTTGGACCTCTACAGTGATCTATATCTTCCTCTCATATGGTTGCATTTTTTTTCCGTTATTCAATTAGAAAATGATTAAACACCTGTGGAAGTTAGCTACAGAGGTTCTTCTCATATAGATTTAAATGATCAGGTTTTATCATCTATATTAAGAAGTAATTAAGTATTACTGCAATCAAGCCTGATAGCTTTTTATATAATGATAAAAAACTATAAATGAGAAATGGAGTGGTATATAACTCCGTTGTACTCGGTTAAACACTCAAAGTGCTTTCTTAATACCTTTACACACCAGAAAAATAAAAATCGTCAAATGTTTTATTTAAAAGGTTTTTCGGACTCACCTGTTCTTTAATGAAGTTGCTCATACATGTAATTTCACTGGACAAATTTGCAGCGTTTAGCTCACATTCTTCTTTTTTTTTCTTTTGAATTTTTCTCTTGCAAATAAACAGATCTGACCAATCAGACCAAAGGATTTGGCTGCAACTGAGCTAGAGGCTCAGGCGTGCACCAGTATTGAATATACAAGTAGTAAAATAATATTATTTTACCTCAGACACACAGCTAGACGCTGCTCCGGGTCGATCGGCTTTCTGAAATTATTTCTCTTGCTCCTTGGATGTGGCCCCAAATCTGCCAGCAAGAGCTCAAACTGTCCCACTGACATCCTGAAATATATAAGAAAGTGGCCGTGATACGCTTCAACTCCTGGATCGAGCCATGAAATTGTCAGTGCTCCTGCCTTGTACTGAAAATTGGATGATGGACCCAGAATCCTCTCAGTAAGGCCCTTTACTACCAGTCTCATTCACACACGCACACACACACACACACACGCACACACGCACGCACGCGCACGCACGCGCACGCACGCACGCACGCACACACACACACACACACACACACACACACGCACACACACACACACACGCACACGCACACGCACACACGCACACGCACGCACGCGCACGCACGCACGCACGCACGCACGCACGCACGCACACACACACACACACACACACACACACACACACACACACACACACACAAGCACTTTTATGTACACTTAATGCATGTATGCCCAAGCCTACTCTCGTGTGCAGACTGGAGGAGCTGAGGGCTCAATCCTCAGACGTTCCAGTTGGCAGACGACAGATGTTGGTGTTATTACTCAAGAAACAAATCATGTATTACATGATACTAATGACTTTTCCTAAAAGCAATGCAGTATGTTAATTAATTGCTTTCCGCAGAAAGTAACTCACCTTAATGCTGCAAGCTTGGCTGCTCATCACTGCCTTTGTTACCTGAAGTTCAGGGTCAGGCTGCCGGGTCAGCAAACACTCAGCCTTAACATCATTCTCAGTTCTTGGCTAGCTTTGTGTTGGCATGCTGTCTAGTTGATGTTGTGTCGGGAGTATACTGGATTTGTTTCTGTCCTGGACACAGTTTTCATTTCACCATTGCACTAATGTCCTTATCTCCACTGCTGAAAAGCTGTCGATCACTCCACCATTGCCCTCCTCCTGCACAGGAACCAAAATCAGCTGACCGTAAAAGGAGGCAAAAGGTTGTTTGATATATTTTCTTTTCTTTCTATTCTTAATGTGCAGACAACTGAAGAACCTTTGTAATGCAAGTAATGACATAATTGTGCTGTCACGTAATAACTGACTTTAGTGTAATAAGTTTCATTACTGTGTGACTGATTACAGTAACACCTTACACCCAACATTAAAGGGTACGTGTGAGTCACAGCCACCTCAAAAAGGAAAGAAATTTATAAATAAATGTAAAATTATAAATAATGAAAAATAATGCATAGAATTTTGTTACATGGTGGTACGCTGGTGCCTCACTGAGTGACATGCTTTTAAATCTTCAACACACACAAGTCGCCCCTGAAATAAAGCTCTCTTTGTTTCCTCCTTTAATTTTTCTCTCCCCTATTTGTTCAAGTCCTTGTCATCCTGGATAAAAGAAAGGCATTCGATAACAGTGAAAAAGGCTGCTTTCTGCTCTCAAATTATCCACTTTGTGAAGCCGAGTTATGAACTCATTTTCACACCACTTTCCATTAAGCGCAGAAAAAAAGCCTCTTTGGTTCCACTATTGCAATCTTCCCTGCTCAGCCGCTGATATTTTACACTCAGGTTAACAGGGTGCCCATCAGTTTCACGCAGCGATCCGAGACCAGACTGAATGAGCCAGTCACATCTTTATTAATCTTCTATTCATTTGGGTTTTTGTTAAAACTGAAATCTAACACGAACAGTTGATCCCACCATTTGAAGTGCAAGAAAACAACTCCATAACACTCTTTCAAATCATTTCATTTTAATTATTTCTACGGGACTGATCCAATTCTGGGCTCCTTGTGGCCATTAATTGAGGGCTGGCAGCCCAAACACACAGACATTTGACTGGTATTATCTGCCTTCTGATCTAGTTCTTTGCTGGGGAGCAAAAAATTTCCCACAAATCTGGACAGATATCTTTGACTTGCTTCCATCCTTTGGCACAGCCTTTCCACACAATCCCCCAAATCCTTTTTTCTCTCCCTTTAATGAATTCAGTGTCACAGGATCTAAAGGTCCATCTGCGAGAGAGGCAGACTAACAAACGACTGTGCTCAGTTATCGCCATCCTTGATATGTCTTTCTTAATGAGATGTTATATGGTTATTAGAAGTGAAGCTGTAGTCGCTGACAGGCCAGAGTGCAGATCGGACTCTGTTTGGTCCATCACTCAACTATGGGGGGAGATTAATTAATGAGCAGACTTTTTCCTTTTTCCTCTGTCTGTGAAGACACCGGTTTATTAGAGTGGGTGCCTTGTTTCTGCTCAGTTGTAGCCTCAAGTTGCACACAGCTATCTGGGATAACTATGCCTTTCATAATATGCATAAAAATAACAGGCTGGCAGTGCAGTGCAAATATTTCATTGGTGTGGCTTCATCGCTTCATCACAGCTAAGTGCTCATCCTGATATTGTGCTTTCATGTCAGCTGTATATAAACACGACTCCAGCATCTACCTCCACCTGCTGTCTATAGCTCATGCTAAAACCCACATCCAGCCACACGTTGCTCACTTTGGCTCATCGAACGATTCCACTGTCTACACTTATTGCCTGAATTGAGCTGACTCCTATATTGACATCCCAATATACAGAATGTAAAGAATTCCTAGTGAGACATTCAAGAGCTCATTCATCCTTCAGTGTGATTTAGCACAGTCAGATTTAGAGGGAAGACACATGTCTTTGCGATCGATGGTGATAAGTTCTCATTGAAAGTTTGCCTTCTGATTGGCCAACATTAATTTGAAATGAGGCTGTACAACACAATACTCAGATTCTTCCCATAATTACTAACTCATTTTGACTTTTTTCTTCATTTTTATTCCCACTTAATCTGTGGTGCATCACAGATTTTCTTCAACTCTACAATGAGTGCACCAATGCTGAGCAATGAGCACATCTCTTTCTGAAATACTCTTCAGTTTCTTGCTAAAAGATGGGGAAGCTTAACTAAGCCACCATAATAAATAAATGTTGTTATATTAATTAGTTAAGAACTAGGCAGACCAGAGTAAGACATGTGAAGTTAAGATACTATATTTGTATCATAGAGGCAATAATTTATCTTATCACTTACATTAACATTACTTTTTTTTTAATGGCACTTCGTTTAGATAAGAAAAATCCCTTTCATATAGGTTCTAAATATAATGACATTTGACACAAGGTGTTTGATAAGCTTACTGACATTAGATGACATTTATGCTGCACACACTTCCAGAAATGAATGTCCTTCTGGCAGCTTTTCATTGCTTTGATTACTGCTCCTCTGCATTACAGGCAAAAGAAAAATACAGAGAATTTTTTAACTGGTTCAGAAATCTGAAGGTTGTCATTATAAGATAATGTTGTATGTATATTTAGCACCTTAATTGCCATGCCAGGGAGAGTGTGCTCATATCTATAATGATTCATATAATGAGCAGTTACACGTTTTAGCTCAACATGTATTTTCACAGATAATCCTGTTTTAAACTGGATTCCTGAAATGCATTTATAGTTCACTCACTAATATTAATTATATGGAAAACAATGAAAAGGCCTCATTTTTGGTTATCTGTGGCACTAGGTTTAAACAGTGTTGGCCTCTGCAACACAAAGTGAAATGAATGTTCTAAATAATGTGGACTTAACTTAATAGAGTTCATTTGAAGTTCTTCAGTGTCTAAAATGTATGCCACAAGGCTGCAGGAATATGTGCACTGCCGGTGTCGTGACTCAGGAAACTTAGCTTTACAACTTACCAGTTTGCCTGGAAATATGTGACTAACACTGTGAAACGGTGCATTTTAAACCAAATTCTATTTCTTTTCTTTTTTTTTGCTAAGTCTAACCACACAGCTTTGTTGCCCAACTTTAACCAAACACCAGAAAGGAAAAGTCAGAAATGAAAGTAAAACAAACAGGTTCAGTGCTGACTATATCAAAAAGATTAGCTGTCGCCTCACACCAAAAAGCTTCTTGGTTCAAACATGCTGGTCAGCATAGAGCTCTTCCTGCACCTTCGTGGGTCTTCTGGGTGCTCACGTTTCCTCTAACAGACATTTACTCAACATAATTAAACACCATAGAAGATTTTACGCTTCTAATATGGAATATATTTCTGAAATTGTAGCTATATAGTCAGAGATGTTTCTTATATAAAACTTCTATGTGCTTTATACAGCAGGCCCCATTCACACAAGCACTTTTTCCTACATGTGAGTGCTTTCTATGTACCATTTACACAGATTCACACTCTGGTGAATACATCAGAGACTTGGGGTTTAGTATCTTCCCCAAACATAATTAAGCATGCAGACTGGAGACTAGGGCAGCCAGAGACTGAACCACCAACCTTCCAATTAGTACATGACCTGCGATACTTCCTGGAAGTCAGCCTTCCCAATGTTTCCACAGGTTATTATTTGGATATTCAGTCCGGAATATAAACCTTAAGGATGCTCTGTTATCCTGATTGTTGCAAGCGCTTAATTTTTTGTTTGACTTCATTCTGTCTAAAATACACATAGCTATATATTTTGATTGGGTTGGGATCTGGAGAAATGGGTTCAGAAGGTGCAAATCCTCAGGTGAGAAGGATCCTGCCAGAGCCTTAAAAGGTTAAACCTTTAAACCTTTTAAAGGTTTCTTTTGCTACTACCTCGTCTTTCTAATTATCCCCCGGTAAGAGGATTAAGGTCAAAAGGACACCACAAGCGCAAAATTTAAATTCCGTCTAGTGGCAAGCACGCCGTGTTACTGTAATACACAAAAACAACAAGGCTTTAATGTTTCACACTCTCTGCTGTCACTTTACATTTTATTAATACTTTGGCATGTACACAGACCCTGCGTCAGAAGCTCACATGACGCGTGTACTACGCCGGTGTCTGCAGGACATGTGCGTGCCCATGTGAGTTATATGTGTGGGGGGATGTGGCGTGTAGAAACCAAACACACCCCGAGCTCAGAAAGGGTCACTGATGATCACCTCGGGTTTCACTCGCTAAGTTTCTGTTTAACATTTGCTTCATTTTCCCCTGTCAGAACGGAGCCGTGTCCCACGAGAAGACGAGCAGGAAAAGTGTATCAGACGGGGAGATTATCAGAGCAGAGTGGGTCTTAATTAACGACTCTGTGGAGGGAGGAGCAGGAAATGTAACCCTACCGCAAGTAAGTACAACTCTCAATGTCACGAGCAATGTAGAACTAAAAGGATTTGACTTAATGTGATGTAGATATGTGTTTGTGTGTGTACATGTATACACACAGTGTGTATCTTTGAAGGGTCTTAATTAACAATGTAAAGTTGAATTTGGTAAGCTGACATTCACTAAAAAGGCACTGTCAGGAAATTAATTTAAAAATGAAACGACTGTCCAAGGTGTGCGTGTGCTGCTTTTCAAATGTGACATTTTAATTGGACTCTAAAAATACAAGAGTTCTAGTGTCTATAATGAGTACATTTCAGTCGTGCTTTTGCAGGGGGTCAGATGGTGTTTTTATCAAAGTAATTTCATAAACCAGCCACAAGCTTGTTACAAACGCTATTTTGCAGGGGTAGCATTTTTGGTATATCTGGGCTTTTAAGAAAGTGGAGGAAAAGTGCATTTTCAGTAATTGCTTCCTGAGGTGTGAATTTTCACATAAGACGCAGGACTGCAACTGCAACTGCAACTGCAAAGCTCTCCAGCGAGTAGTGCGGTGCTCTGAACGGATAATTGGAGGTGAGCTTCCCTCCCTCCAAGACATCTACAGGAAGCGGTGCCTGAGGAAAGCGGGGAGGATCATCAAGGACTCCAGTCACCCCAGCCATAAACTGTTCAGACTGCTTCCATCAGGAAGGAGGTTCTGCAGCATCCGGTCCCGAACCAGCAGACTGAGAGACAGCTTTTTCCATCAGGCCATCAGACTGCTGAACACGTCATAGACACCTCAGCTTCACTACTGGAACTTCAACATTATGCACTCCACACTGTATATAAATGCCACTTGTTTTGCACATATTCAACTCTGTATATTTTATATATTTTATTATTATTATTATTATTATTATTATTATTATTTTATTTTTTTACTATTTAATTTGTAAAAATGTGTACACACACACACACACACACACACGTAGGAAAATATTTAGTATACACATCCAGAAATGCATACACTATTATATATTGTACATATATTTATTAGTTTCAGGTTGGCCATTCTTGTATTTTGCTCGTTTGTGTTGTTGTGTTTGCACATCTCTGTTGCTTGTGGGGCTCGCACACAAGAATTTCACTCGCATGTGCTGTGCCAGTGTGCCTGCACATGTGATGTGACAATAAAAAGTGATTTGATTTGATTTGATTTGATTTGATTTGAAAGAAAACGAAAATAAAACCAAACCCCAAACTATCTTTTTTCTTTCTTTTTGTTTTTCAGTTGAAGACTTCTCCAGCTCGTGCCAGCCTCTCTCAAACCAAATCCTCTCTTTCAATCAGTGCCCAGTCTCAAAATACACCCAACCACGCAGCCGCAGAGACGGCCTCCATGGAAACAGGCGCTGATAAACACAGGGACATTTCCCAGCAGCAGTGTCACCACACCTCCAGACATGTTGAGGTTAGCTTGGGTTGCTGTGCAAATAGAACGCCAGGGTCAGAGGACATATTAAGCCCCGCAGACTCTGGAGACCTGCTTCCCACACTGGCTTCTTCCAGGGAGTCCATCCTCTCAGATGCCTCGGACAGAGAGAAGAGCTGGTCCGCCGTGCAGCTTTCCTCGGTCACTTCTCCTGCCTCGTTAAGCCGTACCATTTCTCCCTGCTCATCCGTCCCCTCTGGTGTCTTCACCCCTTCTGTGATCCAGGTCAAGAGGCACTTTCTTGCTCCAGGCTCTAGTCTGATCCACATCCCTCAGACCTGCTTCTCATCCTGTGAGAGCCTCTCCTCCTCTGTCTTCTCCCAGAACCCTCCTCCCCGGCATCGGCCTCCTCTCACCCGACTCTCTCTCCTCACTGCCATCCTGAGAAAAGGTCGTCTTCCTGTTCTGTCCTCAGCGCTGCAAAGACCTTACACCCCCTGCTGGCCTGTTAACCCCGTAACACTGTCCTTCTGTAACGCGTGCTCAGCAGCCTCCAGCGTGGCCTCCATTCCCCTCGAGTTTTCGTCTCGGTTCTCCTCACTGGCATCTATAGACGTTCAGAACCACCATTGCAGGGAACCAACATGTCAGTCAAATGAGCTCAACAGAACGTGCACGCCATCTCAAGTGCAAAGACGCTCAGAGCCAGTGAATTTCACGCTACCCCGAGCTCCTGTATTTTGCTCAAACTTCCTCTCTGCTTCTCCACCAAAGCATGAAGAAACAGTCTGTACAACTTCCAAAACCTTGCCCCTCACACACATCTCCATATCCAAACTCCCTGAGCTGAAGCCCGGCAGTAATCACACGTTCCTCAAGGGCAGTGCGGATAATAACCTTAAAAAACTCATCTCCCCGTCCCCCAAACTCATTAACGAGCCACAGACTTCCACGCCCCAGAAATGGAGTCGCAAGCCAAATTCATCTCTCTCAAAGCTTCGTTGGCTTTCTCAGCAACTGAGATCTTCGCCTGTCTTCCCCCCTCATCCTGAGCCTTCTCACTCATGTGCAACGATTTTCCCTGCTCGTGCTGACACAGCATCACCTCTCCCTCCTCCACGAAATCCCACAGGAAGGTACGAATTAGAGAGGAGCCACTTCGACCCCACAGGTGCCACACATTCGCAGGGCATTCGCAAAGCTCCCTGTCTGTCGCCTTCCTGCTACACGCCCATTGTTTTTTCTGGATGGCCTTCACCCACCAGCTCTCCCACGCCAACGCCCTCTCCTGCTCCACCAATCAGAGATCTCACCCCTTCCCCTTTCTCCCTGCGCTCCACACCCTCACCAAGGCTGGGGAGTGGAATATCAGACTACAGTGACAGGGAGGGTAAAAAAAGAAAGGTAGCCTCTATCTGTGCCGTGTGCATGACTCGTTTAAAGTGAGGATATTTTTTACTGTGTTCCCTCTGACATACTGTTCTCACATGCTGCGTGGCTAAAAACAGACTTCTCGCACTTGACATGTGGATATCAAGCGGCATCGTCTATGTGGAGCTGATTTTAGATGTGTCTTTTATCCATTTGTCTTTGTCAGTGCTCATTTGTTCCTTTGCAACAGTTTCAAGTGCACTTTTCCAATGTCTAAAAAGGTTTTTTTTTAAAGCCGACATTAACCGAATGGGTGCAAAATTCAGAGTATTAACCACCAGGAATTCAATTTATTTCGAGCCAGCAGGGGCAAAAGAAGTTGATAACACACTCATCCAGTTTTCTTGCCCGTCGGTGAAGGAAAACTAAGTTTGTTCATAATGTAATCCATCAAACAGGCCTCCTCTGCAGCAAAGTGATGTAGTTTCCACAGGCTAACACACTTCGGCTCACACTGCTGGACAACTCTGAGTTTGACTGTTTTGCATGATAAGCAGCCAGCACTAACAGGAGACAGAGCATGCCTATAAAACAATTTCCACCAGACTGTCTACAAAGTTTATCTTCAATAAAATTTAAATTGTAATTACATTTATATTCATATTGTTTGCTCTTCTGTCTCCAGACACACAAAATTACGCTAAGCTACAAATCCCTCGCCGCTATTCCCACAAACACCCTGCTACTGGATCAGCAAGTGAGTTCATTTCTGGCTCTAATCCCATTAATTTGCCTTGTTAAATGGCAAGCCATACAGTACGAAGCGCTAATGATGCAGCCAGTGTTGCTATGGTGAGCATGATGTGAGTAATTTAAGATAAATCTTGAGATGCACTAATCAGATTTAGAAACTGCAAAAAAAAGACATTTTGTTCCTTCATTTCAGAAGGACTTAACAGCAGCTGCAAGGACAGTACTTCTTAAAGCTTTATTAAAAGTCATATCATGCTCAGGGAGACATGAAAACACATTCACACCTCTGTATGATACATGTAGACGAAGGAGTTATGCCTGTGAAGAATATAGAGTGGATCAACAGGAATTGTCTGGAGGAGATGTAATGAATTGCGTACTATTGCTCCAGTGAAACCATTAGTGGTGGAGGGGAGCTCAATTTCTTCTCTCTCTTTGCATTCACAGGCCATAGATGAGCAGGTCGAGAGAGAAATGAGTTCCTGTGACACGCTGAACACAGGCATCGCATCAGACACCCACACTGAGGTACCACAGCACACATCGCCGCCGTTATTTACCGCACACGTTGCGAAACGGCATCAATAAGTCTGTGCTCTCCACAGATGTGCTCGCCTGCTCAGCTCCGGCAGCAGTCTGAGGAACTTTATGCCGTCATTGATGAGATATTGGCAAATTCCATTGCTGCAGTGAGTTTGGTGTTTTATTTCACTATTAATATGAAATTAAACAAGTATAAATGTGGTGCTGAAAGTCACTTAACAGGTTTCTTTTTTTTAATCCTTTAACTCCAACACAACCCTGCCACTGTAGTCCACCAGGTCATCAACAACCAACAATGGTCTGCAGGTAAAAGATCTCTTTAACAGCATGTGAGCTATTTTCCTTTGAAATTTTTACACCAAGATATTATCACTTTAAAACTAAGAAGTTGGAGGATTAAACACGTTACTTAGCTAACAAGTATTTTAATTTGCAAATAATGTGAAACAGGGAGGAAACGTGGGATCTGAGCCCACAGTGAAGTACGCACCTGTATATGATCATAACCTGTCTTATTTTCTGATTTCTTATCAAAATGATTAAAACTGTATTTTTCTGAGATTAGCATCGTGCTGTATCAAAGACATAAAAAGCTTAACCTGGCAGTAAATCCAAAAGTATGGTCATTTTTCCACAAACTTCTATTAAATTGAACTTGAGTTTGTTGCCACATGAGTCACTCCCGGATCCTATTATACAGAATGCAGCTTTAATTCAAATGTTTCACTCTCGGAGGCCATGTCATTTTTTTTTCCATACACACTTTATGCTTAGATGGAGCATGTCTTTATACTAACCTAAGGTGACTGGCTGCTGACTCCAGCTTCATATTCAACTGGGACACATCTGAGAATGGTGTCAGATCAATCTTTGGCCCAGTCCCAGGTGAAATCAGTCACAAAGAAGTTTATTTATCTCCAAGGACACTGCTGCTCGCAGTCGTCGTTCACAGGCTCAGAATCGCTTAGTTTTTCCTCGTACACAACTAAAGAGCTTTCAGTCACTACAACTGCACTAAATCAACTCTGTGGAATCTTTTAAAAGAAGCAGTTAAAAACATTTTAGACTAAACACGCCTTCTGTTGGGAATTCTATTGATTGCATTTTATGTCTTTATATTGGCTGCTAAAATGTTCTTATTTATTTGACTCTTTTCCTGTTGCTCACTGCTTTGTGACTGTCTGTCTATGGAAAGTCTTAGCTTACCCTGCACTGGCTGATCTGATTGTTTTCTTCACTGGAAGATTGCAGCAATCAGTTTATATGGAAGATGTCAACTTGTCTGCAAATACTCACCAACCTGCTCACTGAGCAAATTGGAAACAGAACCCATTTGCAATCATCACAAAAGCTGCCCCTTTTGAAACACGTGGGTTACAGCTTTTACTTTGAAGGTGAACATCCTCCGTCTGTAGTTTCACATTCTTTTGCTTGGTGGTTAGTTAGCGAGTGTTTACAGACAAATGGCATCTTGAATACAAACTACAGATGACTGTCTGCTGGTGACCAAATCAATCATGAGCAGATTCTTGGTTTGCCCCCCCCCTGCTCTGCGAATGAGTTCCCCACTCAACAGCCAGATAGACAGTTTCCCCTAGCGACTGGTAGTTTCCATGAAGGTCACTGGCTGTTCTCTAGGTCTCTGGGACTAGTGGTAGCTGACTGTGTCTTTGTCAGCTACCACTCTGAAACGACATCATCTTGTCCAGTTTGTGATGATTAACAAAACTTAATTTTTTCCTCTTTTTATCTTTTTTTTGTCTTTCTTTTTGTAAAAACTGTTAAAAGTTCACACTGCAAATTTTGCACACACAGTGATGCAAAGGTGACTAAAGCATTGTCATCTCAGTTCTTTAGTGCAGAATTTGTTTAGGTCAATAAAAAGCAAACGAGTAAACACATGCTCTTTGCACCCAGAATAACAATGCGAATCAGTGTCATCATTTTGCATCCTAATTGCAGTTTCATCATTTTTAAAAGGAGCAGGCAAGCAGCTTTCACACAAAAACACACCCAAAAACAAATAAAAGAGAGAAAGAAAATGTATATTTGTGTCTATATATAACTAAAAGTGTGAACCATTGAAGTAAAAACGAAATAGAAAAGATAAATAAAGAACTGTAGTAGCTTTGGAACTGAAGAAATGAGTCCTCTGTATACTGTTTTACTGAAGCACAAGCAGGAAGTTGGATAAAAGTGAATTTTAACTATATGAGCACAAGAAATGAAAGGACATCTGTCCATTATTTATCAAAGGAGAATGCTTCCTATAGTTTGCAGAGAAAACAAGTGTGTGAGAGAGAGAAAATGTCATCCATGGGATGTGTGCTCTTAAGCTAGATGCTTGTGTAAACTCAGCAGGGGGGAAAGTATTCATGAAAACATCAATTTTTCAATCGCTAACAAGAGAAACTGTGTTGTGTAACAAGAAAACATGTTAAATTCAAGTCTGAGAAAATAAAGAGACGCGTTCTGGAGAGACCATGATTCATGTTCTCCAAGGACTTCTTTAGATCATTTTTCCATTAATTTCTTTTCTAAAAAATGACCATCACAGTTACAAATGAATGAGTCGTTTGATGATTCTTTCTTTTTCCCTGACATCCAGCTTGTGTCATTCAGTTTCTGTTATTCTTCTTCATTTCCAGCCAAAAAACTCATCATTTTCAAAATCGTTGGGACGTGAAACCAAATATGTGAGTAGAGGTCAGGTAGTTTTGCACGTTGAATTAAAGGCAAATGCTTTCTGTTTTTCTCAGCTTTTACCCCACAGGATAAACAACCTGCTGCTGACGGTGCTTATTCTCAGTGTTGTTCAGATGCTTTTATTCCAAAATTCACAGGACATGGCGAGCAAATCATTTTTTCACTGTGAGGTGTTAGGTGAGATATTTTTCATCAGGAACTTGAAGGTGGCTCGAAGATTTTCCAAAACATTTGCTCTTTGAATATTATAAAATAGAACTTGCCAAATTTCAACCAGCTTCAAAAAACTTGGTGGCACAGTGGTGCAGTGATTAATGTCGCCTCACAGCACAGAATTTGAATCTGAGATTACATGTTTTCCCTGTGCCTACAGTGCGTGGGTTCCCTCTGCTTCCTCCTACAGTCCACAGACATGCATGTTGGGCTCACTATTGATTCTAAATGGGCTGTAAGGTGTGCTTTTGCACTAGGACAGCAGGGATAGACTCCATCCTCTCGGTCTGTGTTTGTACTGAGCTCCTGACAGATTTCACAGTTCACCAGGAACACGGGTCATTTATAAAGTAGCTTACTGCATAAGTATGCACGTATAAGAGGTTCAAAACAGCGTGCTATCATGTGTTGAAGCTACTTCAGCTCATAGCAACAGTTTATTAGCAAGCTCACAAATAAAACCTTATTCCTGGGTTCATTAAACTCCAATTTAAAACTTAATTTTCCTCTAAATTGTATATCTTCTTGCATGAACAGAATAATTTTCCGTTATTTTGAGTAAGAATAATTAATCTGATTTGCAACCAGATGTTTATGTATTTATGCTATCATAAAAACTCAAAAATAAATTACTTCTCCCAGTTGTGTATGTTTTCTCTCTGATGGCAAATATCATAATTAATTGAAAGAGAAGAAGGCGGGAGTGCTTTCGGTTATCAGTGTTTAACTTTTGTGAGAGGCATTAGTAATTGTGTTAATATTTCTTTTTTTCCTCTAACTTATTTATTCAGGCATCTTTATGCAGCTTGCACCCATCCGCCGACGTGGAGAGAAAGCTGCTGGGTCGCAAACAGGTACACATTCTTTATTTGATCACGCTCCTTCATCTGCTGAATTAGGAGAATTTATGAGCTGCTTATCAGAATTAATTCCTTTGTGCTGTCAAATGTCTGAATTGTACTATCCAGACAAAACCGGTCATTCGCCCGATGACGGCCATTCCAAGACTGACAATAGAGGATAAAGATGAATTTCATCCAAAGCCCTTCAGGCAGTTTGCCAGCAAGCAGACCTCAACTGACAAGAAAAGGGTAAGCTTGTGGCATTCAATCAGTTTTTAATTTAAGTGATAACAAGACTTCGCAGTCTGCACAATCCTCCACATTGACTTGAAATGTGTCTCATTGGTGCCAGTTGCACTGAACTGCAACTGTCAGACTCACAGTAAAAATAAGCTTCCAGAAACTACTCAGACTATATTCCAATCTCCATATCATGGATAGCATGGATACTTTTTTTTGTACATTTACAGTACAGAATATACATCCATCAGGCATAACATTATAGCCACTGACAGGTGATTATTTCTTTATCGTGGGAAGTGGTTGGGATATATTAGGGAGCGTGGAGTGAACATTTTGTTCTTAAAGCAGGAAAAATGAGCAAGCATAAGGATTGAGCGAGTTTGAAAAGGGTCAAACTGTGATGCTAGATGACTGGGTCAGAGTTTTCCCAGTCTGCAGTGGTTAGTACTGTATCTGTTGAAGGTGGTCTAAGGAGGGAACAGTGGTGAACCAGCAACAAGGTCATGGGTGGCCAAGGCTCAGTGATGCACGCGGGGAGTAAATATGGAACAGAAGAGCTACTGTAACTCAAACTGTCAAAAAATGTAATGCTGATTCTAAAAGAAAGGTGTCGGGACAAACAGTGCATCGCAGTTTATTGCGTATGGGGCTGCATAGCTGCAAACATCATGCGGATGGCCCAGTGGGTTTGGCACCACAATGAAATCTGGGTAAAAAAGCAAACCAGTGGAGGCAATGTGATGCTTTGGGCAAGCTCTAATAGGAAGTCTTGGGTCGTGCCATCCATATGGATGTTACTTTGATGCTTAGCACCAAGCATTGTTGCAGACCACCCTTTCAAGCGAACAGTGTATTCTGAATGGCTGTGGCCTCTTTCAGCAGAATTGCTCCCTGCCACAGAGCAAAAGTGGTTCAGAAATGGTTTGAGGAGCACAACAACGAGTTTAAGGTGTTTACCTCTGCGGGATGTGCTAGGTAAACAAGTTCAACCCATGGAAGTGCCACCTCTCTTACGAGACTTAAAGGATCTGTTTCTAACATCTTGGTACCACAGCACACCTTCAGGGGTTGAGCGGAGCCCATGCCTCGACCAGTCAGCAAATGAGGGACCAACATGATATTAGGCAGGTGGTCGCAATGCTACGACTGACTGGTGGACATTTCTAGATTCACCATAATATAAAATCACTTCAAACACAAGAAGACAAAAAGTTTTAGAAAAAAGACAAATTCTGGTAAAACTTCTGAACTTGACCGTATCCTATCTCTCGCCCTTCGTTTCCCTGAAGACACAAGGTAATTTGTCTAAAAGCTCTTACCAATTTTCCTTATGCTGAGAAAAAGATAACAAACTTGAACACCTTTGCCTCTATTATCAGTGTAGATACCGGTTCTTGTCTTCCTTTGTTGTTTGTTTTTTTCATACATATACATATATTTTTTCATACATACAAAGATATTTGTAATGTTTCCCCTCATCACTCTGTCATCACCCGGCCTTGTCAGATTATCTTAGGAGTCCCTTTCCTTCACGAGCCACTGAGCGTCTGGCTTGTTTCCAAACTGTCTCTTTCTCACATTAAAGAAAAGTGAAGTGATGCAGAAAGCGGTAACTGCTTCACTCAGCATCATGCTGGACGCCAAAAAAGCCATCTTTTTAGTGAAGTGATTTTTCAAAAGAAATTCACTTTTTTGTTTAAAAAGTATTGTGGAAAAAACATTAAAGCAGAAAACACAATTAGCTTGAATGTATCTAACAGGAAAGACTGTGGGGGAACACGTTTAGATATTACTGGAGCATGGATAAATGACACCTGATCAGTCCAAACTCATAATCATTCTCTGTAACAACTAATAAACTGTCCTGCTAACTGGAAATGGAGTCAACCTGGTAATGGCTTTCATTTCAATCACTGTTAACATTTTCTCTTAATAGTGTGATTGGGTTTTTGTTGCATCCTCAGAGAGACATGACTCCATTCTCCTTTTTGCAACTTTATTCTCCTCAGTTCAGTTTTGGAGTTTACAGGCAGCATAGCGTATCATCAGCAAAACATTGCTCCCACATCTCAGACACTGGCTGTATCCCAATTCAGGGTCTGCAGCCTTAAAGTACGCATTTCAAGGCCGATTACGTCACAGCGGCGCGCCGAAGGCTGTCCCAATTCAAAGGCTGCTCGAAATGCGGCCCTGAAATGCGTCCTTCATTTCCCTGAATCTTAAGGCTGTGGCAGTGTAGACTTCGTGGTCCAACATATCCCAGAATGCATAGCGCGGCGGTGGGTGTGGATAATTTTGCCGAAAAAAAACGGCGGATGAGGGGCAGCCGAAGAGTAAATTTTAAGTAAGTACTGAATATTATGTCACTTATTTATGTGCAAATGTTTAATAACGAAGAACATTAAAACATTACTGTTGGCCACATGTCGGCAAAGTTATGTGACATTAGTGACGTTTGTACTAACTTGGTTTTAAAGCTTTTACTTTAAAATATACACCGTTCAATAGCTGAGCTTAATCTTACAGAGAATGATCAGAGCTCATGTAGAAAGAAACAAACAAATGAACAAAAGATTTTCTCCTTCATTTCTGTCAAACAAAGCTGTATGACACGTTTCCAGCTGTTAGTATCATGGTTGCTAGGCAACCTGGGCAGCGCAACGGAGGCTAGACCGTCCCATTTCACAAGCCTCGCACTTCCGGCCTTAGCGGTCTTTGAGTACGCGGCCCTTGAGGATCGTTGAGGCTGCGTATTTTAAGGCTGCAGACCCTGAATTGGGATACAGCCACTGTTTGTTTTTCTGCGCTTACTGATGACATCACACGTCTGAACTCTGACCTCCTGGAGCTAGTAAACTACAAAAATTAACTAGAAATGTGTCCAAAAACAAAACACAATTAAATAAGAATAGTCTTTAAAGATTTTCCCAACGATTCAGAAAAATTTACGTTTTATAACTACTTTTAGAGCGCAACATTTTGGCACAAAAAACATTTTAATGAGGGCTTTTTTGTTTTAAAATATACCCCTTTATATTGTCACACATTAGGAAGCTTCATTCTGTAAGCTTTCCAGGGTGACGACTAATCTCCACCTAAAAGTTGATGACTCCATACTGTATTTTCTGTGCAATTATTCCTTTAATGGTCGGTTAACTTTAAAACATAACGATGGGTCATAATTTCTGCCTGCACAAATGGCTTATGACCCATGGCCTCTAAGGGCTGCAGTAACAGCTGTTAAAATATGCAGATTTAGACGGCTTCCCAATTGGTTTGTTACATTTGCAGAAAGAGTCATATTCACCATCCGGCTGTATGCTGTTTATACGACTGCTGCCATTTAACATGCTGGTGTTGTTTACCCATACAAACACCCACATGCTGCAGCAGATTGTGAAGAAAAAAAAGGTAAATGGCCTGTATTTGCACTTTACACAACCAGTCATCCACCCATTCACACACACATTCACACACTGGTGATGGCAAGCTACGTCATAGCCACAGCCACCCTGGGGCGCACTGACAGAGGCGAGGTCAAAAAAGGTCAAATATATGTAATAAAATATTAATTTCTTCTTACGTTTAGGTGTGGGACCTGGAAGGAAGTGTTTCACATTTTGATTGTTCCTGCAATTATGTCACTGCAGCTGCAGTCAGAAGGCTCCAGCCACCAGTAAAACAAGCAAACAAGAAAAAGATCACTGTATATAAAACTCAGCCATTAGCACATTTGAAGAAAAAAAAAACAAAAAAAAACAACTTTTTTGTTTAATTAGTACTTCCGTTGAAGCATTGTCTAGAAGGCTACAGGCGGTCCAGCGTGTCACATTCATCCAGTTATTCTAATGGTGTACTGTGTTGGTACAAAAATAGGATGTTGCTGTCTGCCACAATACTTTCGACAGGGTGCCTTTTTGGTCAATTTCAGCTGTCATTTTTGAAGACTTGTGGCAACAACAAGCAGTTGCGTCAGTCTGTATTTATTGCCACATAACAGAGGCAATTTCTGTGACTATTTTCAGGGTGTATCTTTGGCTCTGTCGCAGAGAAAGGATGCCCCCAGCTGTGACTTTTGACAGCAGTTTGGAGTTTTGAGGTCTGGCTAGCATTTATGATCAGAAGTGTGCAGTTGAACAAATTATTATATCAGCAAATTGTGAAAAATGAAACATTTGACATTTGAAAATGCTACTCACAGACCAGATTTATTGTATTCATAAAGAGAATAAAGATGCTTTCTTATAGTCACGCAGAGAGGTGTAGTGTGGAAAACAGCAGACATCACTCTTACTTGACTGAGCAGCAAACAATGTTAGTTTATTGTCCTCTAATCATCACACAAGTAGCAACTTCCAAAATGGCAACCCATCCATCTCCCTCTCTGTCGTCCAGCAGTCCACCTACACTTTCAGACCCCGCCTTCTCATTTCAAACTGGCCTATCAGTTTGAGGAAAAAGAAAAACAAAGAAGATTCATTTTCACAAATAATCCTAAAATTATCATTCATTTGGCTGCCACAGTGGTTTGAACTGAGTGACTTAAGCCAAACATTTTGTTTATACGCTGGTGCACAGAGGTGTGTTTAGCACTCATTATACAACATTTTAAAAACCCTGTCATGAACCGAAGTTCCGAGCGCAGGCAGGACCCAGTAGCAGAACACACACACTAGGGTAGGAGCGAATAAAGAAAGTAATTTTTATTGCAACTAAAGGTGTCCCGTGAGGGTAGCCAGAAAAACAACGTATGGAACCAGAAGAAACCGAGGGACCGCACAGGGAACGCCGAGAGCGGGGCTGTGAGAGGCTGTAAAACAAAAAGAGAGACAGATTACTGGGGTGCGGAAAAAAGGCAGCATACGAGGGAAGGTGGAGTGTGCGTCTCACGGTGATAGCCGGGCCGAGTGAACCAGAGGGGGGTGGAGCTCCAAAAGGGGTCGAGACGGCGAAGCTGAATGTGAACCAAATCTCAGGCGGACAGGTGGACAGGTGGACAGGCAGGTGGCTCGAAAACAAAAACACGCCGAGTTGTGATCTGGGTACACAGGGAAAAAAAAACAGTGTTAGGTCCGATGGAGAGTTTGTCATACGAGTTCTTCTCCCGCAGGCGTACGTTACCGCTGAGAGGCGACTACGGACTGGCGTGGAGCAGCAGGTAGGGCAGGATTAAATAGTCCACCTGGTGATCGCCTGGGATGGGATGCAGGTGTGGGGTTAGCAGCCACGCTCGTGGGCGTGGACATCCCAGCAGCACCCCGGACGCCGGGCCGCGGACCATGACAAACCCACCATAGGGGACATGGGGAAGCTTTCTAACACGTATGCATTCCTATTTGAATCTGGTCACCAGAGTTTTTATATTGTCGTAATCTGAAATAGGATGACATTTTTGATTTTTAATTTGAGTTTAGTGTCAGTCATTTTCCAAATACAAAAAATTATAATAATAAAATAAATAAATTTTTGCAACAGAGGTTATTACAGACTTCAACAAAAAGAAAACAACAAAGAAGAATTTTACCCAATGTGAAATGGAGACACAAAAATCACAAACTGAAGTAAAACTACAGGAGGAAAAAGACCCTCTTAGAATGTCAACAAATGGTTCTGACTAATAACACTACATTAAACTACAAAATTACATTAATTTATACAGGGAAAGTATACACAATTGAGAATGTTAACAATATAAATTAAGAAATATGTTAATTGTAATAAATGAGATAAAATGCATGATTAAATTTACTACGTGTTTAATTATTTGAAAAGTTTGTGGATGATAATTAGAGCATACTAATATGCAGCAATGTGAAAGTTTTCACATGGCTCTCTATAATCCCATGAAAAACTAAGCAGAACCCATAATTTAGTAGCTACTAAAACCATCTTTAGCAGAAATAACTTGACTTAATTCTTTTTTGTATGATTTGTCAGACTCTCACACTGTTGTAAAGGAATTTCTACCTGCTGTTTACAATGTTGCTTCAGTTCATCGAGATTTGTTAGCATTCGTCTGGAGGTCTGGACTTTGACTGCATAATTGCCAAACCTGGATTCTTTTCAGGCTCTATGATATAGATTTGCTGTTGTGCTTGGTATCATTGTCCTGTTGTATGACTCAGTTTGGCCCAAGGTTTAGCTATCAGACCGATGACCTCAAAATATTTTGGTATACAAAGGAGTTCACGGTCGACTCAATGACTGCAGGATGCCTAGATCCTGTGGCTGCAAAACAAGCCCAAATCATCATTGCTCCATCACCGGGCTTGACAGTTGACTGAAAGTGTTTGTGCTGATATGTTTGCTTTTCACCAACTATGCATTCTGGCTAAACATCTCTATTTTGCACTAGTCTGGTGTTTTGTTAAATTTTACTTTGCAAACCTAAACCGTGATGCTATTATTTTATTCAATTCAATAAAACTTTATTGATCTCAAAGGTTGATCCCGAAGGAAATTGGGTTAAAATTGGCTGTTGACCTTTGCCAGCGCCATCTTTCCCTCCGACCATATGTACATTACACAACATCACATGGGGAAGACAGGTCAGAGAGGTATAACAATGGAAAATGCACAACATGAGGTAAGACGAGGAGAATAAAGGACTCCCCCCAGGCTGAGCTCCAACAGGGAGATCAGTTTGAGAACAGAAAAAAAAAACACCTCAGGACATAGCACATGAATCATCACATCTCACAACGTAGAAGGCATAAGCTTCGAAGGCGTTTCGAGGGGGTTGGGGGGGGGGGAGTGTAGGTCTGTGTCAGAATTTTAGGGAGAGAATAAGCATTTTACTGGCAACCCTTCCGAACAAGATATGCCTATTCAGTAGAGCTGGGCGATATAAGATTTTTTCATATCACGATATGTTTTTTTCATTTCAGGCGATAACGATATCTATCACGATATAAGCCAAATAACTATATTTGTAAGATTTAAATGTGCCGTTGCTCACAAGTAAAATGTGAAATAATCAGCAGCTTGTTTTTATTTAAATATTTATTTCCCATAATAAGTTCAACAGGGTATGTGTACTTAAGGAACATGAGACTTTTTCAGATAAATAAAGGCAAATATTGCAAACTACACAAAAGGCAGCCGCTAAAGCGTTTAAGTTTCAAAATAGAACAAACGAAACAGACTAAATTGTCAATTCCACTTAGAAACAAAATATTAATTCTAAAAATAAATCTTAGTTTGTTTTACAGAAGAACAGACAAAACTGACTAACTTTTGTCAATATCAAATAAACTGAGAACTAAAAGGAAATTCTCAATCTCTCCTTGTTGTATAGCTTAGCTTTTCAAACAGTTTTAACAGTTACTTTAGTCTGACAAAAGCCGAATGACGAATTAACGCTTCCAGTCAGAGACTGAGGCTACGTCTACACGTACACGGGTATTTTTGAAAACGGAGATTTTCCGTTTTCGTTTTAAAAAAATAATCCCGTCCACACATAAAAGCAGAAATGAAGGAAAACGCTGCTATGAACATGCCAAAGCAGCAGGTGGCGCTAGATTCCTAACCGTGCAGAAATGTTGGCCAATCAGAAGTCTAGAAAGCTGGGGCATAGAAGCAGAACCGAGTCGTATGTGTGGAGGGACAGTAACTGTGTGTATATGTAAGCATTTAAACACTGCAGAGAGTAGAATTGACAGTAACAGTATTGTAGAAATTCATTTCACCGAAACAATAACGTGGCGCACAGTGTGACGTCAAAAAATGCGCACATCTTTGACGCTGCATTTTCTCCGTTTTTCTAGTCCACACGTAAATGCAAAAACGGAGTTTTTAAAAATCTTCGTTTTCAGTGACCAAAAACGCCGTTTACTTGTGGACGAAAGGCGCAAACGCATAGAAAAATCTGCGTTTTCAAAAATACCCGGGTACGTGTGGACGTAGCGCATGCACCAGTTTATTGTATTTCCAGACTTGCTTTCGGCACAATTTACAGTGCACGCTACTCTGTTTTTTGTCAGACTTGAAATAGCCGAAATACCTTCACACTACGGAACTTCTTTGGCTCTTCCGTTCGACAATCTCTCCGGCGTTGGAACCATCATCTGTTTTCTCTTCGGTCACGCTCGGTTGATTTTTCTAGTCGGCACACTCATTTCCTCCATTACCCGGGCGGTACGGTGGCGGGCTGCTTCCCAAACAAATACACATGTGCGGCTTGGCACTTGTGCTGTACGTAACAAGTCACGTGACCTGACGCTGCGGCTGTGATTGGTTCGGCTCTGCGCTACTTAATTTGGATTGGCTGTTCTTTTTTTTTTTTTTTTTTTTTAAGAGGACAAGAGCGGCGAGGTCTATCGCGATAGTTTAATTTTTCTATCGAGAAAAAGTTATATCGCGATACATATCGTTATCGTTCTATCGCCCAGCTCTACTATTCAGTCTTCTAACTGTACTGTCAAGAGCTTCAATGTTTAACATGCTAACGGAGACCTGCATTGCCTAAATTATAGCTCTTAAGTTTTTTGCAATTTCTTTGAGCAGGTCTGAACTTTATATGAGTTTGTTGGAAGGTCCACTCCTGGGAACACTGTGGTACTGTGTTAACACACCTGAATACTTCAGATCAGAAAACTGACAGAATCTCTGCTTTTATAGAAGTGCTCACACTTGCTAATGATCAGTCAATCAGATTAATCTGATTAGCAGCACCTGGCTGCTACTTACCTTCTCAATTCCTATGGTGAAAGTGCAAGTCCTTAGTCTTTCACAGGACTTCATAGAGTCCTTTAAAAACTTTGTTCTTCACATAACTGCAAAGCTGGTACAGAGTAGGTGTTTTTGCAAACTTAAAAACTTAAATTCAGTCTCACCTTACTTGCATAATAATGAAGTATGCATGTAGAAAACATATTCTTACATCAGGCTGCAGAAGTTTATGTAACAGCAGGGGAAAACCTTTTTTTTTTTGGGGGGGGGGTTCTATTTGCTTTAAGGCATTCAACAAACAAACTTTGAAGTAAGTAAGTTGGGAACATATCTGGTAATTAAAAAGAGTGACCTCCTTCGCTGCAGCCATCTGTTTAGCCTTCACATGTAAAATTATTCAGATAGTCAGATACACAAAATAAATTACTGCTGTTCAAAAATTTCACATGTTTTTGGCTCCACTAATAAATGTCACACCCTGTGAATGTTGATGATTATGTAACTTCTCTTGCTTTGGATTCCATCCATCCTTTTCCACTTATCCAATTCAGGATTGCAGAGGGGCTGAAGCCTGTCCCAGCTGTGACAGAGCAAGAGGCAGGGTACACCCTGGACAGGACGCCAACCACTGCAGGGCTGGAGAATGACAACTAAATTACCTAATTTTGAAGATACAGACAAATACTTGGAGGCTGGATGCATCAGGGATTGAACCACTGACTTTCCAGTTAATAGACCTCAAGAGCGAGGCACCCAGAACAGAAATCTTAAAACGTACATCATTTGTAATTTTAGTAGCTTCCTCAAAGAGTTTCAAACACAGCACAAGTCAGAAAAAAGGTGCATAAGAAAATTTAAATGTTGAGAGCCAGGAGATGATTAATCGCTGCTAATATTACAACCTCTCTGCATGATGCTCATTATTCTCTTTACTGATTTGCCGGTGTCCTTTCACAATTCCCGCTTCTTTGCCTGTCTGCTTTCTTTCTTAATCCTAATTGTGTCAACTTGTCAAATCTCAATTGACGTCACTGTATATGTATATTTCATATCTGAGTTATATGCATCAAACCAGCTTCATGTGGAATTGCTTCACAGCGCTCCCTGGGAAATTTTATCCTGCTTTGATTTAACTGGGGCAGATTTTAAATGCCAAATGCAAAAATACAACCAAATTCTGTACGACATTATGTCTGTTTGGTTTTCTGTAAACCCACCACATCGAAGCAAATCTAATATTACAATCGCAGCCACAGCCTTAGATCACCATCATCATAATGTCAGAATGAAAGTACAAAAGATGTGAGTGTTGCATTTGCCAAGAAGAACTGTTTAAAGAGTGAGTATTTGACTGACAGAAGAAAACCAAATACGACGGCCAAAAGTCAGTTGTTCAATTTGAGAGGCAAAAAGATTTCAGATTAGCTCCTTGACAGATACTTATGTGCTTATACTGTATTTAAAAAACAAAAAACAGACTGAGGAAACTGAACAAAAAAAAGAAAGAATACTGCAAAACAACAAGCATTGTCAAACATTTATAAAAAAGAAAGATGAGTGTAGTTATGTTTCAGTGACAATTCATAGTGTGCCTAAAACAATGTGTTTTAAACAAACAATAGCACTTACCCCAAAGAGCAAGGGCTATACTAAAACTTTAATGCTTCACGATGTTGTTATCACAACATGCTGATGTCGGCCTGTTGTTATTACAATATGATGACATCAACCTGTCATGGTGTCATTGTGATGTTGTAATGATGTTGTTGAAAAAAATAAAAATTGTGTCAACAACTGAATAAGTGTTAACATCCCTACTATAATCTCATTGTCTGGTTAAAAGCAAGCAGTTTAACTCCAAACCTATCCTCACTCACAAGTATTGACGTGCTTAAAGGTAAAAGTGTCCTGTCAGACTATTTTTATTTGATATCATTAAAGGTGACGCTATAGAGCTGTGTTGTTGGTGAGTGTATAAATATACGTGTACACAATGTACATCAAGAGATGCAGCAGTGCAATGCAGTTACAAAGACTGGTAGCTGGTAATTATACATGTAACATACAACAAACAAAAAGTACAGCTTTTATAAGGGAACACATTTAACGTTGACATTAGACCTTAATGCACAAAGTGCATTAGTTAAACATTAAGTAAACACAATGCAGTTCAGGACAGGTCTCCTTCAAATTGGTATAAAAACAGAGATGAAGACAGTCAGGTGCTGTGAGTTTAAACACAGATGTATCAAATGTGTTTGCTTTAACCGCCCTGGCAGAGGAGATGTGACTCCCTATGTCAAAACACAACAGAAGATTTGAAACAGATCACTGTGCTGTGTTTGATCAAGATGATTCCATCTGACACCAGTTTCTTATTACCTTTTCTTATACCTTTTATGATGCCCTTGGTTGGTCTGTGCGGGTTCCTCTGAGAAATACTAAACAGCAACATCTTGCGGAACATTAACCCTGTGGAGGTCCAGGAACCCTTGTTACCCTTACTCTGATCTGAACATAAAGTCTGGAAAAGGTTAAGTAATTCTGATTTGGCGTTACCAACCGCCACGAGTTGGCAGCACCTCATAAATGTTTAAACCTTCTAAACTGTTTGGGTCAAATTTGACTAACCTGATCTTTTCAGATTAGATTTTAGATCCACCAGTGCAGTGTGGGTGAAGTAAAGGAAAATTGTGGTTTTAGTAGTGACAGAGTTTGAGGGAGACCTTCAGAACGTCATAAGAATTGTCTGTGCTCCCAACACATTCCTTAGGTTGCCACACAGACAGGAACCTGCTGGGTCTTTGAAGGCTCACAAAACAGTGAAATAGTAAAAGCCAAAAACTCTGAGTGATGATAGATACAGTAGTGCACTTCATGAAATGAATTATACAGATGTCTGAGAGTACCTTCCCACAGATGTGAGATCTGAAATCGAGCAGCACAGTGATGGAGAGGTCAGCAGTGTCAAGTCACAGCAAGACAGTTCCCAGCAATGGTCTTTATGTGCAACATTTGCCTGTGCCTGCTTGGGTTTCTGTCTTCCTCCCACAGTATAAAGGCATGCATGTTAGATAAATTGGTGATTCTAAGTTAGCCCTCTTGGACTCTATAGAATAAAGTGTTGCATGCGCTTGTTACATGGCGAGTATATTACATTTGCTCCTGCATGCACCCACGATGTAACTAAATAATCTAAAAATAAATTAATTAGAATCCAGCCATTGAGCTAACTGTGTCGGGCTAAGAAAGAGCAAGCACACCAATGCAGAGTCAAAGGCAGGCTTGAAACTTAAAACAATCATTTATTGAAGGTCTATATCAATCTGTGAAAGTGAGAACACAGATATAAAGGAAAATTAATACCGGGAACAAAGATTGGGCGAACAGTATGACATGACTAGGCTAAGACAGCATAATGGGTGGGAAAGACAGTGGGAGCAAATCAGAAATAAGTAGACTAGGGAAGTAAATTTAACACAATGCACACGAGACAAGAGAGACTAGCACAAAGTATAAGTAATACTGAAGCTTCAACTAAGACACGCCACATTTACATGGGCAGAAAATTAACACGGATACAGAACAGAGAGAACAGATAGACATTATGACAAGACTGAGGTAACAATAGGATCACTAACGACGCCAACTAAATATTACAAGGCCAAGAAGAAGAACCAGAGTATAAACAAAGACTACAGACTACGAACTTGATTTGAACCTATAAGTAGACATAAACCAAAGGTAAACAAACACAGAGACAAAGGCTGACTGCACAGAGATGAGACACAGGAGAGGATGAAGAACCAAGGTATATAAAAAAATAAACCCACAACAAACAAAACTTAGAAGCAATAAGAAAATAACATTAAACTCAAAAGACTAAACACCACCAAAACTAGAATATCAATTATTTTCACAAACTCAAAAATAAATCCAAACCACCAAAACTCAAAAACACATGGTCAGAGAACCTAAAATCCTCACAAACTGACTTCAAGCTAAATGCAAAGTAGCTGAGATTGAAAGAAAAGAGTGCGTGGGAGGTGGGGAACTATAAAGACTCCTGAGTTGCCGTTTCAGAGAGTCTAGGGAAACACATGTGCGGATCCCACACAAAGTCTACTACTACCACTTTAAATGCACTAGTTTGCCATGAATTAATAGGGATATTATAGATGTTAGTTACGGAGGTGTTTCTGGTATATACTATAGCAGTGAAGGCAGCTGTAACTTAAGGTAAGACAGACTGTAAGGCCAAACTATGTTAAACTGCACTGTCCCTTTTAAATAAATAAATTCAAATGCAAAAACAAATGTGGTAAAAGCTAAAAAAACCCCAAAAAACCACACTTTCTCTGACCTCTGAAACATTATTAATATCAGATAGGCTGTTTATACATTTTAAATCGATCTGTATTTCAAATTTTCATGAAACCATGAAATATTTAAAATATCAAAAGTTTAAAAATGCCCCAAATCACATCATTTAAATTCCTGTAGCACAGGGTTAATTGCTATGTTATGTTAAAGCAGTGATGCTTACGCTTGTTAAGGAATATATAAATACGTGTGAATGTTGTCGATAAAAAGGAAAACTTACACATATTTTCGGATATGAAGCAGAATTTTTGAATGCATGGTTGGTAGTCCTGGCATTTTTCTGTTGTTCATCATGTTTGACAGTGTAATGATCCTGCATGAAAAATGATGAAAAAATGATGTTTTTCCTGTAATGAGACAACATAAAATTCAACACTCAGTATTGAACAATTAGACTGACTTTCAGTGAATTTTACATCTCTGACACCAAACAGTCTCTTTCCTGAAAATTCAGACACAAAACTTACAAAGCTACAAATCTTTTTAGATTGCGTTTATTGAGGATAATGATGTTGGTTTTTCAGTATGCATATAATATGTGCCCATATAGAAAAGAAATGTTTTAATAAACTTAAAGATTAATCAAGCAAACAATATCTCTGATAAGCATGGAAACAATTACTTTATATGTCATATAAAACAAACATTGATTTTTACAGGTACTCTGAAAAAAATTTTTTTTGATAGATATTTCTCCATAGGTATGGATTTATGTGATCACACATCATAATACGTCAGCTACCCAGGAGTGAACTTTATAGAAAGTGTTGCTATTTTTTTTTGTTTTTTTAAAGAAAGGGTAAGAAAATAGACATTGATTTAATGTCTGTCCTTTTAGCAGAAAAAAGAACTAGTCAGACTGCACTGGAGAGAAGAAGCAGTGGGTGGTAGCTAGTCAATAGGGAAGAGGTAAATCTTTCAACAGCTCCAAATTTGTCTCATTTAGATTCTTGTTTTTGTAAACCAGAGATACAGCACTGAGTAAAGGCAGTTCTTTTGATCAAAATCACCTTTAACACAAAAACTGCTTTGAAATTGCTGTCTTATTATTCAAGGGTTTTTTTTTTTTTTGCATATTTCCAAAAACACAAGTTACAACATGTATTTATGAAAACTTCCAACTGAGAATCACCTTTGATGGTATAGATACTGGCTGACTATTTCCCCCTGCATCCAGCCTCTATGCACAGCGTGACTGAGGCTCTGCACCAAATACAGAGCAAAAAATAACTTTTTATTGATTTTTTTCATGCAGCTTCTCAGTCAATCAGAGGATTTCCAAATGTTGGAGATTCTCTTGAAGATGGCAATCAATAGATTTTTAAATAGTTCTGTCACCACAAAAATGTTAGCAGAAGCACAAGTGATGTGCATATACAGTAGACCTTCAAAGGTCTTTATGCAATTTGCTGGGATTCATTTATGCACAGGTCTCTTAAGGTCCCGCCACTGCATTTCATTCGGGTAGAAGTATTGCAACACCTTGATGCATGACCTACCATCCTTGTCAGTTGATACGATCTTCAATCTTCTTCTTGTACCTTCATGAACTTGAAAACCGAACATGATGACAGTGGCCTGCAGGAGTCTGAGATGTAGCTCTTGGGTTTTTTGCAGTTTCTCTGAGCGTTGAACCTTGGGAGGGATTTGCTGAGATATCCGCTCCTGAGAAGATTGTGGCATTGAGTTAGCACATATCTTAAAGCTGCAGACACGGAAACGGTCAAACCTCTGTTTTTATATAAATTGTTTGAATTTGCATAAAATATTTGTATATGATATTGATATTATCACTCACATGCCCTGAGCAATGTTCCTGTTTATCAAGATTAGTCCACTTGTCTAGGAGCAAATAGGGAACGTACAAAGATACATATATCATTATAGCATGACATCAGACTTCATTATAGTAGATATGATACTAGGTTTCTTTGAGTGATGTTGACTTGTTTTAAAGTAGGGATCAGTTCATTCTCCATTTGAAACAAGCTGTTCTTGTTATTCTTTAAAGCCAGTCTCTCTAAAATTTGCAAACGAAAGGTTTATGGAGCAATATGGGTGGGGCTTACATATCCATCGCCTGAGCTGTGACAAGTCTGAAACAGACAGTTTAGAACAGTAGGACGTTTTTGCCTAAATCCACCGACCTCATGTTTTGAAACTGTGCACACGGCATGACACCGGTAATTATAAATAGCAGAATATGAAGGGACAATAGGTGCACTCTCATCCCTCAATAGTGTACAATCTTCTTTTTGAGAGACATATTTGTTGACAAAACAGGAAATTGTAATAATACATCAGCTCAAACACCAATAATACAATGTTCAAACATTTCCAAATGTGTCATATTTTGGCATGTAAATTAGCTCAGGTGATTCAATATAAATTATTTATTTTTGTAGAACTACAGACAATATACCGGAGCATCTGACCAGGAATCAACATTCAGTACAGGGAGATCTCTGTCAGTTAGAATGAATCACACAATGAATATTAATGCAGGAACAAAACCCAAGTGAAGTATCAAGCAGCTTCACAGTGGGATGAAATTGGGCTCAAGGGGGGAAAGTCTAAATTGAAACTGACAACTAAAAAGTGCAGAAAATTGCAAAGCCTGTAATTGCTTATGTCGGCCATTCAGGACATTAAAATGAAAAACATTGTATTCTCATCTATTTCAGGTGGAAAACAAACATCCCGACGAGGTGGGGAAAGATTCACACGCAGGTACAAAGGGCAAAATGTTGAGAGAGGAGAGGAAGGCTGAAAGAAGAAGTCCATTCTCACTATGTGATCTGCACATTAAAGAGCCCGACGAGCAGCTCAGACGCCACGGGAAAGGTGCTTCAGCAAGTTTCAGCTCCACCGAGAGGCATATGGAAGGTTTTGAAGGTCATATTTAAAACA
Organism: Rhamphochromis sp. 'chilingali'; assembly: GCF_963969265.1. Lineage (NCBI taxonomy): Eukaryota > Metazoa > Chordata > Actinopteri > Cichliformes > Cichlidae > Rhamphochromis > Rhamphochromis sp. 'chilingali'. Next base: position 14,532,161 of record NC_137947.1, on the reverse strand, counting down.
GTGAATAACTCTTATTGAATTTCTGATAAGCCTCACTCGGCATATAAAAAACATCACATCTAAAGGATGAAAAATTATATTTCATCTTTATCTATACAGGTAAATCTCATTGAGACACAAGGTCTCATTTTCAGGAGCAATCTTTATTTTACCTTTCAAGAATGATAAAAAAAATTACATCTCCATATGATTGTTTACAGTAAATAACGCTGGTTTAGTATTCCTTACAGAGACCTTAAATCTGTGTGCAATTGACCCTTTGCTGCTCGTTCTTTCCACAGCACGTGTGCAGCTGATAATTAAGTGCTTGCAGATTAACCACCAAACAAAACGCCTTTAATTTCAGACATAGTGGAGGAAAATTGTGACCTGATTACTCATGTAATTAAGCTACATGCTCCTAGCTCTAACCAAAGTATTTTAACCAAATTTTAATAGAAAGCTAAACTTAAATATAAAAAAAAAATAAATCATGCAAATAATGCAGACACTTTGTTGTTGTATTGCACCACTGAGCTACAGTATAACCAATCTTGTAAGTATGATAGGGAAGGGTGGTGTGTCATGGTTGACTCGGTAAATAACATGCAAACATCCTATTGCTCATATTTTATTCAGCATGTTGATAGGAGTGCAGTGCTATGTCATAACGTACTGACTACAGGAGACATCCTTAAATCTAGTTAAAAGCTCACAGAGCTGCTAAGATTTACCCTAAAGTTGGATCTTGTAGCATCCTGGATTACAGTTGTGAAATATGTGACAGTTGCAGGTTTTTTTGTTACTTACATCATCCGTTAAACTCTTTAACTGTAGAGAATGAAGTTTATCGAAACGTCACCTGAATCCGTCAAATAATCAAGAGCTTGACTGATCAGCAGTGCCTAGATTAGCGAATAGTCAATTGCTGTTTTGCAGCTGTTCAATTTACCAACGGCCTGCATTAAATTAATGCAAATTATGTAACTCACCGGAAGAAAATATTTTATAATTTCTAATTCGTTTATGAAAAATTGTTACATTTAATAAAGAAGCTCTCTATTTTGATGTGTGTTTGATTTCTCTATGCTTTGGTCATGTGAGACTTTCTATGAAAATGACTAATGGCTAATGATGTGAAACTCTGGTTAACATTTTTCCTATAATGGTGGACCAGTCTCTAGTCAAAATGCCCGGGCCAATTTTCTGTCCCAGTCCAGCCCTGTATGCAGCTCATCTGCAGTCTGGTGTTACCTACATCTTCCTATTCAGAAGGCAGAATTTCAGAGTTCTGAGTACAATCGAAAGCACCACGACTGCAGTTTTTGTGTTGGATGTAAAAGGCGCACATGACGCTGTGACGTAGGCTAGAATCATGGCAGCAGTCAATGACGGTCCAGGCGTGGGATTTCTCTCGTGGAAATATGCACATTATCTTTTCCTTGCTATTGGTAGGTGGCACAGTGCACTTGTGGCAAGTAAGCAAGCTAGAAGACTGGCAAAGTTATGGAAGCAACACATTAACAAGAGAATTCTGAGTAAAACCAAAGTTACTTTCCCTAGTAACTAGTTACTTTGAAAGTAACGAGTAACTTGAACTAACTGAGTTACTTTTGAGAGAAGTAACTAGTAATGTAACTAAGTTACTATTTTAAAGTAACTTGCCCAACACTGCTAATTACCCTAACTTGCATGTCTTTGAAAAAAGCAGAAGAAAAAGCTCCAGATAGTCCAGAGAGAACCCATGCATGCACAGAAAAAACCTGGAAGCTCCACAAAGAAAGGTCCTAGTCTTAAATCAAACCCAGGACCTTGCTGTCGTCCCAGACCTTGTTGTGTGGCAATAGTCAACAGTGCTAACCACTGCACAAGTATGCTACCTAGTTTAATACAAGAGTAGGTTCAAAAAATAAAAAGGCATTTAAGCTCAGACGATAAAACCTGAACAAATATATGCAAGAGAAGGTCCGTGTGGAGTAGATATCTCAGGGCACTTAAAATGCACATTTTAAGGTCAAGAGGATAAGGAAAAGTCAAGAGTCTGCCAAATGCCCAGAACAAACGCTTGACTTCCCCTTTAACATACATGTGAAATCAAATTATTATGAGGAAAGACTGCAGAGATTGAATTTAGTGTGAGACAGGGGAAGAATCGTGGCCAAAGAAGATGAAAAACTCAGGGTGAAGCTTGAGGCCAGGGGGTGGCGGTGAAAGGTCTTCAAAGTCAGTATAAGAGGTTTAAGAAATGTGAAGGGCTGCTGAAAGCAAAAGAAGAGAAATATGAGTTCGCAGTAGGGACTTGAGGCCACTCGAAGGGCATGGAGGAGATGCGGAGTAAGGCAGGAGGTTGCTGAATATCAAAAAGAACAAAATTAAAGTGTGTGCGTCAGTGCAGGAAAAGCAGAAAAGGAATATAAAGATTTTGAGAAATTTGGTTAAATATGAGTAACCAAGAGCCAGGTTTGATTAGATTTATTGTCATTGAAAAGTAGATTAGTCAAACAATAAAATAATGTTTGGCATTCAATTTGACATGCAAACATGCAGTGTAGCTTCGTGTTTGCAACTGGTCAAGACGCTTAGGATGACGTCTCTGTAGGAGTTCGTGACATTTCAGGTAGAAAGCTCATTTTTCTATAAAGTCTGCAGAAAGTACAACCATTTCTGATTGTGTTGGTGCGCCAACTGAGGACGCCCAAGACAATCAGCTTAAGGACACACTCCACCTCACTGCCTCTGAAAATGGTTAAATTGAGTGTGTGAGCTGCCCCAGTGTTAGTCTACAGTAAGCTCCTTGGTCTTCTTGGTGCTAAGGGTCATTCATATCTCCACACCAAGCAGCCAGCTGTTCCACCTCCTTCCTGTAAGACTCCTTGTTGTTCCTGCTGATAAAACCTGGCACCATGTGGTCATCTGCGAACTGGTGTTTGATTCATGCTCATAAACCATTCAGAAATTTTCAGTTTTTGTCCTTTGCAATGTTTTTTTTTTACTAGAAAAAATAGACTTTTTACAGTGCTGGGGTCCGTTCTTCGTACCTCGCTTACTACATCCAAGATCAAATGACACATCCAAGATCAAATCATCGCGCTAACTTTGAGCTCGCTATTCCGGTTCTCCGAACACCCCTGTTGTTGACGATTAGTATAGCTGGATGAAGTAATGTGAGATCACTGGGTGGCTTAACAGGGGCTACGCATCGATAGTAGAAACATTGATCGGCAACCCTTTGATTGGTCGGCGAAAATGTCGAAGGAGCGCGCTCGGTATTTTTCGGCAGCAGAGCAAGAACTCTTGAGTGAGGGATTTCAGGAGTTTCAGAGTTTAATTAAAACGCAAGGGAACACTGCAAAAGCAAGGAGAGAGGGCTGGCAGAAAGTTGCTGACAAATCAAACTCGTAAGTAATTTAATAATAATAATAATAATAGATTGGATTTATATAGCACTTTTCAAGGCACCTAAAGCGCTTTACAATGCCACTATTCATTCACTCTCACATTCACACACTGGTGGAGGCAAGCTACGGTTGTAGCCACAGCTGCCCTGGGGCAGACTGACAGAAGCCAGGCTGCCATATCGCGCCATCGGCCCCTCTGGCCAACACCAGTAGGCGGTAGGGTAAATATATTATATTATATTACATTATATCCTCTTTCAGATTAGAGCCACGGCAGGACCCACTACAACATGGGAACAAGTAAAAGTGAAATAGAATATTCTACAGAATGGTAATATTTATCACTTATATTGCTTTTTGTCTCTTGGAAAGAGACCCTGGAATACTCTGTTTGTTTATAACAGCAACCAAGAAAAGGGCAGAGCAAAAAAAGACATGTGGTGGTCCTGCACCCCCTCGTCAACAAGTTGGTTAAGTAAATAATACCCTCACGGGAAAATCGATATCTCTCTATGAGCACACTGTCGCACTGGGCTAAAGGATCCTGTCTATCCCGCAATATACGCTGGATTCTGAGGACTCTCCTTATCAATCTTGCACCTTCCGCAATGGGTGGCTCGCGTATACGGACAGGACATGGCTGCGACAGGCTTCCCAAATCCACCTTCGCTTTTATAGCCGTGGTCTCTCATCTTGATTACATGAAGTAATTTACTATTACTACTCTGAACTGTGAATTACATCTGTAATAATCACATACATGTAATAGAATGTTAATAGTACATTTCCCTTTTTTAGGAAATGACCTGTATGTATCTGTGTGAAATCAATAAAAGGATCAAGTGCTGCATTATCTTTAGTTACATTGATGTTATTTATTTATGGTGAAACAGTGGTGGAATATCGCTGTTGCTTTCGTATAAATGAAGCGGACATACCTGCGTGGCCGCGATCTAATCCTGTTTACATAAAGTAAACCTGCTCCCGAGCAGGTTTACGCTTACGGCTCTGTTGCTATGACAGCAAGTCCCGGATGAGCTTCGGGGAACCGAACGATCCAAGATCACGCGAAATCGTCAACAATCAAATCCAGCTAACTTACTTAGCGAGGTACGAAGAACGGGCCCCTGGACTTTTTTTTCTTCTTCATATTTTATCTAAGGCAACATGGTGGTAAGGTGGTTAGCACTGTTACCTCAGAGTAACAAGGCCTTGAGTTCAGTTCCACCATCAGGCTGAGGTCTTTCTGTTCTCTTTGGGTACTCCAACTTCCTCCCACAGTCCATAGACATGCAGCTAGTGGGGTTAAGTTAATTGGTAACTCTAAATTGCCCAAATGGTTGCCTGTCTATATGTGACAGACTGGTGACCTGTCCAGGGTGACATCTTTTTTATATGTAAGAATGGCTAGAGAAAAATTCAGGCTTTTAGCTTCAAACACTGCCTCAGTTTTCAATGTGGAAAGAAAAAAAAAAAGGCCTGAAAGCCTTAAAAAGTGTTTGATATATGAAGTTAAAACTTTACAGCAATCATTATATACGTTTAAAGTTTGTGCGTGACATTTTTCAAAAATAGGATGCAGTCGAGGAGAAGGCCTGTGCTGATTTGAAATAGAATGAATGTTAGCAGCAAAGTAATCACAAGATTTGGAACATGTGGCAGACGCTGAGCCTCTTGATATGCAGACCCTCCATCTTGATCAGGTAGCAACACTGCACTGACTTTGAGACTAACTTTACAATGCAAATTAATACACTAATGGGTATAAATAAGGATAGAATGATTGTCTCTGCAAAATGAATAACTTCTGTTTGTAAGTTCAAAACGTGTATTCATATGCAATTTATCCAGCTTGAAAGGTTGTCATATTTTTAGGCAAAATGGGTTGTGGCTCATTGGTTACCATGCTGTATTTGAAAAAGTTATTATTTGTGTTTTAAGACTGTTTTGCTTCCGAGTTTTTCAGGGCTCCTCCATCAAACAGCCCTTTGGGGATGCTTTCAGCTAGGCAACAGTTTTATGAAGGGAAAAAAATCCGTTAATGCCTTGAAAAGTCTAAATCTGTAAACATCTTTTCAACAAAGTAGCAGATGCACTACAATTAATGCTTTAGGGAGAAAGCCTAATCTGTTTCAAGCAATTGCATATTGTGGCCACAAATTATTTTAAAATGGGAGAATGAATAATTCAAAACCTGGGATTTTGTGCACAGACAACAACTTTGAGTTGCCGTCTGTGGCGACGCTCAGGCTTCGGAATTTAAGAGTACGACTTGTCTTCTGCTTAACAACCATTATTTTAATAATTGTTTAAATTCTCTTTCATCCCAGATTAGCTGTGGTATAATCCACAACACCCTGTGGACAGGGTTTAAAATACAATCTGATTTATTGATCCAACAGTTTATTTCACAAAATAGAGCAATGTAATAGATGTAGTGCTCACCAGTACCAGCAGCTAGAGACTAATACTAATACATTTAGCTGCCCTGGAGGAAATGTTAATACATTTTCAGTAAACTCAACGTTGCGCCTCATAAAAATGCAGAAACACTTTTTGTTTGCAAATTCAAGGTTGATGTTGCGCTGTTAGTTTATGCCAGACCTGGATCTGTCACTGCTGCCATCCTCTGATATCAGAACCCCTGAGCAAGAGACACTTTTTGTCATACATAAAAGAGCTTGCATACAAAAAAATTAGGAGTACTTATATTGAAAAAGAAAGTTAAAGTTTTTGCACAGCATTTTCAGGGCAAGGAATGTTTTAGTCAAAGCAGTCAAACAGGTTGCACAACAGTGCATTTAATATGATGGCTTGATGTCAGATTACTTTTTTCCCCATTTCATACTCTTACAACCATCATTCAATACCACACTTACTTATTTTTAAATTACATGTGAGTGTGAACTGAAAATTGTAATTTCACCTGCACTGACATGAGTGTGCCCTGAGATTCATATGAATGAAATTAGATTACATTTTAAAGTTTAATATGCGTGACATTTGAAGAGGTTTTGCTTTGCAGAAGGTGTCATTACTGGTCTAATCTATCAACATTTTGAGGAGAAGGGTGAAACAGAGACGATGAAGAAGCTCCAGAGGATAAATCATGGTGAAATCGAATAAGGTCGGGCCTCAAGAGTGAGGAGGTGAACTTTTGTCTGGCTTCAGTTCCACCCTGTGAGAGAAACAAGGAATGGAGTACCACTTGGAGGTGCTTCAAAGAAAGTTACTAGCAAAAGGAAAGGTGAAGCAACAACCTCTTACAGATTTGAGAGCCAAAGTTCTGTATGCGTGAGTTTCAAGTACTTGAAGCACATGTAATGGCACCTCTGGGTGTAGCTATTTGTAATGAATGAAACGACAGGCTATCACTGAGAAACCTCTGATTCGTTTTGAGAGAAGATGATGAATTTGGAAAACGGTGTGAGGGAAGAAGCAGACATATTCCGGTCTCTCGGATGCCCTTGAGTCAGAAACCTTTTGAGGAAGCAACACTTCTTTTTAAATCCCTAAAAAATGCTTTGTTGTTTAGAAGAGAACATTTTTTAAAGAATAAATCATTTTGTTTTAGAAAACATTAAAACATTTATTTCCCAAAGACAGGGAGAAATCACTGACTGTGATGCAGCTGTCTGTCCAGCCTCACACACTAGCCTTTGTTTGCCTTTGTGTGGGTGGAGAAAGTTTTTATTGCTTTCATTCTGAGTGTGCTTTTTTTGCTCTATGTGAATGTATGAAAGCACTATCCATGGTTGCTTATAAATTCATATAAAGAAAAATGTTCAGCATTCAGACAGACAGAAGTTTTCCCATCCAGCACTGGCAACACAAAGTTAAAGCTCCAATCTCTAATATTATGCTGTATCTCTGCAAAAAACATAAGCACAATTAAAGAATTGAGCTACTGCAGTGTACGGCTCCTTGGTAAAACATTTTACAGGAATTTTTAAACCACTGTAAGATTCTTTTGCTGCATGTGCTGTAATAAATGCCTTTTTTTTACCTCATTTAGTGCTGAAAAAATCGTATTTTCATCAGAAAGTGATGCAAGAGTTGCCACTAGGAATGAAAGATTTGTCAGAGGGAATGGCACCCGTGGGAGGGAAAACTTTTTAGGAGCTTCGGCTCTGTCCTGTAGCTCTTCCCCGAGTCTTCATTCTGAATGTTTAAAGCCGAGCCACATCATTTTTTGCTTCAATAACACCAGTATTTGAATGCAGCAGAGCAAAACTTAATGAACTTAATGTGGATTGATGGAGAGTTCAAGAAAAGCGGGGGGTCAGTTGGTTATATTGACAAACACAGTTATCTGTCATGGTCCTGGGTCATTTTGACCCAGCGTTTTGCGTTTCCTTGAAGTTCATTTTTGTGCCTTGTGTTTGTTCTGATTTTGTATTAGTTTAGGGTTGAACCTGAAGTTTAGTGTTTTATCAGCCCTACCTGTGTCTGTCCTCGGTGCTCTGTTCGTGTCCCCGTGTTGTGTTGTAAATCAGTCTGTGTGTTTCCTGCTTTACTTTGAAGGCTCGTGTTCTGGATTTCCTGTTCTATTCTGAAGGTCTGTGTCTGTTGTCATTGTGTTCAGCTTGTGTCCTCCAGTCAGCGTGTGTATTAGGATCAGCTGTTCTCCCCTCCTGTGTGTGATTACCCGATTACCTTGTGTGTGTGTATTTAGTGGGTGTCGGTCTGTGTTCGTTGTCGGCTTGTCTGAGTTCATCCGTGTATCGCTGTGTTTCATGGTGCTTTGTTCCCGTCTCTGTGTCTCTGCCCCGCAGCCCTTTTCGTATGTTCTCAGGTTTGTTATTTAGTTTTTCCCAGTTTAGGTTCCCGTTAGTATTTCTCATGCTTCATTGTCTGTTTCTGCCACTGCCACTTGTAAATAAACGTCACACTCTTCATCAGTCGCTTGCTTGCATTTTGGGTCCTCATTCATCTACAACACGACTGCTGCCCCAGCCGTGACATTATCTGAGTATTGAACATTTAAGTTTATCAAGTATTCTATATCTCCCACTACTATGTATCCTACTACTCCTCTACTCCACAACATATCCTATTCCTAGACTTAGACATGGCTTTCTGGAAGAAATTGGTGAACTTTTTCCCAAATTAAAACAAAATGTACTATATTAGTGTCATTTAATTGTAATATTCATATTGACAACTTATAGTAATTAACTTGCAGTGTCTCACATTCTCATCCAATTACTGCCACAAGCACGATGTCCACATTTCCCCCCTGTAAATTCAGAAGAGCTGGATTAAATTAACTATAATTTAAAGACTGGCACAAGTTATACAGTTCAGTACATCTTACAACACGGCAACAAGTTTGTTTTACTCAAGTATTTGAATGACGCTTAACTTAAAAAAGCACCACTGACGAACAATGGGGGTGTGAGGTCAGTTTTTTGATCATTAATATGCAAATTGTCATGACCATTGAACAGCGGCCACTGATCAATGGCCATGAGTACCATCGACAGAGAGCTGGGGAATGTGTCATGGATCTGGGTCATTTGACCCAGTACTTTGAGTTTATTGTGTTTTTGTGATTCTTTGAGTTGTAATGATTTAGTTTTCTGCAATTTAATATTGAGTTTAGTACTTTTCATGCCCCTGAATTTGTTGGTCATTTCTGGTTTGTTCTCTTGTCTATTAGGTTCTCTTTGTGTCTTTGTCTTCATCTATGTGACCCTCACTCCCTCACTCTCCAGGTGGTAGTCATGTCCTTGTATCTCCCTTAACAGTTTACATGCTTCCCTCTTTCTGTCTCCTCCCTTTGTCTCCCCACTATGTCTTGTCCCTATGGTCCTCCGGGCATACCTTTCACCATCTTACAATGCTGTGATTGCAGCTATTCCCCAACTCTCTGTGAATGGCCATTAATCAGTGGTCATTGATCAAGTCCAGATGAACATAGTCAACTTTTTGGGCTAACTTTGAGACAGACAGGTGCCTGAGTCCTTTAAAGAGACATGGTGGGAATAAAATTACATTCATTCAGCAGATTTTGTAGTCAGATATGACTTGAATCAATTTAGCATTGTGCCGCTAATACCAATCTATTTCTCTAGACAGGAAATCAATTTTTCATGTGTGAATGCAGTAATGAGATTAAGGAATATAAGCAGAGCACAGTCACCAGCATCTGCAATACATAAAAGATTATTAGAAGCTCCTAAAAGTGCACATTCAGTGCTTTTTGCTGTAATTTAAAACTAGACTGAAAAATCCAATCAGTGTCAATCAAACTTCAAAATGATTGCAGCTTTAAAAGACAGCTTTCTCCAGAAGTTTAGACAGAAATGGCAAGCTAGAGATTAGTCTAGAGTTTGATGGATCATTTGGATCAAGAGTGGTTTTCTTTATCTTTACAAGAAGAGCACAGCTGCATGCTCAAAATGTGGAGAGACTGAACCTGTGACCGGACACAAATTTGTAATTGCTGAATCTCTGGTAGCCAGTGAACAGTGGACACTGCTATGTTGTACTGTGCTGGGGCAGCACAATGAGGACAGTGGACACCAACAGACTGAATAAACTGACCTGCAAGGCCAGCAACACTGTGGGTGTGGAGCTTGACTCTGTGACTGAAGAGTCAGAGAGGACAAGTTACAGAAAATATTGGACAATCCTTCACATCATCTCCACGATGTGCTGGACAGGACAGCAAAAGACTCATTCAACAAACAATGCCCCACAGAAATTTCTCACCTGTGGCCATCTAACTTGATGGCCCTGTGACACCTTGGCTAGTTTCACTTGCCATAGCTTGTTTATATTGATTGTATGTGGTTTGACTTTGAAGTATTTATTTTAACATATTGCATCTTGATGTGTTCTGGCTGGTTCGAGTTTGAATCTGAAATCAGTGGTCCTTTTGCTCTCTATACCTTTGAAGAACCTGGGTGGAAAGAAAGCGTTTATTAAACTTGTCAGTTTTAGTCTAAAAGTGAGACGGGCTCAAACTGATGAAACACAGTGGTTGGTATTATGTGGTAAAGTGCTATAGCTGAGCACGGCAGCATTAGGCAGACAATCTGGTATCTGGTCATTTAAGTGAACTGCAGCTCTGCTCTCCTGTATTGCATATCTGAGTGAACAAATAGGCTTGTTCAGCGGTGGTTGGAGTTTTACTTCAGAGATGTATGACCTTAATGTGGCAACAATAGCCATGTGACATTAAAATAATTATGATCTCATCTGTGTGACAGTTCAGCGCATGGTCTTTGAAAGCCATAGCAAACTGGTCAGTGGTAATTGATGTGAAAGGATGTGCTCTTCAAATAGGGGCACTGGTTTTGATCATTATTTCAGCAACCATAAAAATAACTGACATGTGATCATTAAAAGTGGCAATTACAATTTCAAAGATAGTCAGAGATGAGCTAAAAAAAAATCCCAAACTAAATCTTGCCTGTGATCCAGCTCGTGAGTAGGGCCTTACTCCAGGCACCGAGGCCCATACTGTACAAAGTATTATTCTTTACTTATTATGAGTCCACACAGATCTCGCTGCTATTTAAACTGTTAAACAGAAATACAATGAAAGCGAATCCCACGTCTATTAAAATGGATAATAACAGTTTTTTTTAATGTAGTCCTTTAATAACTAATAATTGGGCATAAGGGACTGAGTTCAGCAGAGAAATCTTCAGATAACTGGCCAAATTTCAAATGAATTCAAAGTGAACTGAATATTAGATGTGAGAAACTGTGCTTTACTTAAACACTTTTCTCTGTGTAGCTTCCTTGTCGCTGTGGCTACCCATCTGAGGAGAAAACGTGTTTTATACATTACAATTTGTATACATGCTTTGGAGAAATAAACTGTAGTTTGAAAACTAGCTAGACTAGCCAGCTAGCTAAAGCTTGTCTCCTTAGTCTGATTTCATTCAGCTGTGTTCCATGTAGAGTTTTTCATGTCCCTAATTACCTGGTGTGTATATATTGTCTGAGTCTCCTTTTGTGCTTTGTTGCGTCGTCCCTCATGGCTGCGTCCTTGGACTATTTTCTCCTAACCTGTCTTCCTTGTGTTCTGAGAGAGTCAACAATAAAGTTGTTTTTGAGTGTTACTTTGTGCTTTTGGAGTCCTGGGTTTGGGTCCAAAACTTACCCTCCACACATCTGAACCCATTTGTCTGTATCTAAATATTTATAAAGACTGTTTATATCTATAGTCAAGTTAACACAAGATGCCAATATAACCTCCCACTCACTCTTGCTGCTGCATCAATAATACACAGAGGACCCAAAACCTGCTTAAATGTTTGACTTGTTTGAGATCTGGAGCTGATCATGAAACATCTGGAAATATAATCTCAAAGCCCAGTCTTAATCCTTCTGTGGAGAGCAGCAACGGGGACTATTTCTTGGAAGGTGTTTTGCAGTTGAATTCATGCACGTCTTGAAGAGCAACCATGTCCGTGTATATGTACATAATGAAAAAAATGTTATGGGCTTTTAAAAAGAAAAATTTTACCCATTTTTTTTTTTTTTTTTTACCAATTTTCATAATGGTGAAATCATGTGTGGCATCACAAGGTGGTGGAGGGTAATGAGTAGAAGAGCAAGTAACCAGTGATGTCACAAACACACTAGGACTGCAGCAATTGGCAGCTCAAAAGCCTTTACAATTATTTTCAAAACCCAACAACTGGGACTGTCACCCAGAGAATAATTAGTTTGAACATATGCTAATTATCAAGAAGGTTCTTAGATAAGATAAGATAAAGTTCTTATCTCATCTTATCTTATTTATCCCGAGGGAAATTCTTTTGTCTTAAACATGCTCAATGCGGCAAGAGGAAAAAAAGTACACAAGAATAGAATAAAATAAAATAACATAATATCAATACAAGTGACATAATGTCGGTGCAAGGAATAAAAATAGAGTAGCAGTATATAATGGGGGAATGAGACAAACATTCAATAACAAACATTCAGTAAGATACAGATGAATAATAATATTGCACAATCTGAGTAAAAAGACAAAAATTGCATTAATATTAATTCTAAAAAAGTCATCTACAGAGGGAGGAAGAGTTATACAGTCTTATTGTCACAGAAAAGAAGGATTTCCTGTGGCGGTCAGTTCTGCATTTAGCGGCGATCAGTCTTTTGCTGTGTGTGCTCAGATGGGATCAGAAGGGTTGTTCATGATATTGAGAAGCTTTTTAGCATTCTCCTCTCAGACCCCTCCACCAAGTTCTCCAGTCTGACACCCAGGACAGAACCAGCCTTTTAACCATCGGTCCATTAGGTCAGTTATACTTGAGAGAGAGAGATGTGGTTCAGTGTAAAAACTATTTATTGACATCTATTTATCTCAAATGTATCACATAAAAGAGCTCAGGAATCGATTCTACATGTACTGTAAAGCAGTTGCTTACCACTGGGTGAATGGGATGCCAGATGAGGTCAGGTCCAGAAAATCACCAACTTATGTTACGTGCAACTCATCTACTCACACTATGGTGCAGCTTGAACCAATGGTGCATAAATAAGCACATCATACAGAAGGCCCCACCACCAAGGCACCCAGTCACCTCCACTTTAGGCCTTCTGCTTCTAAATAAAAGAGAAACACAAGTTGTTAATGTATCCAAAACAAAAATCAAATGCACCCTCTGTGGTTAACCTGACTGCAGAAACACACTGGTGATCATCAGCTAGAAAAAGGGCCTCCTACCAGCTGAGTAACAGTAACAGAAACAATAGACTGTGAGAATACAGGCTCAGTGCATTGCATATTTAGGGAGGAAAACCTTGACCCCTACAGCGAGAATGAATCCAGTAGCTGCTTTATGATGTGAAAGCCTTTTTCTGACATGGTTTTGGTTCACTTCTCCCATTACAGAGACAATGTCAAAGAAAATCAATACAAAAGTTCTTCTGAGTGCTTCTGTCCTGCTGGATAATAGTGCCCCCATCCAGCAATTATGATTGGTCACTGAACAACTTAATGAGAATTAAAATGATATGAATAATTATGATAAAATTAAATGAGGGGGTATCTTTGGCAAGAATGGTGCTCCACACAGTTCAGAATCAATGACAGCTGAACTTTAGTTGAGTCTGACCACCCTTGGTGGCCCCAAACCTTAAAAAAACACTTTATATTGAGCTTTTTTTTACCTGCTTTAACAATGTGAAAACATACTGCAAAGTCCATTGACACAAAACTACATACATGTGCAATTAAAATATAAAACCAAAGTATAGAGTCCAAGATGATATATAAAAATGTGTCTATTACATTATTATATTCTCACAATTCTGTGGAATTATAAATTGCCTTATGGATTCAAAATATAAAGAGCTACTTTTAACATATCACCTTCACATGAGGGCTTGGAAGTTTATCCATCTCATGTATTGTTTGCTGATCCAGAAATGCAGGGTGCAGCCAAAACTCAACAAAAGTTCGATTTGGTTTGTAGATCTCGGTTGCTGTTGTGCAAGTGTGGGTAGCATCCGTGAAGAAGGTCTCATAAATTATTTCAGAGAGCCTCGATATGCGTCATGTGTGGAGAGCTGTATGTTTTGATGTGCTGTCAAAGGGATAGCCAAGAATATCTATAAAACATTACTGTTTGCCTTTTTGCGTGCCCCCCAGAAAGCTTGTTTACTTCCTGCTGGTTTTATTCCAGCAGTAAAACTACATATCCTCCCTTGTGTTGGTATTCACAATGTTTACACAAATGTTATTATACTGTAAAAACAAAAATAATATCACTGTGAGCAAATAATGAACTCGTGACTAGGAAGATTAAATTTATCTCCAGCATCCATGAAGAACAGAGCGAAGAAAACTGCAGCAGAAAGTATGGTGGCCTGGACACAGTAGCCTCTGTAAATGTCAAAGCAAATCTCTCAGGTCAGACTATAAGTTGCTTTTCCTGAGAGGAGAACTTGTTAATAGAACAAAAAAAATACCATTTAATGGGTTTAATATACCGATCAAACAGGACAACTTATAAAATATTAATGCTGAAGAATAAAATGTTTATTTGTTTTCTTTTGGGGTGTCACCACCAGGTCAATGCATTTCAGGTGCACAAAAATTCAATACAAATTCATCTGCTAGCAGTTACTTGAGGGCAATTCTTTAAAAAACCCAAACGATAACAGCAGAGCATGAGGAATCTTGAGGTGTCCCTGAAATATCACTAGAGTCATCAGCCAGAGGCTGAGACATCTGTCACCTTTTATTCTTTTGATACATCATTAAATCTTCATTTTCTCCCATGAATATAAACTATGGCTATATTGTGTGCTATAGTCCTGCAAATACATCAGCGTCATCCTATATTTTCTCCTTTTTCATTCACTAGAGATAGATGATGTGAGGGTGAACACAAATGTCACAGCAAGTGGACGTTATTCTCTAAACTTAATTAAGTGAGTAAAAAGGGATGTGACTGTTCTTGCCAAAAGCAAATTACCACAAGATGAACAGGCAATGAAGCTGCAAGTTACAAAAAGAGCATCTATTGATGCTTCCTCTGTGACAAAAAAACAAAACAAAACTCTTTTGTGTGCTCAAATAGCAAACATTATGAGATCTAAAGTTGTCTTATCAATATGATAAGCACACATAAGCACCAGTGTCTTTTCTCTATTTCAGAAGCATAGGTTTTTTTAAACACGTGGTAAAATGTGACTAGATTAAAAAATAGTTTTGACAGAAAAAAACAAGGCTGTGAGATAAAGAGATCTGCTGACAGCATGATACTTCCCATAACACTGATGCTCAGCAGTGTCGTGCAGTACTGCAAATTTTCACACCAATACCTGTATCCATACCAATACTGATACTTTTAACCTATAAAAGCAGCCTAAGTAGGGGAGAGCAGTGTGTCATAATTTATGAGATCAATCATTTCTGAACACATTCTTTTTTTTTTTTTTTTTTTTTTTTTTTTTTTTTTTTTTTTTTTTTTTTTAGATATCAGTATTTACTAAGTAATAAACAATATTGTGCAGCACGCAAGATAGACAGCGCACAGTGTGCTTTGAGGCAGCAGCCAAGAAAGCTTTAGTCCGCGTCTGTGAATACCCATGTGTGCATACCTGTGTGGATCAGCATGCTTGCATTCCAAAGGTTTCTCCATGTAATGATCTGCTAGGGAGTGTGGGGGGGCCTCAGCCCCATCCTCCAGGGTGTGAAGCGGGTATGGAGGAGATCAAAACTCCAGACATCCAGAGGCCCCCAGAACACAAAAGACCATGGAAGACCAACAGAGGGGCAGCCGCGCCACTGTTCCAGTAAGAGCTGAGGAGAGTCCCAGATGAGGGCTCACTCAGCAGCCGCGGAGCAGAAGCCAGGGGGGGTTGCAGTGACGCGCCCGTGAGCTCCGCCGGCCCCCAGCTGCGCCTGAGTGACCGAGCCCTAGGCCGAGAGGCCGGGGGCACCCCACCTCCAAAGGGGGCCCGAGCGGGCCCCAGGCCCCAGGCCCCGACAAGCGGCCGCCAGGGAGTGAGCCGGTGTGTACCCGGACGCCCACCCCCAGACACAAAGAACCACCAACACACCGACACCTGAGGGAGTCCGCCACCGGCAGGGGAAGTGGTGGTGGGTGGAGATAGGCCTCCAAACCTTGGAGGGCCTGAGGTGTCCCCAGAGAGGTGGCGTCTGATACCCAACCTGACATATAGACACAGACATACAGGCACACACAGACACAAACATCCATTCCCACCCTCATGCTCTCATATGCACTCACTCCACACTCAACCAACGTGGAGACAGACATAAAGAGACGCTGTACACACAATCACACTCCCCAAGCGTACTCTACAATCCGGGTCTAGGTACCCTTGCCCCTGGAGGGGGGAATTGCACCCAGACCCAGGTGGTGTTACCCTTTTCCCTGCGGTGGGGAGAGGCAGACCACCCCGACTCCGCAGCAGCAGGGAGGCCCCACACTCCAGACCGCAGCCGGACGGCCAACTCCTCCTACTAGCCCTCCCGCTCCAGCAGGCCGCAGAGAATGGGGGTGGGAGAAGACTCCAAACCTCCCTCCACCCGCTCATTGTAGTGTTGATGCATATGTGTTCTAAGGTGCAATTAAAACCCAGGAGGGCATGGAGCTACCTGCCAAGGAGCAGCAGGTAAGCGCATAGTCCCTCCTGCTAACCCTCAATGACATTTCTGAACACATTCTACAGACACTTCCATAGTGTATGTAAAAGTAACACAATTCATTGGTCTACACTCTGAACTTATAGGCGAGAATTAAGATATCAGTGCTATAAAGCTAGTATTGGTTGGATATCAATACCAGTGTTAGGATGGATACTATGGATATTTAGATCAATCACCTTTAATGCTCAGAGTTGGCTACAGAAAAGCAATATATGGATATAAAATTAATAGATGAATGAAATTTAAAAACCCCTGGTCAGATTGTTGCAAACAATGGAAGTGAAAGCAATGAAACAATGAAAGAATAAAGTTACGTTGAAACCAAGCACACCATTGTTTTTCTTGTGACATTACCAATAAGTTTGATGTGTCACATGGCCCTCTTCCTATTGAAAAAACAAAAGTTGTATCCAAGATGGCCGACTTCTAAATGGCCACCATGGTCACCACCCATCTTGAGGAGTTTGCTCCCTCACATATACTAATGTGCCACAAACAGGACTTTAATATCACCAACCATTCCCATGTTATTATGGTGTATCCATATAAGTGGCCCACCCTGTATATGTTTGCCATGCTCGTGTCCTCCTAGGTTAACCTGCGTTCTCTATCTTTGTCCTCTGTGTTCCTTGTTGGACTGCTGGTATACATTGTGTTATTGTAACTCACTACCACAGAACCCACAGCTCTCATGCTTTGTTTGCTTACCTGCTAATCCGTTCAATGCACTTACCAGACCTGTCTTCTTTTGTCACAGATCTTGTCCTGCTGTAGCCACCTGCTTCTGGAGAAACTTGTGTTCCACTCCCACCCACAAGAAAATACTTCTCTGAGCTCAAACTCATCAGAAACAGTATTCTTACCTGTTTCTGTGCTTGTGCCACCCAAAGACTCGCCTGTAACCTCCACTGTAAAAGCAATAACTACTTGAACCAGCAACCAGCTTGGAAATAGAAACACACTCATCTGTCAAACCACTTGATGGTAACAAGACTTAATCTTGCAAAGGAACAGAGATTTCTGAATAAGGATAAATACTTACTCGTTATAAATTTGAAGTGTTCATTAAAATCATTAAAATCCTTGAACTTTCTTCCAGCGTGTCCTGCCAATGAATCTTTAGCATGGCCTTAGCAGAAGCTATGACAATATTATGATCAACTGAACTCCTTTTTTTTTTTTATTATTTTTCTTCCTTGGAGCCTCCTACACATGGCTTGGCAGTGTTATGACTGCTAGCACTTTGGTTTAATTACTTTTTACAAATCATTTCATAATTTGTTGCAAAAATCTGAATAATCTCCATCAATACTCATTCAAGTGAAAGGCGGGGTCAGAGTGGATGAATTAACCAACAGAGTGGGAAAAGCAGAAAAAAAATCTATTAGTAAGACCATAATTTCAGGTCCCTGGGATATGTTGGAGCCTATCCCAGCCATCACAGGGCCGGAGGCAGGGTGCACCTTGGGGTGTGCCACGCAGGGCTAACACAGAGAGGCAGAGAATCATTTACGCTCACATTCACACCTATGGGCAATTTAGAATCACCGGTATCTCTTTATCTGTCCACCATACACAGACTGACTGCTCATATGCCTAGAGAACAGAATCACACATAATTTTTAACGTGGAAAAGTTTTTTTTAGTGCAAAGTGCTAAAAATAGCAGCACAACTGAATAGTGAAACAGCAATGTTTCATGGCAATATAACTCATAATCAAAATGTTTAAAAGGCAAGGTTTAAGCCACATAATACAATTACAACATATTTACATTGTAAAATGGGGAAATAACTAAATAACACAGAGGCTCTGCGTATAAGATGACTTACAGTTTAGGTATTTCTACTTTCCTGTGATAAAATGAATTATTACTCCATTAGTGTATGAAATTTGTTTTGTCAACGTTTTCTCAGGAAGAAGAGAATAAGACCAAAGTGAACCTTACTGACTGGCCTGCACACAGTCCTGACTCGATTGATCCCACTGAAAATCTGTAGGGTGAACTGAAGACCAAGGTCCATGTCAGAAAACCATCAAATCTGGAGGAGAAAAATGGGCCAGGATTGCTCAGGAGACATGAGTGAGACTTGTTGAAAACTATAGCAAACAACTACAGGCTGTTATCCCCCCCCAAAAGGATACAAATATGTATCTACACATTTTCAAGTAAATATAATTACATTGTAATTTCAAATAAAATGTTTTGGAAACTCCATTTAATTCTAGATGATTTGTACCCTTAGCCCTGGGCTGCATTCCAGATATAAGCAATGGGCGGCTGAAAAATTGATTCAGTTGAATATTTCCATCTAAATGGTTAATTTCAATATCCTTTCTCGCCCAACTATCAACCCTGTGATTGGCTGATATTTGTCTTGTGCAATCACACCAAATACCTGTCTGTCTCCCAGGCAAATGCTTGAGTCTGATTATAAGGCCATGTTTGAAATTATACACATTTCAGTGTATTTAAAGCTATCTAGCCATCTATCTGTTATATCTGTGGTGTCGCTGACAGTCTGTGACCGTCTCCTTTGGCAATGAAAGTACAGAAAATACAAAAACATGTTTTGAGTCAAGGATATAATTTAAACTCTGTTTTAAGACAAATGGACTACTTGCACTAACACTTCCGCGTTCTATGTAGTCCTGCTCCAGTGCTTCCGGTGCGGTTAAACCATGGCGACGTTCTACACTCGATGCCTACAAGAGCTCCCAAAATTGAACATCACCGATGTTCATCGGATTTGCAGAGTGACGACTACCCCCGCCAGCAAATTAGATAAAGGATTTAAGTTATATGCTGCATCTTATATACACAACTACGAAGGTAAGAAAACGTAAATTAACCGACAAAGAAACGCTAGCTAACGTCAAATGCAAACACTACGTTACTCCGCTATGTCCTTCATTTGATGTCAGTTCTCTACATTACATGTTTTCTTAAACGGTGTTTTATGTCGTCCTAAACTATAGTTGAGGTTTTCTTAACTAATGTCACTTTTGTTGTTAGACACTGTTATATTAGCGTTAGGTAGTTGGCTAACTATGGAGGTAGTTAACTACCTAATGCTACTCTTGCTAAGTGTAAAATATATATGTTTAAGACATGCTGAAATGAGTAATACAGAAATAATGCTAATGGTACTTGTATCTTTATTCAGTGTCCAATAAAGACAGGTTGTCAGGGGAGGTCGGTGTGAGAGCCCTGTGCTACAGGTCGATGAGGAAGAGTGAGGCACCACACAGACTAAGTGTAGGCAGGAAGCTGTGTAAAGTTGTTAATCCCCGTTCTGTGGGGTTCAGTTCATTTAAGCATTAGTTAAGTTCATTCCTAAAGGCCCATCAACTTGAATGTTTTCCTTGTCTCCCTGCTTTATCACTCCTAATTTGACTAGTCAGATAGTTAAATCAACGTGTGTTTGGGTGATCAGAAACATTTGACAACAAGTTAATACTGCAAATATACACAATCTAAGTTATTACAGTTATCAAGCATGGTTAAGTTGTTTTAATAGGGAGAGAAGGAAACACTAAGCATTCAGGAGGGTACGTAACCATAACACTGAACTATGTTCCTGTTCAGCTCTTCCATGAAGATGTTACATTTTTAATTTTCGTTCTTTCTTCTTAGATTAAGCTTCTGGATTCATCGCTGGTGATACTGACACATAGCCAGTGCTCCTGTGTGGCAGGCGCTGTTATGTGCAATCACACAGTGGCACTGCTCTTCCAAACAGCACACTACTCACAACTCAGAGTGCCGGTTGTCCCCCCTGTGCATAGCTGCACGGAATCTGAACAGCAATGGCACAAGCCACGGACAGTGGTAATTTAAATGAGGTTAAAGTTTTTGAATTAGTCCATGTTTACATATGAACAGCAACACCATCCATAGTAAATGTGTCTTCTGTTAGGGTGTGAGGCCAGGACCCATCAACTCCATGATCTTCACTAAGCCAGTACCAAATAGGATGGCCCAGACTGGAGTACGGTAATTACATTTGTAAAATTTGGTTTCATGTGTTACAAATGTATGTTGCTATTTTTTTCATACATACATACATGTGTCAGAATAGGTATTAATTTACATACAACATTACACTTTCTGAAGACGGCTAACTCAGTCATGTACATATACATCCCAGTCTCTAACTTATGCACCACTGTTTTACACCTTTTAGTTTTTAGTTTAGTTGTTGTTCAGTATAATAACCTTCTCCCTTACATTATTGTCATTGATGTTTTCTTTAGGAGTGGCTTCTACAGAGGCATGGTGGGTCCGTTACCAGATCCCTGCTTGTTCAGAATAACGGAGGCATATGCAAAATTTAATATTGAGGACAGGCCACTTGTGACCACAATGAACATGAGACCTGACAAGCCCCTTGTGGAAAGTGCCTTTGGGCTGGTGCAGGAGGGCAGTGTTCTGTCATATCAGCAGCCGGTTTTGACAACCCGGTACATCACACTACACCGCGATGCACCACCAACACCGCACTTGCCTCTGGAGGGGTATGACATCTTGCCATCAGATTGTGTGTTTGTGTGCTCAGAAGAAGAGCTTCTGCATCTGAAAAGCTTGTCTGTAACTCTGGAAATGGCTCACAAAATAGAGGAAGCTACACGTGAGCAAAGCTCTTCGTCTGAGTGGCATCAGCTCCGCAGGCCCAGAGTGACTGCCTCTAGGTTTCGGGAGGTGTGTCACGTCAGAGGCCAGAGCTCGGCCGAGTCACTAGCAGAGCCTATATTGAAGGGAACAAGGCAGACAGCAGACATGAGGAGAGGAACTGAGATGGAGCCTGCAATAGCAGCAGAGTATAGTAGGCTAATGAATGTTAACTACTCACCCTGTGGTCTGGTCATTCACCCCATTGCCCCCTGGCTTGCTGCATCTCCTGATGGTGTTGTTTTTGACCCCAATGAATACCCCCAGTTTGGCTTCGTCGAATTCAAATGTCCCAATGTACAAAACTTTATTGACTGAAAATATGTGCAGATGGAATGTGGTACCCCTAAACTAAAAAAGAGCCACGCATATTACTGGCAAGTGCAAGGACAACTGCTCATCAGTGGGATGCAGTGGTGTGACTTTGTTGTGTGGGCACAAGAGGACTACCTAGTGCAAAGAATATACATGGATATAGATGTGCACAATGCAATCAGAGAAAAGGCAGACTATTTCTTTTTTTACATATATATGCCAAGATACCTGTGTTTGAAAAAATGAACAGTGAAAACAGCAAAAAGAAAAACAGATCCTTCAGGCTGGCTGGAACAAAATAACTGATGTTTTATTTTCAATATATTTCATGAATTCTTTTGTTGTTACATGTTACTTTTATGTGACATCAATAAACTGTTATTTAAGCAATGGCATCAATTTAATTTTTAAAAACACACATTAAAACATTGAATTTGTGCAGAACTTATTTACATGGTAAGTATTTAAAACTCCATGCCTAGCATACTGATATACATTTAGACAATAACTGAACTGTAGAAAATGACAAATGGTATTTTTGATGTTACAAAAGTTCAATGTCACTTATGGTTTTAAAACGATTTAGTGATTTACTTTATAATTTTGATAAATAGTTTTGTTGAATCTGAATAGTAATAATAGTAGTATAATTAAACAGTATTATTAACATTAAACATTTGCAATGAATTTGAATTATCAATAACTGAAACTCAACTATCGGCACTCAAGTACCAGTTCTGTAATCAAGTATTGTCAGCTGAGAAGGAAGAAATGCAACTGTAGTGGCCTCAGCTGCAGGTCATTTTCCATAAGTTACTGGCACTGGTGTCTTGGGAAAAATCCATCTTGTCTCACTTAACCCATTTTTTAACTAATGCTGTGTTCTGGTAATTTGACAGCATACATGCCACTGCAAACAGTTGGTTGATATTATAAACATGTGACATGGTAATGATGCTATCAAAAAGTTTGTTCTGTTTGATCCTCCTAATGACTCGCTCCACATGCACCCTGAGTCTGGCTATGGCCTGCGTCTCCTTAACCTGGTATGCTGGCATCTGCTTCTGCTTAGATAGAAAAGGTGGGCAGTACACTTTGCATTTACAACAATCAGTGATTAGGAAGCCCTTATCTACCATCACTGCCATGTCTTCAGTCAACTTCTCAGCAATGCCTGATTATTTGAATAGTTCCTTGTCACTAACCGAACCAGCATACAGATTAGAGATGAATGTCACTGGACCATGTGGAGCTATGCCAACCAGGGCTTTCATCGTACAGTGGGATTTGTACGAAGAGTACATTTCACTTTGGAGAAGTGGTGAGGATGGTGTCTGACACCTCAGCTCTGTACAGTCAAGGATCATCTGGGTGTCTGAGAAATCTTTGAATTCCTCAGGGAGGTAAGCTTGCACTTCTTCACGTGTAAGCCAGATGCACTGAGACCCCAGTGCAGTGGCAAGAAAATTTGTCCATGTTGCAATAATGCGGCTCACTGTGGACTGGTGTATGTTAAATCGGTGTGCCAGGTCCCTCTCCTTCAAACCAACTGACAGGAAAACCAGGAAAAGAAAAAACTCATCAATTGGCTGTAGCAGCTGCCTCTGGAAGGTGAAAACAAAAGGGAAAATGTTACTCCTTAAGCTATGAACTAGTAAAATTATTCTTTTCTTGGCTAAATGTTTTGTAATGGTTAGGCATACCATACTGTACCATGGGGTAAACAATGAGGTGCTGTAGTGCACAGGTGTATGTATGTAAAGGATACTGAGTCTAGCATACATACACCTGTGTATGTATGCTACTGTACATAAAGTAATGTTATTGTACATAAATACAATAACATTACACCTCTAGTTCTAACTACCAACAAACCCATAACCTACTGTTGATGTGCGTGCAGGTGTCAACACTTCTTCGTTCCGATTGGCAGCTGACTTGGCTCTTGAAACCCGGATCATTTTATAGATGCAAGGCTCAATCAAAACCCAGAATGCCATCAAATGATCATAGCTTGGAAATCTATTCACGAGAGAGCCATACATCGTGTCAATCATTAATTAACATTACACACTGACATAAAAATAATGTGAACTGTGACAAATATGCTAATGGAATGCTGTATAAAATAGTCTGATTAAGAGTATTTGGTGTTGTATTTTACCTGTAGCATTAGGATATTGTTTAAATACTAAAGCATCTACATAAAACATACAATCAGCAGAGAAAAAGTACATTTCTATTTTGTTTTCATTAAGACTGGAAAAACTTTCTAAATTTAACTGATGGTGACCTTGGTATATTTTAAACAGTTAGCTTGAATAGAACTTAGGTGTACCTGGTATAGAATCGGATGTCAGTGTCGGAGCCAGCAAAACGCTGTAACCCAAATTCTCGCTGGACACGTAACTCCTGTATTTCCTTCCTCAGAGTCTCCACGTCTTCGGACAGGTCTTCTGCAGCTGATGCAGATATGTCCAATGCAGATGGCTCAGGGACTGAGCAGTAGTCATGATCTCTTGTAAGACTGTGCTCTTCTTGATCGTCAGGAGGAACTAGTTCAGGGCGTCGCTCCGTTCTCTCCCAAACACTACGCCGC
Organism: Rhamphochromis sp. 'chilingali'; assembly: GCF_963969265.1. NCBI lineage: Eukaryota > Metazoa > Chordata > Actinopteri > Cichliformes > Cichlidae > Rhamphochromis > Rhamphochromis sp. 'chilingali'. Next base: position 14,508,046 of record NC_137947.1, on the reverse strand, counting down.
GGTGGTTCAACTTTATAGCCATTCCACTCAAAAAGTGTTGGTACAGCACCTTTAATAAGCCGCCTTCGACCATCGAGGGTTGTTGGCTCTATGAGTTGATCACTGGCAAAGTGTCTGCAGCAGACCCTGGTGTGAGAGGTAATCGTGAAATGATCCCGGCGTATATTTACCAGCCATTGTCTTCTCAAGTCGGAATGGGTCGGAAAGGCATGAAAACTTAGTATGCCGTTAAATTTGGCTGAAGCTGAACAAAGTGGGACACAGCAATGCTCGGAGTATTTCTTCTCCTGTTTTTGAAAATGTTCTGTTTTAAATACTTTCCTTTTTATACTCATTCTGAAGCGACATTAGCATAGCTACCGATAGATAAGCAAACGTACCGGAAACGCACAAGCGGTACTATTTGGAAACGGAAATACGTCACATGCCCTAGTGCAAGTAGTCTATTGTAACAGCATGTATGTATGTAGGTAAGTACAGTATGTAAGCTGCCGTTCTGTCATGGTCCTGGGTCTTTTTAAAAGTTTTTGAGAGTTCTTTGTTCTTTTTGTGTATGATTCATGTTTGGGTTTGCCCTTTGTTTCTTTTGAAAAATTAGACTACCAGTGTTGTTTATACTTTTATGTATATATATGTTTTATGTATTATATTTACGAGCGGCTCCTGTATATATTGAGCTTATTGTTCAAGTCTTTTATTTTAGATTTTCTTTGTTTGGGGTTCTGTAAGTTTTGGTTAGTCCTTAGCTTGTTATTCATAAGAGTTGTTTTCATTCTTTTCCTTCAGTTTCATTTGTGTTTCCCTGCCTGTTTGTTCTCCCTGTGTCGACTTGTTATCCCCTGTTCAGTTTTTTATTTTTATTTCCTGTTTTATTTCGGTAGAGATTTGTTTGTCTCACCTTTGTCACATTTTCCATGAAGCTGCTTGTTCTCTTGAAGTAGTTTCCTGTGCTTCATAGATTTGTATACCTAGCTTTGGTCTTTGTTAATCTTTGGATTTTGAACTTTGTTAATCTCTGGTCTTATCAGCATTAAATGATCACCTTGTGTTTGACTTCAGCCTACATCGCCCTGCTGGCAGTAGTAAAGTAAAACACAGACGCGCACACAATTTTAAAGCTGTCTTCTGCTTTCTCATGACACATACTGATGTACAACAGACAACAGTCCCAGACCCTGTTAGTAGCTAACAGGAAGAACCAGGTGTGTTGTATTTTCAAAATAAAAGCCATTGGTTGATCGGGAGACCAGTGTGATTTAAAATGTATGGACTTCTCAAAGTACAACTTCTCAGTTTGCACATACAGCTACAGTTATTTTGTAGTGTGATTTTCAAAATAAAAGCCCCAGGATAGTTATGGGAACTTAAATAAATCCTCCAGTTACATATTTCACATTTTCAAGATGTTTTAATGTTTTTAAAAATAAAAACTGTGTGTTCATTAAAAAAGATCACTGAATTTTGAATTAAAGTCTTCACTTATGGAAATTTACTTGCATGCTTTAAGCTGTCAGATTTTCAAGATGAAAACATTCTATTTAGCTTTTTGAATCTTTTTTAAACCTGTCAAATGTTTTGTCACTTCGGCGAGTTTAGTCAGCCTTTTGAGTTACAAGTGTTGAGAAACCAGCATAAGATAAATTCCAGCAGACAGAACAAAGACCCTTGACAGTGATGGGCTGAAAATGGGTTTCCATTGACAGCGTGATGACAGTAGGGACTGTCTACCTGCAGAGAGAATCTGTCTGTTGCCAGATAAAGGCAACTGGTCTGTGGGCTACTCTTGTTCTGCTGTTGTTAGTGTGGCAGTCACTTGTAAAGAAGAGTGAAGTTTAAACATTAAGAAGAGCAAAATCAAAACAGAGCCACACTGAAGCCACTGTCTGTGCTTTTCATTCTGTATACATGGGACAAGTATCTTTTTTAAAAATTGCACATTTTCAACTCCACCCCCCACCAGTCATTGCGACCGACCAGTTGCACCAGCAGCAACAATTTCTCTGGAGTTTCTTCAGTAATCACAAAACTCCGTTCAAAAATGCTTGACAAAAATATTTGACATTGGACCATCAGAAATGAAGATGTGGTTTGCTACAGTCTTATAAAAGTCAGCAATATTAAATGTCCCACGATCCATGAAATAGCTAACAAAAATAGCTGTGTTGTTAGCTATTTGTTGTTAGCTAATAAATGGATACTAAAATTTAAGTTCACTGAGATTCTGTCCTCTTCATACTTTTGTGGGTAGCAGAAAATAGAGAAGGTGATGATCGTTTTCAACCTCAAACCAAAACAGCTGTCATATACAGCATGGTCAAATGGCACACTGTGCACTTCTAAGGTACAAAAGTTTCTATAGTTCCTTCAGCACCTTAGCTTTACTTAATTCCTCTGAAATAGCGCTGAGGGCGGCTCTGTGTTTGTACTTGTTTCCAGGAAACAGTTTATATTTTAAGTATTTGGCACAGATGTCAGACCATTTTGAGATGACAGTGGAAAATCTTTTGTTAGACTTTATGCACGAATGCTAATGAGTACTTTAATGTTCAAAAAAGGGAATGCTTTGTTTTTCAAGCACTGCTATTTCTAGTAAGAATGCAGCCATATTGCTTTTCTATGATTCACTGTAACGACACCACCAGGGGCAGTTTTTCAGCCCATGTTAAAGGCTGGGTACTGACACGGAGTCATGTACTTAATTTTACTTTTACTTTTTAACAATAAACTCACTGAAAGTGAAAAGAGAAAGCTGCAGTGCAGACATGACCATGCACTGAATGTGAACACAACGGGGGAAAAAATTGGGAACTGCGGGTGTTAGCACGGCCTCATGAAAATGGACCTTCTAACTGACATCTGAATGCCAGTGTGGGGCTTTGATTCAGTGCTATCTAACAAGCTGAAGAACAATGCATTCTGTTTGAGTTAGACACAGTGTGAAGACATTGTTTTGAAGAAGGGAAAACCACAAATGAGAAGTTTTTCCTTCATTACTGTGGGAGGTTAGGGCTAGGTGGGTTCGGGATGGGGAAGGGTATGTGATTCAGTGATTCAGAAACAATAAACAAAAAAACACAAGAAAAAAGGTTTAAAATAAGTGCCATCAGCTGACATCGTCTTTAACTTTAACTAGAAAAGCGCTATATAAATACAGGCCATTTACCATTTACCATTTACTTTAAAATGTACTTGAGTGGAAAACATGTTGGATTCTCATTTTATGAAACTAATTGGCACTGATTTGTGTGCTGTAGAGTGCCTTTAAATTAAAAAATAGTCTTCAATTTGCATCAAATTTAACTACACTGTTTGAATGTGTTTTTCTTTTTTAGACTACAGAAAAATGCACATATGTAAGTCTTCCCACATCTCTCCCCATTAGTTTCTCTCAGTTTCTGTTGTCAGTAAAAGCTTCAGCATATCGACCCCTTTGCCCTCCCATTCATTGATGGGCGGGATATAAAAGCAAAGGTTTTTTTTTTAAATTAAGAAAATATCATAATTTTATAAATCTATGTTTTGCCATATATGACTAGAAAGTGTATAGATACAATATCTGTAAGGTGCTGTACTGTGCAAGTCTTGAGCAACCCCTCATTTCTTTATATTTCACTAGGTAAATTAGAATTAAGTGAAACCATTTATTAAGACATGCAAACAGAAATGGAAATACAGCACAGGCAAAGACAGAGTTTGTACAAGTCTAATGAACTTGAAAGTCTGTATAACCAACAGAACTATTTTAGGAATAGTTCACCAGTCTTTTTAAAGGACATTCAAAGCTCTTCTTTGGACGCTGGCTGCACTTTGTTCCATTGTCTCACAAGATGATCTCACACTTCAAAAGAAGCCAGTTGATAGGATTTGGGCATCTGTGTAGGATGCCTTTTAGATAAGGCATTTTGGGTATGTTCTACTAGGAGGAGGCCCCAGGGCACACCCAGGACTCCCTGGAGAGATTGCATCTCTCGGCTGCCTTGAGAATCTCTCAGTGTACATTATATAACATGCCTCATTTACCCAACCACACACACACTTTTGCTTTACCTAAGTGTTTTCTATCTAGCATTCACACTGTGATAAACGCATTGGAGAAGAACTTGGGGTTCAGTATCTTGCCCCAGGGATACTTTGGCAGCGACTGAACCACCTATCTTCTGATTAGTAGAGGACCTGACCCACATCCTGAGTTACAGCCTCACAGCACCAATAGAATCCCACCCCTGGGCGCTTTTAAAAAAATCAAATATATCTTCCCCTACTGGCCAACAGAAAAAAAATGTTAGGTTACAATGGCTCCACTTTTCAGTCTCTGAATCTTGAATTCCCATTTTTCATATACAGTCCACTTTAGTAGACTGTCTTACTGTTTGAGAGCTTGGTTCATGGATGAAGTGGACGGTCGGTTAGCTTCTGCTAGGGCACCAGAAATGAGTATCAGCGTAACTTCAAAACTGAATTTCTAATATGTTGTGTTGAGCTGGCTTGATGAAAAGCTGGAGGGTGAACCACCTATCCACATCCTTGGCTGACTGCTGAACCATCAAGTCAGGACAGGAAAGTATGTATTTACCCACCACAGCAGATAATGAGTGACCATAAAGAACCTGACTACTGTTTGTCTGGATGCATTTCCGGCATCTGTGTTTTTCCATTTGTTACTTAAAGTTGTGGTTAGCCTGGCAGCAATGTTTGATTTGTGTGGGCTATTAACTAAAAATCCAAACCACTAAACAAGGTGTGATCAAGCTTCTGCACCGAAGCAGTGATATAACACTTCCTCCCGTGTTTAACAGATACAAATCCAGCATGCATAATTACACCTGTAATTTACAACAGCCGAAACCTTTGATTTCACCTTGTATGTGAGCATACTTCTATACTGATTACACTGTAAACCATTCATTTAAATGTTGCAAGAGGAATGATTTAAGATTTAAGCAGTTGTCTACTAAGCCTGCTGCTTAGTCTCTAGAGATTTCTCAATATGGAAAACTAGTCAAAACATTTTTTTTTACTCTCAAATACAAAAAGAGCAAAAAGCTATAGGAATGCAGCATGAGTTTTAAATGCTTCTAAGACTAATAAGTTCCTTCTTTATTTTGAGCGTACTCAGTGACAAGTTTCTTGCTTCAGCACTGATGTTTATCAAGACGTCAGAGCTGTAGTTAACTGATTACAGGCGCTGCACAGCGACATAACAACACACCACTTGCTCAGACTTGCCGGCAGGAGCTGAGAACAGCCTGAGGAACTGACCATGACTACAGGGATTGGGTGTCACAAAAGGTGACTCACAAGGAGGCCGATTAAGGAAAAGAAACTCCCTGCATACGTTACTTAATCCACACACACCCAGACTCAAGACAGAACAATGGTGCAGAGATTTTGTTCGTTGTGGTTTTACTTTTCAAGCGAAATCCTGGAGAACTACCCGAGGTGTGTGAGCCCTGACCCAGGAGCAGAGTGTCGACACTGTATGTAACAATGCCATTTTTTCATGAGCAAACATTCCCATGAATCTTTGACCAGAGACAAGTAATTTGGAATAATGTAATGAGACAGGCGCTTTTTTGATCAAGTCCCTCTTAAATAATCATCATATTATTGCTTTAATTTCTCAGCATTAGCTCAGTGAGACACATATATGTAAAAGAACTTGATTTTCATATCTTGGTCATATTATTAGGAACAGGTTACTTAAGACAGAATTTATTTACTGATTAAAAGAATGTGATGCACAGAAGAAAAAGAACTAGGCAAACTGATAAGCCATGGTAGTCTTAACTAGTTGGGACTGAATGTGCTTTAGCACACTGTGAAAGTTAATTGATAGTTAATTGAAAACAGAATAAGCAGTCGCTTAAATCGTTTCACTCTGCTGGACCTGTAATAGTGTTTGTGCTTAATAATTATTTTGCATCTAAGAGAAAAAAAAATCCATTTAGGATGCTGATAGGTTTTAGGAGTGCTGGTAGGCAGGTCATCTTTGGATGAGCCATTTTCTCCCATTTCCAGTCTTCGTGCTGTTGCAAGGATAATTCAAGCTATCTTTTGACTATCGGTTAAATGGATACCTCCTAAAATGTCAGACTGTTGTTGTTTTTTTTTAACTTTCCCAGAGATTAAACAGACATATTTTCAAACTGAGGCTGCAGGGAGTGGACTGGAGGGGAGTCTGTTTCTCTAGGCACAGGCTTAATGGTTATTTCAGCGGGTGTCCTGTGGTGTTAGTTAATCAATTGTTGTTAAAGTCCTCAGCATGATATATAAACCTGAACTGGCCTGAAAAATGCTTTGAGTGCTTTGAGGCTAATGGCATTTGGATACACCGAGACAGGGAGGTTAGAACACTGTTCTTGTCACACTTGGTCATTTCAGTTTAATAGTCAGCAAATAAAGTAATTAAACTGAAATTCAGGTCGTCCCTAATCCATGATAACACACTGTATACTGTAAACGGACGTGCAACAGAGAATACATTTGTCTCAGTCTGACACACACTTGGGTTCTGTAAATGTAAATGTTTGTGTAACAAACATCTTTTATGGATGTCTTGTTTATGTTAGACACATTATTTCGCAGTCACCCAGCCCTTGAACAAAGTTAAACTGGCTGTTTGAGTTGTTGTCCTTTAGACTCGTTCGCATCAGGTAAAATGCTTTAGTGATTGCGGCTTTGTTACCCAATAGCCCCTTTTTCATTACCAATTGAGTGCTGACCAAAAAGGACAAGGGATGTGACTTGTGTCAGCAAAATAAGTTTGAGTAGCTCCACCCTGACATTTCAGCCACAGGGGTTAAGATAATGAGTAATCTTTCTGGTTTGAGTTCACATGGGTTTATAGGAGTCATCTATGTGAAGACACTGCAAATGTTTTATTTGATTTTAAACCAACATTCCTTGCCATACATAACAATAAATAGAGTCACACTCTAAAATTAAAATGTATTGTCTTTGAGGAGTGCTGTGCCGCTATTCCTGATGTATTAACAAAACCTCTTTGTGTCCGTCAATATGCTAGATTTTCGTCATTCTGAACTTTGTACCCAAATACAGAAGGGGAGTGGCTTTAGGTCTGAAACAGGTTTATGACTCCCTGTGAGCGAGTTTCGAGTCTGATAATTTGCATGTTAGAACTGGAATCCACACCCTCAACCTGCAGACTGCTTATCATGTTGAGACACCTCTGCTTCTTTGTCTTTTTCAGTAGGCACACATGAGTCTCTAAACATTGAACATAAGTTGAAAGTATGTAAATGTAAGCGGGATATTCTGGGAGCAGTCAAGAGGATTTTCACAGAGTCAGGAATCTAAATGTAAGTCACTGTTATTGAGTATAAGATAACATTGTTGTGACTAGCTCACTAAGCTTTTGAAGCCGCTGAGAGACATTCAGCGAGCGGCTGTAAGAATATCAAATGCCTCGCTTTCAAATGAATGAACACTGGGAGATTTATGAATAAATGTAAACAGAAGCCGTTGTTATGAGGTGTGTGTCCTATGATTAAACGCGTTGCGATAACAGCTGCTCAGCCTTTTGACATTTCTGTTTACCAGAAAAGCAGCACAACCAAGCCGCACACTTGAAGGAGCTTTGATAACTGAGATCTAACTCAAAATGTAAATAACTGCGCATGTATAAAATCAGAATGTACAAGAAAGCTGAAAAGGTACCTGAAAACAGGTATAAGAAACAGCTGTACATAAGGTGATCTGTATGTTGGCAATGGTTCATGCTCTGCAGCAAAGTCGGCAGTGAAAGTATAATTTCCACTCACACTTTCCCATAGAGGAAAGTAAAAGCGAAAAGGGCGAGTGCAAATTTGACTCTACGCTCTCTACACTTAGCCAACATTAATGTGAAACTAGAGTGAAAAGCTTGAATGTTTAAATTGTAACACTCGTTTGTTCAGCCGACATGTGTTTGCATTAATCTGGTGAGACCTGATTGGACATATAATGTCAAATATAACAGGGAAGCACCTGGATCACCGAATTTATGAAAACCGTGGGCTTTAAAGGTTACAGTGTTTTTTTTTATTTCCTGTTGTCCAGTACTAATATTAACAGGGGCAATAGCTTTAAGCTGTCAATCTGTCAATCTAAACTCTAAAGGGGCAAAAGGGCACCCCAGTTTGAAGCGATTCACATTTAAACATGGAAGGAGCAGATATGGTGTTCAGTATTTCAAAACAGCTTTCAAAACCAAAATAAGTGTAAAACACAGACCAGATTTACCAGAGTACATTAAAAACCACTTAAAATATAAATCTACTGACAGCAAATTATCATGTAGTTCCTGGTTTAGCAATTTTATTTTGTGTTATTTATATAACATGGGCATGCTGAAGCATGAGATATTTACCACCCTCTTCTCAAGTAATTTATCATATCTTATTATTGAGTGTTACTGAGGAAATGCTGGTTAGCTAATCAGTAAACAGCTCTTTGTACAGCCCCTGATTTCTTTTTCTAGTGGTGAGCTCACCTTAACGTCAGGTGAAAAACAACTACACCTTTCTAACCATCCAACCATGCTGGGTCTTCACGTTGATAAAAGTGACAGAAGTGAAAACAGGTTGGTTTTATTTACATTTCAACTGTACAGTGGAAATTCCTTGATGTGAATTTTTAAGTCTTTCAGGTTTCGAAACAGCGTCGTAAAAAACTGATTATATGTTGTTGAGGCAAACTGAAATACTTTCGCCGATTAGGCCTGTACACGCCATTAAAACAAACCATGTGTTGACCAGGACTATAGCTCACCTGGTTGAGAAGGCGATCCACATGCTGAGGCCTCCATCAGAGGCTCGGGTTAGAGTTTGCTTTCCTGTCTGTAATATGTTATAAGGCCTGGAAAATGCCTAAAATACATCTTTAAACATGCCTTTTAATATCTTCATCACCTCATAAACGATCTAGAACATTAAATAATTTACTGCTTTATATAAGAACACTGCCTTTAATGTACTCTTTGACCTTTCCATGCAAACTGTAGTATAGTTTAACATTAACAACTTTCCGCATACTGCATTACAGCTTACCTTTCCTCGTTAGGGTTGCCATGAGTCAACATGTTCCACCCTGTTGCACTGTTTGCTCTCTGATCCTCTAACATTATGTCATTGATTTTCATTTTCTATTACAGGTCCTAATGAAAAAGTCTGGAGCCATGGAGTCTCCAGAGTTTTCCCTGTTGTCCTCCTTGCGAGGTGAATTTAAATCAGAGGATTTCATTCAGCCTCACTATAAGGAGTCGTATCGGCTGGCAATTGATCGCTTGGTGAATGGCGGCAGAGACAGTTACCAGGAGTTCTTAAAAGGAGAACGGCTCGGGAGCTTTCTCTCCGAAGATGAGATCCTCTTCATCACTGGAAATGCAGAACAGCTCCCACCTCAAACCCAGACCGAGGAAATCAAAGATCCCTCGGATACCAAATCATCCTCTGGGACATATTGGCCCATGCACTCAGATGTGGAAATGCCAAATCTGGACTTAGGGTGGCCGGAGGTTTTGCATGAAATGTTACAGACTAATATAGATCTGCTCTTTCATCCACCGAGACTAAACAGCCCAACAATTAAAGAAGTCATCCGGAAGCACATTCAGGATGCAAGACAGGTAATCAGAGCTACCAGCAACAATGGACTGAGATATGCGGGCACGCATTGATCACAAAAGCATGTCAGAAGCACCTTTCTCCTTCAGGGAAAAGGAGTGTCTGCCTGGGCCAAAATCTGGTTCTGCAACTCACCATCATGAGAAATGAGTGTGTGAACTATTTTTATAGTAATTTCGATTACTGCATTATAAGAAGCAGTTTACACCTCAGTAAACAGCCTGTGTCAGTTTTGCGTAGTGGACGATTGCTTTTTTAAAAGTCTGAGCTGACTGTTAATTAAAGCAGCATGTTCACCAGAAAATGGCAGGAAAGTATCAACATAAGTGATCAATGCGTGCCCGCATATCTCAGTCCTAAAGCTCACAAAGCGCTAAAGAACCCACCCCCTCAGTTCTCATGCTAGTGAAGTGTAAAGAAAACGGAACTGGAATAAATCTTTAATGAAACAGAGCAGCTGCACTGTCTCAAGCCTGTCCAGACAGCAACTTTTAATTTTTAAATAGTGCATATATGAAAGTGCATTGGAGATCACACACAGTCCAGGCACAATATGTATTAAAGTAACACTCAGTAAAGTCACACATAGGTTCATTACATCCTGCAGTAACACAGTGTGATAGTGCTATTTTCAAAGTGTCCAGGAATTTCACCGTCTGCATTATCATTAGGAACCTTTTATGTACACTTACTGAACCTGAAGTGAAATCAAAGAACGAAGCAAAAGGGCTCTAGTTTGGTCCCACTCACAAAAATGTTCCAGGAGTGACTGAAATGGATTTGAGATCAATGGATGGCTGTGGCTCAGGAGATACTGAATCTCAAGTTGCCCCTGATGCATCCATTGGAGTGTGAGTGTGTGCATGCCTGTTAGACAAAGTGCTTAGGTATAGAAAAAGTGCCTGTGTGAATGTGCATGTGATTGGGTAAACAAGACTTGTGGTAAAAAGTGCTTTGAGTGCTCCAAACATTTAAATGTATTGATTATAGATAAGCACATGTAGCCGTTTATCGTGTCCCTTTTTCTTCAGCATGGAATCATGTTGGAGACTTTGTTCATAAGTGATTTTTCAGAGTCTCATTTAAGGCAATTTACCATTTATGAGCTTGCAGATGTCAGATTGATTTACTATTCACTGTTGATTTGTCCTTGCAGGTCATTGCCATTGTAATGGACGTGTTTACTGATGTGGATATATTCAAAGAAGCCGTCGACGCTTCAATACGGGGAGTCCCGGTTTATGTGCTTTTGGATGATTACCATTTGAAAAGTTTCCTGACAATGGCTGAAAACCAAGATGTGAAACTCCAACAACTGAGAGTAAGTTTAGGATGGAATGGATTTATTTGATGTTTTGGCTGTGCATGCATTCTTACATGTAAATATTATCTTCCCAGGCTTAAAATGTTTTTAAAGTTCACAATAATTAAGAAGATAGTTTTCAAAAAATTGTGTTTATTGCCATATGCAAAGTAACAAATGACCTTTTTAAAAAAAAATAAACCTTAACTTTAAAGCGTTAAATTATTATCAAATCTGGTTAATCCTGTTTTTGGGTGGAGTTGTAATTACTGGAGAGAGATTACAACGACTCAAACACACCTACAAAGTTCCTTTTAAATAGAAATTACATGCCAACAGCAACAACAACAACTCGACGATTCAACAAATAATCGGAATGATTCTGTACAATATGCATGCCTGTATCACATATTAATTTCCTCTTTGACATATTATTACCACTTGTAAAATGTGACAGTCATACATATGTTCTGACACTCTCCTTTCATTGCTCTGATTGCAGAACATGAGGGTGCGCACCGTGAAAGGTCAGGATTACCGCTGTCGATTAGGAGCTAAATTTCATGGTGCAATGGAGCAGAAGTTTCTTTTAGCTGACTGTCACACAGCAATTTACGGCTCATACAGGTAAACAAAACTGCAATACAACCGGAGCTGTGGTTGAGACCACTGAGGTGCACACAAAAAGCTTTCAGCACTATATTTGTTCTGGCTCTTTACAAAATTTCTGTCACAGTTAGTATTTATTATTTGTTTCAGCTTTTTGCTGTTTATTAATGTGAAAAGCTTGTAGAAAATGTGACTGCACTTATAGTGGAAAAAAAAGTTTCAGTATTCCAGGTGTTGTAAATGTATTTTACTAGTGTACTTAGAGTCTGTAAGTGCAAACCTTTAAGTGAAAGGTTTTCATTTAAAGTGAAAGCCTTTCAGTTTGAGACTAACAACTATTTGAGGATAACAAATCTAAGCTGTAAACCAAGGGAAACAAATCAAAATACAGTTTTTTATACAAGTATTTTCCTGTTTGTTTACAGTTTCACCTGGTCATTTGAGAAGATCAATCTGAGCATGGTTCAGATCATCACAGGACATCTGGTGAAGTCCTACGATGAGGAGTTTCGAACCCTCTATGCCCGATCGATCGTGCCACCTGAACTGTGTCCTCCAGAGGGTTTGCTCCAACGAAACGGGTCACTTGGGCAACAGATTTTACCAAACTGTCATTCTGCTCCAAATCTTCAGCGGAGGGACATGTTGAGGCAAAGTCTGGACACAGTCTATCGGAAGACTCGTGAGAGGAACCTTGGTCAAAGAGATTATGAAGAGAGGCTGTTTGAAGAGGAAGATTACAAACTTAGACCCTTGATGGAAAATGGCATTGGTGTTCAGGAATTTCAATCGGTGGAGGAGATGAACTTCTTCAAAAGGCACAGCTATGCTGGAGAGAGGCAAGATGGACACGAATCCATCCCACAGAACATCAAGCCTAGAGGGAGCAACTGGAATATCTCTAGAGATGGAGCAAACAACTATGCTATGAATAATTATTTACAAGTGCCACAGATACACAGAAGTCACAATTTGCAGTCTTACAACGGAAATGACAAACAAGTTCTATCCAAGCAGCAGAACATGCCAACATTGGAGAATATGTCCAAGTCCTATATGCGTACATTGAGGATCGAGTCATATCTTAATAATCCTGATGTCCCATTTGGGGACTCTTGTGACTATTTAGACCAGTTTGAACAACTGGACAAAGCTAGCCCGTTCATGCAGGGAGGGATGAGGTCCTCTCTTGCTCTCAGGCCAACCGTACAAGAACAAATGGAGGCAAACAGATATCTACATACTTCTAGTAGTCTTAGCCCCACAAAAAACAGTCATTTACACTACTCATCCATGCAATGGACTCCAACAGGAGCAGGCTATGATACAGGTAGAAACCCTTATCATTCATATGCCAACCTGAGCCGAGCTAAAGACAGGCAAATAATCACAAACCCTAACATTTTCAGTGACAACTGGGTCAAAAGGCACAGTGTGGCAGATCCGAGATCAAGCACACACGAATCATCAAATCACATGTACAATGCTTTTGTAAGGATGCAAGAAGGCCAAAGTGAAGCAGCAATGACTGCACTGAATGGAGGACATGGGTCAAATCTAAATGAAGATCAGAGATCTGTCTCCCATTATGATGTCAAGAGCATGACAAGCACAAAGAGTCCCAGTGGCCCCATTTGGCAGGAGCCACCGGCCCGGGCTTTGTCAGCAGCAGCCCTGGATGTGAAAAGCAAGGATTTGACTGATAAATCAAACCGCACAGGTGCTAAGAAAATCACATCTTTGCTGAACATACAAGAGAAAAAAGAGAATTCAATTAGGAACTCAAAAACACCAAGTCTCACGTCAGCGGACAGCTCAGACACTCTGACTGCTGAGGATGAGGAGAAAACATCAGTTATAGAACAAAAACATCTCCCAAGCAGAAGCATTTCTCTCAGTTACTCCTCAGAGCGCCAGAGGAACAACGTGGAGGGCATAAAATCTTTAAAATCGCGATTCCAAGCTGAGAAAGAACAACAACCTCCGCAGAGCGCTCTCTCCAAAACCACCACACAGAAGAAACCCAGCATTTTTGACAAAAACACAAGGCCTGGATTTCACTCAAGCAGCTGGAGCAAAGACCGAGGAGGTGAGAATCGCCTGTCGAGCAGATTTGAGCCTTTCGGCTCATCGGAAAAGAAAACCTCTCTACGCACTCCACACAGCTTCAGAATCAAACCGTCCCAGGAGAAGTCCAAAAGCCTTCCAAAAGGCGAGGCAGCTATTGAACTCAACAGCACTCAGGCTGCCAGTGGACATCATGAAAACAAGCTGGAGAAATTCTTTCAAAGAGTGGGAAATTTTATACACAAGAACAAGTAGCGTCAATAACTACTAATGCACATGTGATTGGTAATGTTTATAGATGTAGCTTTGCACTTTGCTGCGTTAAGAAAATGTTTTGGCAAACAGAGTTTACGTCTTTACTGGTTTATAGGTGCACTGATGGATGCCATATATTGGCAATCTGGAAATACAATTGTCAAGCTGCTTTTGTGTCTTTCTTCTACTTGAACTTCCTAACAAATTCACTGTCAGAATGTGTTTGGGGATGCGTACCTTTTTGTTGTTTCAAAATGTCACAAAAGTATAAAATGTATTGCTGCAAGTGCATACACATACCAAGCCACATGAATGTTGACGGGTAAGTTACAGAATAAACATTGCAAATGTCCAAAAAAAAAACAAAAAAAAAAAAAAACATTGCAAATGCTACAGGTGTCCAAGATAAGATATGATGGAGCACATCCTGTGTCAGACAGGTTTTGCCGAATGCTGGGAGGGTGCAATACTTCTGTAAAACATGTGCTGTATTTTCTTAATAAAAATTTGCATCACTTTTAATATATTGTATTCAGGAAAATGAAGAACACTTTCTTTATTAACTCATTGCTTTTAAGAGATTCATCATAAGAGTTTGTTTTAATTCATGGGTTTTGTGCCTTAAGTCAAAAGTCAATGTCCCACACTTGACTCAAGGTGCAAGCCTGTCTCTAGGCAATATGTTCGTATATTCTTCATCCTGGCGTTGTTCCCGCTGGTGCAGGGTCCGCTCTTCGGCAAAGGTTTCTCCATTTGGTTCTGTCCAAGGCGTCCTCCTTAATTTTGTCCATCCACCGTTTCTTTGGTCTGCCTCGAGGCCGGCATCTTTCTGGGTCGATCATCATTGCCGTTTTTGCTACAGAGTTCTCATCGCTTCGAATCACGTGTCCATACCACCTCAGGCGGGACTCAAACATCTTTTCCTTAATTGGGGCTACACCTAGTCGCTTCCGTATGTCTTTGTTCGTAACATGGTCCCGTCTTGTAATTCCGAAGCTCCATCGGAGCATGCGCATCTCCATGGTGTTTAGGGCCTGTTCATGTGTGGTCAATGCGGGCCAACATGCGGAACCATACAGGGCTACTGGGCGGGCCACCGCTTTGTAGATTTTTCCCTTGAGTCGATCTGGCATTCTTCTGTTGCAAAGGACACCAGTGACCTGTCGCCATTTTAACCAGGCTGCATTTATTCGTGCTCGGACATCGGAGGTTATATTTCCATCGTAGCTGATGACTGAGCCCAAGTAGCGGTCTTCTTCAACTCTTCGCTGTCAGTTATGATGGTGCCATCAGTTTGGGGGCCTCCTTCCAGGTATTCGGTCTTTTTCGTATTGAGCCGCATACCGTATTCATCGAGCCGGGTCTTCCAGAGTTGTGTCGTCGTTTGGGTCTCTTCTCTGTCTTTGCTGGCGAGGAATACGTCATCGGCAAAGAGGAGAGACCATGGACGAGGTAACTGGAGCTCGGCCGTGATGGTATCCATACATAGAATGAAGAGGAGGGGTGACAGAGCTGACCCTTGGTGGACCCCAACTCTAACTGGGAAGGGAGGTGATAGTCCAGCGGTGCATCGGACTGAACTGGTGGCGTTGTCGTAGAGGAGCTGTATCCATTTGATGTACGCCTCAGGGACACCATGCGATCTTAGGGAGTGCCATATGAGGCCCTGTCGAAAGCCTTTTCAAGGTCTAGGAAGGCAATATGTACCGTCTTGTTCTTTTCCCCTGTGCTTCTCCAGCAGGAGTCGGGCAGCGTGTATGGCGTCAGTTGTTCCACATCCCTTTACAAAACCGCATTGGTTGGGGGTGACGTTGACAATTTCCCGAAGACGTGCATCGATGACTCTTTCGAATATTTTCGTCGTGTGACATAGTAGGCGGATAGGACAGTAATTTGAGCATTCGGCTACATCCCCTTTGTTCTTCCATATGGGTATGGTAATGCTGGTCATCCAGACCGTTGTTCGTATGTTCGTATATTACTACATTGATTTCCTAATTTGATTGTGTTGACACACAAACACTGGCTGTACTCTATGCTATGAGTGCCTCGGGCTGGTGGGGAGCACACCACATGAGTTATTGTGTATTCAATCAGACCACAATCTTTTAACCAAGTGGCAAAATATTTGCTCTTATTTTATTCTCTTTAGGAAAAGCAGTAAATATTTTTAATGATATGACAACAACAACAACAGCATTTTTGTGACCTGTCAGGTATAATAATTAACTTCATGCATAGCATAGATTCAGAGATCTTAATAGATATGTTATTCAAAACAAGCACCCAGGAAATAATGGTAAAGCATCCAGTGCACATGCATTTACACTTTGCCTTGAGTGTAAATGCATGTAAACTGCAGCAATTCATCTCTCGTTTTCATTATTCAAGTATTATTTCTATACAGTTAATATACAGTGACAAGCTCACTGCACAGGAGTATTTAAAAAAGAATTCAATATGCTGAACTTGCCAGCTGTGAAGCTTTGTTTATTTGCAGTATTCCTGAAATTATTTTTGTTAAATATATGGAAAAAGCTAGAAATTCTTATTGTAAAAAGAAAGAAAATTACAGTATTTGACGTGTTTTTTTTATGTTATCACATGTCATTAAAGACAGTTGGTCAGCCTCATTAAAGTCAACATTTAAAGATGGATAATTTAGATTAGGTAAAGAAAAAAACAGATAATAATAAAGTAAGACAATGAGTACTTACAGTTTTTGCCCGTTGCTTGAACACTATAAACCCATGCTTAGACTAAAGTAACACAACTTGAAGCTTTTGTTACCATACCTCAAACACATGTACCCATACCTTAAACAAAAGCGCTCCTTTGCACCCTAGTTGCAATTATGCAACACACTTACTCCTTTATGCAACACACATGGTCCTGCATACTACACTCCATTTCATACATAAGACACTTTGTTCACAAAATTAAATTTCAGGGTGCCATTTGGAAAACACATGTATCCAAAATACAAAACACATCGGGTAATTGCAACCACTCAAATACACACCTGAAGGACCTTACTTGCAAAACTGAACACCAATTAGCCAACTACAAAAAGCCCTCAGTTTAGCCAATTCAAGAACTTTGCAAGCATGGATGGAGGAAGAGCAAGAGGAAGAGGAGGAGGAGGAGGTCGAAGAGGCCATGCACAGACCCATATTGCTGATGATATAAGAGCAACTTTGGTGTCATCAACCAGGGCCTGACTATGAGGGAAGCTGGGCAGAGAGTCCACCCACATCTAAGCCGCTTCACAGTGGCATCTGTAATAAGAACATTCCGACTAGAAAACAGGTCTGTCTTCACCTCTCTACCTTCTACTCTACTCTACAGTATATCACATTACCATATCAAGTGTACAGGGTATTGCAAGGTGCTAATGCTCCTTTTGCAGCCAAAGTGGTAGTTTCTGTGAAACATACCATGATTACTTATATTGAAGTACAGTGTTGTACAGTGGATGATACAGTATATACAGTAAAGTACTGTAAGAAAAATAAGCAAAGCGATGACAATATGTGGTTGTATTCCTCTAGAATGACTCGAAGACCTTCTGGGGGAGGACGCCAACGCATGTTCACACAACAGCAGGAACTTGCTGTTGAGGACCTAGTGAGGGCAGACAATGCCATCCGTCTCCACCAGCTACGAAAGCAAATACTTGCAGACAGGCAAGTGTTCAACAACATAAACCATGTGAGCATCACCACCACCACTGCATTTCGTTGCCCTGTACCTGTGCATGTGCAATGACAGTAAAGTTGAATTCTATTCTATTCTATCACACGCATCTTGAGAAAACACAGCATCACCATGAAGCAGCTCTACAGAGTCCCATTTGAGAGGAACAGTGACAGGGTCAAAGGACTTCGAGCTGAATATGTACGGGTAAGTGTAACTGTCCTTTACATGTATCAGAATCAGAATCAGAATCAGAATACTTTATTGATCCCTGGGGGAAATTATTTTTTGTTACAGTGCTCCATTTTAAACCAACATTAAGACAAGACAGACAATACGCTAACTAAGAATAGTACAATATATACATATATATATACATACATACATACATAAGTCACTTATAAATAAATAGTTGGAAAAGAAACATGTGTAGCTGTAGCAGCAAACAGTGTGTTAAGTGGATGCGTTGTACAGGGAGATGGCCACAGGCAGGAATGATTTCCTGTGTCGTTCAGTGGTGCTTTTCGGTAATCTCAGTCTCTCACTGAACGAGCTCCTGTGACTGACCAACATGTCATGGAGTGGGTGGGAGGTGTTATCCAACATTGTCTTTATCTTGGACAGCATCCGCCTCTCCGACACCACCTTGAGGGAGTCCAGCTCCATCCCCACAACATTGCTGGCCTTACGGATCAGTTTATTAAGTCTGTTGGCATCTGCGACCCTCAGCCTGCTCCCCCAGCATGCAACAGCATAGAGGATCGCACTGGCCACAACAGACTCATAGAAAATCCTCAGCATTTTCTCTATTTCAGTCGCCTCAAAAAATAGAGACGACTCTGGCCCTTCCTGTAAAGTGCTGTGGTGTTTTTAGCCCAGTCCAGTTTATTGTCAATGTGTACTCCAAGGTATTTATAGTCCTCCACAATGTCAACACTGACCCCCTGGATTGAAACAGGGGTCAAGTGTTTCCTGGTCTTCCTGAAGTCCACGATCAGTTCCTTGGTCTTTGCCACGTTGAGCTGCAGATGATTCTGCTCACACCACGTGACAAAGGAGTCGACCACAGCCCGGTACTCTGTCTCATCATCCCTGCTGATGCATCCAACCACCGCAGAGTCATCAGAAAACTTCTGAAGATGGCAGGTCTCTGTGCAGTGGCTGAAGTCTGTGGTGTAGAGGGTGAAGAGGAAGGGGGAGAGGACAGTCCCCTGTGGTGCCCCTGTGTTGCTAATCACCTTGTCAGACACACACTGTGGGAGACGTACATATTGTGGTCTTCCTGTCAGATAATCAACAATCCAGGACACCAGAGAAGCATCCACCTGCATCGCTGCTAACTTATCACCCAGGAGGGTCGGCCTGATGGTGTTGAAAGCACTGGAAAAGTCAAAAAACATGACCCTCACAGTGCTCGCCGGCTGGTCCAGATGGGTGTAGACACGATTGAGCAGGTAGATGATGGCGTCCTCTGTTCCGAGACGAGGCTGATAAGCGAACTGAAGGGGATCCAGATGTGGTCTTACTATGGGTCGCAGCTGGTCCAGGATGAGCCTTTCCAGGGTCTTCATGATGTGGGAGGTCAGTGCCACGGGCCTGTAATCCTGGGGGCCACTGGGACGAGGCGTCTTTGGTACAGGGACGAGGCATGATGTCTTCCACATCACCGGGACCCTCTGCAGACTCAGACTCAGCATAAACAGTTTATGAAAGACTCCACACAGCTGGGGGGCACAGGTCTTGAGGACAAGGGGACTCACTCCGTCTGGTCCAGCAGACTTGCCTGAGTGAAGTCTCCTCATTTGCATCTCAACCTGGTATTGAGTGAAGGTGATGGGTGGGGGAGGGGTGTCAGGAATCTCACAGGAGGCAACATGTGAAGAGAGAGGCTGGCACAGTGGTGTGGCTCTGGATTCCAGGCTGACTGCAGGTGAGGTTGTGGGGGTGGGAGCAGACACTGTGGTGTCGAATCTATTGAAAAACAGATTCAACTCGTCGGCTCTATTCTCACCTCCCTCAGCTCCCTTGCTGTTGGTTGGCCTGAATCCAGTGATGGTCTTCATGCCCCTCCACACCTCTCTCATGCTGTTCTGCTGGAGTTTCCACTCCAGCTTCCTCCTGTAATTGTCCTTAGCCTCTCTGATCTTGTCCTTTAGTAACACCTGGATCTTCCTCACCTCCTCTTTGTTGCCCCCTCTGAAAGCCCTCTTCTTGTTGTTGAGGAGGGCTTTGATGTCCTTAGTCACCCACAGCTTGTTATTTGGGTAACAATGAACAGTCTGAGCTGGAACAATGGAGTCGGTGCAGAAAGTTATGTAGCCTGTGATACACTCAGTAAGCCCATTGATGTCCTCGGCGTGAGGCTCACAGAATGTTTCCCAGTCGGTCACCTCGAAACAGCCCTGTAGTTCCGCTATTGCCTCCTCTGACCACCTCCTAACAGTCCTGGTGGTCACAGGTTCCCTCCTCACAATTGGCACATAGCGGGGGGTGAGGTGAATCAGGTTATGATCTGACCTACCAAGTGGGGGGAGGGAGGAGGAGCTGTATGCATCCTTGACGTTAGCATGCAGTAAGTCTAAAGTTTTCTCTCCCCTGGTGGGACAGTCCACATATTGTTTGAATGTTGGTAGTGTATTGTCCAGTGATACATGGTTGAAGTCACCCGAGATCACAATAAAGGCACTCGGGTGCTGAGTCTGTAGCCGAGCTATGGCAGAGTGGATAGTGTCACATGCAGCTGTGGGGTTAGCAGAGGGGGGAACATAGACAGCCACCAAGATGACGTGAGAGAATTCCCTGGGTAAATAATACGGCCTGAGTCCAACAGCACACAGTTCAGTGTCCGGGCAACAAATCCTTTCTTTGATTGTTATGTTGGCAGGGTTACACCACCGGTTGTTAACTAAAACAGCAAGCCCACCTCCTTTACGCTTACCGCTAGCGATGCTGTCCCTGTCCGCCCGAACAGTGTGGAAGCCTTCCACGGAAGCATTCTCATCGGGAATGTCCTGGTGCAGCCATGATTCGGTGAAACACATCAGGCTACACTCTCGGTATTCCCTCTGACTCCGTACCAGTGCTGAGAGCTCGTCGATTTTAATTGCCAACGATCGCACATTTCCCATCACGATAGACGGCAGACACGGTTTAAACCTCCTCCTCGCTTCGAGCCTCCGCTGTCTCACCGTCACCTTTTTTCTTCTCTTCTGTCCTTGACCTCTGCATCCCCGATGTGTTTTCCTCCAAATTTCAGCTGGTACTTCTGCGGGCCTGGCCAGCGAGCCGGCCGGCATCAGGGCGATCAGCTGATCTCTGGAGTAAACAGTCCGTGCGTGTAGGAGATGTGCCGCGGTCCCGTTCCTTGATAAAAGTAACAGTTCCACGGCCACCAGAAGAACAAAAACTCTCTCAATCCTCTCAATGTACAATACAGTATTGTTGAAATCCAGTAGCAGCTGAATATGTACCATATCAGTACCACATGGATCCACTCTGAGAGCTACACAGGTACCTGTGTGATGGGGTGAGGGTTCTGTATGTGTAGCACTGTAGTACAGTAATATGTTCTCTTTTTTTTACAGAGAATCTTGGCCATGGATGGAGCTGCACAGCCTCATGAATTCATTTTCATTGATGAAGCTGGATTTGACCTGTGCAAAACAAGATGACGGGGTCGTAATGTAATTGGCCAAAGGGCAATTGGGGTAGCGCGGGGGAAATATCACATTGTGTGCCGCCATAAGCCTTCGAGGGCTTCTGCATCATCATACAAAACTAGGTCCATACAATAGCCAACATATACTCACATTTCTAAATGCTCTCCATGATATAGTTGTACAGAACAGAGCAGATCAGCCCATGTTTGTAGTGATATGGGATAATGTCAGTTTCCATCGGGCTGCTCTGGTCCAGGCCTGGTTCTCCAACCACAACCAACTTGAAGTGGTATACTTGCCCCCTTACTCACCATTTTTAAACCCTATAGAGGAATTTTTTTTGGCTTGGAGATGGCGTGTATATGACCGCCAACCACATGCCCGCATGCCTCTTCTGCAGGCAATGGAACAGGCCTGCGGCGACATTCAGGTGACAGCAATCCATGGATGGTTTCGACATGCAAGAGGATATTTTCCCCGGTGCCTAGCAGGAGAAGACATTGCTTGCGATGTCGATGAGGTCCTGTGGCCAGACCCCAAAAGACGGCGGGATCCATGAGCCCACGTATGCACAATTGTCATGATTTTTTGTGTTTACAGTATGGTGTTTTTTCTATTACTGTATTGTGTTTTGTTTTGTTTTTTTGCTTTATCTGAATTCATGGTACTGCAATGTACAGTGCTGCAATGTACAATATTGAGTCCTATTGGCTTTTTTGGTTGTTTGAAAATGTGTCTCCTGAAAATATGCCTTCTGAATAAACAATGAACATCAAAGACTGCAGTGTTTTATATAAAGTAGACTAGTGTGTTCCCCCTGATCTGTAAGTGTTTGCATATGATGCAAGTATGTGTCACTTTGTCAACAGAGTTACATTTTGACAAAGGAATGTTAGGTTTTCAATTTGGCACAGATGTGAATGGTATATTTCCCAGTGTTGTGTCATGTTTACTTGTGTTTGGAGTTTTGGCACAATGAGCGAAGTTTTGCAAAATGTGTTCAAGTGTTGCACACTTGGACAAATGACACTTCCAGGCATGCATGAGTTCAGAATCGTTCTCTTTACTTGCTCATTTGCAACTGCAAATACAAAACACAAGCACTTCAGTTCAGCGTAACTGCGCTCTGCAGGCTATCTGTGCAGTAGAACACACAGGACCATTTTACATATAACTACTGAACACGTGTTAACAAAGTACTCATTTACTCAGTATTTTCCCACCAATGTTCATATTACAATATTCTGCACACTCATATGCTCCTCCAACTAGTATTGTTGCGCATGGAGACTACCCTCTCGATCCCCTCATTACATCATTTGCGATGTGACATCCCGTTTAACACCAGTTCAGGTACATCATGTAAATCACAAACTCCGACATTAGCGTTGTGTTCCATTAATGACAGTACCTTACTCTAATACATTTCTCATACGTCAACATCATTCCGTTTATCAACACATAACTTGTGCTCACCTGCAAATACAAAACACAAGCACTTCAGTTCAGCGTAGCTGCGCTCTGCAGGCTATCTGTGCAGTAGAACACACAGGACCCCAAGGCTGCCCGATTCAGTGCCTGCGTGAGCCCAAAGCTGCCCGATTCAGTGCCTGCGTGGGCACCACCCGTGGGAATCATCATTGATCAGAGTATCCTAGCTATATTGCCAGTTATCACAGTATGTGTCAGAAATAGTAATACAGAACTGAACGCATAACATAACAATGATAAGAATGCATGAGATTATGGAGGGGGGGCAATATCTATTACAATACTTCCATCTGTGCCCACCCATTACATGAGTCCCACACTCTCCCCTCCAAAAATGAATGTCATCCCGACATTAGAGATTTTTTCCAGAATGCATGTCTTCAACAGAAGGTTACAGCAGTAGCTTCACTGGGAGTCAGCCTCTCAAGATACGTTCTGTCCGGTAACAGTCTTTGGCATGACATACATCTCCCCCTTCATGTCATGTACCAGCAACAGACACTACTGGCCAGGCAATGTCTGTAAAGTCTCTCCGCCACACAGGCGTGCTCTGTATCAGGCTGAAGGTGTAGACCTATCACTCTACCATGTAACCTTTTACACAGACACACATTTACTGCTGTATATCTCACATACAAGCCAGTATCTCTCTATGTGTAGCTAGTCTGGTTCTGGTATTCCCTGTTTAACTCATGTGAACTATTAAACAAATACATGCAGTTGTTGCTCTGTCAAATTTGCTCTTTTTAACATTTGCTACTGTGAACACTTCCCTTTCTGTTTAAACTGTCACCACAGTAAACTCAACATGTGACAATGAACTTAGTTTTTTCCTCTTAGCTGTGGACATCACTTGTGTCTGTTTATGACTGATGGCTGACCTAAGGTGTCATACGTGAGTGTCTTGGGTGGATTTCTGCATCGGAAAGGATACTTTCTTGTGGGAACTGGCTGTGAGTTGGGCTCTCCCTCGTCTTCTTCATCAGATGACGACACCTGTCCTTGACTTCTTCTGTTCTCCTCCCCAGACAGCTCACTTCGCCCTGCCTCCTCCTCCTCTGCACTTGACTCCAGTCCACTTTTTCCACCCTCGTCTAGGCACTCGCTGCTGACACCACCACTTGACAGTTCTCCGTCAGCTTCTTCTGGCTGGAACTCCTCTGCCTCTGCCCTCAGCTGACTCCTGATCTGGGTGGGTGATTCCGCAGCTTGTGTGGTGATAATTCCCCAGTCACCCTCATCCTCTGAACCGCTGTCGTGGTCACTCTCCTGCTGCTTTTCTTGGGTCTTTCCTTTTCTTTGTTGTTTGGCATCCTCCTTCCCATTCTTGTTTTTCTCCAGCTTCTCCTCCTGGACGGGGAGAAAGTCACAGGGCAGTAGGAGGTTCCTGTGCAGAACTCTCACTTTCCCTGGTCCTCTCTCTGGCTGTACGGCATAGACAGGGCTATCTTTGTGCTTTCTTTCTAACACGACATGTACTCGCTCCTCCCAGTAAGGGCCCACCCCGA
This sequence comes from Rhamphochromis sp. 'chilingali', assembly GCF_963969265.1. Taxonomy (NCBI): domain Eukaryota; kingdom Metazoa; phylum Chordata; class Actinopteri; order Cichliformes; family Cichlidae; genus Rhamphochromis; species Rhamphochromis sp. 'chilingali'. The sequence goes on along the minus strand of NC_137947.1, from coordinate 14,483,835 downwards.
TCTCTGAAGTTCCGTACTAGCACCCGACATCCCGGTTGCAGTTCCACTCCATGAGCCTTCCGATCGTACTGCTTTTTCGCTCTGTTCCTCTCTTTCTGGGCTGTTTCTGATGCCAATCTGTATGCCTCTTGCATCCTCCACTTACGGACGTAATCACTGTGAGAAGTACTCTGGTCACCTGGAACCATGCCAAACATGATGTCCACTGGTAGGCGGGGGTTTCTGCCATAGAGAAGATAATATGGGGCATATCCTGTTGCTTCACTGCGTGTGCAGTTATACGCATGCACCACTTTGCTCAAGGAGTTTTTCCAGTCCGCCTTGGCTTCCTCTGTCAGGCTCCTCAACATGGAAAGGAGTGTTCGATTAAATCTCTCCACCTGGCCGTTCCCCGCTGCATGGTAAGGTGTTGTGCGTGACCCCTGGATTCCACAGTACTTTTCCAGGGTGGCAAACAGCTGGTTCTCAAACTCCCTTCCCTGATCATGGTGTAACTGGGCAGGGAATCCAAATTTGAGCACAAAATCTCCAAAGATCTTTTCTGCCGCTGTTCTTGCTGACTTGTTGGTGCATGCATATGCCTGTGCAAACCGGGTGAAATGATCCATCACGACTAGGATGTACTCATATCCTCCTTTACAACTCTCCAGATGCAGGAAGTCTATTGAGACCATCTCAAAAGGGTATGTGGTGACAATGTTGACCAGCGGTGCTCTGTCTGGTTTGCCGGGACGTTTCCGTTTCAAGCAACTGCACACCTTAGTCACATAATGTTCCACATGTCTTTGCATATGTGGCCAATAGAATCGATCACGGACCAAGGCGAGTGTCCGCTCCACTCCGAGATGTCCCATTTCCTCATGGAGCTCCTTGTACACCAGCTGATGGAATTTTGTGGGTAACACTAGCTGAGCTCGAGCAGCTGATTTCCTGTACAGGATGTCATCTTTGTCGAGGTACAGCTTACTCTTTTCCCGGCTTAGAACGGAAGAGTCTTCCCCCCTGTCTCTTCCTCTCCAAGGGGGCCATTGTCCTGTCATAACCCAGTCTCGCACCCTGCCAATGACTGGATCATCCTCCTGTGCTTTCTTTAGTGTCTCTTTGGAGATCTGTGTCACTGGGGCCATTACTCGTTCAAGCTCTACATCAGCACATGCTGTGGTTATGGTAGCTGGACACAACCATGGCTCATCTTCATGGGCTTTCAACTGAAGCACCTGTGTCGCAGGGGTGATTACCTCTGGTTTCATTTCCTGCGAGCATGTGCGCATGTACTCCTCCATGTCTAGTGGCATCCGTGATAAACCATCAGCATCGCCATTAGCCCTTCCCGGCCGATACTTGATTGAGAAGTTAAAATCGGCTAGCTCAGCAACCCACCGGTGTGTTGTAGCATTTAGCTTCGCTGTAGTCAGGACATAGGTCAACGGATTGTTATCTGTATACACTGTGAACGAAGGTGCGTAGTACAGATACTCCCGAAACCTCTCACAGATTGCCCACTTCATTGCTAGAAACTCTAGCTTTCCAGAGTGGAGGTGGTAGTTGGTTTCTGGAGCTGTTAGAGTTCTCGACCCATACCCAATGACAACCAGTTGGCCCTGCTGTCTCTGGTACAGGACTGCACCAAGCCCTTCTTGAGAGGCATCACAGTGCAGCACAAATGGCCTTTCGAAGTCAGGGTATGCCAGGAGTGGTGGACTCAGCAGGTGTTCTATCAGTTGGCATAGCACTGCCTGGTGTTGTTCTGTCCATGTGATTGGCTGGCTTGAGTGGCGTTGGTCTGCTTTTTTCCGCTGTCCTTTGTGCTTTGTTACCGTTGATCTTCTGTCAGTAATCACTTGACTCTTTCCGATCGATAGCAGCTGGTATAGTGGCTTGGCAGTGCGTGAGAAGTTTGGAATGTAGGGGCGGTAGTATGACAGGAAACCTAGCATTTTCCTTAGGTCTCCCACAGTCTCAGGTTTGCGGTTTTTTAGTGCTTGCACTGGTGCCAATTCAGCAGGGTCCATGCAGTAGCCATCTTTGGATACAATTTTTCCCAAGAATTTCACCTTGTCCTTGAACACTTCACACTTTTTGGGGGTTAGCTTCACCCCGTGCTCTTGGTAGCGGCGCAGGACCTCCCTCAGATCACGCAGGTGGTCCTCAAATGATCTGCTGTGGACCAAATTGTCATCCAAATATGGCTGAGATATTTCATCCCTCAAGCCTGCAAGGCACTCTTCCATACTGCGCTGGAACTCTGCTGGAGCCGAGGACAAACCAAAGGGAATCCTTACCCACTCATATAAGCCCCAAGGTGTGATGAAGGCTGTGAGGGGTCTGCTACTCTCCTCCAGGAAACCCTGGTGGTACGCCTTGCCCTGGTCCAACACTGAGAACCATGCACTCCCAGTCAGGCTGTTTAGCATGTCTTGAACACGAGGGATGGGGTGACGGTCAGGAATGGATTTCCGGTTTAACTCACGGTAATCCACGCAGAGACGCAGACTTCCATCCTTCTTGCGCACACAGACGATGGGCGATGAGTAGGGGGAACGGGATTTCTGAATCCATCCTCTATTCAACAGGTCCTCCAAATACTCCTTCACCTCCTTGTGGAGTGGCTTGGGGACTGAGGTGTATGTGCGTCTTACTGGGGTTGTGTCATTCAATCTGATCTTTAACTGCAGGGAGGGGATGCATCCCACATCGCTCTCATCTTTTGAAAATGCAGCACACTCATCACGCAGGACTTTTCTCACTTGCTCCTGCTGGTCTGGGGTCAGGTGATCAACTGACACCGGTGGGTCCCATAAATCTTGGCTGCATCTGCCCACCTCTTCATACTCCCCTTTGTGCTGTTCTGGGGCGCTGATGGTGCTCCCTGTGTTTTCACTAGCACACGTCAACTTGCCCATGTTTTCAGCACTTACTGGTCTTACGTCTACTGGGTAAATAGCCTTCACTTGCTGTAGCCGTCCCAACACTGCATGAGGGAGGAGGGTGATGTCATGGCTGCTGCCATTCGTGACTGGAATAACCACCCTGGACCGGGTTCTCCTCTGCAGTCCAATGACAGTTTCATTCAGGTTAACCCCCTCTGGTAGTTTTGAAATGTCCTTTGGTTCGAAAAGAACCTCCTGTTTCAGGGGAAGGGGACCTGTCCTCACACTGCACTTAACCTCCCTGCTTTGTCCCGCTGGAATCACTATCTTTTGCCTCCCAACTTTCACCACACCCTCCTCGTCGCTTTTGTGGCAGCGCTGCACGATGTTAATTAGCACTTCCGCTTTCTTACAATCAATCGAGAAGGCTTCCCTTACCACCGCAGGTGGATGCTGCTCCATTCCATCCTTTACAAAATGCTCAATCACATTATAGCCAATGATAGGTGGCTCTGCTACTCCTGGTTCTTTTGAGACAAGCACGGGGACAACTAGCTCTGGCTGTGGATCTCTAGTTGACCCCAGTCTAAATTTTAGCTCAACCCAACCTGCGAAGGGTATGGGTGTTTGGTTCGCTGCTTTGCCCACCAGAGCCTCATCCTCACCTAGGAGTTCACTTGTGCTTCTCAGTTGGATATGTGGAAAGCAGGACTTCCTCCAGTTCTCATTAATGATAGTCACCTGTGAGCCTGTATCCCACAATGCTTGTGTTTCTACACCTTCAAAGAAACAATCCACCATACACTTCTTCCCGATCAGGGCTCTCAGCTTAGCCTGACAGCGTAGTGAGAGATGACTGGCATACGTGGCACCCACAGTCTCTTTAGCCTTGCCACTCTGCTCTAATTCTGCCTCCAGCCGTCTTTTCCGATTCCAAAGCAGTCCATGCAACTTGTCATCTGCTTCAGCATGGATGGGAATTAATGATTTGGGAGGGGCAATGGTCTGGATTCCCACTTGAGTGCTCTCCGATCTTTCTGTTGCCCCCCTTCGCCCTCTACAGCCTCTGGAGAGGTGTCCTGGCTGGCCACACTTGAAGCAGTGTTCACACCCTTCATTGGTTCCCTGCTCCTGGCATGCCTTACATCCCCTCCTCCCACTGGTTCTTAGTGGGCGAGTGGGGCCTTGAGGGGTGGTGATGCTCCTCCTTAATTCAGCCATCTCCTCTCTCAGCAGCCTGACCGCTTCATGCAGCTCTGACTCTCGGGAAGCAGCTACAACAGGTGTTCTGCGGTTCTTGGGTTTCACCACTTCAGCTGATTGCTCTTGAGTCCCCAACCTAGTTTCGGCTACACCCAGACCCAATTGACTGGCTGGCCTTTCCGTCTGGAGTTCATTTACTTTCACAGATTTTCTGCCTGTAGTTTTCTTTTGCTTCAATTGTCTTTTTGATTCAACACTAGCTGCTTCATTCATCTTATCAATGAGGATTTCATCTGTCACCCGAGGGTCATCCAGATAGGGCTTGAGCTGAAACTTGATAGGGTCACTCAGTAGCCCAGTACTGACCGACCTCAAGAATTTCTTCTGGATGAGCTCAGGGCTGTATTGTTCATCGGACCCCGTGTCTTCCGATGCAAGCAGCAGCCTCTCTTTTAACTCAATTGCTCTGAAGAGGAAGTTTTGGGGAGACTCGCGGCTGTCTTGTGTGACGTTCACTAGTCTGTGATACAAATCTGTGGTGCTATCTTCTTTAAAATGCCCCTTTAATATGGCCTTCAATTGGGGGAGGGTGAGGTCACGTTTTATCTCAAGCATGTCTCTAAGACTCAAACCTGGGCTGACAGACTTCACCACAGCCTCTATAACCTCCGCTTCACTGTGTCCTTTGTTCAGACCTCTGTCAATCTGATGCATCAGGTTGGTGTATGAGAGTCTGTCCTTTTGGCCCTTCTCCCCAATTTGACCACAGATTTTGAATTCCCTCCTTATCGTCACTTCCGAAAGGCGGTTGGCACCAAATCAACCAACCACCCCACATTTTGTGGGGTGGTTGGTTGATTTGGTGGTGTCCTCTCCACCCTTCCACTCAGCCTCCTAATTTCTTCCTGCAGTGCTTCGCTGTTTCTCTGGAGCTGTGCGTATCTCTCTGCTAAATCAACTTCTTACCTTATTTCCTGAGCCCCCTGTGGCGAGCTCGTTGGATTTGATCCACTTTCTGTGCTTCTGGAGCTCCCTATCGCTGGGTCGACACTAACATTTTCTTTAGATAGCAGAGTGCAACATCCTGCTCTTCATCATTAATAACCTTGTCCATCGATTCTGTAATAAATTTTATTAACGCTCGTCTTGTTGTGACATTTCCACTAGGGATTTTAGCTTCAGCACATACCCCTTTGAGTTGGTCGAGTTGTAGGTTCCAGAGTGTCTGGGACACAGTCTCTGCCAGCTCCTCGAGGTCCATCGTGGTTGCTGTAGCCCTTCCTTATTTTCATCAAGCTGGACACGGCGTTAATAATCCCAGCGGTGCCTCCAATATTTGTTGCACACTTGGACAAATGACACTTCCAGGCATGCATGAGTTCAGAATCGTTCTCTTTACTTGCTCATTTGCAACTGCAAATACAAAACACAAGCACTTCAGTTCAGCGTAACTGCGCTCTGCAGGCTATCTGTGCAGTAGAACACACAGGACCATTTTACATATAACTACTGAACACGTGTTAACAAAGTACTCATTTACTCAGTATTTTCCCACCAATGTTCATATTACAATATTCTGCACACTCATATGCTCCTCCAACTAGTATTGTTGCGCATGGAGACTACCCTCTCGATCCCCTCATTACATCATTTGCGATGTGACATCCCGTTTAACACCAGTTCAGGTACATCATGTAAATCACAAACTCCGACATTAGCGTTGTGTTCCATTAATGACAGTACCTTACTCTAATACATTTCTCATACGTCAACATCATTCCGTTTATCAACACATAACTTGTGCTCACCTGAAAATACAAAACACAAGCACTTCAGTTCAGCGTAGCTGCGCTCTGCAGGCTATCTGTGCAGTAGAACACACAGGACCCCAAGGCTGCCCGATTCAGTGCCTGCGTGAGCCCAAAGCTGCCCGATTCAGTGCCTGCGTGGGCACCACCCGTGGGAATCATCATTGATCAGAGTATCCTAGCTATATTGCCAGTTATCACAGTATGTGTCAGAAATAGTAATACAGAACTGAACGCATAACATAACAATGATAAGAATGCATGAGATTATGGAGGGGGGGCAATATCTATTACAATACTTCCATCTGTGCCCACCCATTACATGAGTCCCACACAAGCAACGGGCAAAAACTGTAAATGAGGCTGTAACCGATTCCCCCTCTCTTCTTTCATTATTCTTTCAGTATCCAAAAGTGTCAACTAGCAATTTAATAACCTGCACAGTTCTTCAGTTTGACTGTTAAAAGTTTTTGTTTTTTTAGAATATGGGACTGCTTTTAGGTTATAGAGGATGAAACCCCGTCTTTTCTCAGTGTAAAATAAAAAGGCTCTGTTTAATATCTGTTTGGTGCTATTGAGTGTAAATTACAGTTTTTTCTGAATGCTTAAACCCTAACTGTGATTCCTGTAGCACAATTCCTAAAACTATTCAGACTTATAGCAAAACCACTCACTGAGTTTGCAAAACTAAAAGCACAAAAACTGCCTTGCACTCAGTTTGCAATTTCATAACACACACTTTGCAAAACTGTAGGCACAATTCACTGCACAACACTCAATTTCCAAATTTCCAACACACTCCTAGCAAAAGTATACACATGTATGGCTATCATTAACACTAATTTGCCAACTGTCTGGCACACTTTCACATGTGAAAACTTTCTTAGATAATTCGTTCACTTTGCAATCAGCCTAAGCACTATAATACAGGTAAGCTGTGTGTGTGGAGTACAATGGAGGGAGCAGGAAGAGTGAGAAGTAGAGGAGGCCGAGGAAGAGGATGTGGAGGTGAAGAAGTAGGATGAAGAGGACGACAAGGACAAGGAGGAGCAAGAGGAAGACGAGGAGGGGGCAGAGGAAGCATGTTCACTGCAGACCACGTAACCCATATAGTCATTATGGCGATTGCAAATAATCCTATACTTGGAAATAAACACTTGTGTTTGTTTTGATGTGTTTGAATAAACACCAGTACTTGAAGTTTGGATCCCTCCATGCTTATGGATCTATGACAGAAGTATGAGCTCAAACTGACATAGCCTACCTTGTGCACAGAGAAAGCAAAAGCCAGATGTGTTTTGTATTCATACCATCAGTGTGCAGTTGGCGCATTGTGTGCTTAGTAGATGATGGCTTGTGTGTACTGTTTGATACGGAAACACCATTTTTACGAAGGTGTGAAGAGTTAATCTAGCTGTGTTTGCTTTTGCAAGAGAACTACAATGTTTTGATGATTGGGTGACAGGTTTTCTTATTTGTGTGAAGAGTTTTGCAAAATTAGCCAATAGTTGCAAAAAAAGGGCTTAAGCAATCAGAAAAAACTGTAAAAACAACAACAAAAAGGCTTTAACATTAATTTTTTCTAAGCAACTTGGTACATTCTAGTGTTTCTCAAGTTTATGTGAAAAGCTGAAAAAAGACAAGCAGCCAACTCTGAGGTTGGGAAATCAAACTAAGCCAAGGTGCCAAAAACTGCAGTTTCTAACACAACTACTAGAGTCTGGTTTGAAAATCAAGTTCATCCCCACTCCACTCCCATTATCGTAGCAGAAATTACATAACCTACCCATTAAAAAAAACAAGCAAAAAACCCAAACAAAAACAAAGCAACCCCCCCCCCACCGCAACACAAAATATATTTACATCCTGGAACAAAAAACCTCCTCTGCCTGTATTACAGTTTTTTCTGATTGCTTAAGCACATTTTTTGTAACTATTGGCTAATTTTGCAAAACTCTTCACACAAATAAGAAAACCTGTCACCCAATAATCAAAACATTGTAGTTCTCTTGCAAAAGCGAACACAGCTAGATTAACTCTTCACACCTTCGTAAAAGTGGTGTTTCCGTATCAAACAGTACACACAAGCCATCATCTACTAAGCACACAATGCGCCAACTGCACACTGATGGTATGAGTACAAAACACATCTGGCTTTTGCTTTCTCTGTGCACAAGGTAGGCTATGTCAGTTTGAGCTCATACTTCTGTCATAGATCCATAAGCATAGAGGGATCCAAACTTCAAGTACTGGTGTTTATTCAAACACATCAAAACAAACACAAGTGTTCATTTCCAAGTATAGGATTATTTGCAATCGCCATAATGACTATATGGGTTACTTGGTCTGCAGTGAACATGCTTCCTCTGCCCCCAGCATCTGGTCATCTAGCAATTCTGTAAAGTAACAATTTCAGTATTTTTACATCAATGGTATTGGTGTGTTTCTCATTGGCATATGGCAGTGCTACAAATCTTTGTGCAAAGTGACTGTACTAACCGATTCTCATTTCAAGATGTCCTTATGGTACTTGCTACAGTGTAGCGGCTCGAGTTAGGCTGGACCCGTTGGCCAGCTACCCTCAGGGTCATTCCACGGTTGATTACATGGTCCACTATTGTAGCTCTGATGTCATCAGTAATTCTATTTCTTACTCTTCCTACCCTTCCTCTCCCCCCTCCTCATTTTCCTCTTGCTCCTCCTTGTCCTTGTCGTCCTCTTCATCCTACTTCTTCACCTCCACGTCCTCTTCCTCGGCCTCCTCTTCTTCTCACTCTTTCTGCTCCCTCCATTGTACTCCGCACACACAGCTTACCTGTATTATAGTGCTTAGGCAGATTGCAAAGTGAACGAATTATCTAAAAAAGTTTTCACATGTGAAAGTGTGCCAGACAGTTGGCAAATTAGTGTTAATGATAGCCATACATGTGTATACTTTTGCTAGGAGTGTGTTGGAAATTTGGTAATTGAGTGTTGTGCAGTGAATTGTGCCTACAGTTTTGCAAAGTGTGTGTTACAAAATTGCAAACTGAGTGCAAAGCAGTTTTTGTGCTTTTAGTTTTGCAAACTCAGTGAGTGGTTTTGCTATAAGTCTGAATAGTTTTAGAGATTGTGCTACAGGAATCACAGTTAGGGTTTAAGCATTCAGAAAAAACTGTAAGTATTATGCGGGAGTGTTCATGTGAATTGACTGACGCGTTCTTTTCTATTCTTAGCTCATAAGCTACAAAAAGCATTCTTAGGAGCTGTTCAGTTTCCGAGGTAAGTACATTTTGTCTCAAGTCTGTTTACCTTTCCAACTTACCATTCCATATGTAATTGTCCCCATTCCTCCTCAAATTAGTCAGTGGAAGAATCAGATGCTAGCTAAACATTCCGGATTTGCTTTTCTTCAGTTCTCAGATTTCCACTAAACCTAGCTAGCTGCACTAGCTGACATAACCCCAGAGCCATGTACTACAAAGCAGGATTTGAACCTATCCAAGTAACTTCAGCGTTAACCCTGGGTTATCAATAGAGGTGGGCAGATCAATCCAAATATCAATTTTATTGAAACCAATACTGGTATCAGTGTCAAATCGATACAAACGCAACTGGATCGATACTTTGTTTCTGTCCTCAAAGTCTAGTATGTGAAGAGGGGGGGCTGGAGCTTATCACACCTGTCTTAGGGCGAGAGGCAGACTGGTCACCAGAAGGGCTAACACAGAGAGACAGCCAATTATTCACACTCACATTCACACCTATGGGCAATTTAGAACCACCAGTAAACCTAAACCCACTGTCTCCCACTGAACTGTGTTAATTAAATATTGTGGCAGTTAAAACCACAACACTATTGTGTTGGTGTTCATTAAAATGTGTTCAAAATTTACCAAATGTACAATGATTCACACACTGCTCTCCCCTACATAAGCTCCCTTTACAGGTTAAAAGTATCTGTATCAGTAGTAGTATTAGCAATATTGCACACAGTTTACTTGGTATCGATCGATACCAGAATTTGCAGTATCACACACCACTAGTTTTCAGTGTTACAAAGGTGCCTCTCTTCTTTTGGAGAGTGCATTGCCATGGTTACGCTGCAGCCCTTTATCTGTTCAGAGTGAATTATGTTTGATATTAAAGATTTTTTCCCCCTCTGGTTGAATGGAAACTATTTTATACAAACGTTGTTGTTCTATATGTCTTAGTATATGATCTTAAAACAGAACACCTATCTATACTAGTTGGATATGACTTGTTAGAAGAATTTATACTTTTAGACTACACTGCTATTCCTGCCACACACCCATGCTGCTGCTTTGGAAACTGTTGCTTTCATTGTCTTTGTGACCCTCCGTGTGTAACCGCTTCATATTTTTCTCATATTATAATTTTGTCTTCTTTTGTAAAATCAGTCGCTCTGGTTCCAATAGATTTATCTATTAACTCTGGCCTGATCCAACCAACGCCACCCCTTTTATGTGCATGAGCTCATTGCTAGATTGAGTTATTAAGTTGATAACCACCTTCGTGTTACCACTTTGCCTGTTTGCCACTGTTTGGGTACGTGAAGCCAGATCAGCAAAGAGATCCTGGGTATGTTAAATTTGCTTCATAGAGCACAACTCATATTAGTCTTAAAAAAACAAAATTGAAAATAAGCTGATAGACAAGTTGCAAAATTTCAGGCTTCAAAGGGCAGTACAGTAACCAGCTGCTATTATCACATCGCAGAGGCTTCACTGTCTATTTTCTATGGCGTGTAAAGTCTTTGTGATTGGATTTAGAAATGTAGCCTGTCAGTGCAAAATCCAGATTCAACGCAATCCTACCATGTCCCATCGTATTCAGTCGTTCTTTTTCATATATATAAATCTAAATTTGTGTACAAAACTGGCTTCTTGCAATAAAAGCACACAAATATCTGACTTAGTTATCAGAAATAATAATTTTCATGCACATTAGTTATTTATTTGGACCCACTAGTTAGTGTTTTTTCTAATTTGACAACAGACAAAACTGACAAAACTGACTGCAGCTAAACCCTTCATCACAAACAACAGCACTGCTATAGCAAAAATGAAGGAAAAGCTGAGTTATATACCAGCAGTGTACTGCAGCAACTTAGCAGATACCCTCACTCCCCTGACAAATCTGACTGAGTGACAGAATTGCTACTGGCAAGTAACAAACAGGCAGTTATTACACATTTTCTGATACAGAAACCTGCCACTCCCAAAGAATCGTTACTCTATGCCATCCTATCATATTCTAAAATAACCCATTTAATCTTATTCTACAAGTCCCTTCCTCTCTATCTTAATGTAAAAAGCCCAAGCAATATATTCAGTAACAATAATCTCAATATCTGATGCAATACAGCAATAATAGATCCTTCTCCCCTTCCTCCTCCTCATCTCCATTCACTAAAGATTCTCTAACTTTTGATGGCAGTCATGAGTAGTGAGACTTTGAACTATTTGGATACAGCAAGCAACAAAAGCATAATCTCCACCTCTCTATTCTAGCCTGGTGATGCTGTTGGTATGTCTTTCCATCTGATTGTAATGCAGTCCACCTCCAGCTGTAAAATTTGCCACAGGAGTGAATAGATATGACCCGATTACATTATTGTTGTCCCCGTGTGGGAGGGAAAGAGAGGCTCTTGCTTACATGGTCCCTTGACAGCCCGATTGCGTCCTGAACACTATAGACTTTGGAAAATTTAACAGACGGCTGTGTCTACATTAGAGATTAGCTTTGAATGGCCAGATAACAGAGGCATTGTCTTCTTGCAAGTCTTTAGAGAAGAACATATTTGTGTCCCATTAATCCTTTTAGGAATAAGATCAGTGAAATAATCTTGATTAAGTAGTTTTTAATCTGTTAAACTATTCAAACAAACATGTTATAGACTGCTCCTATTATTCTGCATAGATTGCAGAAGTTTGGATGTGAACTTCACTCCGATATGACTTTTTCACATTTTTCACAAAGATTCACTCTTTGAAATTCTGCACATGTCATATTTAGAGGTTTCCACAAAATGTTTCACAGCAGCATATAAAAGAAGCTGATTCAACAGTAGCACAGGGTTGCAATAAAAAAAAGCCATCTCCGAAACATTGAATAGAAAAGAAGGTGGGCAAAAGAATAGATGCTTGACAAAGAAGGACAAAAAGACTCTTTGTTTGACACCCTTGAAAGTCAGCATTACAGTTTTTCTCGATTGCTAAAACACATTTCTTGAAACTACGCCTCATATCCTCACAACAGTAAACACAAATCCATAACATCTCACTCAATTTCCCAAACATCCTATTTCCAGGTCAAAATGAAGCTCTACACCCAAAACTATTCACTCCTGCTGAAAAACCAAACTTTGCCCTCAGACATCAAACACAAGCCCTCAAAAACACACACACTACAACAGAGTTTTGCACACTGGTACAATTAATTCAAAACAATAGTTCCAAAACAAATAGGTTGCTTATGGTTCTCCCCTTCAAAACCCTTGTCACATGATAAACACAAAAGACGCAACCAATGTATGTACAGTGGCACATTGTCATTCATGTACTATACAGTACAACACACACCAGAAACATTATCCCACCTCAGCATCTTGTCTTTGGTCTGGGTCAGGCCAGAGAATCTCATCCACATCACAGGCTATATTGGCCCCAGCCAGGCAGCGGGGGTAAAATCCTCTTGCATGCCTGATCCACCCCTGGCATGCATCTACTGATATGTCTAGGCAGGCCTCTTCCATGGCCTGAAGGAGGTGAACACGGACATAAGGTTCTCGGCCATACACTTTCCACCGCCATGCCGAAAATAACTCCTCTATCGGGTTTAGAAAGGGAGAGTATGCAGGCAGAAAGATATTAGAAAACCTTGGGTTATTGGTAAACCAGTCACGAACCAGAGCAGCGCGATGGAAGCTGACGTTATCCCACACAACAACGTAGTGAGGCTGCTCTGGCTGTGCTGGTTCCCTGTAGTCCAGCTGGAACATATGTTGTCTTAAACCATCAAGAAAAGCAAGGAGAAGCATAGTGTTATAGGGTCCTAGTACGGCATGGCGGTGGAGTACCCCTCGTTGGCTGATGGCTGCGCACATAGTGACATTCCCCCCACGCTGACCAGGGACATTTACAATAGCCCGATGGCCAATTATGTTCCTCCCCCTTTTCCTTCTTTTGGTCAGGTTAAAACCTGCCTCATCCACAAAGATTATTTCATGGGGAACAGGCCGTCCTTCAATCTCAAAGATTCTCTGCAAAACACATAACACAGTAGAGTCAATCGGTACCCTGAACCACAGTTCAAGAGTGCTGAAATGGCAGCATAAACTGCCATGCTGTGATGGTACACAATACTTTATACAGTATCAAAACTCATACCTGAACATATTCCACACGTTGGTTTTTCACTCTGTCAGAGTTTCGTTCGAAAGGGACTCGGTATGCCTGTTTCATCCGGAATTGATTCTTTCGGTCAATTGTGGAGAGGCTGATGGCATTTATGCCTCGAAAAAGATGATCATCCTCAATCACTCTCCTTTGAATCTCTTGCAGGCGGATTACATTATTTGCAATTACCATGTTTACAAGTTCCCTCTCTTGCTCCTCCGACAAAAGCCTTAACCTGCCTCCACCAGGTGGTCGTCTCTGTGTCCTACAAAAATAGAAGCACTCATTACTGTAACTGTCACACATTCATTTTACAGGCAAATAATGGAAACATACTGAAACTCAAGACACATAAGTTCAGTAACTTAAACGTTACTGTACAAAGCAGTCTTACTGCAAGTACACCTACCTGTTTTCCTCCCTGAAGGTTCTGATGATGGAGGCAACAGTGAAGCGACTCAAATTTGGTTGTACTCGTTGCCCAGCCTCCCTCATAGTCATCCCATGGACAAGGACATGGTGAACTAAAGTGGCTCGAATTTCATCCGAGACTGACTGTCTTCTTGCCCTTGCTCTTCCCCTTCCTTGTCGCCGTCGTTCTCCACCTCCTTCACCACGTCCTCTTTCTCCACCACGTCCTCTTCCTTTGCATCTCTTTGGATCCATTGTTTCAAACCTGAATGAGCTGACTTTGGCCCTTTTATCTATCTATCGCAGGTTCTGATTGGTGTGTGCTAAATTTTGACTCCTAGTGTTTCCACCTGGTTAATTGTGTGCTAATTGAGCTCAAGCTATGCTGACTTAAGTTAACATTATTGCATGCTAGTGCTTTCTAAATGACTACATGGTGTAAGCACTGTAAAATGTAGGGATTTGTGTGTAGAGTTTTGCAGTAACAGTTCACCAAATTTGAGTCATGTGTCAAAGCAGGGAATAGTGTTTATAGTTCAGGGAAATGGGTGAGCTTTTTGAACAGTAGCGTTACGGTTTTGAAATTTTAGTTTAGAGGCCTGGTTATAGTGTTTAAGCAATCGAGAAAAACTGTAAGGTGTTGTGCCTTTGCTGACGCTTCTTTACAGGTACCATTTATTTTATCTCTTAGCTTTTTCTTCAGTTTTAACACATTGATGTACCTCTTGCTCACTTCTCTTTTTGTTTTGGTTGTTCAGTGTGTGTTCTTGCGTGAAGGGACTATTAAAATTGTATCTTCTTTGTCAATTTTGAAATACCTTAAAAGAAAGCTCTCTTTTCCAGGCCACATTAAGACTCTAAAACTGACAAAGGCTGATACATCATTAATTAAAAATGTTGCTTCTTTAATCATCACAAATGTTTTCACCAGCGCTTACATAATTGGAAAAGATTTTAATGATTAATCAACCTTTGCGAACATAAACATGCATTAGCCAGAGTTAAAAACAAAGTGGGCCTCTGTAGTGCTTCCTACATTGACAATCATATTAAAAAGTTGCTAATCATTTATGTCTTTGTTAATCATTAATTTAACTTTAATTTAATCAAAAAGAATTCCTTCATTTTCATCAGGTATTCATTCACATTAGGTAAACAATGAAGGATGCCATGCATTTGAAAAGACTGTGGAGTCTCCTCAAAAAACTGGAAAACACACTTAGGCAAGAACTGATGTCTCCGTCAAATAATTTGGTGTGTCGTAGTAACAGGTGAATGAACTTTTTTTTAAAAAATTATTTGAATATATATGAGTGCTTGTGTATAAATACACAAACCATACAGATATGCTTTCAATTGTGTAATTTAAGTGATCTAGGTAGCTCTGTTTTGGAAGTTCAGTTAAAGCTAGAAATGTGTTTTGGAGTTTGTACGTACTTTGGCGTTTGTACATGCTTTGGAGTTTGTACGTGGGGCGATCGTGGCTCAAGAGTTGGCAGTTCGTCTTATAATTGGAAGGTTGCCGGTTCAAGCCCCGGCTTGGACAGTCTCGGTCGTTGTGTCCTTGGGCAAGACACTTCACCCGTTGTCTACTGGTGGTGGTCAGAGGGCCCGGTGGCGCCAGTGTCTGGCAGCCTCGCCTCTGTCAGTGTGCCCCAGGGTGGCTGTGGCTACAGTGTAGCTTGTTTGAATGGATGGATGACAGGTTGTGTAAAGCGCTTTGGGGTCCTTAGGGACGAGAAAAGTGCTATACAAATACAGGCCATTTACCATTTTTTGGAGTTTGTATGTGCTTTTTGGAGTTTGTGCGTGCTTTGGAGTTTGTACGTGCTTTTTGGAGTTTGTACGTGCTTTGTCTCTAGGGGCCACCACATATATTTATATATAAACATATATAAATAAACCACTTTTTTTTACATTAGTAATTCCTTTTGTGCATAATTTTATATTATTGTTAATAATAAATAAATTAAAGCAACAAAACAACCTGAAGAGCTGGTTCGGAGCCGAAAGAGCCGGCTCTTTTTAGTGAGCCGAGCCGAAAGAGCCGGTTCTCTAAAAAGAGCCGGAAATCCCATCACTAATAAGAAGTCTATTTATACAGTTAGATGTAGTAGAGAGAATAAGACTGCTAGGCTGAATGGCGGGGCTCTCTCCTTAGATAGTCCATGGGGAAAGAGCCACAGACTAGAGAATTATCCTGGTATGATTACTGTTCAGGGGAAAGAAGCCAGCAACAGAATGAGTTTGAGCAGTTGGGAGGTTACTGACATAAAGTTGAAGATTAGTGGTTGAGACTCGGAGTGTAGCGAGTTGAAGGGTGCAAAGAAACTTGAAGACTGTTGGCTGAAGAAACACCAGGGCAAAATGTAACAAAGCTCAGCCAGTGCAGGAGCAGCTCAGCGGTGGCAGCAGGCAACAGTTGGCTGATTCTACAATCTGGCTGTGCAGTGGCGCAAAAGAGTGGTATATAAGGCTGGAGCTGCAGCAGGTGATTGGATAATTAGAACCCCTGAAGCCCCTCCTGTATTATAACAGACAGAGAAAGGGGAGGAGGGGAGTGGATAAGAGATGTCCACAGTAGGAGGAGGCAAACAAACAAAAAAACCCAGAAACAATTATTTTATTTTATTTTATGATGTACGAGAAGTTAGAGTTGAAATTCTCACTCTGACTATTGTGTTTCACAGCTTCACCTCTTTATTATCGGCCTATTGCTTTAGTCTTCAATTTTCACATACCGTACACGAATGGATGTACGCACACATATACTACACATAAACTGACTTTTGGGTTTTTCAAAAATACTCAACAAAACTGTGAATGAAAGGCTCTAAACATGAAGTTTAGGAACAGTCTCATTTAACACAGAACATGTACTGTATCCCATATGTATTATGGATTACAGTAGGTGGAGTTTTAAGTAGGTTATTGCTGCTAGACAGACAGGTGTCAGACAGTGAGATCCAGTAGTGAGCACAGACCTGTGACTAATGGCGCCATGTGGTTCTATAATTGCTTTCTGGACCATATACTAGAGATGGACCGATCCGATATTACGTATCGGTATCGATATGTAATATGACCTAAATTACTGGATCGGATATCGGAGAAAAATAAAAAATGTAATCCGATCCATTAAACTTGAGTATGAACTTATACAAAATGCAGCAAGATATTAAAAAAAAACAAAACAGTTTTGTTGATTAAAAACCACTATATCGGATTCATATCGGTATCGGCAGATATCCAAATTTATGATATCGGTATCGGACATAAAAAAGTGGTATCATGCCATCTCTACCATATACTATACTTTTTGTTCACCGTTTTTGAATTAGCCATTATGGTTATTTTAATAGCTGCATCTTTAATGAGCTGTCAGAAACTTCAGTTAAAATTTTGCATTTCACCTGATCATTTTAAAAGACAAATTTTCTTAACATGAAACTTTTTGCTAGGTCAGACCTGCTGTATTTTTTTGGAAATTCAAAATTCTGTGTTTAGCAGTGACTCAAACAAAACTGCATCTTAGATACAGATTTTGGTGACCATTGTATGTTTGTACTGGTAATATACGTTGACTGTGACATGTGAAACAAACACAAATGGACAATATAACATTGCATTTGCAGGTACTGAAAAAAAGAGCATGTTGGTTTTACTTAATTCAATAGCGGAAATTGGTTGCGCACAATTGTTTTGCTTTGGCAGAAACTTAAACAACTGAGTTAAATCAACACAACTTATTCATGTTCAATAAACCTGTGAATTTTGTGATGATAAACCGTGATTGAAACATGTCTAAATGAAGTAAGGTGAGCTCTTGGAATATTTTAATCCTCCACAATTTTGTCATGTTATTCCAACACTGTTCAATAACTTTTACCCCAATACAACTTGGTCACATAAATACTACATGTTGTCTTCATATTATAAATGTTTAACGAAGTCTAGAGTGTAGTTAATATAAAATTTGTCCTTGAATTCCATACAGATCCAACATGATTTAATTACTTGAAATTATTTTATTCAAATTAGAAGTTAGACTTTTAAAAATGTAACAACCACCCAATTTCCTACAATCAGTATACCAAAAAAAGTGTATGTTTGACTTGACTGAGATGGATGCCTTCCTCAAACCACGATCCAAAGTGTGCGAGACAAAAACATGTGCGGCTAGTTTGCACTGGGTTCTCTCTTGGTATTCTGGTTTCTTCCCACAGTTAAAAAGTCATGCAGTTGTTAGTTAGGTTAATTGGTAATTCTAAATTACCTGTCAATGTAAGTGCAAATGGTTGTTTGTGATAGATTTGTGAGCTGACCAGGGTGTACCCTGCTTTATAACCTATCACTTCAGGGTTATTTCCCAGCCCCCCCTGCAACCAGGATAAAGATTGGAGGATGCTAGTTGTTGTAGATCCATTCACTGTTTATGGTAACCAGACTCTAGACTTTGTTGAACATTATGCAATATGAAGACAACATGTAATATTTAAGTGACCAAGTACTATTGGGGTAAAAGTTATTGCATAATGTTGGAATAAAATGACAAAATTGTGAAGGATTAAGATATTCCAAGAGCTCAACTTACTAAACATCTAAACATGTTTCAATCGTATGGAAGAAATATAGTGTCATCAGAATTCAAGTATTTTTAGACATTGAATTTATGACACTGAATTTTTATCCTCCAAATTTCCCTGCAAAAAATTCACCTGCAAAAATTCACCTGCAAAAATATTCACCTGCAAAAATTCACCTGCAAAAATTCACCTGCAAAAATTCACCTGAAAAAAATTCACCTGCAAAAGTGATGAACTTTAATGACCCAAGCCAGAGCAATCAGCACCAGATCGAGTCGAGTGGCTCTCAGCCAATTAAATTACGCTGTTTGATCACATGACACCGTTAGCCAGCAGTGTGTCTCCTAAAAGAGAGCTGTTTAAAGGTGAGTGATTAAGTTTTTCTCCTAAATAGAGATCATTACAGAACGCCTAGTCCTACTTAAAATCCCATTTATTTTTTTTTTTTTTTTTTTATCATCTACTCGAACTAAGGAAAACGTTTGACTAACTCAAAGACAATTTCCACGCCTCCCATGCCTGTCTGCAGAAGGCGTTTTGAATTTAGGAGCGCCAAGATGGCAGCGGCAAACCCTGGCGGCTCTCCGGTGAGTATATATATTTTTTTATCTTCAAGTTTGTCTTTTGAAACCTTAATTTTATTTAAATCCGTTGCTCACGTATAAAGTACACAGACGGGGTCTTTGCTCAACTCGTCTGAGGCGTGTCTCACTAAGCGCTACATGCTAGCATCCTGCTAACCGAGCTACCCTTTACATGCTGTGCTTTAGAAAATAGGATACTCGTTAAAAAAAATACTCCGCAGATATTGATAGATAGACGAACACTGCAAATATAATGTTGGAAACGAGAACGGCCTTTGGTGAAGGGGTAAAATACACCATGAATAAAGCCATAGAGTGAATGGCTGCCATGGTTGCAGAACGGCCTGATTTAATGACAAGAATGGGGAAGAGTGAGGTGAAGTGAACCAAAGCCACAAAACACGGTCAGACAAGGCGGCAAAAGGGCAGTGATCTGTCCGTCAGTATGAAGTTGGTGTGTGCTTTGGTGAACAAAAACTCCAGACCGGTAGCAGGAAGATGGGAGACTCGTGTTTCACTGGAATAGTGGTGAATTAAAACATCCTTTGTTGGGGACATTTCGGTGTAAATGCATCCATACACGCAAGACAGAGGCAGACCAGACAGTGAAGAAAACAAGGCAAACATTAGAAATATTAAAACGGAAATATAGGATTGAGTTGAGGTCCTTGCAGGCTACCCACAATTTCCCCAAACTGAGCCACCCATTAAGAAATTCATTCTCACTGTTTCATAAACCAAAGGGATTAAATTTGACAATATCAAATTTAATTTTCTGATCTTTTCATAAATGAAACACGCTGCCAGGGAATCTGTTTTCATTTTTTTTCATCCATTCAGAGTATTCGTTGGGAACACTGAACTCAATAATCAGTTCCAGCTTTCTTCATTAAGTTTTGGTTTGGCTTTGTTCTCAAAAACATTTAAATAAAACAGATAAAATAGAAAATAAAGCTTTTTCTCTTGCGAGCTCAATTTTTAAATATACTGTGCTATTAAAACAAAAGATGTAAGAAAAGAATAAATAAAATCCTAACCAGAAAATCAAAATGCTGCAACAAATGGCATGAATTAAAAAATAAACTTTTTTGAAAGAACCATAAGGAAATATGATAAAATAAACATTGGAATCTTATAGCCTAAGAATATTCAGTTAACTAGGTAACTAACCTTGTGTTTTTAACTCACTTTTTGTTGGTGATTTAAAAATTACAAAAATAATTCTACTTTTTCCTCTCCTTTAGGATCTTCTCCTACATCATATTCTTCTGAGACTGCGTTCACGTTTAGAACATTGTCTTGAACACCTTCCCCTGGATCTGGACTTTTTAGATTTCATTTGCACCCAGGAACTAGTTTTTCTACAAGCTTTGTCTGGTCAAGTTCAGGTTTGCCCTGTCCTCTTAGATGCATTATGTAGTTTACATACTCTGATAAACAGAGAAAAGGATAAAATGAATCTACATAGTGCTGTCATTCAGTTTGAGTGGGGACCTACTGGGCGACTAAGAATGGCTCTTTCCCCCCATCATCTTAACAGCCTTCTGGAACTGAACTTGTCCATCCCAGCCATTGCTAAAATTTTGGGAATGTCAAGAAGCACAATATTCAGACGCATGAATGAGTTCAATCTTTCAGTCAAAGCACTCTATAGCAGCCTGTCAGATGAAGAGTTGGACCAATGCATTACAGACATAAAATCCAGGCAGCCTCACGCTGGATACCGGATGGTGAAAGCACTTCTTCAGGCCAGAGGACACAGAGTCCAGTACCAAAGGGTTAGAAGTTCTATGCACCGTGTTGACACAGCTGGTGTTGTGTCAAGGATGTTTTCCTTGGGATGCATTGCTCGACGTGCTTATTCCGTCCCAGGACCACAGTCTCTAATGCATATTGACACAAATCACAAACTGATACGGTAAATTATTTGATCTTTTGAAGTGAAAGATATTCCTGAGAATTTTTTCATCTGCAAATGTTCAGAACTGTATTTTGTTATCTTACTCGTTACTATATTTGCATCTGGACATACATAAATTACATCTTGCATTGCTTACATTTAAACACTTCAAAGTGATAATTCCAAAATTGATAAAAAAAAATTTTGTTTTCCCCATTCAGCTATAACATTGTGATCTTTGGAGGTATTGATGGCTTTTCTCGTAAGGTAAGTTTAGTTTAGTAAGTAAATCAAATGTAATATTTACATGGAAGTTTCCCATTGTTCTTTTTCCTATAAAGATTATGTATCTCGGTGCTGCTTCCAACAATCTGGCATCAACCACACTGGCATTCTTCCGAAAATCAATCGAGAAGTTTGGTTTTCCTCTCAGGTAATAAGTGATGCATTTTATTATGGGTTAGGTATTATCTTACATACCTTTTGTAAGACTACATTTGGATATTTCATTAAGTTGTTTAAGATGATTCTAACTTGCCTCAATATATATATCTCTAATTTCAAAGGATTGTTATGGTGACTTGGGGATATTTAAGAATAAAAAAAAATTAATTCAACACCTTTACCAAACACTGCTGTTATGTAATTGGATACAAGGGGTGAGATAGTAATATTTTGCCTCCTTGGCTGTAACTCCCTGACATTACAAGGGTAATCATTTTATGATGTCGGGTTCAGTGTTACACCATGATTTCAAATTCAATATCATCATCAATAAGAATTAGTATTATCATTTCAGAATTGTAGGTAACCACTTTTAAATGCCATAGACTACTTATTTGTTTAATTTGATGTAAATATTTTTGCAAAAATATTCTAAAAATTGTCTCCTTACACAGATCATAATGATACAAGATGGCACTTGCGTAATTTTCAACAAATACAATAAATCTAAGTAATTACTACTAACCTGTGAAATCCTGAAAAATGTTTTAACAGCTGTGTTAAATTACACTTCATACTGACACATGCTGGAAAGTGCATTCATGAGACAATTTTTCTGATGCATTCAAGAGCAGTAGCAATGAAAGATTTTAAGGATTCTTTTACAATTTGTTTTTCAAACTTTGCTTAAGGCATATACTGTTCTTTATTATCAGATCTAATTTTTTTTAAAAGCTTCGAATGTTTTGGGGTACGATTCTTTGTTTTCAGGGTTCGTGGCGACCACGGAGGGGAAAATGTGGAGGTTGCACGGCTGATGTTTACTGTTCGTGGCACAGGAAGAGGCAGTTTCATTTCAGGAAAGAGTGTGCACAATCAAAGGTTTGTTCTCATAAAATACTGTCCACCTCAAATGTTCCTGACATAAGATGGAAGGTGTTGCATCTTTATTTCCATTAATTAAAAATACATACATTTAAAGGGTATAGTTTTATGAAAGTTTTACAGTAAAATGTCTTTAGAAAACAGTGCCCTATCCAGCATGATACACTTTGTGATATGTATCAGGTGTTCCTTTTTTTTTTTGGCAGTTTTTGTTGTTTTTTCTTTCAATTTCCATTACTTACCCCTCAAGGAAGAAAATATTGGACAGGTCCAGCAAACCCCAAAGAGCCTTCAGGAATGTGCCCTATTTTTTTAGTTATTCACGCACCTTTTCCAGTCTGTTCCTTCCTTCCATGAATGTTCATTCTGTGTTAATGGTCTGGTTGTCATCTCATGTTGCCACTGATCATTACAACCCTTTTGGCACCTTTTAAGTGATATGCCTGGGTCCTTCCTACATGCCCTGGTAATGTATTATTACTGTTGTCATGCACACATTTCATGTCGGGTTAGAAACAAGCAGGGAATTTCTCATACACACCAAGAAAAGCCATACCTAATTAAATATTTTTTATATATTATTTCAGAATAGAGCGACTGTGGAGAGACCTCTGGGTGGCCGTTACATGCATTTACTACGATGTTCTTCACAACCTTGAGGAAGAGGGCCTTCTTGACATTTCAAATGTTGCACACCTTTTTTGCTGCCATTACGTCTTTCTTCCTCGACTGGAGGATGATTTGAATACATTTTGCAGTGGATGGGACAACCATCCACTGCGAACAGAAAACAACATGAGTCCCAACCAGCTGTGGGAGTTGGGTCACAGATATCACCCCGTTCCTGTTCCAGAAAACACACAGGTAAAGGTGCACATTTTTAGTACTCATTGATTCCTATATACAATTATTCTTTCCTAATTTTGCTTGTTCGTTGCAGGGCTTCCAGATTCCAGACATTGACTGGGAGGACAGTGGCCTATCTTGCCATAACCATTCAAGCATTGTTGTTCCGAACACTGACTGTCCATTGACAGAAGAACAAATGACAACTTTACAGGGCGTTGTTAATCCAAGAGCGGCATCCCAGTTCTTTGGTGCGGACATCTACATTATGGCTGTTCAGTTTTGTCAGCAATTCATTTAGAATAGGAAAGCTACATACAGTTGCAGGAAAGTTTGTGAATCTTGTTGAATTTCATTAATTTCTGCACAATTTGGTCATGAAATGTAATCGGATCTTCATCACGGGCATCTGGACAATCAGTCTGCTTAAACTAAACCAACTCAAAGAATTTTCATGGTGTTTTCATTAACATAATTGTGTATAAGCAGTTCTGATTATTGTGACTTTGGTCATGAAATGGGATCTGATCTTCAAATTGTGCTGAAATCTATGAGATTACACAGGGTTCACCAACTGTTTGAAGCTATAAACTTTGCTATAAGTAGGAATTTTTAGTAAAGCTTCGTAATGTAAATACTGAAGAATTAGGAGAGGGAACTTAAAAATATAGATTCACTCAGAAAACTAAATAGAAACTGCTTGTCAGTTTGAATGTTATGTTGTAAAGCAATATTTGACTGAAGGCTGATGGTTGGAATGTTTCAAAATTAAAACAACAATGTAAGTCAATCTTGTCCTTTTATTTTGATCAAGATGCATGCAAGATGTCATTGACAAGGTAAACTTTCAAGACATTAACAGTTTTAAAAACTACTTAAAGGCATTTTCAACCGAGAACTGAACCAATGTTGCCTGCACAGAGTAAATGGCATCAGAGAGGCCCAGTAGATGTGAACATTTATATTCCAAATCTTAAACAGAGACTTGTACAACACTACCTTGCATTATGGGAATGACTCAAATGAGTCCAAACCCTGAGTGGCAGGTTTCAGAGCAGGCAATGAGGTCTTCCTTAAAAGTTAAATAGTCCTTGTAGTGGTATGGAATGCGCAAGGTCTCATAGCAGGTGGCAGCAGTTGGATGTCTGCCATCCACTAGCTCCACTGTGAGACTTTTTGGCACAATCTCCCATCCAGTCCAGAATTTTAGGACATTTTTCAGCTCACTTGGTGTTGCTGTGAAGAAAAAAATGAGGTTTAACAACCTTGAAAAAAATCCAACCAATATATTTTTAACATTGCAATAATATTGGTATTCTACGGAGCCCCGCAGGGGACACGGGAGAAAAAAAAATTAAGACGGACTTTTGCGAGATCTCGCAAATGTTTTAGCCGCATTCTTCAGAGGCCGCCAGCTCGAAGCCGACCGGGAGGTCGAGGCACGATGTGCCGGGAAAGCGGTGTTCCTCCCGGCTGTAGTAGGTCTCGACCTCCCGTTAGCTTCGAGCTAGTGGGTGTCACATCTCCAAAAGCGTCGGAGCACTTTTGCAAATATGTGATGTCTTGTAAACCGAGCAGGTATCTGACATTTACACCACTACATTCATGCCTCAAAATATCTTAAAGGTGTATTTTGTGACCCAGAAAGAGTAATATTACAACTAAGTAGCTGCCGCCATTGTTGGAATTCAACTTTTGCGAGATCCCGAGTTTGTTTTGCGAGATCTCGCAAAAGTCCGTCTTAATTTTTTTTCCCTCCCATGTCCCCTGCGGGGCTCCGTAGTATTCCCCTCCTGCAAAATGGCAAACCTACCATTTAGAATAAAATGCCTCATGTAGCCTGTGATTCGGCATTTATTTTCAAGAGGACAGTCATCATCTTCATCTTCTGGCCACACGATCCGCTGAAGAAGGACCTGTAACAGAACAAAGTATACCCTTAAAAATACTGCTGCACATTTTTCAGATTTCCATGGATTTTGTCTGTTCTTGTTTTGGGTAGTTCCCTTCCCTATAGCCATATTTCACCTGTTCTTAGCTCACTATCACCCACTTAGCCTTATGGTCCATGACTTGATTTCTTGAATAAATTTCTATAATAATCCATGTTTTGTGCTTTTTGTGTTCACTTGGATCCCCAAACCTCTACATAGTTTTGACTGTATCTTAAAAGAAGAAACTGTCTCAAACAAAAAATGAAAATAGAAATCAATTTTTTTTTTCAAATTCAAACAACATTAATGGCTAAATATATAATTAGAAAATGTGTATTACCAAATAATTACTAATGTATTTTAGTCATGTCTTTTTCAAATCTACAAAATCGTTTTCTATATGTAAATCAGGCTTTGAGCAGTTTTATTTTTACAGGACTAAAGAAAAACTGCTGTAAAAATGTATGGTCCACAAGAATATGTTCATTTTTAGTATTTGTGCATTCTATTTGTAAAAATGAATACAGCTTTGTTATGGTAAGTTTATTATTTGATACATAATTCTTGGTAAATGCCAAATTAAAATTGCAATTTTTTCACTTTGTAGAATGACTCAAGTCTTCATAGTTTGCTTTGGACTACATTTTCTACAACACAGTAAAATGTTATTAATGAATACAGTATTTAGGAACACAAAATTTACCTCAGGATTCACAGCAGCCAACTCTTGTGGAAAGAGTAAGGGCACCGTGTCAGGTCGCTGGGTCAGCAGGGTCCACATATGGGTTTCTTTAAGTCCCCTTCTCAGCTGTTTTATCGACCTCGTCACTCTTCCAATGACCTAAGGAAAAACGTTAACTAAACAGTAACACAGAAATATTTTACTTACTTTTCAATTTACTCACAGAATGGAGTAATAATTTCTCAAACAGCCATCTCCTGTTGTTCTCTGTCAAGGGGGGGAGGTCCCATGCATATGCCAGATCCTGAACACGTTTTCTCTCTTCATCCGACAGCTTGGATTGCCCTTCAAGCTGTAACCCATAAGACAGTAATTCAGACAGAAACAAGAACTATAAATTCCTAATTCCTCATACATAAAAAAAAAAGACAAGTTAAAAGTCTCAGACCATGTCTCAATGGCAGAGTTTTTGATCTAGAACAATTTTAAAGGATTAGTCTAGGTTAGACATGTTTATAACTCACACGGGGCAATGTATAAACGTTCCCTCATTTAAACATAAAAACCTACAAGCTGAATTGTCCCTCTCAGGTCTAGATCTGGACAGTCCTCGGGTGTAACGGTGGCAGTTTCAGGACTACCACCAAGTAGGACATGCACAACGGCTGGGCTAAGTCCAGATAGGCATGGGCCTCCATGAAGAAAGGAGTGCCCTACCATCCTCCCTGCCATAAGGAACATATCACTCTCCACAAGAAAGTGAGCTGCTGATGGTATGTAATGGCCTGGCTCTCCCTCAAAAAGTGGAGTAACATTAGAGTTTGCTATGAGATAAATGAAAAGAAAGAAAAAAAAAAAAGAAGATTACTTACACACAATACAGAGGTTTTCACAAAATAAAGAGACAATTACCTTGTGAAAAGTTATACAATATAATGATCATCAAACATAGGTACGGTCAACCAAAACAAACTAACCAAAATTGATGCAAAAACCAGACATCAGCTTCTCCATGCATATTGATAAGAAAAAACGTATTACTCCTTGTCCGATAGCTGTATCCCCTGTTAGATCACCAAAATAAAATAATGAATACAAATAATTCTTTCAAGATATATTTATGTATCATTTTCAGAAAATTTACCCTCAAGCCTGCACTCCAAGGGACGTGCCCATTCAACATTGGGTCTCTTGTAGAATGAGATGAGGGCCATGTCCTGATCAGCTACACTTTGTCTGATGTCCATTGTGAGACGTAATGGGCTCTCCATTTCATGCATGTCCAAAGCATTCTTTGCACATTCATATTTGGCCTTTGAAGAGTCCAAAACAGTTAACCAGCCTAAAAGAAAATAGAAGTGATTATAATTGGATATAGTCTGTATATCACGTTCTATCTAGATACTATTACAAGAAGATTATGTTTTATCCTTTGAAGGATTGTCTAAAGTAGTTTGAATATGAGGCTATCAAAAATAAGAAATCCATTGAATGGATACAAACTAATGGTTTGATTTCCGGGAATTGTTCACATTAGCTGTTGATTGTTACTAATCAACACCTTCCTTACATAACCTGTGACTAAATGATTGACCTACCATCCCTGACTTCACAAGTAGTTCCAGATGGTCCTGGCATATCTGCTAGCCCTTCCTCAATTATTGTATCTTCATGCCCCTTTTCATTTCGTGAGCTACTATCAAAATATGTTGTTAAATTTCATTCAAGGCTTAAATCCAATGACAATAAAAATTGCAATTTTTGTTGCTAAATACCTTTCTCCACATGAAGAGGCATGCAGCTCAATGAGGTCAGAGTGAAACATATCTGTGCAGACAGGACACTGCTGCAATGGTGCTGTTGTGCAATAAATTATAAAGGACAAAGTTTATTTTTATAACATTTAATTTTTCCTTCTAGCTAGCTCTTAACACTTTATGCTTTTGGGTAATATGTTAGTATGAAATTGTCAAAAAACCTACATTCCTTTTCTGTAGGTTCATCACCATCTAAATTCACCACAGTACTTTCACTGGGAGTTTCCAAAGGAGGACAGGATTTTAGGTGTTCTGACAGAAGTTGCAGTGGAACACCTATGCCACACTTCTGGCATTTTGCTTTTGGCATGCATCTGAAGGACTCATCGCTTAGTGGTACAGGGTCATTGCTAAGTTCCTCTTGAATAGGAGCAATATATACATTTTTACCCCCACGACTGGCAGCCTTTAGGATTGTCCCTGTATAGCCAATATCAGCTGGAGGAACCAGAGAGAGTTTTTGGGTTCCCCAACCACCTGTATAAAAGCAAATTGCAGCAGATTATTCTGATCATGAAATATATCCAATGCCTCAAGAAAAGTAAAAAAGAAAAGTATCTTCAAAACTACTCAGAATTAGGAATTCACAACATGCGGTGAAAAGGAACTTGTCTTAAAAGTACTTATTAAACAGCAGGATCAGTTTCTAGTTTAATTATACACAGTGCAGAATTCATACACACCCCCAGGTTTGAACAGCAGCCAGCCACCTGTTACCTCCTTCAGTTTGGGAAACAAATCATTCAGGGCGTCCCTTAACTGAAAGCAATAATACAAATACAATCTCTGAGTCCAAAGAAATTACACATTTAACATTAATTATACCCCTGTATATACTAAGAAACGGTAAAAGAAGCATGCATTTACAGTGCAAACTGGATATAATAAAAAAATCTTTTTCAATCCAAAATTTACAGTTACATTTTCATGATTAATGATGAATATCCAATAATAATATTATTTTTTGTAAATGCCACCTGTGACCTGCAGTGATGGTCACCTTCAATAACACTTTTATTAAGCGAAAACTTCTCAGTTTTGATCAGTGAATAAAAAGAATAAGTTTATACCTCTTCATGTGTTGTGCTCTCATCAAGATGTGCTGTTCTTTGACCCATCCCTGCCTCTATATATATATATATATATATATATATATATATATATATATATATATATACACATACACACACACACATACATATATATACACACACACACACACACACACACACACACACATACATATATATACACACACACATATATATACATATACACATATACATAGATATATCTCAATTTAGTTGAATGTAGGATTAACTCATAAGTCTTGCTAAAGTACCTTGTATTCTGATTCATCGCAGCAGCAACAGCAGGAGTTTGGTTGGATGATGTTAGCAACTGCAGCAAGTGTCTTGCTGACCGAATAATTTCATCCTGCATAATCTGAAACAAACACATAAAGACAGAAACAATTTATAAATTAACGTTCGATAAAATCTAAGAATGTATCATTTATTAGATAACAATATGAATATGTCTAACAAAAAACTTGTGTGGAGCAAAGTTACATTCAATCAAGATGGTCTGGCATGCTACAACTTTATAGTTGTTAAATTCTGGATACAAGTATACATACCCATCTTGTACGTGTTTATTATTATTATTATTATAATTATTATTATTATCCTACCCAATTACATGTTTCTTTTAATCAGAGTATGCTGTTTTAATGACTTTACAATATCATTTACATTGCGTTCCTTACATTTTCCCAAATTGTATGTTATATTAATCCTATATTTCCGTTTTAATATTTCTAATGTTTGCCTTGTCTCAGAAGAATATGATGTAGGAGAAGATCCTAAAGGAGAGGAAAAAGTAGAATTATTTTTGTAATTTTTAAATCACCAACAAAAAGTGAGTTAAAAACACAAGGTTAGTTACCTAGTTAACTGAATATTCTTAGGCTATAAGATTCCAATGTTTATTTTATCATATTTCCTTATGGTTCTTTCAAAAAAGTTTATTTTTTAATTCATGCCATTTGTTGCAGCATTTTGATTTTCTGGTTAGGATTTTATTTATTCTTTTCTTACATCTTTTGTTTTAATAGCACAGTATATTTAAAAATTGAGCTCGCAAGAGAAAAAGCTTTATTTTCTATTTTATCTGTTTTATTTAAATGTTTTTGAGAACAAAGCCAAACCAAAACTTAATGAAGAAAGCTGGAACTGATTATTGAGTTCAGTGTTCCCAACGAATACTCTGAATGGATGAAAAAAAATGAAAACAGATTCCCTGGCAGCGTGTTTCATTTATGAAAAGATCAGAAAATTAAATTTGATATTGTCAAATTTAATCCCTTTGGTTTATGAAACAGTGAGAATGAATTTCTTAATGGGTGGCTCAGTTTGGGGAAATTGTGGGTAGCCTGCAAGGACCTCAACTCAATCCTATATTTCCGTTTTAATATTTCTAATGTTTGCCTTGTTTTCTTCACTGTCTGGTCTGCCTCTGTCTTGCGTGTATGGATGCATTTACACCGAAATGTCCCCAACAAAGGATGTTTTAATTCACCACTATTCCAGTGAAACACGAGTCTCCCATCTTCCTGCTACCGGTCTGGAGTTTTTGTTCACCAAAGCACACACCAACTTCATAGTGACGGACAGATCACTGCCCTTTTGCCGCCTTGTCTGACCGTGTTTTGTGGCTTTGGTTCACTTCACCTCACTCTTCCCCATTCTTGTCATTAAATCAGGCCGTTCTGCAACCATGGCAGCCATTCACTCTATGGCTTTATTCATGGTGTATTTTACCCCTTCACCAAAGGCCGTTCTCGTTCCCAACATTATATTTGCAGTGTTCGTCTATCTATCAATATCTGCGGAGTATTTTTTTAACGAGTATCCTATTTTCTAAAGCACAGCATGTAAAGGGTAGCTCGGTTAGCAGGATGCTAGCATGTAGCGCTTAGTGAGACACGCCTCAGACGAGTTGAGCAAAGACCCCGTCTGTGTACTTTATACGTGAGCAACGGATTTAAATAAAATTAAGGTTTCAAAAGACAAACTTGAAGATAAAAAAAATATATATACTCACCGGAGAGCCGCCAGGGTTTGCCGCTGCCATCTTGGCGCTCCTAAATTCAAAACGCCTTCTGCAGACAGGCATGGGAGGCGTGGAAATTGTCTTTGAGTTAGTCAAACGTTTTCCTTAGTTCGAGTAGATGATAAAAAAAAATAATAAAAATAAATGGGATTTTAAGTAGGACTAGGCGTTCTGTAATGATCTCTATTTAGGAGAAAAACTTAATCACTCACCTTTAAACAGCTCTCTTTTAGGAGACACACTGCTGGCTAACGGTGTCATGTGATCAAACAGCGTAATTTAATTGGCTGAGAGCCACTCGACTCGATCTGGTGCTGATTGCTCTGGCTTGGGTCATTAAAGTTCATCACTTTTGCAGTTGAATTTTTGCAGGTGAATTTTTTTCAGGTGAATTTTTGCAGATGAATTTTTTTCAGGTGAATTTTTGCAGGTGAATTTTTTTCAGGTGAATTTTTGCAGGTGAATTTTTTGCAGGTGAATTTTTTTCAGGTGAATTTTTGCAGGTGAATTTTTTTCAGGTGAATTTTTGCAGGTGAATTTTTTGCAGGTGAATTTTTGCAGGTGAATTTTTGCAGTTGAATATTTTTGCAGGTGAATTTTTGCAGGTGAATTTTTGCAGGTGAATTTTTTTGCAGGGAAATTTGGAGGATAAAAATTCAGTGTCATAAATTCAATGTCTAAAAATACTTGAATTCTGATGACACTATATTTCTTCCATACCACAATCGCGTTTTATGAACACAAAATGCACGTTTATTGAATATGAAAAAGATGTGTTGATCTCAGTTGTGCAACCAATTTCCGCTATTGAATCAAGTAAATCCAACATGGCCTTTTTTTTCAGTGTGAATGAGACTATAGGCTGTGTCATATATCTGCCATTAATCAGCAACAGTGAGGATTTATTGCACCCACAGCCATTATATGAGGTGGTGACATTAATGAGAAAAGCAGGCCAGGTAATGTAAAATGGTCATAAGTAACTAAGAGTAACACAACAGGAATAAAGGTCCTGCTGAAATGAGTTTAGTCAAAGGTCACTAGAATATACTGTATATAATTGACATTTATAATGCTAAGAATCATTCAAGAACAAAAGAGCCTAGAGTCAAAGAAGAAAGGTGAGTTTAGCAGAAATTGTAGTAAATCTAAAGTTTACATCCACCCAGAAAAATTCAATACAGGTCTAAATTTTAATCTCTGCCATCTCTTCCCTAAGAGTACCCAGACGTTGAGACATGCTCATACATGCATAGAAAGTTGAATGTTGCGAAAGGGATTTGGCAGATATAATCAGAACCAACCAAACCTGCAAATCATGATAAGGGGGAAAAAAACTTTAAAAAACAACAGACGATGAGTTCTGCATTGATGTCATTTCTCAGTATTTACTGAAATCCTGATTATGGATTGTTTTTAGTATCTCTGCAAGGAGATAATAACAAAAATCAGAAACATTTAAGGTCATGTAATAAAAAAAAAAAGCTTAGATTCTGTATTTTCAATTAAAGAACAGGCTACTGTGGATTATTGTATTGCTCATTGGGGATTTTTGGCAAACTGAATTGGGATTCAGAGCCTCAGGTTGGCATTTCAACAAAAAAATTGGATAACATGCTGCTTAGTTGTGATTATTATTTAATGCTGGACTTTATCTGATTAGCGGAGCACCAAAGGCAGAATATCTGATTAATATTTTATTTCTTTACAGTTAGGATACTTTAGAAGGCTCAATACTGAATGAGTATAGATCCTGGGTGTTACAAATTTTATGAGCGTGAGCTTCAGTCATATATTTGGTGAGCAACAACCAACATATAAACTCAAAAAACATAGCGAGAATAAAGAAGAGAACCTTAGAAATATTTTTGTTTAAACTGACTCGACTGATACTTTACACTCATTTTTCAATTACAGTGTGTGAGGATTAACATTAGGTACTCGTTACCCATACACAGAAATGAAAATGTTGCATTAAACAAGGCCTTTTACTAGAGATTGAGACCAATATCTCATTTGGAAAGTGTTTGCTGAAGCCATAAGAGAGTGAGCAATAGGGCCTAGATGTCTTTACAAACTGAGAAGCCTCCTGCTGGCAACATGAAGCTATGCATGTGTGCTTAAATGCATCAGGGCTAAAGAAACAACACATGATCACTGAGCAGTATTTTACATGTTTCACGCATGTTTGTATTGAAAGATGCGGGATTTCACAATTGCTCACATCAGCTTTTTAAGCAAAGAAAGACTAATTTTTCACCATCGTAATTTGATGTTGTGCCTGAATTCAGCTGGAGCCGTTCTTCTGGTTTGGGGGTTACAACTTCTAATGTTCCTGTTACTGCTATTGATTTTAACTTTGACATCTTTCATCCCTGGTACTGCTCATTTTTCTCGTGCGTCTTCTTTATGATGTGATAAATGCGGCAATCCCAGCTGATGGAAAATCAAAAGGAATTTCTGATTTGCTCTCAGCCAGGATTCCCACATCTTCAAGCTACCACTGTGTCTGGTTGGTTAGCCAGGAGCTGCATGTCTGTCTGGAAGTTGAGGTCCCACAGCACCTTAGCCTCTTTGTTTTCAATCACCTTAGCTGTTGTCTCCCAGCCTTCTAATCCATATGCGGCACAGATGTTTCTGTATACTATCCCAGCTGCTTAGTTGTGCATCTCTGTGTACACTGTCCCATCTTGCTTCTTCCATCCTGCTACTATGAGCTGGGCTGTATCCAGGGCACCTTTGCACTGCCATCAACCTGAGTCCTGATGGCTGTGGTAAATTTCTGCCTGTGTGGATTTGGTGCTTAGGATCTTGTGCTGTCATGATCAAAACATCTTTCCTGTCCTTTTGGTCAGCCTTTTCTAGCATTTGGGAGTATTTCTCAATATCAGCCACTCCCTCTGTCTGTCAATAGCACATTAAATGCAGGGTCTTGGTCTTGCACCATACTTCCTCCTTTTGTTTCTTATCACCATCTGTCTTCAGCTGCCTGAGGCACTCTTGTAGCACCTCCTCTCAAAGGGGCCATCTCCCTAATGTATAGAGATTGACAGACCACGTGACTTTCGCACATTGCATGCCGTGAACTCGTGGCAAAACAATCCAAGTACCGCATCAAACGCAAGCATTTGCAGCACCGCAAAACGTTCATTCTTCGGTTCCAATAAATTCTTGCTTTTTCTTTGCCCCCCAAAAAGGTATGCACAAAACGAAGGAGAACAATGCCGGTCCGTACAAAGACAGACTTGATGAAAAGTCAAAGAAAAGATACGAGGAAAAAAATCAAACCAGTGAAAGGGTCAGACCCTTACGAGCACACAGAGGGACAAAATACGTTAGCGTGCTGCCCAACTTTCACCACGCTCATATTTATAATTATAGCTCTGACACCCACTAGTCCCCCTCTTCCACTTTTTGTGGCTCAGAGAGCCATAGGGTGGAAACATCCATGCAAACATCTATGCATTGTGAGGAACTCATGTTTTGACATCCATGGCATTGATTTCTTCCTTTGGCCTCTTGCTATTCCAGCTGGGTATCTGATGACCAGTAAGGCCTATGTCTTGATTGCTTAAATCTTATTCATGCTGTTGATTTGGCTTCTCAGCTCCCATTTCACTAAGTGGGAGTAACTGGCTATGGCTGACCTTTTGCAACTTCATCATTGTTCCCATTAGACGTTGGAATACCAAGGTGCTTGTAGCTGTTTTTTCAATAACCTGCCAATATATATATGTACACTCTCTCCAGTATACATATAAAGCATTTTTATATACAGTATATAAATAGAATAACAAATTACACAGATAGTTTGTTTCATATTGCACATATTGGAAGAATAAAAGAGTTGTGATTTTGTAAACAGCTCAGTGTTGTCAGGTGTCTAAATGAAGACAAAAACCTAGCTGAGCAGATCGATACAAACAAAAGATGGATCTATTATTCTCAAACATGAAAATAAAAGCCGACTATGACAGCAGCTCACTCCTACATGACACAAAATTAATGGATCAGACTCAGGATTTCATAGCTGATGCCTACTCATTATTGCAAATAGTCTTCTTATATTTGGGTGCAAAACAAATTGCGATCATTTTGTCTACAGTCTTAGGTGAACCCTCTGAAGAGAAGCTTACCTGCATCGTGTTTGACATTATTTTGCTGGAGGCTTGGTTCCTAAAATAATGAGTTCTGCTTCTATGTTCTGAGTGTCAATTGGGCTCAAAGAAAACAATCTGCTTTCACTGATGACATCTGAAACATATAGCATTAATTTAATAGAAAAAGGCAGCTTTGAAAAAGTGCATGCTCTTCCCCTGTTAGAGACCTTGACACCCACTCAAAGTGACATGAACCCCAGGAGTTATTTCCGAATGCATAGCATACACGCTCAGAAATTTGGGATTTCTATTTCTGGTTTTATAGGTACAATATTTTTGAATGCACCCCCCGGGGCTAATCTTGGGCTTCCAGACTTTAAGATGCAATGTGAAAAAACGGCTTGTTTTTGGCTAAGGTTAAGGTTTTATGATTTATTTATATTAAATGAAAAACAACTGTCATTCTCCATTTGTCTTATATATATGTATTTAAAGGTGAAGAGCACTGCCACCTCACATCAAGAAGGCGCTGGGTCTGAAGATTTCTGCAGCCTTTGTTCTCTCTGTGCCTGAAACATTTTCTCCAGGTAGTCTCCTTCAAAGGTCCAAGGACGTGTAGGTTAATTGCTGATTGTTCGCTGTGGGTGGAGAAAAAGACTGCAAAAGTAAATTTCCAAGTTAACAAATGAATATTGTGAAATAAATATGTAATTTGAATGAGCTGGGGTTTGTTTTTTGTTTTTGTTTTTGTTTTTACATCACAGGGTACTCCTGCAGTGCCACACAGTTGTAGCAAGCAGCTGCTATTTTTTCTGAGAGTTTATTATAGATCAGATGTTTTTTTCCTCTATATTATTCTTTGGGTATCGGCCATTACATCTCCATAATTGCATTAAAGTGGAAGATAAACATGAAAGGGTCTGCAAATTGGTGTGACACTGATACTTTCCCATTTTGTCACAATAAACAAATTATGTGTCACGGTCGGACGGCCCTTTCCGGACGACCCTGCTTGTGTTTATGTTTTCTGTATATGTGTTTGCTTCTCCCTCCCTGGCCCTCGGGGTTGTTTACGGAAGTGCGCGCCGTGGGAGAGGCGTGTCCTGGCGACTGTCGTCATTGGGAGTCCCTCTTCGCTGTTGCCGGCCCACCTGCAGCTGATTACCTGACCAGTGGTTGGTAATCATTCCTCCAGGCTAGAAAGGGGTATTTAACCTGGACTCACGGTGACAGTCGACGTGGGATTATTACTCCGAACTGGTATAGTCTGTGCGAGCAGTGTGAGTGTGTTATTCGGCTAGCGTGTGGCTAACGCTGGATTTTCCTTCTTCCTCCAGGAGGGGCGAGCGGAGAAGCGAGTTGGGGAGCACACACACTAAGGGAGTTACTACACGGAACGCACTGGGAGCAAGGGACGAGCACGATTGGAAAATTGCACTTTTGAATGGATTGTTGGACTTGTCTGTTTCACTGTAAATAAACGCACTGTGTTTCTGTGAGCAAGAACCGCGCCTGGGTCCCTCTTTTCCGTGACATTATGTACATTAGCAACTATAATAAATTAACCTCACAGTAGGCCAACACACCTCTCAACATTTTGAGAAATGTAGATCACTTAATGTGTGCACGCTAAATGCAAGGTCACGTCCAACAAGCAATTAGCCTAGCTTTATACAAAGCAGGGGCAAACATGCTGTTAAAGGATACCAGGAGGTAAGTCTTAAAACAGTTTGGGATTTTCAGAAATACACTCATTTGCTTTTCCTAATGATGCAGGTTTCATAAGAGAAGATAAGACGACTCTGGACTCAGCGAGGCATTTTTACCCATGAACTACTGCTCATCGGCTATTTTCTCTTTTTTTCTTTAAAACCCTTGAAATGGTTTTGAGGGGAAATGCCAGAAGATCAGCAGTTTCTGAAAAACTCAGACCAGCATGTATGGTACCAACAACTACCCCACATCCAAAGTCCCTTGAATTTGATGCTCAGCTTGAACCTCAGTAGCTCGTCTCAAGCATGCTGTAGCAAAAGACCCGACACACACAGGATGGACGTGCTTCGGAAATGTTTATTTTGCTTGTTCAGCCATTTCTTTTGCATTACATCACAGGTGACTCAATGAGCAGCTTCTTCCTACCTACTGTGGTGTAATCTATATTGACGTACATCATGCGCCACTAGGCAGCAGTACTTACCCACTAAACAGGAAATAGGGGCATGTAAAACATTGCTGTCACTACCCAATCCGTACCTGAAACCCGATCGGTACCCCGCATGCGCAAATCTTACGTCACTTCCTCTCTTTGCCAAGATTGCGACATTCAATATATTTGAATGACACGGTTAGCACCCAGTTAGCTCCTAGCATTTCTCAACAGCTCTGCCTCCTTTTCGACTACCGGGAAATTTAAACAATGGATACCTCCGTATACAAACAAATTCATGCTTTTTCCTCAACAGAGAGCATCCCCCGATTGAACAACAGCGCCGTAAAATAAGAAGAATGGCGCCTAATTACAGAGTTACAGATTTGTACGGTCCGACTTTGCACTCCGAATTCCGAAGCAGACACCAAAAGCAGTTCAAGCCACAAAAACCACAAATAACAAAACAAGAGAATAAAACATGTTCTAAATGTGGAAAAGCACCGATGCACCCAGAAGCACAGTGCCCAGTCAAAAATGCAGAATGCCACAACTGTGGGAAACGTGGACACCACGGGAGAGTTTGTAGGTCTACAACTGTGCATGAGGTGGCAGACAGTGCAGACGGACTTTTCCTAGGTGAACTGGATTCAGGAGAAGACCCGTGGCTTGCTAACATCTGCGTGAGAGGCAAAAGCATGACATTTAAATTAGACTCAGGGGCAGATGTCACAGCTATCTCAGAGGAGACATTCAAAGACATTTAGCAGCTAAATGAACATTTGCAAAAAGCTGAAAAGCCACTGTATGGACCAGGAGGTGCAGCACTGATCGTACTTGGGTCTACAAA
Source organism: Rhamphochromis sp. 'chilingali' (assembly GCF_963969265.1). Taxonomy (NCBI): domain Eukaryota; kingdom Metazoa; phylum Chordata; class Actinopteri; order Cichliformes; family Cichlidae; genus Rhamphochromis; species Rhamphochromis sp. 'chilingali'. Next base: position 14,446,255 of record NC_137947.1, on the reverse strand, counting down.
GGAGGACATTTCCTACAGTGACAGGAGCACTACAGAGACAATCTATGTAGTCAGAAATCTGCGTGTAGCTCTCTTAAGCAGGACAGCTTCTGTGAGACTGAAACTAATTGCCCGAATGGACAATGTTGACCTTGAAACAGTGAAGAAAGCGTACCCGAAACTATGTGATGGGCTCGGCTTGTTCAAAAACCATACACGTTTAAGCTGAAGCTCAACGCTAAACCTTATTCACTGAAAGTGCCAAGGGGTGTTCCACTGCCACTACTGGGCAAAGTCAAAACAGAGCTGGAGAGGATGGAACAGTTGGGAGTAATCAGTCGTGTGGAAGAGCCCACAGACTGGTGTCGCGGCATGGTCGTAACCCCCAAAAAGGACAAAGAGAAAGTCCGCATCTGTGTGGACATGACACCTTTAAATGAGTCAGTGTGTCGTGAAAGATATATCCTCCCCTCTGTAGACCAAACGCTAGGCATGCTCACAGGTGCGCAGTATTTCTCCAAGCTTGAGAAATACTGGGCTTTTGGCAAATACCGCTGTCCAAAGAATCTGCTCTCCTCACCACATTTATTACGCCATTTGGTAGATACCATTTCAATCGTTTGCCATTTGGTATTTCCAGTGCACCAGAGCATTTCCAAAACATGATGGTGACGGAAGTGACAGCCGGCCTCGCGGGAGTCGTGTGCCACATGGACGACATCCTGGTCTGGGGATCCACGAAAGAGGTGCACGACATGAGACTCCACGCTGTCCTCGACCGTGCAGAGAAGGCGGGCGTCACCCTGAACATGTCAAAATGTGAGTTTGGCAAAAGAGCAGTGAAATTCTTAGGATTCATTGTGTTATCTGAAGGCATGAGTCCTGACCCTGACAAAACTAGTGCGGTGCAGAATATGAAAGAGCCAAGCACCGTGAGTGAGCTTAGGAGCTTCTTAGGAATGGTGAATCAGCTGGGGAAATTCATCCCAAACCTCTCCGAAAAAGACAAACCACTGAGAGACTTGCTTTCAACTAAAAACGTGGTACTGGGGGCACGAGCAACAAAACGCGTTTAGCAGTTTAAAAGAAGAACTGTCATCCGCTCCAGTACTGCAGCTTTACGACCCAAACAAACCCCAAAAGATCTCAGGAGATGCCTCTTCATACGGGTTTGGGGGCAGTTTTGCTACAGAAAGACAATGACATGGGTCACCAGTCTCGTATGCCTCACGATCATTGACACCCACAGAGCAGCGCTATGCCCAGCTGGAAAAAGAAGCGCTGGCGCTCACCTGTGCCTGTGAAAGATTCAGTGACTTTATTCTAGGGCTACACTTTGAGCTTGAGACCGACCATAAGCCACTTGTGAGGCTACTTGGAGGGCAAGCCTTGGATTTGCTTCCACCGCGGATACAGAGATTCCGCATGCGCCTAATGAGGTATTCTTACACTATAAGGCACATTCCAGGCAAAAGCCTCACCACAGCCGACACGCTGTCACGGTTACCGCTGGCAGACAGCGTGATGCCCAGAGACAATGATCTTATGAAGGACACCGATATTTACGTTGACGCAGTGCTGGAGGGCCTTCCTACTAGCAGCAAATACCTTGCAGATCTCCGTGAGCAGCTACAGTCTGACAGCGTCTGTTCCCAAGTCATGAAGTTCTGTGCAGAGGGCTGGCCTGACAGGAACCAGCTGCAGGGAGTAGTAAAACACTACTGGTCAGAAAGAGCAGTTTTGAGTGTACACAACAGACTACTACTGCGAGGCACAAGGTTGGTCATACCTGCAAACATGCGAAATGCAGTTTTGGACAAAATACACGAGGGTCACCAAGGGGTAGTTAAGTGCCAGAGAACGTGCCCAACAAGCAGTGTGGTGGCCAGGCTTAAGTAATTAGATCAGTGAACTTGTCCTTAAGTGCAGGCTGTGCATACAGGAGAGAGTTAATGTGAGGGAACCTCTTATGCCCACACCTTTACCTGAGAGGCAGAATTTAGGAGCTGATTTGTTTACACTAAAAGACAAAAACTATCTGTTGGTAGTAGATTATTTCTCGAGATATACTCAGCCCAACTCGTTCAGCCAATGTGATTGTGCATTTAAAGTCAATATTTGCACGCCATGGAATACCTAAAGCATTGATTACCGAGAATGGCCCACAATTTGCATGTCAAGAAATGAAAGACTTTGCAAAGGACTACTGTTTTGAGCATGTCACCAGTAGTCCCAGGTACCCGCAGAGCAACGGCGAGGCTCTACACTCTGCCTTTGTATTGTCAATAAAATTAAAATGGTTCCAGATTTTTCTTCTTTTCTTGGTGTCACTCAATTTTCTTTACCATACCTTTTTAATGTGACGATGTTGTGACTTGTTGTTGCTCCCGGTGTTCTGGGAATCCATCCTACCTGACAAACCATCCTACCCGTTGTTTGTGCGCATGCGCACAACACGAAGTTAAATGGTGAACAGTCCTAACTTTGTGAAACTGAGCTAGAAGCATACTTTAACAGCTAAAATTAAGTGGAAAATCATCATACCTTTATTAATAAGAGCTAGAAAAACACTTTAACGGGTAAAATTAAGTGGCAAACCGTCCTGGCTTTATGAGCTACAAGCCTACTCTGATGGGCGAATTTAAGTGGCAAACCATCATACCTACTTAAATTTGTGCTGGTATTACTCTGTGACAGCAGAAATGTGCATTAACTACTTAGGGTAGGACATTTTGCCAAAGTAGGATGGTTTGTCAGAAAACCCAGCTCTCTTTCTTTAACCTCCTGCTCTTTTCGTGTGCGAGTGTAACTACCGGCTGAGCAGAGGAGGCAGGGCGCAAACGCAAGGGTCTGTTTGTTTCCTCCTGTCTCTGCTCAGCGCAAACAAAAGGCTGACCTGCGAAAAAAAGTGAGAGACAAAAAAAATCCCACGGCTCCCAATAAGGAGTCGGCTCGCATCGTTCACTTCAACAAGCCGGCTCTAAGAGCCATTTCTTCGCGACTGACCCATCACTTATGTCTATGTACCTAAATACACAGAGTTTCTCCCATGTGATTGGCTCATTAGATAGTGGTTTTAACAGGCAGGTAAATAGGTGTAAGCTATAGTGAGCAGTCAGTTAGTCTAGCATTAAGACGGACGATCTGATTTCCTCGTGTCAGCATTGTTCCCACATCATCATAATTAATGTTGTTCCAGGTTCAACATTGCAAGTGACCAATCACCTTCTTGTGACGTCATTCCTTCGCGACTTCGAAATACCCGCCTTCGATTATTTCGAAATACAAGTGAAGAAGCGAAAAACCGCCTCCTGTCCGCCGAATTTGAAGTCAATTTAGGATACTTTCCTTTAATAAACGGTAAGCATTATACATATGTTCCTCACTTGGCTTGCTGTTTGTTTGCTAGCGATAGGCTACTTGACGACAGCATTAGCTAACCAGTGTTCCCCAACTTTTTGGGTGTTTCGTGGCCCGGGGGTTGGGTCAGGCAAAATTGCAGTAGCTTCCCTGATCATTTTACAAACATAAGTGAAGAGAATCTGGACTAAAAGGCCTAGACTTATGGTTGTGTGCTGAATCTATGAATCAAACTATCACCTGGAAACATAATTAACTGGTCCATAGCTGTGAAACTGGACATGAGTTCTTGATTCTATGGAGATTAACAGTAATCCAGAAATTTACAAATTTGTCCTGGTACATCGCGTAAATGTTGTCCCAGGGACATCGCGTAAATGTTGTCCCAGGGACATCGCGTAAATGTTGTCCCTGGGACATTGTGTAAATGTTGTCCCTGGGACATTGTGTAAATGTTGTCCCTGGGACATCATGTAGAAGTTGCCCTGGGACATCGTGTAGATGTTGTCCCTGGGACATCGTGTAAATGTTGTCCCAGGGACATCGCGTAAATGTTGTCCCAGGGACATCGCGTAAATGTTGTCCCTGGGACATTGTGTAAATGTTGTCCCTGGGACATCATGTAGAAGTTGCCCTGGGACATCGTGTAAATGTTGTCCCTGGGACATCGTGTAATTGTTGTCCCTGGGACATCGTGTAAATGTTGTCCCTGGGACATCGTGTAGATGTTGTCCCTGGGACATCGTGTGATAGCTTGTAAATAATGGAATGAAAATTATTGATTGTTATTAACTTGTGAAAAAGAAGTGTAACAAATCCACATGTTATGTTCTTACACCCTTACAGAAACTGTGACTCCTTCACAATGTCAGGTAAATGTCAACTCATGTTGAATAATCAACCAATCAAGCCTTTTATTATCACATGCAATGTTACACGTACAACTGCAATGAAAATTTCACCCCCTTCTGACCATACATATATTGCTTAAACATCACATTGGGAAGACAGGTCGGAAACAGTTAGGAAGGTCAGAAAACAATTTAATTACAGTTTTTCTCGATTGCTTAAACACTATAACCAGGCTTTTAAACTAAAATTTCAAAACCGTAACGCTATTTTTCAAAAAGCTCACCCATTTCCCTGAACTATAAACACTATTCCCTGCTTTGACACATGAGTCAAATTTGGTGAACTGTTACTGCAAAACTCTACACACAAATCCCTACATTTTTCAGTGCTTACACCATGTAGTCATTTAGAAAGCACTAGCATTCAATAATGTTAACTTAAGTCAGCATAGCTTGAGCTCAGTTAGCACACAATTAACCAGGTGGAAACACTAGGAGTCAAAATTTATCACACACCAATCAGAACCTTCGATGGATAGATAAAAGGGCCAAAGTCAGCTCATTCAGGTTTGAAACAATGGATCCAAAGAGATGCAAAGGAAGAGGACGTGGTGGAGAAAGAGGACGTGTTGAAGGAGGAGGACGTGGTGGAGGAAGAGGACATGATGAAAGAGGAGGACGTGGTGAAAGAGGAGGACGTGGTGAAAGAGGAGGACGTGGTGGAGGAAGAGGACGTGGTGAAAGAGGAGGAGGAGGAGGTGGTCTAGGACAACAGGAAGGTGGTGGAGGAGGAGGGAGAGGTGGAGGAGGAGGAGGACGTGGTGAAGGAGGTGGAGGTGGAGAACGACGGCGACAAGGAAGGGGAAGAGCAAGGGCAAGAAGACAGTCAGTCTCGGATGAAATTCGAGCCACTTTAGTTGACCATGTCCTTGTCCATGGGATGACTATGAGGGAGGCTGGGCAACGAGTACAACCAAATTTGAGTCGCTTCACTGTTGCCTCCATCATCAGAACCTTCAGGGAGGAAAACAGGTAGGTGTACTTGCAGTAAGACTGCTTTGTACAGTAACTTTTAAGTTACTGAACTTATGTTTCTTGAGTTTCAGTATGTTTCCATTATTTTCCTGTAAAAAGAATGTGTGACAGTTACAGTAATGAGTGCTTCTATTTTTGTAGGACACAGAGACGACCACCTGGTGGAGGCAGGTTAAGGCTTTTGTCGGAGGGGCAAGAGAGGGAACTTGTAAACATGGTAATTGCAAATAATGTAATCCGCCTGCAAGAGATTCAAAGGAGAGTGATTGAGGATGATCATCTTTTTCGAGGCATAAATGCCATCAGCCTCTCCACAATTGACCGCATCCTCCGAAAGAATCAATTCCGGATGAAACAGGCATACCGAGTCCCTTTCGAACGAAACTCTGACAGAGTGAAAAACCAACGTGTGGAATATGTTCAGGTATGAGTTTGGATATTGTATAAAGTATTGTGTACCATCACAGCATGGCAGTTTATGCTGCCATTTCAGCACTCTTGAACTGTGGTTCAGGGTACCGATTGACTCTACTGTGTTATGTGTTTTGCAGAGAATCTTTGAGACTGAAGGACGGCCTGTTCCCCATGAAATAATCTTTGTGGATGAGGCAGGTTTTAACCTGACCAAAAGAAGGAAAAGGGGGAGGAACATAATTGGCCATCGGGCTATTGTAAATGTCCCTGGTCAGCGTGGGGGGAATGTCACTATGTGCGCAGCCATCAGCCAACGAGGGGTACTCCACCGCCATGCCGTACTAGGACCCTATAACACTATGCTTCTCCTTGCTTTTCTTGATGGTTTAAGACAACATATGTTCCAGCTGGACTACAGGGAACCAGCACAGCCAGAGCAGCCTCACTACGTTGTTGTGTGGGATAACGTCAGCTTCCATCGCGCTGCTCTGGTTCGTGACTGGTTTACCAATAACCCAAGGTTTTCTAATATCTTTCTGCCTGCATACTCTCCCTTTCTAAACCCGATAGAGGAGTTATTTTCGGCATGGCGGTGGAAAGTGTATGACCGAGAACCTTATGTCCGTGTTCACCTCCTTCAGGCCATGGAAGAAGCCTGCCTAGACATATCAGTAGATGCATGCCAGGGGTGGATCAGGCATGCAAGAGGATTTTACCCCCGCTGCCTGGCTAGGGCCAATATAGCCTGTGATGTGGATGAGATTCTCTGGCCTGACCCAGACCAAAGACAAGATGCTGAGGTGGAATAATGTTTTTTGGTGTGTGTTGTACTGTATAGTACATGAATAAAAATGTGCCACTGTACATACATTGGTTGCGTCTTTTGTGTTTATCATGTGAAAAGGTTTTTGAAGGGGAGAACCATAAGCAACCTAATTGTTTTGGAACTATTGTTTTGAATTAATTGTACCAGTGTGCAAAACTCTGTTGTAGTGTGTGTGTTTTTGAGGGCTTGTGTTTGATGTCTGAGGGCAAAGTTTGGTTTTTCAGCAAGAGTGAATAGTTTTGAGTGTAGAGCTTCATTTTGACCTGGAAATAGGATGTTTGGGAAATTGAGTGAGATGTTATGGATTTGTGTTTACTGTTGTGAGAATATGAGGCATAGTTTCAAGAAATGTGTTTTAGCAATCGAGAAAAACTGTAATAGATGAGGGGAGAGGAGGAGAAAAAAGAACTACAACCAGACAAAGCTCCTAGAAGACTGAAATGGATGATGGTTGCAGCATGCAAAAAGAAAATGATATCTGTTGACTACAGCATATGCTTTCTCACAGATTACCTTGTGGGAGTAGCTGGACCAAACTCTATTGGTATTTCAAGTTTGAAATCCCTGTTTGACCAGACTAACATTTCAGATGAGGTACCTCTTGACATAAAAATCCTTTTATGTTGTCATAAAACTAATGTTAAATTCTGCTTTAAATACACTTTATTGTACAATTTACTTAATGAATCGTGTTCCTTAGTTCTGTTTTTATTTATATGTATTTATTTATTTGTTTTATAAGGTAATAGATGGCCTAATCTATTTGCAGTGTGAGGTATGTTGAAAAGCTTGTTTGATCATAATGACATAGCATGTTTACGTTTTTTGTAATGTATTTGAAAACATAGGTGTATTTGTTATTTTTATAGAATTTCCCTCACATTTATCCAATACCAAGCCAAATCACTGGAAAAATTTTGGATGGGTCCACAAGAGCACAAAGTGCATACTTTTTGAAGGTATGACTTGGACTGTGGTAACTATGTTCTTATCACAAAGGGTTTATAAGTTGCCACTATAAACAAACAGCATTTTCCAAAATTGAAGCCTTGTCAGAAGAACCTGAAAAATACCTTTCTGAAACCTTTTCTGTGTAAAGACTTGTTCAAAAGCAATGCACACAGATTAAAACATTTCTGTCTTGGCCAACTGATAAAGAACACCAAAAATTTAGTGGTGCGTGTTGAGTCTGTGGTCTTGATTTGTTTTGTACACACTATAGAAATTAATTAATGTAAACCAAAAATGACACTTTCTATATGTTTGTGTATCTGCAGAATTAATTACAAGTCTCACCTGACAAGCTTTTGCAGTTTTGCAGTGTCATTCTTGACAGAAAAACATACTTGTCACATTATTTTTATTTCCAGAAAAACATCTTTCAGATGTATGAGAAATTGATTGGAGCCTGTCTGGAAAACGGCAGCCACTGGACCTTGTTTGTAAGTTGCACAGATTTTGCACTCTCTCTAGTGCATGATACTTTTCAGTGTCCCTCATTAGGAAAGCTCAAGGCCCAAGCCTACCATATCCATCTTTTTACAAAACAGTTTTGTGACATACCCAAGAGGACCATAGTCTATATTAGAGCTGGGCGATAGAACGATAACGATATGTATCGCGATATAACTTTTACTCGATAGAGAAATCAAGCTATCGCGATAGACCTCGCCGCTCTTGTCCTCTTAAAAAAAAAAAAAAAAAAAAGGTCAGCCAATCCAAATTAAGTAGCGCAGAGCCGAACCAATCACAGCCGCAGCGTCACGTCGCGTGACTTGTTACGTACAGCACAAGTGCCAAGCCACACGTGTGTTTGTTTGGGAAGCAGCCAGCGGGTAATGGAGCCAGCGCGTAATGGAGGAAATGAGTGTGCCGACTAAAAAAATCAACCGAGCATGACCGAAGAGAAAACAGATGATGGTTCCAATGCCGGAGAGATTGGCGAACGGAAGAGCCATAGAGGTTCCGTAGTGTGAAGGTATTTCGGCTATTTCAAGTCTGACAAAAAACAGAGTAGCGTGCACTGTAAATTGTGCCGAAAGCAAGTCTGGAAATACAATAAACTGGTGCATGCGTCACACTGTGCGCCACGTTATTGTTTCGGTGAAATGAATTTCTACAATACTGTTACTGTTAATTCTACTCTCTGCAGTGTTTAAATGCTTACATATACACACAGTTACTGTCCGTCCACACATACGACTCGGTTCTGCTTCTATGCCCCAGCTTTGTTTACTTTTTCCCACCGAGGCTTCTAGACTTCTGATTGGCCAACATTTCTGCACGGTTAGGAATCTAGCGCCACCTGCTGCTTTGGCATGTTCATAGCAGCGTTTTCCTTCATTTCTGCCTTTATGTGTGGACGGGATTATTTTTTAAAACGAAAACGGAAAATCTCCGTTTTCAAAAATACCCGTGTACGTGTGGACGTAGCCTCAGTCTCTGACTGGAAGCGCTAATTCGTCATTCGGCTTTTGTCAGACTAAAGTAACTGTTAAAACTGTTTGAAAAGCTAAGCTATACAACAAGGAGAGATTGAGAATTTCCTTTTAGTTCTCAGTTTATTTGATATTGACAAAAGTTAGTCAGTTTTGTCTGTTCTTCTGTAAAACAAACTAAGATTTATTTTTAGAATTAATATTTTGTTTCTAAGTGGAATTGACAATTTAGTCTGTTTCGTTTGTTCTGTTTTGAAACTTAAACGCTTTAGCGGCTGCCTTTTGTGTAGTTTGCAATATTTGCCTTTATTTATCTGAAAAAGTCTCATGTTCCTTAAGTACATCTACCCTGTTGAACTTATTATGGGAAATAAATATTTAAATAAAAACAAGCTGCTGATTATTTCACATTTTACTTGTGAGCAACGGCACATTTAAATCTTACAAATATAGTTATTTGGCTTATATCGTGATAGATATCGTTATCGCCTGAAATGAAAAAAACATATCGTGATATGAAAAAATCTCATATCGCCCAGCTCTAGTCTATATGAATTCATTTGGCGAGTCGGAGGTCAGAAAAAGTGCGGTGTTGAAAAACTGGAGGTAATTAATTAACATATTTAACATAACATATTTAATTTAATTGAAATCATTACCGAACGTGGTTATTGATTTCTCTATATGCTTTTTATTTGTAATAACTGCGATCTCTCAGCTCATTTGCTTCAGCAAGAGGCTGCGCTGGAGAGTGGACCTTGTCACATGTGAGCCACCCACATCAACAGGATGGGAACTCATGTGGAGTGCATGTCATAATGGTACTGAAAACTATAGCTTTAACCTATATAAGTAATGTTTACATTTTTGCCTATTCAGTTTTTAAAGCCTTAGAGGCAGGATGGTAAAATCTCAATTTTTTTTGTAGATTGAACCATTTCAGCAGTAATGCTTTGCTTTGGTTGCTCTGTTTTTTTTTTTTCTCGGGGGGGGGGGGGGGGGGGGGGGTTAAAAACAAACAAACATTTCTTTGTTAATCTAATTCTTTTTGTTCTTTTTTTTTTTTTTCTTCGTCAATTATTAGTTTGCCCAATCTCTCATTGACGGTAAAACACAAGTGGAGGAGTACAACACTGAAATCACAAAGCTCAGGTCCCGACTTTGCCACTAGTTATTTTCCTCAATAGGTAAAGATAAAATTAGCTGCCTTCTTTTTCTCTAACATTGGAAAATGTAACTTGTACTTAAACAAATTATATTTTGCAGATCGAACTAGGAAGTGCAGTCAGTGCTGGTGTGTGATTGCAGCCAAAGACCGGGTACATGACATGTCCTTAGCCATATAGATTGTTTATTTAATGGACTTTGTTCATTTGTTTTTTGTTTGTTTATTTCTTCTTCTTTTTTTTTTTTAATTCACAGGTGCAGTGCCAGAAATGTGGTGCATACAAGCACATGCGTTGTTCAAAGTCTGTTTGTGGCATCTGTATCTTCTGTGAGAGTAAGTCACAATATAACTAAACAATGTCCAAAAATGTTTAAAGTGAATTTTTTTTTCGTAATTTTGCCTTTGCACACCAGGACTGTGTAATTAAAGTGGACGTTTCAAGATCCAGTTTTTACACAAAACTATTTTAGACATAACTGTGTCGTATTGTGGGGATTTCTCTTCACAATTAAATTGATATAGTGCTGTTTATATCATTCTTCTTTATGTAACAGCACAGTGCAGCACAGCAGAGGGAAAGGAGTTGTGCAGCATAGTGGGTGGCTATACAGGAGGAGCAATAGAAGTAGCCAGTGAAGAATGTCATCAGGGAAAGCATCAGGCAGCGAATGACAAAGGAAAAGTTCCTAAGGGAGAGAACATCTGCAGCAAATCGACAAGTAACAGTGAGATAGGAAGACTGACAGTCAGAGATGAAGGTACACAGACTGAAGACAAAGAAAAAGAAACAGAAGTATACGGCACAAGTCTGAGTACAGATAATGCTGCTGCTGCTGCTGATGTTGACAGGATCGATGCAGATACAGAATTCCAAACTGATTCAGAAGGAACTAGTACAGTTTACAGAGTGCATGGTCACTTATCTGTACCAAGCTCAAAAAAGAAAACCTACACAATAACAGAAGACGAGATCAAGCGCAGAATCAACGCAGAGAACATGTCAGTTCATGTTTTCAGAGGTTTGATTGGGGTAGATATACATTTCGTGATTTTGATGTCACCTGAAATAAATCCGGGTTACTCGTATCAATGAAGTGACAATGTGGCTGGAAATTGTGCATTTGCTGCAACATATACACAATTACACCATGTAAACAAAAGCATTTAACTTTGTGCGCGTGTGTGTGTCTCTCTCTGCTCTTTTGGTGTTTGCACTTTTTCTTTTTTAGGGCCGTAAAGCCAAACTGCCCGCAATGATTCTTGACAGGCCTAAGAAGGCCAAAACTAAAGTAACAGTGTTTAGTGTTCTGAGTGAAGAGGAGGCTGGGGAGCTAGCCCTCGGGTTTGCCGGAAGATTGGCCTGCGATGTCACAACAGACATGGTCTGTAAAGGCATCGACCATTCAAGTGCTGATATGACAAAGTAAGTTAGTAAAACAATATGAAAGTTGTATCTTTTTTGGTATTATTTGTCATTTCCCCGTATTTGGGTTATTGGTGTAACATTGTTAATCTTACTTTCTAATAACAGACAGACTCTTCTCAAAATCCAACACAATCTTAAACAGGAACTGACTGATTCCTCAACCTTCAGTTTGCTGACACACACCTTTGGCCCCGCTGCACTGGATTCTGTCATTTCATTCCTGTGTGAAAAACTTGATCTTGTTTCTTAAATAATGAAACCTTTTGTGACTTTTGTTTGTTCTGTAAATCAGAATCTTGAAAATTGTTCATTGTTGTTCTAAGTTTGTGTTAACTATTTGGCAAAAATGATTGGTTCCTAATCCAAACAGCATAATGACTGTTCTAACACATATCTTAAAAATGCTACAAAGAAAGAAAATTATCACATATGTTTCAATATGAATGTAATTGTGTCACACTCGGTTTGTAGTAACTTTCCTGTTTTATTTTGAGTTTTGGTATGTTTACACTGTTATTTTTATTTCCCGTGTGTTCGTCTTCCCTTATTAGTTTTACTGTATTTAATTAGTCTGATTTAATAACTTATAATTATTTACTTTCCAGTGTTTATATATGCTCCTCGTTTGGATTATTGTTTGTTTGAGTTCTGCCTGTCTTTTCTATTAAAGATTTGGACTTTTGGACTATTAGTGGACCTCGTAGGTTTTTATTCTGTTCAATTGGTAATTGACTGGGTTTAATTTAGTGGCCTGGAAAACAGGCCGGAGGGGTCTGGTCATTTTAACCCCCTAAGACCCGAAATCTTCCATGGCATGCATTTTTAATTTCTCTTTGATATTTGGGCCGATTGGAACCCGATGAATGTAAAAAGAAAGAATTACCAGGTTTTGTTTTTTTTACCTAATTTTTGTTTCTGAGAAAAATGAGAGCCACATATGAGGACATTAATTTGAAATTTCGATAGAACAGTTGCAGTATAATGTCCTCATAACTGTATATCAGGCACTTGTTGATCAAGATTTAGTATTTTGGTCTAAATAACCCAAAATGTGATGTCCACATGTGTGGACGCCAGGCTGGAGTAAAGTGTTAGAGCTATTTATACCTATGTAAACTTTTATACACTGGTTTTTACCTGTCTTGTTTCAGAAAGGTTTAAAAGGGTAATGTCCACAGTTTATTTGTTTATTTATTTGTTTGAATTCAACATATTTTATTAAAGTAATTGAGCTTGAACACAGAAAAAACTGAATCAAATAATCATAAAATCAAATCACTTGCACTATACTGAAGTCTAATCTACTCTGAGCTAATGCCGGTTTCCAACACTAATGATCGGGTGAAGGAGAGAGATGAGGGTGTGCACGGCCACTGGTGCTCTTATCCCTGTTCTTTGTGATACAATCCAACAGGAAAGCAGTCAAACCCTTGGACATTAGCCAAGTTAACGTTCACAAATATATACACACAGAGGAACTCTGAGCCCCAATGTCAGCATTAGCACAAACATGCCACTTCATACCAAATCTCAGTGTGAGGTCAGGTGTTAGTCTCATTCCATTATTCTGGCTATATTTTCTTACTCATTACTATTAAACTTATACTTAAGACTAACTATTAACAAAATCACACCCCAATAACTCTGTTATTACACTTTGTATTTAATCATAAAAAGGCTGGATGTTGAAACCTTTTACTTCTATTTTGTATGAGCCAGGATTCTCAACAGCTGATACTCTATGTCCAAAAAGTGACAGGTATCGTTTTATGGAGCAAAAAACTTAAGAGCACATATTTTATAAATAATACCAACAATTACAAATGCAGACCTTTAATAGTAATAAGTAATCCTTTATTTATAATGCATAGCAATATAAAAATAGTAACATATGAAAATATTACAATGGGCACAGATGAATTTGTATCAAAAACAGCAACCAAGCCAAAGTAATGAATAACACACATAAATAACAACTGCTTGAGAGACCAAACAATTTCTTTTCAACTGTTCCTTGGCAGAAAGTTAAGACAGCTATTCAGCTTTAGGTTTCAATAAACAGAAGTAATGGATGCAGTCCCTTTGAAATGTCACACAAAAGTCTACTTATGCATATACTTAGCTTTAACTCTTCTCTTTTTTGTTTTGTATTCCAAAAGGTTTTCATTTTCTCCAGAGGATGTCTCTCTTTCAGTGGTTATCGACTGTTCACATTCATTTTCACAGACTGTTGGAATGTCGATGCTGGCCGAACGTTTCTTGCTAGAATACAATGGCCTAATTTTGCGTGCATTCTCTGTCGTCTTTATTTCGTACTGGCATATACTTTTGCCTACTTGTTTTGTTTTTAAGACATTTGTATGCAGTTCATCTATCATTGGAGTAATACCCTCTGGAATGAATGCCTACTGTTTAACTGTGTCTAAAACAGCATTTAGTTTTCCAACCGCATCTTCTGTGCATTTTTTGTCTGTGCTTTCAACTACAGGAGTGTCATTCAAAGTTGATAGAGGACTTTTCAGAGAGTTTTTCATTTTTTTAAAATGGCTACAAGCCACCTTCAGGCAAGCACATGTGTTATAGTGAGAGAACGTACAACAAGTGCACTGAAGTGTTTCAGCCGATGCAAAAAAACACAGATTTCCAAACAAACTTGGCATTTTTATCACTTTCAAGTCCTCACAGTGTACAAAGTAATGCCTTTCTTTCACTGCAATTCTTGCCAAGGTAGAAATGTCTGTTTCCATGTTTGGATAGATGTCATTGTCAGCCTCTGCTAATTTTGCAAGTAACACTAGATGCTTGCAAAGAAGTCCTCGTAAGCCATATGTACAGTTGCAGTAGGACTCAACAGGGCAGACGTCATACACCATGTCTTCTCTTGACTCAGATGGGACTTGATATGCATTAACTCCATGGCTGTTCTTGACTGTAATTTTAAGAGCCCAACCACTTTCCATCAGTCTTGAAGCAGAGTCTGAAACTTGAGACAAGGTGTCAGCAAACCTGTTTTTCATGCGGCCCACATCTTGCAGGGTTTTTATGACTGAGAAGTAGTCGTCGGCCTTCCCTAGGAGCACTTCAATCAGATCATCCAGACGCCTATTCTTGTAGCCAGATAAAAACTGGTATTTCAGGCGGTGGAAAAATCTGAAAAACAGTTATTTGAAATGATTAGTAACTGTAATTGAAGGAATTTAAAGTTTTAATCAAGACTGTATTATTTTTTTAAAAATTGAAATACCTATTGCACACGTCTTTTATAAAGGAATGCTCTGTGCCGGTTTAGCTGATTTAGGCAAATCCACCTACTCTGTTTTTTGTTGTGATAACATAAAAAACGCTGCTAGAATTTAAAGGATTTGCCTAAAACCTGTTCTGGCAATGACATGACGAACCTACTCAGTTTAGCCTCTTGGATTAAAGCATAATATCTTTTTTTCAGCAATACAATTGAATGAGGTCAAAATAATAAATCATACCTTTCAATCACATTGTTTGTTTCAGAACGAGCGTGACTGAAGCGACGGCCGTAGTCACACCACATGTGGCCAATGCCTTCCCAGTGCTTCTGAAAATACTGGCACACCAAAGGGTATTGCTTAAATGTCTGGCAGAACTCTGCTGATGTGGCTTTAAAGTCGTCCTCCTAAGAGAATTGGATGCAACAGAATATATTTCAATCCATTTAACAGACCTATTGAAATCTTTAATATTATGTATTGAAGCCCTTTTCCTTTTATTGAATAACATTAAGAATTTTAAGTTATTAATAATATGTCGTGTTTTTGTATTAAGAAGCAATTATTTCTTCTCTTACAATGGCTAAGAAGGAACACTAAACCTATAAGCATATTTGGTTTCAGCATCTGTCTGTGAAAGAATCCCACTCACAAGTTCTACTGCACAGTGGGTGACACAATGATGGTCTGCACAGCTTAAGTACTTGTTTTGATAAGCAAGATAAGAAGCCAGTTTTAGAAATTGTTTCAAAAATCTATTTTGTATCTCTCTGTAACTTTTTTTAGCAACTGAAAGTTATTATGCTCTTAGTGTAATCAAGAAATCAAAATGTGAAATAGACAAATTACACTTACAGATGTGCAAGCTTTCAGCTTACAAAAGAAAGAAATGATTTCATTTCTCTTTTGGGTGTTAGAAAGCCCATGGACCCCGGACTCTGATTTTGAAAGCCATCGATTAACAGCCTGTGAATGTAAGAGAAAAAAAGTTAATCTGGAGAGAGAGACAGAGGAGCAGCTGTACAAAAAGCATAAAAGAAAGCTGACGTCCAAAAATAACTTTGTCACTCACTGGACAAGCGGACCTGTGCATTACAGAAATCAACCAGGCAAACATATTTTTAAATGTCAAAAAGAGCTTTGGGAAGCAGCCACCAGAAGATGAGTGCACTGTGGTCTTAAATGGATGGACATAGTCACTCAACATTTTATCCCTTTATATTCATTAACCTGAGTAGGTGAATATCACAATGAGGCAAATCATGACAACAGGACCCTGTTGTAAAAATGTGTTTCAGGTGCATCTTAGACAACGTGAAAAGAAAACAATGTGGTTTACCTGCAAGACATGGTACCAGCATAGAAGGATAGCTGACTCTGGAAAAACCTTCTGCAAAGCATTTATTTCCGCAAAGTCTTTGTCAACCATAAATGCTCTACAGAAAAAAAGAAAACACTAAATGAGAATAAACAGTATGAAAATGTTTTTGCTATCTCAAAGCACCACTTCAATGCCAAATTAAACATTTCAACTCACAAGTAGATATATAAAATACTGCATACAGCCTATAGGAATAACTTTAACAACTGGAAAGGAAAGTTTTTTGCAGCCCATGCTGCAGCTATAGCATTAGATTCTGGCATGTTATAACTTTTTTGAAAAGGAATTATTTCAAAATCAATAGCTGTCAATGTATTATTTACCTCGGGGAAGTTGGGAAATGCTCACAAACTATTCCAAGAACAGTTTCCAGGGTTTTCTGACTTTCGTTGCTGACAATAGCATAGGCCACAGGGACTCCATGCCCATGATCATCTCTTACAACAAGTGTGAATAAGGGAAATGAATACTGGTTAACGCAGTGCGTGGTGTCAACAAATACTAACTGTTTTGCATAGTTCTCCATGTTTGATTTCATTACAGGTGTCTGCAAAACAATCATTAGTTCTTGGTCAGATGTGTATGGTTGATAGAAGAGAACATGTTCTTGATGTTTTCCATTAAGTAAGGTATGTACACTTTGACTGTCTCCACAGTTAAAGTGCTTCTTCCTCATCATGCAGGTTCTAACACTGTCAATGTCACGTGGTGTGACAAAATGCTCTCTGTTGTGAAGATCTCTGTGTCCATGTTCTTTGGCCCATTTATGACATTCGGTTAGTATGATGGCTGGCTTAGTTCCAAGGGAAAGCAGTTCCTCAATCTTCCTCCTCAAATCACTGGAAATATTGTTGAAATGTGCGTCTTTTGGGTCCGAAGGATCATGCCCATCATGCTTATCATATGTACGCTGCACGATGACTGTGTGGTCTTTCCAACATTTGAGTACTTTAAATGAAACATAGGCCTTACAGCCCACTGCTCTGTAGCTGTTTCGACTTTTTTCCCCAGCTCTGATGCAGTTGAATTTGTAATAGTCTCTTTTCCTGTCTTTACCTGAGGCAACATTTAAACATTTATAATGTCCATGAAGGGTTAATGAGTTCAATTTTTCTAACACAACACTGAATGGGTCCTCCTGGCATTGTGACACATGCACACAAAGTTGTGTGTCTTTTCCAGTTCTTTTTTTTCGTCATTCAGAACACTTCTTCTAATTATGTCGTCCATTTCTGGTGGAAAAATAACGAAGGTTTAATTAGTCAATATTCATTAACTCATTTTAACTTGTTGTGGGGTTTTTTGCAATACAATGTAAATATTAAATATAATATTAAAAATATATATATATATAAAATAATATAAAACAAACAGGGGCTAAAAGAAGCTAAACTTTCATATGGTATGTCTCTGGCAACTTTAACATGATGTCCCAGGGCAACTTCTACATGATGTCCCAGGGACAACATTTACGCGATGTCCCTGGGACAACATTTACGCGATGTCCCAGGGACAACATCTACGCGATGTCCCTGGGACAAATTTGTAAATTTCTGGATTACTGTTAATCTCCATAGAATCAAGAACTCATGTCCAGTTTCACAGCTATGGACCAGTTAATTATGTTTCCAGGTGATAGTTTGATTCATAGATTCAGCACACAACCATAAGTCTAGGCCTTTTAGTCCAGATTCTCTTCACTTATGTTTGTAAAATGATCAGGGGAGCTACTGCAATTTTGCCTGACCCAACCCCCGGGCCACGAAACACCCAAAAAGTTGGGGAACGCTGGTCTAGAGAACACTGGTTAGCTAATGCTGTCGTCAAGTAGCTTATCGCTAGCAAACAAACAGCAAGCCAAGTGAGGAACATATGTATAATGCTTACCGTTTATTAAAGGAAAGTATCCTAAATTGACTTCAAATTCGGCGGACAGGCGGCGGTTTTTCGCTTCTTCACTTGTATTTCGAAATACTTGAAGGCGGGTATTTCGAAGTCGCAAAGGAATGACGTCACAAGAAGGTGATTGGTCACTTGCAATGTTGAACCTGGAACAACATTAATTATGATGATGTGGGAACAATGCTGACACGAGGAAATCAGATCGTCCCATTAAGACAGGAAACATGGTGTGGGGTGACAACTAGTCTGCCACTTCTAACGATTATAGCTGAGCACTTGTTTGCCTGAACATGTTCTTTTTGCATTACTTTATGTTATCAAGAGTGAAGTCTTGAGAAAGGACACATAAGTGTCTGACCTTCAGGATAAGGAGGCATAGTTGTAATGACTCAGTTCATGGCTGCACTAAATAAAAAACTCTTTGATAAATCTCCACTTTGTGTCACATTAATGCAGTAAAAACGACTAATGAGGCATATCTAACACAAGTCTTCTCTGACATACAAGAAATGATTATACAATGCAGTAAACAAGGCAAATTTCAGCGTAAAGAAAAGAAACCCTGCTGTCCCCTAATAATGAAATCACAGTCAGAAAAGTCAATGCTAGTGATGGGATTTCCGGCTCTTTTTACAGATCCGGCTCTTTCGGTTCGGCTCACTAAAAAGAGCCGGCTCTTTCGGCTCCGAACCGGCTCTTCAGGTTGTTTTGTTGCTTTAATTAATTTATTATTAACAATAATATAAAATTATGCACAAAAGGAATTACTAACGTAAAAAAAGTGGTTTTATTTATATATGTTTATATATAAATATATGCGGTGGCCCCTAGAGACAAAACACGTACAAACTCCAAAACACATTTCTAGCATGAACTGAACTTCTAAAGCAGAGCTACTAGATCACTTAAATTACACAATTGAAAGCATGTGTGTATTGTTTGTGTATTTATACACAGGCACTCATATATATTCAAATAATTAAAAAAAAGTTCATTTACCTGTTACTACCACACACCAAATCCGGTCGTTGGTACTTGCTGGCTTGTGTAGCCACAAGATAACAAAGGCTCAACACTGCGCCCAGCATCCTGGAGCACTTCTGTTGTCTTTTGTACGTGTTTTGAGTTTTTATGTGCTTCTGAGTTTTTATATGCTTCTGAGTTTTTACGTGCTTCGGAGTTTGTACGTGTTTTTACGTGTTTTGGAGTTTGTACATGCTTCAGAGTTCGTATGTGCTTTGTCTCTAGGGGCCACCGTAAATATACTTTTATTTATTCACTCCACATAAAATGTAATAAATAAATCACATAATACAAAAATCAACTATTCACATTTCAAGTTTTAACTATTTAAATTTTCAGCTTTTTTCTTTTACAAATTTAAAGTGAAAACAACATAAAACACTGCAAACCACAACACAATTAAATATAAATTATAATATGAAAACAAAAAGAACATGCATATTCTCTGTCATATGGGCCTGCATGAATAAACTTTCTGAATCCTTTATCATCTGCAACCGAAAATAGTTGTGGATGATTACTATACCTTTCTAATGTTGTTGTCCCTGCCTCTCTTTCTCTCTCTCTGGCTCTGTTCCTGTACTGAGTGTAACTACCGCCCCTCCCCCCCTCTGCCCAGCGTAAAGCACAAGGCTCGCGTGCAGAGTGAAGCGGAAAAAAAGTGCGAGAGAGAGGCTGAGAGAAAGGAAAAAAAAAAAAACGTGACGGCTCGCGATAAGGAGCCGGCTCGTGTCGTTCACGTCAAAGAACCGGCTCTAAGAGCCATTTCGTTCGCGAACGACCCATCACTAGTCAATACCTGGATGCTCTGTGGGAAAGCTAATGGACAATGACAATGACTGGGGTAAAAACAAATATTAATCAATTTGCTACAATAAATATAGATGACTCATGTTGCTGAACAGACCGATGTCTCCTAAAAGGTTTTAGCAATAACATTGACTGCAACAACAATTAAAAATTTATTATTTCATGAGCCACCTTCAAATTAATGTCAAGAAAACATTAATACTGTCAGGGTCCTGGGACTGGGCGACCCAGGATCCCTGGGCAGTCATGGACCTGTGTATTATTATTATGTATTTTTGGTGTCGTTTCCCCTTCTCTGTGCGTGTACATATGTGTGTTTCTCTGTGCTGTGTTAGTCTGTGTCCCACTCATATGTTTAGGCGAGGTATGGGTGTGTATGTCTGCGGGTGTGCCTGGAGGATGGAGCTCGGCCACCTGCAGGCCTGAGGGGTGTGGCCCTGCGGAGGGACTGGCCACACCCGAAGCCACACACCTGCTGCTGATCAGGCCTCGTCGGGGGAGCTACTTACAGTTTTTGCCCGTTGCTTGAACACCATGAACCCATGCCTAGACTAAAGTAACACAACTTGAAGCTTTTGTTACCATACCTCAAACACATGTACCCCTACCTTAAACAAAAGCGCTGCTTTGCACCCCAGTTCCAATTATGCAACACACCTACTCCTTTATGCAACACACATGGTCCTGCATGCTACACTCCATTTCATACATAAGACACTTCGTTCACAAAATGAAATTTCAGGGTGCCATTCGGAAAACACATGTATCCAAAATACAAAACACATCGGGTAATTGCAACCACTCAAATACACACCTGAAGGCACTTACTTGCAAAACCGAACACCAATTAGCCAACTACAAAAAGCCCTCAGCGTAGCCATTTCAAGAACTTTGCAAGCATGGATGGAGGGAGAGCAAGAGGAAGAGGAGGAGGAGGCCGAAGAGGCCATGCACGGACCCATATTTCTGATGAAATAAGAGCCACTTTGGTGGACCATGTCATCAACCACGGCCTGACTATGAGGGAAGCTGGGCAGAGAGTCCACCCACATCTAAGCCGCTTCACAGTGGCATCTGTAATACGAACATTCCGACTAGAAAACAGGTCTGTCTTCACCTCCATACCTTCTGCTCTACTCAGATGGTTTTATAGCACTGTTCTACAGTATATCACATTACCATATCAAGTGTACGGGGTGCTAATGCTCCTTTTGCAGCCAAAGTGGCTGATTCCTTATATTGAAGTACAGTGTTGTACAGTGGATGACACAGTACATACAGTAAAGTACTGTAAGAAAAATAAGCAAACCGATGACAATATGTGGTTGTATTTCTCTAGAATTACTCGAAGACCTTCTGGGGGAGGACGCCAACGCCTGTTCACACAACAGCAGGAACTTGCCGTTGTGGACCTAGTGAGGGCAGACAATGCCATCCGTCTCCACCAGCTACGACGGAAAATACTTGCAGACAGGCGAGTGTTCAGCAACATAGACCATGTGAGCATCACCACCATCAGACGCATCTTGGGTAAACACAGCATCACCATGAAGCAGCTCTACAGAGTCCCATTCGAGAGGAACAGTGACAGGGTCAAAGGACTTCGAGCTGAATATGTACGGGTACGTGTAACTGTCCCTTACATTTACAATAGAGTATTGGTGAAGTCCAGTAGCAGCTGAATATGTACCATATCAGTACCACATGGATCTATTCTGAGAGCTACACAGGTACCTGTGTGATGGGGTGAGGGTGCTGCATGTGTAGCACTGTAGTACAGTGATATGTTCCCCTTTTTTCCAGAGAATCTTGGCCATGGATGGAGCTGCACAGCCTCATGAATACATTTTCATTGATGAAGCTGGATTCGACCTGAGCAAAACAAGACGACGGGGTCGTAATGTAATTGGCCAAAGGGCAATTGTGCACGTCCCAGGGCAGCGCGGGGGAAACATCACATTATGTGCCGCCATATGCCTTCGAGGGCTTCTGCACCATCATGCAACACTAGGTCCATACAATAGCCAACACATACTCACATTTCTAGATGCTCTCCATGATATAGTTGTACAGAACAGACCAGATCAGCCCAGGTTTGTGGTGATATGGGATAATGTCAGTTTCCATCGGGCTGCTCTGGTCCAGGCCTGGTTCTCCAACCACAACCAACTTGAAGTGGTATACTTGCCCCCTTACTCACCATTTTTAAACCCTATAGAGGAATTTTTTTCGGCTTGGAGATGGCGAGTATATGACCGCCAACCACATGCCCGCATGCCTCTTCTGCAGGCAATGGAACAGGCCTGCGGCGACATTCAGGTGACAGCAATCCATGGATGGTTTCGACATGCAGGAGGATATTTTCCCCGGTGCCTAGCGGGAGAGGACATTGCTTGCGATGTTGATGAGGTCCTGTGGCCAGACCCCAACAGATGGCGGGATCCATGAGCCCACTTATGCACAATTGTCATGGTTTTTTGTGTTTACAGTATAGTGTTTTTTCTATTGCAGTATTACAGTTTTTTACAGTCGCTAACAAGCGTTTGTCCAAACAGTTGTCACATTTGCAAAACTCTAAACACAATTAGCACAGGATCGGTCTGTTGTGGCCATACCATTCACACATTTCATGTCGTGTTCACCCAATATGCAGTCAGTGAACACATTTCCACAATGCTTACATTTTCTTAACAGACAAGCTATACCTCCCAACAAAATTATGGACTGTTTTTGTAGTATCTACGAATGTTAACACACAACATCCCACAATAGCAAAAACAATATTCCAAACCTTAGATACAGTATAAAAGCCTCTGCTTCTGCAATGATATCAGTACAAAAACAATATCAATATCAAAAATATATCTCAGCTGATAATAAACAAACAACTGAATAATTGAGACACAGCTTATTTATGTTGGGTAAATTGGGCCAACCACAGCTTCTTCCATTCTGGCTTAGACTCAGTGGGGTTTATAAGGCAAGACCTTGAGGAGTGATGTTTTTGGAAACAAAAAAAAGACAAACACTGTAATGTCTGGTCGAGGAAGAGTAAGAGCAAGGGGCCCAGGGAGAAGAGCAGGCCCAAGGAGAGGGCAAGGTAGAGGTGTAAGAATGCGTGGTGGTGGCATTCCAAGGGCTGCAAGAACAGTAGTCAGTGATGAAATTCGTGCCACTATCGTTGACCATGTAATCAACCATGGTCTTTCACTAAGAGAGGCTGGTGAAAGAGTGCAGCCCAATTTGAGGCGGTCAACGGTTGCCTCCATTATACGCATCTTTCAACAAACCAACAGGTAAGTATTGCATTTTACATGGATTGTTTCTATTCTCACTTGACATGTCAATATGGTCATACAGTAATGCATATGTTGAATTTTTTGTCTTTCTAAAGAATGCAACATCTTCCACCCTCTGGGGGAAGAGGAAAGCTCCTCAGTAATGATCAGGAGCTTGCCATTGTAGAAATGGTTACTGCAAATAATGCAATAAAACTGCGTGAAATTCAAACTAGAATTGTGGCGGACCATGAGATATTTGACAATATCGATAGAATCAGCCTCACAACCATTACGCGGACATTGTCCAAACACAGAGTGCGGATGAAGCAGCTCTACACTGTTCCCTTTGAGAGGAACAGTGAGAGGGTCAAGGAGCTACGACGACAATATGTCCAGGTATAGTGTATATTCAATCCAATGTCCAGTTCTATAAGCTTTGCACTTTGCAAGTAGGTAACCTACACAATACTAGGTTACAGTACAGTATGGTATACAGTAATAACATGACTTACATAAACTTTGTTTCAGAGAGTTATGGAATTGGAGGCCAACCAGGCCCCTCATGAATTCATATACATCGATGAGGCAGGATTCAATCTGGCCAAAAGGCGTCGACGTGGACGAAATGTAATTGGAAAAAGGGCCACAGTTGATGTGCCAGGACAGAGAGGGGCAAACATTACCATGTGTGCAGCAATTGCAAATGCAGGATTACTCCTTCACAGATGTCAGGTTGGACCCTATAATACAGAGCGCTTGCTTGCCTTTCTCAATGATCTCCACCAGCGCCTGGTTCCAGAGCAGGGTCAGGAGGGTGAAAACATGAGGACCTTTGTAATTACCTGGGACAATGTGGCTTTCCATCACTCGCAAGCAATAACAACATGGTTTGAAGTCCACCCAAGACTGGTAAGTCTCTTCCTTCCACCCTATTCACCTTTCCTCAACCCCATAGAGGAGTTCTTTTCTGCATGGAGGTGGAAGGTTTATGACCATCAGCCACATGACCAGATGTCCCTCCTTGAAGCCATGGATGCCGGCTCCAGGGACATCACAGTTGACGATTGCCAAGGGTGGATCCGACATACCAGGCGGTTTTATCCCAGGTGTATCGACTTGGATAACATCAGATGTGATGTTGATGAAAACATGTGGCCTAACCCTGAAGATCGCAGAGATTAGATGCAAATTTTTTGCCTTTTTTTAGCCCCCCTCCCCCCCCCCCCCCTTTTTTTTTATCTTGGCTTTTTGCTGTTGTTTTTTTGTTCAGAATGCTCTTGTGTGTTTCATGGATATTTTGTTCACTGTAAGCAATACTGTAAAACTTTCTCTGTCCTATCATACTGTGTTTCTACTGTACCTCCTGTAGTAAACAGTAAAGAAACATAAACTTGTTTGCTTTTTACTGGAATGCTTTTGAATGTGAACATTACTGTACATGTGGACATACAGTTACCAACCAAGACATTTCTGGTGTCAATATGGTGGATTGCATGTTTCGCATGCAAATACCTGTGAAACTGAAACATAAATGTCTATGCAGTTTTTGTAATGTCAATGATAGCCAGTATTTTGAAACCTGGTGTACTTTGATTGACTGCATGTACCTTGTGAAGTGAAAACAAGTGTTATTCTTTGACAGACTAATTTCATTTTGAGTCAGATTTATAGTGTTTTTGTACAGTTAGTGTGTGCAGAGAAAGATGTGTTCTAATTTTGAAATGAGGAGTTAGTATATATTTAACAAAGTGTATTTTTGGGAAGGATATTATCCATTTGGCCAATTGTGTTTTGTAGGTGTGGGTCTGTGTTAAGAGTTTAGAAAAAGTATCTGAAGTATGGGTAGGCGCTTGTTAGCGACTGTAAAAAACTGTATTGTGTTGTTGTTGTTTTTTTTTGCTTTATCTGAATTCATGGTACTGCAATGTACAACATTGGGTAGGTCTATTTGCGTTTTTGGTTGTTTGGAAATGTGTCTCCTGTAAATGTGCCTTCTGAATAAACAATGGAAATCAAGGACTGCAGTGTTTTATGTAAAGGAGACTAGTGTGTTCCCCCTGATCTGTAAGTGTTTGCATATGACGCAAGTATGTGTCATTTTGTCAACAGAGTTACATTTTGACAAAGGAATGTTAGGTTTTGACAGCAGAGTTTAGGTTTTGGGAGTAGAGTTTCAATTTGGCACAGATGTGAATGGTATATTTCCCAGTGTTGTGTCATGTGTACTTGTGTGTACAGTTTTGGCACAGAGAGCGGAGTTTTGCAAAATGTGTTCAAGCAGTGGGCAAAAACTGTAAGAGAGTCTTGGAGCTCCCACCGACGCGGGATCATTGCATGAGACTCCACGTTAGTCACCCTGTCTAAGCTAAGTCTGAAAGTGTATGCCTGCCATTCTGAGTGTCCTGACAGCTGCCGTTATTGTTTCCCGCAGGAAGAGAGTGGAAGGCACGGAGAGCAGCGAGCACCGGGGGGTGCTGACACGGGAGCAGAGAGCACACGGACTATTCACGGGAGACACGACACGGGAGTCTGGGAGAATACGGGGATTTATTGTTACGTTGTTTTCACTCTGTAAATAAACACTGTTTGTACATAGAGCACCGCGCCTGGGTCCTCCTTCCCCCACTCCTTCCACGGTGTGCCATGCCATACCGTGACAAATACAATTATTAGCAGTACCTCAATCAATGACACTTTTGAGGTACATTGAGGGACTTACAGTTTTTTCTGAATGCTTACAGTTTTTTACAGTCGCTAACAAGCGTTTGTCCAAACAGTTGTCACATTTGCAAAACTCTAAACACAATTAGCACAGCATCGGTCTGTTGTGGCCATACCAGTCACACATTTCATGTCGTGTTCACCCAATATGCAGTCAGTGAACACATTTCCACAATGCTTACATTTTCTTAACAGACAAGCTATACCTCCCAGCAAAATCATGAACTGTTTTTGTAGTATCTACGAATGTTAACACACAACATCCCACAATAGCAAAAACAATATCCCAAACCTTAGATACAGTATAAAAACCTCTGCTTCTGCAATGATATGTCGGTGGATCCGACATACCAGGCGGTTTTATCCCAGGTGCATCGACTTGGATAACATCAGATGTGATGTTGATGAAAACATGTGGCCTAACCCTGAAGATCGCAGAGATTAGATGCAAATCTTTTGCCTTTTTATAGCCCCCCCCCCCCCCCCCCCTTTTTTTTTTATCTTGGCTTTTTGCTGTTGTTTTTTTGTTCAGAATGCTCTTGTGTGTTTCATGGATATTTTGTTCACTGTAAGCAATACTGTAAAACTTTCTCTGTCCTATCATACCGTGTTTCTACTGTACCTCCTGTGGTAAACAGTAAAGAAACAAAAACTTGTTTGCTTATTACTGGAATGCTTTTGAATGTGAACATTACTGTACATGTGGACATACAGTTACCAACCAAGACATTTCTGGTGTCAATATGGTGGATTGCATGTTTCGCATGCAAATACCTGTGAAACTGAAACATAAATGTCTATGCAGTTTTTGTAATGTCAATGATAGCCAGTATTTTGAAACCTGGTGTACTTTGATTGACTGCATGTACCTTGTGAAGTGAAAACAAGTGTTATTCTTTGACAGACTAATTTCATTTTGAGTCAGATTTATAGTGTTTTTGTACAGTTAGTGTGTGCAGAGAAAGATGTGTTCTAATTTTGAAATGAGGAGTTAGTATATATTTAACAAAGTGTATTTTTGGGAAGGATATTATCCATTTGGCCAATTGTGTTTTGTAGGTGTGGGTCTGTGTTAAGAGTTTAGAAAAGGTATCTGAAGTATGGGTAGGCGCTTGTTAGCGACTGTAAAAAACTGTAAACCCTAACTGTGATTCTTATAGCACAATTTCTAAAACTATTGATACTTATAGCAAAACCACTCACTGAGTTTGCAAAATTAAAAGCACAAACACTGCTTTGCACTCAGTTTGCCATTTTGTAACACACACTTTGCAAACCTGTAGCTACAATCCACTGCACAGCACTCTTTTTGCAGAACTGTAAACACAACTCACTGCTTTACACTCAATTTCCAAATGATCAGTGCACTCCAGCAAAACTATACACATTTATGGCCATTATTTACACTACTTTGCCAACTGTCTGGCACACTGTCACATGTGAAAACTTTTTTAGATAATTAGTTCACTTTGCAATCAGCCTAAGCACTATAATACAGGTAAGCTCTGTGTGCGGAGTACAATGGAGGGAGCAGAAAGAGTGAGAAGTAGAGGAGGCCGAGGAAGAGGACGTGGAGGTGAAGAAGTAGGATGAAGAGGACGACAAGGACAAGGAGGACCAAGAGGAGGACGAGGAGGGGGGAGAGGAGGACAAGGAGGGGGAAGAGGAGGATGAGGAGGTGGGATAGGAAGGGTAAGAAGAGTAAGAAATAGAATTGCTGATGACATCAGAGCTACAATAGTGGACCATGTCAACCGTGGAATGACCCTGAGGGTAGCTGGCCAACGGGTCCAGCCTAACTCGAGCCGCTACACTGTAGCAAGTACCATAAGGACATCTTGAAATGAGAATCGGTTAGTACAGTCACTTTGCACAAAGATTTGTAGCACTGCCATATGCCAATGAGAAACACACCAATACCATTGATGTAAAAATACTGAAATTGTTACTTTACCGAATTGCTAGATGACCAGATGCTGGGGGCAGAGGAAGCATGTTCACTGCAGACCAAGTAACCCATATAGTCATTATGGCGATTGCAAATAATCCTATACTTGGAAATAAACACTTGTGTTTGTTTTGATGTGTTTGAATAAACACCAGTACTTGAAGTTTGGATCCCTCTATGCTTATGGATCTATGACAGAAGTATGAGCTCAAACTGACATAGCCTACCTTGTGCACAGAGAAAGCAAAAGCCAGATGTGTTTTGTATTCATACCATCAGTGTGCAGTTGGCGCATTGTGTGCTTAGTAGATGATGGCTTGTGTGTACTGTTTGATACGGAAACACCATTTTTACGATGGTGTGAAGAGTTAATCTAGCTGTGTTCGCTTTTGCAAGAGAACTACAATGTTTTGATGATTGGGTGACAGGTTTTCTTATTTGTGTGAAGAGTTTTGCAAAATTAGCCAATAGTTACAAAAAATGTGCTTAAGCAATCAGAAAAAACTGTAAAATAACTAGACACTAATGATTTCATACTACAGTAGATGGCTGAACAATTTTCACAACCGCTTATCCACCGAGACTCTCAGCTGACACTGGCTGAGAAGAATATAAAATGGACAGGCTGACAGTTTACGTGGCTAACGGACAGACAGATAACCGTTATATTCACACACACTTAAAGCTAAGTTTAAATTAATCTTAGATTAGATTTTAAACTGCAAGAAAAAAACAGATCACTCTGACAGGGAAACAAAATAGGGAAAGGGAGATCATACAAGGAGCCAACCAGAACTCAGTAGTGGGTAGAGTGGTGTAGCAATGCCCCCTTGGGACAGTTTGCTTCACAGGCACAGTAGCCCAGTACAATGTATACGTGCATGCACATATAGATACATAAAGCACAATTTACAAAACCTAATCCTGAATTCAAATATATTATGATGTCAACATAAACCATGAGGAAGAGGATTCATACAGAGGCTTTTTAAAGGACCCTCACTTGATGTATATGTCTTATGTTATCAAGGGTACTGAAGCTTCCTGTAAGGCAGCCTTGTTAAGCACTGCTCCACCATGAGATTCACATCTTTAATTCAAATGTACCATTTAATTCATTTTTAACTTCTCAGCAGGAGTCCGTGCAGTTGTGCTTTGACTGCCTTGCAGATTTAATCTGGTCTATTCATTTTGAATGGAATCATGATTTCCATACCGTCATCATAACACCATATTTTGCTCAGAAGAGCTGCCTAAACAAACCCAGCGACAGTATGCAGTATATGCCCCCAAAAAACAAGATGCTGAAATGATGTTCAGATTTATGATTTGTTTACACCAGAGCTGTTCACAGCTTATGACAAAGAGAAATAAGACTAAATAAATACAAAAAAGGAGTCTTAATGACATAAAAACAGCAGTTTATATTGTTGTCATTGTTTCGTTTTGTTTTTTAAATAAAATTCGAAAACATGTCCCCAATAAATTGGTACACAGTCTGAGGCTTGTCCCACCATTCAGTCATTACCTTCACACAGTCACAACAATTTGCTCAAGCACTACAGGACCCAGTTAAACCAATTAGTTTAAAACAAGTGCACTGTTGGATTAAGGGGGTTAACCGTGTCCGTGAATTGGTCTCAAGCCGTCCGTCCAATGTGCCCTCCTTTATATGCTTGTAATTGAATTTCGCACAGAATTAAAGGCAGATTAAGCTGATGCATTTTAAATCACCCCATTCATTTCCAAACCTTGTTCATGCACCCCTCCCCGCAGAAATGCCTGAACACCCCGTTTCTCTCTATTTTTACGCGAGTGGGCATTCGGGTTGCAGCTCAGAGCTCGTTGCTCGCTGCAATCTGCTGTGTTGGTGTTTGACCCTGCAGTGGCTTTGAATGGAGACAGAAGGGAGACCAGCGTCATTCTGACGAGTGGTCCGTGCGGAGCGCATTTAGAATCGCGTTTGCAGTGTGCTCAAACAACCTGCGGTCACTGCAGACGCACAAGCAACAGCTGCAGTTCATCGGGCACACAAAACACCTGGAAGCATGTCTGGCATCACTGGGAACGTGGACTGCGAGGAGTGCTTATCGTCTGGACATCTACCCAACAGCACGGAGTTACATGTGCATCCCACCTTGGATGACGACGAGGAACTTCTGAGATACATTTGGAGAGAGTATTTACACCCCAAGCAGTATGAATGGGTTCTCATTGTGGCTTACATTATTGTATTCTTCGTTTCACTCATTGGGAACTCGCTTGGTGAGTCGTACCTTTAAATGCATTCATTTCTCTCTCTCTCCATTCATCTTAACAACTTGCAAAAATCATAAAGCAAAAGCACACTTCGAGCAACTTTTCCCACCTCTCCATAATATCAGCGCAAATATTACTTGAAGTATGAGAAAAATCCAAATCAAGAGCGATCAATAACTAGAAGCGCATTCCCCCCCTCTGTGATGTTCACTAATCGCAGTCGCGCCTCTGCTGATGTGGAAGCATCAATGAGGAGGAGAAACCGTCAATCAGTCCAGGAAAGCGAGGTTAATTTTGGAAAATCGGTAACCTTTTGATTTCTTTGAAGATACATCGAGTAAAAATAAATTATTTCACACCGTGCATTTGCGTAACTTGCAAGTTTTGCAGACCTATTGTCTGCGAAATTCCATTATTGGACTGCTTTGTTGCTGGTGTATTTTCTCAATGGTTTAGCAGCAGGGGCAGTTTTACTATTTAGCAAAGAGAAGTCAGACTGACCTGTAGCTCTGTTTTTTTTAATTGTGAAATTTCTTATCGGGCTGCTACCACACATTTGAGAACCTCCTTCTTTGTGTCAGTGTGGGAGTCTTAGTTATGCTCTACTGAAGCTCGATTGTCACAGTCACTAAAATAACCTGCTCTTTTTCCGCTTGCACTTTGATCTATTTCAACTTTGAAAGCTGTCTTTGTGCAGGCTTGTGTTCTATGCCTCATCTCAGGGTTCCCACTAGCTATTTTTAGACTTTTTTTTGGTAACAAGGAAAAGGGCCCCCGCATAGATGCAGCTGCGCACTGCAGAATTGCACTCCAGCTTGAAAGGCTGAAGGTGTGCCACATTACCTGTCATTTTAGGCAGCATTTATCAATCTAACAATTTGTATGGTATTTCAGTGAGGAAGACAGCATTCACCCTCTTGCCATCTTCATTATCCTTAATGCAACACCCACTCCCCAGACAGTGGATGACATTTTGAAATGGGCCACTGGAAATGCTGTCCAAGAGAATTTTGTAGATGCTTTCAGAAAACAGCTTTCCACCCTTGTGCAGAGTCTACTTCCCCTTTTATGCTTTTAGTCTCACAATGGAGTGAACAGACACTTTGAAAATGATACATGAGTGGATAAGTTACGATTCCAGAAATCAGACAGGCCAGCTATTCACAGTCTAATGTTCAACAGTTTCATATTAAACATGTTAAGTGAAATAAGCAGGGTTATCATTTGCTTTTTAAAGCTCAGATTACAAAAAATATGTGCTTTATAGTACTGGTTTACTAACAATACCTGGTTGCTGATGTAATCAATGTTTTAGTAAATACTTCAAGAGCAGGAAGTCATTTAGGAAACAAATTAGTCATTTTGTTTATGAGCAAAATTTGCATTTCTTTGCCGAACAGAGCAATTAAGGACATTGGAGGGGTCCGTGTGTGTTTAATCAGTATGGCCATGAGTTTCAAAGCCAGAGATGACAGGTTCTCATTATAACTGTCAGTGTTAGATGAGGAAGCACAGCGCAAATCTTTTAAATCATCGCAGCTTCTCTTTCTTTGTTTCCTGCACTGTGTGCTGTTTTCTCTTGCTGCAGTTTTACCTGCTATGAACAGCAGGAAGTGACAACAAAGGTGTCACCCCTGCCTGGAGAATCTCTTCCATAGACAGAAGTAAAGAGAAAAAAAAATCATAAAATCAGCATTTACTGTTGCATTTTTTATTCCTATAAGGGAAAAGGAATCCAGTGGAATTTTTGTTAGAGCTGAAAGTATTTGTTCTCATAGTAAATGGCCTTGCTGCTGTAATGGATTCAGGCACACATTGTACAGTAGGTACTCAATTTAAAACTTTAGTCTTCCTTTTCGTAGAGGGTCTTTCAGTGTAATCCTCTTTAGCATTTCTTTCCTGCTGCTGTAAGTACAAATTTTGATTCATCAAATTGCTGCCTGTATTAACTTCACTGTTCACTGACGATGTTAGCGACCACCTGGCGAGCATAACATTAAGCAACTAAAGCACCAGATATTTCCCTCAGAGAGTTGGCAGAGACTGAACTTGGAGTAAAAAGTAAAGAGAAACCACTAATAAATCTGCTCTGTATGTGATGGATGTGTAACTACAAGAAGCTTTTTGCTAAAATGTTTGCAACATTATTATGCTTTTAAACCTTGGACACAGTGTGTACACTTTGTGTTCAAGGCTCTCCCCTTCCCATGCCAACATTTTACCCCATAGGCACTGAAACATTAGCTAAAATTCCAACTAATAATGGGCGGGCAATTGTCATTAGATCATCAGAAACATTAGGGCATAGGTGTCAAACTCTGGCCCACGGGCCAAATTTGGCCTGCAGCCTAATTACATTTGGCCCGTGAAGCCATACCAAATTATTATTAGAGTTGGCCTACTGGTATTATCCAGCTAATATATATATATATATATATATATATATATATATATTTTTTTTTTTAGTATTAAGCTTTGCTTGTTCCATATTCAGTTTTTCAGCGAAACATGTTTGAGTCCATAAGAAAAGATTCATTCTCATATCTGGAGGAATAAATATATTTCAATCAATATTAACGTTAGCCCGCAACTTTGTTCCAGTTTTGAATTTTGGCCCACTGTGTATTTGAATTTGACACCCCTGCATTAGGGCTACTTACCCTGCTCAACTTCTTGTTAACACAACAATACAATGAGGCAGACATATGGCAGCAACTCAGTGCGCTCCTCCTCATGTTGACACGGTCAAGACGACCTACTGAAGTTCAAACTGAGCATCAGAATGGGGAAGAAGGGTAATTTAAGTGGCTTTGAATGTGACACATGGTTGTTTTTGCCAGAAGGACTGGTTTGAATATTTCAGAAACTGCTGATCTACTGGGCAGAAAACCATCCCTCTGGTTGCGTTATTCATTCAGAGGTCAGAGGAAAATGACCAAACTGCCTTGAGATGATAGAAAGGTAACATAAACTCGAATAACCATTCTTTAGAACTAAGGTATACCAAACTGGATCACTAAACACATAAGATCTCAAACCTTGAATTCTGGTGCTGGGCTACAGCAGCCAAATTCCACACTGGACGCCACTCCTGTCAACAAAGAATGGGAAACTGAGGCTGTGATTCACACAGGCTCATCTAGATTAGACAATAGAAGACTGGAAAAATGTGGCCTGCTCTGATGAGTCATAATTTCTGCTGCAACATTCGTATGGTGAGAATTTAGCATGAGCAACATGAAACAACATGATCCTGTCTTGAATCACTGGATCAGGCTACTGGTGTTGTACTTGTGTGAGGGATATTATCGTGACTCGCTTTGGTCCCCTTATGAGTGTAGTTTAAACACCACAGCCTTCTTAAGCATTGTTATGACCTCAGTATACCCATCTTTTAATGGCTGCTTCCAGCAGGATAAAGTACATTGCCACAAAGCTCAAATCCCACTCAAACTGGTTTCTTAAACATGACAGTGAGCTCACTGTACTCAAATGGCCTCCACAGTCACCCGAGCTCAATCCAACAGAGCACCTTAGGGCAGTGTTTCACTGAAATATGGTTTTCTAATGTGAAAACCATATTTCACATTAGAAAAATCACACGGCACACAAAACAAAAATATCACAAAAAGCATATTGATCATTTTTACCTGCACATCAGGTATAGCAGAATTGGCTCAGTTTGTCCACAGTACACGTTTTTTCTTCTTCTGACCACTACTCACGCTAGGGTCTTAATATGGGTCGGAATTTCTCCAGGAACCAGGTCAGATTGACTAATTTTCTTTTCAAATATTTTTCTATTGCTTTTACACGATGTTCTTTCTTCTTTGCCTTCTTCTGTTTTACTGGCAGTTGGCAACCCATTTAATTAGAGCAGGCAGTTGTACTGCCCTCTAGTGGAAGAGAATGTAATTGTTCTGCATGTTACTCACGCTAATTGACCCTGTGCACGAGAAAATGCTAGCTTCCTGGTTTGAGACCGGATGTGGGGTTGTACATTTCCGGTAGCTTTACTTTGCGGTCAATCGCTACTGCGAAAATATACTCCAAAATCATGTCCAAAACTCGAAAACGGAAAGATCGCGTTAAGTTACAAAGAGCAGAAGGTGGGAACACTCACCACTGTTGTGTCATAAAAAATCTAATGATCAATTTTGACGCTTAAAGAGTTTAGATCGATCAGTTGTTTACATCACTCAACACAAGCAACACAGAACTGCATCACTGCAGCAGAAGACACATCGTCCACATTCAGAAGCACATCTCTGTATACTGACTGGTCTTATGATTTAAACAGGCAAATGTTCAGCATTCAAACTACAGGTGAAGAATAGTCAAACCAGATGTTTCCTCCGTTATGTCGATATCAGCTAGTCAAGTACACACCCACACAGCATGTTAACAAACCGTGAAAAAAGCCACACAAAAAATGAATGATTGTTGGTAAGGGTTTCTATACATTAGTATTTACGAAGGGTATGTTGTGACTTACCTTCAAAATTACAGTGGTCCCTCGCTAATAACGCGGTTCACCTTTCAACTCGCTGTTTCACAGATTTTTTTAGTGCAAGTTTGCACGTTTTTTTTACGTCACATTGTGTCCTGCGTCCTGATCGCTGCAGACGATCTCCTCCGTGACGTCTCTCATGTACAGTACAGAATCGCTGCATCGATCGCTAGCAGTGTGACTCTGAAGTGCAGTACTGTATGTCCACGATGTCCACGAAACGTTTTGCACCGTCAAAAAATTTAATTGGCTACTTGATTTCACCTATCGCTGGTTATTTTTAGAACATAACACCCGCGATAAATGAGGGACAGCTGAGAAATATAATATTTGAATCCCTTTTCTCTTTTGCTCTGAGGCGCGGGGGAAAAAATATCGACAAGTTGATGAACATCATTTACAGATATATTGGGTAAATGCCCAAGACATCTATAGAAATGTAAATTGCCGCTTGATTCATTCATTTGCTTAACTTGTTTTGGACCATAAACAGGGCGTGAATAGGACACCGGAAACAAAGTTCCCCACAGGAGTTTCCGCACCGGAAGTAGCATATGCTAACGTGCACAAAGTCAATTGCTCAGAGTACCAATCAGGTGGAACCAGATAATCTTCCGAGGCACACCTGATCATTTCTCACAGAACACCTATGTTCCACTCCACAGTGGTTGGGAAACACTGCCTTAGGTATATGATGGAAGGAGCTCTTCACAGCATGGATGTGAGGCCAAAGAATCTGCAGTAACTGTAATGTAACCATGTCATGACCAAAATCTCTGAGAAATGTTTCCATCACCTTGTTAAATGTATTCAATGAAGAAATAAGACCGTTCTCTAAAACTCCAAAACTACCAAGGTCTTCCTAACAAAGCATCAAGTAAGTGTAGAGTAGGTACAGTGGGGCAAAAAAGTATTTAGTCAGCCACCGATTGTGCAAGTTCCCCCACCTAAAATGATGACAGAGGTCAGTAATTTGCACCAGAGGTACACTTCAACTGTGAGAGACAGAATGTGAAAAAAAATCCATGAATCCACATGGTAGGATTTGTAAAGAATTTATTCGTAAATCAGGGTGGCAAATAAGTATTTGGTCAATAACAAAAATACAACTCAATACTTTGTAACATAACCTTTGTTGGCAATAACAGAGGTCAAACGTTTACTATAGGTCTTTACCAGGTTTGCACACACAGTAGCTGGTATTTTGGCCCATTCCTCCATGCAGATCTTCTCGAGAGCAGTGATGCTTTGGGGCTGTCGCCGAGCAACACGGACTTTCAACTCCCGCCACAGATTTTCTATGGGGTTGAGGTCTGGAGACTGGCTAGGCCACTCCAGGACTTTCAAATGCTTCTTACGGAGCCACTCCTTTGTTGCCCGGGTGGTGTGTTTTGGATCATTGTCATGTTGGAAAACCCAGCCTCGTTTCATCTTCAAAGTTCTCACTGATGGAAGGAGGTTTTGGCTCAAAATCTCACGATACATGGCCCCATTCATTCTGTCCTTAACACGGATCAGTCGTCCTGTCCCCTTGGCAGAAAAACAGCCCCATAGCATGATGTTTCCACCCCCATGCTTCACAGTAGGTATGGTGTTCTTGGGATGCAACTCAGTATTCTTCTTCCTCCAAACACGACGAGTTGAGTTTATACCAAAAAGTTCTACTTTGGTTTCATCTGACCACATGACATTCTCCCAATCCTCTGCTGTATCATCCATGTGCTCTCTGGCAAACTTCAGACGGGCCTGGACATGCACTGGCTTCAGCAGCGGAACACGTCTGGCACTGCGGGATTTGATTCCCTGCCGTTGTAGTGTGTTACTGATGGTGACCTTTGTTACTTTGGTCCCAGCTCTCTGCAGGTCATTCACCAGGTCCCCCCGTGTGGTTCTGGGATCTTTGCTCACCGTTCTCATGATCATTTTGACCCCACGGGATGAGATCTTGCGTGGAGCCCCAGATCGAGGGAGATTATCAGTGGTCTTGTATGTCTTCCATTTTCTGATGATTGCTCCCACAGTTGATTTTTTCACACCAAGCTGCTTGCCTATTGTAGATTCACTCTTCCCAGTCTGGTGCAGGTCTACAATACTTTTCCTGGTGTCCTTCGAAAGCTCTTTGGTCTTGGCCATGGCGGAGTTTGGAGTCTGACTGTTTGAGGCAGTGGACAGGTGTCTTTTATACAGATGATGAGTTCAAACAGGTGCCATTCATACAGGTAACGAGTGGGGGACACAAAAGCTTCTTACAGAAGACGTTACAGGTCTGTGAGAGCCAGAGATTTTCCTTGTTTGAGGTGACCAAATACTTATTTTCCACCATAATTTACGTATAAATTCTTTACAAATCCTACCATGTGGATTCATGGATTTTTTTTTCACATTCTGTCTCTCACAGTTGAAGTGTACCTCTGGTGCAAATTACTGACCTCTGTCATCATTTTAAGTGGGGGAACTTGCACAATCGGTGGCTGACTAAATACTTTTTTGCCCCACTGTAACTAGTGATACAGCCAGTTAATCACACTTTAATTGTCTCTTTATTTCATTGCAAACTTCAGTTGGTTTTTACCATAGCTGGACTGGCCATCGGTGGGCGGGCCCGATGCTGACCGATGTGTAAAAATAACTCAGTTGTTTGGTGGTGGTTTCTATGGCGGAGCTTTCACAGAGGCCAGCAGGTGGATGAGGGAAAGGGGAGGCAGGAGGAGGAGAGACCCGAGGCGGCAGTCCGAGTGTCAGGTGAACTGAACATCAGGTAAGAAGTTATGACCTGCAGTCTATCTGGGTCAGATATAAACCAAGTTTAGGTGGAGTTTATTTTCGCTGTGCTGATTTTTTACAGTAAGTTACAATAACTCGTACTGCATAGTAGCCAACATGACTGAGTTTCTATACAGCTGGGTGGGTGCTATGATGTTACTGATAGTGAACTTTATTTTATTCATAAGGTTAGTTAGTAGAGTTGCCAACTGCTCCTTAAAAAAAATGGAATGGTCCCTCCTTCAGAGAAAGTTATTGTGTCGTTACGCTGTCAGCTGGCTCTTCTTCTCTCATTCTCTGCCCCTCTCTCGCCTGTTGCTACTTCAATCATGAAACTGATCAATGATCAGCTGATCGGGATTGCTGTCTTGTTTGTTTGTCTCCCACTTTGCGCCAGAAAGAGGAAACCAGCGGATGTCGCGCTAAACAACAGCAGCACATTTAAGCTTGATCAGCTGTTGTTAGAATTTATTTAATATTAATTTCTACTATCAGCTGATGTTTGCTGGAGCCACAGCTGTAAAAGCTGCTGGTCTTGATATCGGTTTGGTTATCTGGTGAGAGGGAAACATGAAGATGAAACCAGGAGATGTCCTTACTGAATCATCAGAGCTGAACAGGTGATGGAGAAACAGGTTTACCTTTTAGGTGACATGAATGAGTTGAAGGGAAGTTATGAACTGTAGTAGCTGAAAGCTGGTAACTGTGCAGGGGCGGGTCTAGCAAAGTTTTCCCAGGGGCCAGGTAGTGCATTAACAGGGAAAGGGGGGCACAAAGAAATACTTTTCTTTCTTATTCTCATTTAAAATGTCTAGCTTTTAATAAATAATTATCTGAATCTGACAACCAAAGTTTTTATCTGATGTAAAATGTATAGAAATCATACATATACCAACAAGACAGTGTACATCACTGTCACAACAGTGTCTGTTTTCATTCAAAGGCTTTATGGCTTTTCCTGTAATACCTGGTGGGTCTCTAGTCAAAATGCCCAGGCCGATTTTTGTCCCAGTCCAACCCTGGTCTTAACTGGTCCACGCTTTTTCTTTAAATCCACAAATGATGAAGCTTTTTAACATTTAGTGCATAAACTTTGGAATGGCACTTCCTCACTCATTAGGTCAACAAAATCAATAGTCTGTTTTTAAATGTCTGCTGAAAACACATTATAAGAGATTAGATTTTCTTTTAAACGCACTCTACTTGTTTTCATTTTTTGGCAATGTGCCCTATAAAGGGCAGCGGGTATATTATTTGCCATCCGCCAGCAACGTATATCAGAAGCAGATGCGGGCCCTTTTTTTGCCTTTAATGATAAACTTATATGTAAACTTATTATGACTGCATTGAGAGGAGAGATCTTTGAAGTAGGCATGCACATCTGCTGCTGTGGAAGACACCCACAGGCAGCTGCAGGGGTGGCCGTGGGAGGTAGAGTGGGTCATCTACTAATCGGAAGGTCGGTGATTCAATCCCCGGATCCTGTAGAATGCATGTTGAAGGATCCTTGGGCAAGATGCTGAAACCCAAATTTCCCTTGATGCTGATCCACTGCAGTGTGTGTGTGTGTGTGTGTGTGTGTGTGTGTGTGTGTGTGTGTGTGTGTGTGTGTGTGTGTGTGTGTGTGTGTGTGTGTAAATGTTAGACAAAGAATAAAAGTGCTGTATAAATATGTGTGTGTGTGTGTGTGTGTGTGTGTGTGCGCGTGTGTGTGCGCGTGTGTGTGTGTGCGTGTGTGTGTGTGCGTGTGTGTGTGCGCGCGCGCGCGCCAACATCTCAGATCTGACTTGCTGACTAAAGAGATAACCTTCTTTGGAAAATCAATCAGCATATTTTATACATTAACTTGAACCACACAAATCTGTGTACTTGTATAATAAATCATACTGTTATATAAAAAGTAGAGCAGCAAATGTCCTGTGAAACAGTACTATCTCCTGTGTGATGCTCTAATCAGTAAATGCTTGGCGAAAGTTCAAACAAGAATTTAAACATGCATGTTAAATTTTACAGGACTATTTGACATTTATGTCTTTTTTGTTTAAGAATAATTGATCACAAGCTCTTTTAAAAAAAAGAAGCAGTCCTCCATACTATTTTTTTTACTATAACAACAGTAGAAACTGTTTGAACTAACTAACTAATTACCACACAGAGCCTGCAACAATTCAACTCAATAATCGTATGCACAGCTATCCAGCTGAAACAAGGAAATATTATCCAGCTCGAGTGTTTTTCTGATCACCTCTTGTCCATTACTTAATAGCTTTTAGCAGTACATTGGTTCCAGTTCCACCTGAGTGATTCTGGCTTGCTATATGTAGCAATATTTTTTTTTTTAAAAGCCGCTCATTATCTTTGCTTCAGCTTCCATGCACTTATTATCTACGTGTGAGTTTCTGCAAGTAGGTTACTGGGAGTTTTCAGGACAAACATTATCAGCTGTTTGGGTTATATTGATATTTATAAATCTATGGTATAATGTGCATTAGTCCTTTTTATAGTTCCTAGGCATCACAGCATCATAGTGCTATGTTAATTTTGATTTAAAAAACCTTAATTGGGCTGTCAACTGGATCATTTGTTCTCATTCTAAATATAAAAAGAATCCCAAATAATCCACAGTTCAGGTTATTGTTGTTTAACCTCATCAAAGGGAAGCCTGAGACTTCTCAACACAACACTCAGTTCTTGTAACCTTGCTGTGTTGCAGCTAAACTAAATAATAGTTTTAGGATTTGTTTTTGATCTGTTGTTTGTAGTTTATTTATTTCTTACCTCTCCTCGGCTCCAGTCTAGTTTGAATCCAGCAAATCCCAAACCAGGTCCCGGTCCTTTAGGACTCTTTTTATCGTCGTGGTCCTGGGGGATGTCAGGGGGAGTTTTGTCTGATGTTTGAAGGACGTTTTGATTGTAAGCAAATGTAAAGCAGGCCCACTCTCTTAATGAAATTAAATTTGTTTTCCCACTGTTTCTTTATTATTGTCTTTTGAATGCTGGATTGAGCTCTGCTGTAAGCTAATTTTGTGCTCAGTATTTAATTTCCTGAATTGGGAGGTGCTTCTGACTATGCAGACATGAGTTTTAGCGCCTCTCGAGTCATTTTATATTAGGTTGTTTATTGAGCAGGCCATAGTAGGTATATTGACAGGGGTGCTCCTGAAATGGGGGAAAGCCTGGTGCAAAGCTGTTTCCTCAGTTTTTAGTTTTCATCATCTTTTAGATGGAGATTCTAAATAAATTCTACATGTATTTTTCCACAACTTCAATTGAATCCAAACTGGGAGCTGGTTCACAGGAGAGGTGCCTGGAAGCAGAAGGCTCTGCCTACCATTCTACTTTTAAGTACCCTAAGAGTCTTAGGAGTAGGAGTAAGTAAGTCTGCAGTTCAAGAGTTAAGTGGTCTCTTGGGGTGCTACTGTACGATAATTTCTTTAAGATAAGATGGGGAATGATTATTTAAGATATTCTATGTGAGGGAGAGGATTTTAAATTAAATTCTGTGTTTAACAAGGAGCCAATGAAGAGAATTCAATATAGCTTCTCTTCATTGGTTCCGTCATTGATTTGGCTCTCCGTTTAGTTCCTGTCTGTACTCTCACTGCAGCATTTTGGAACAGCTGATGGCTTTTTGGGGAGTTTTTAGGACATCCTGATAATAATAAATTACAATAAGTCAGCCTAGAAGTAATAAATGGAGTCTATAGGTATATAATTTAAGCTGAATTTACTGTCAGAGGTCATGAGAAGATTATTTGCAACTACTACAAACATAGATTGATTTTCACAAGGATATTTCTCCTGTATAGTAAAAGATAATATTTTATTTCATTTTGCTTCCTCACAATGTGTCATGGTCCTGCGACCATGACTCAGTGACTTTATGTTTATGTTCTTTATTGTTATTACTTTCATTATTATTCATGGCTGTTTTGGGATGGTTTGTGTTTGGGATTTTAGACACTGGGTTCTGGGTTTGTGCTCCCTCTGTTGGTCCCTGGTGTTAGTGTTCCCCTGTCTCGTCAGGTTAATCAGGTCCAGCTGTTTCCCCCACCTGTGTGTGATTTCCCAGTGTCTCTCTGTGTACTTATAGTGTGTGATTTCCTCTGCTCCTCGTCGCGTCGTCTGTGTTCATACCTGGTGTAATCCCCTGCGTGCTCTCCCTGCTGTTCTCCCTTCATGCTCAGGTTTGCTATTTCTTTGTGTAGTTTCTCCCAGTTAGTTCATCCTTAGTTCTGTTTTACCATCCCCACTTTATATTGGATATTATCAATAAATCACCCTCACACCTGAATAAGTGCTGCGTTTTGAGTCCTCCTTCTGCTCTCCACACGGCCGCTGCCCCGGACCGTGACAGTACGACGCGAACACAACATGGACCCAGCAGCGCTTAACCCGTCCAGGGAGCTACGGGAAAATCTCATCGATGCCACACAGGAGCTCATCGACCGGTGGCTGGAAAACCCGGGTGGCACGTCCCAGCGCGCTATAGAGAGGCGGCTACAGCGTCTGGTGACCGGTCTCCCATGGCTTCTGGGCTCGCTTTGTTTGTGGGAGCGGGAGTTCCTCCTTTTGGACCTCGGACTTCACCCCCCGTCTACTTTTACTTTCGAGCAGCCCGAGGCGGTGAGCGAGCGACATGTTCTGGCTTCCCCAGATTCTGGGACTCTGTTTTCTGGGGCTATTCAGAGCGGGATGAGAGACAGTGTAGATAGCTTACCTACCTTCGTGGTAACGGATCCTTTGCAAGTGGGCGTCTACAAACCCTCTGTAAAACCGAGAGACTGTTTCTCTGCCGCTCCTTCTGAGCCAGGACTTTATCACCATTCTCCGGCTCAGTTCTGTGTCCAGCCACAAGCTCCCAGGTCTGTGGCTCAACCGTTAGCCTCCCTAAGGGCTCAATTACCCGTTCTGCCGCCGCTCCAGTTAGCCACTCAGCCACCACCACCGCTAGCATCGCTACAGCCCACAGTTCCGGTAATGGCTGAGCCACAATTTTCGCACTGTTTTTCCACCGCTGTTTCTGGGCAGGGAGACAAACTGTTTCGCTACGGACCTGTTCCTCAAAAGCTGGCAACATTAGAGACTGTTGCTCACTCCGGGGCTTCCCCAGAGGCTGGGTTACTGCCCTCAGCTTACTCTGGACCCCTGGAGGCCAAGATGCCAGCTGTGAACTGCACCGGGCTGTCACTGCCTGAGCAGGGTCAGTGCTCTGCGCAGCTGCAGCCCTCCGTACGTGCGCCAGAGGCCCACGTGCCTACTGGTTTTGTTTCACGTGCGCCAGAGGCCCACGTGCCTACTGGTTTTGTTTCATGTGTGCCAGAGGCCCACGTGCCTCCTAGTTTTGTTTTGTGTGTGCCCGCTGGTTCTGCGGCTGTTTTCGCTGGGGGGCCCGAGGAGCCCGTCCAGCCTCCTGCTTCGCCTGCTGGGGGGCCCGAGGAGCCCGTCCGGCCTCATGCCACACCGGCTGCCACGTCGGCTGGGGGGCCCGAGGAGCCCGTCCGGCCTCCTGTGGCTGCTTCTCCACCTGTGGCTGCTTCTCCACCCGTGGCTGCAGCGCCGCCTCCTGCAGTACCACCACCTGCAGCGCTACCACCTGCTACTACCACGCCTCAGCCTGAGGACGCAGCCTCGCCTGGCCCGGCTTCATCCTCGCCTGGCCCGGCTTCATCCACGCCTGGTCCGGCTTCATCCACGCCTGGTCCGGCTTCATCCACGCCTGGCCCGGTTTCAGTTTCATCCATGCCTGGTCCGGTTTCAGCTTCATCCTCGCCTGGTCCAGCTTCATCCACGCCTGGCCCGGTTTCATCCTCGCCTGGCCCGGTTTCAGCTTCATCCTCGCCTGGTCCGGTTTCATCCACGCCTGGCCCGGTTTCAGCTTCATCCTCGCCTGGCCCAGCTTCAGCTTCATCCTCGCCTGGCCCAGCTTCAGCTCCAGCGTCAGCTTCGCCTGGTCCGGCTTCATCCACGCCTGGTCCGGCTTCATCCTCGCCTGGTCCGGCTTCATCCTCGCCCGGTCCGGCTTCATCCTCGCCTGGTCCGGCTTCATCCTCGCCCGGTCCAGCTTCATCCTCGCACGGTCCAGCTTCATCCTCGCCCGGTCCAGCTTCAGCTTCTGCTTCAGCCTCGCCCGGCCCGGCTTCGGCTACAGCTTCGTCCTCGCCCGGCCCGGCTTTCGTGTCTGCATCCTCGTCTGGTCCAGCCTTCGTGTCTGCATCTTCGTCTGGTCCAGCCTTCGTGTCTGCATCTTCGTCTGGTCCAGCCTTCGTGTCTGCATCATCGCCTGCAGCAGCGTCTTCAGCATCCGCACCATCGCCTGCAGCAGCGTCTTCAGCATCCGCACCATCGCCTGCAGCAGCGTCTTCAGCATCCGCACCATCGCCTGCAGCAGCGTCTTCAGCATCTGTACCATCGCCTGCAGCAGCGTCTTCTGTGCCTTCAGCCTCGCCTGGCCCAGCCTCGTTTGGGTCTGGAGCTAAACGGCCGTTTTCTAGACCGCTGGCTAGACTACTGGCCGGGCGCCGTCGCCTGACTGGCCGCCGTTGCCTTCCGCACAGCCGGCCCCCGGACCGCCATCGCCTGAGCGGCCGCCGTTGCCTTCCGCACGGCCGGCCCCCGGACCCTCTTCGCCTGAGCGGCCGCCGTTGCCTTCCGCACGGCCGGCCCCCGGACCCTCTTCGCCTGAGTGGCTGCCGTTGCCTTCCGCACGGCCGGCCCCCGGACCCTCTTCGCCTGAGTGGCCGCCGTTGCCTTCCGCACGGTCGGCCCCCTGAACTTTTTGCGCGCCGTCACGGCCTTCTTCGTGGACGGCCTCCCGAACTCTTTACGCGCCGCCACGGCCTTCTTCGTGGCCGGCCGCCTGAACTGTGTTTTGGACTCTGCTCCCCTGTGAGGTTTTTTTTTTGTGAACATTTGTTTGGGACTCTGGGGCCTCCGTCTTTGGTCTTGGCCCGGTCCCTCCGTCCTGGGCCCCCTGCCGCCCGCCCGGATCTGGTGGTGTGTTTCTGTGGCTGTCGGGGGCCAGCCCTTGAGGGGGGGATACTGTCATGGTCCTGCGACCATGACTCAGTGACTTTATGTTTATGTTCTTTATTGTTATTACTTTCATTATTATTCATGGCTGTTTTGGGATGGTTTGTGTTTGGGATTTTAGACACTGGGTTCTGGGTTTGTGCTCCCTCTGTTGGTCCCTGGTGTTAGTGTTCCCCTGTCTCGTCAGGTTAATCAGGTCCAGCTGTTTCCCCCACCT
Organism: Rhamphochromis sp. 'chilingali'; assembly: GCF_963969265.1. Classification (NCBI taxonomy): domain Eukaryota; kingdom Metazoa; phylum Chordata; class Actinopteri; order Cichliformes; family Cichlidae; genus Rhamphochromis; species Rhamphochromis sp. 'chilingali'. The sequence goes on along the minus strand of NC_137947.1, from coordinate 14,401,669 downwards.
GTGTGTGATTTCCCAGTGTCTCTCTGTGTACTTATAGTGTGTGATTTCCTCTGCTCCTCGTCGCGTCGTCTGTGTTCATACCTGGTGTAATCCCCTGCGTGCTCTCCCTGCTGTTCTCCCTTCATGCTCAGGTTTGCTATTTCTTTGTGTAGTTTCTCCCAGTTAGTTCATCCTTAGTTCTGTTTTACCATCCCCACTTTATATTGGATATTATCAATAAATCACCCTCACACCTGAATAAGTGCTGCGTTTTGAGTCCTCCTTCCGCTCTCCACACGGCCGCTGCCCCGGACCGTGACACAATGTAAACACTAAAACTGTAGGATCTTCCATTTCTTCATTTTTAAACTCTTATTTTGTGGTGCAGTAATTTCAGTAACAGTAATTGTTCAAATATTTCATTTACAAAACATTACAGATAAAGTGGGAGATACTGCATATAATTTTAAACTGATTTTAGCATTTTATTTTGGGTTTAGACCAGAGAGTAATAAGAAGGCCTGTAATCTGTCAATATTTTCTTAAAAATTATGATATTGAATGTTAGTCTTCTATCGTGGCCATAAACAGACATTTCAGTGTAAGCAAAGTTCTAAAAATGATCTATTAATCATACTTTTTATAAAGAAATAAAAATTGGACTTGTCATCAGAGTTGGCACTGAAAATTGCAGTTTCTTTATTTGTAGTTCACTTCTGGCTCCAAAAACAGTAAGAGACAGTATGACAGCAGGTAAAATGCAGTCATTTACCTTTAAAGCCTGACTTCAGAAACCAGTAAGCAATCAGCTTACTCAATCACAATTTGTATCACGTCAGCTGCTTCCCCGATACTCACTCCTGTTTTTGGATTTAACTGAAATCAACAAAATGTGAGCAGATGTTTCACAAGCTATCATGGCTGATTTCTAACCTCTAGACATAAGGTAGTATGAAAAGTGGAATTCAGTAAGTGAATCTATTCAGCATCATCACTTTAAACATAAGCGGATGTTTTCTAGCCTTGATGTAATCTAACATTGAACGCCACAGCCTGCCCTGCACCATTACTGTAAACCTTACAACAGTACGTCAAACTGCCTGATATAGTATTTAAATAACAATGTTAGTGTAGTCAGAGCATTTAGTATTGCCAGTGAAACTTCTGATGATTTGCTCTCAAAGCTGCTCAAATAATCCCCCCCCCCCACACACACACACACACACTGCCTAGCTCGTGGTCTCGGCATCACTGAAGTAAGGAGAGCATGATTAGTATATTGGGCTCAGCTTGCACCACCCCTCTGCAGCGGAACCGCAGACCACATCCTGCCACAGTTAGTATACTTCATTTGTTATGCAAGATGTTTTACAGAAACATAATTCAACAACACGCTGCACATAGATCCATCGGATCTAAAAACTAAAAATGTATTAAGCCATCACTAAGGGCATAATTGAGCAGTCCGTACCTATGAAAATCTCTCAAACTTTCTTGCATCTTTTTTTCTCTCCCTGGAAAATATAACAACTGTGTATTTATGAAGCTAGCAGACAGAGTTTGTGTCAAAGTGTACGGAAAACTTTGTGTGTTTGGTGATATTTGTCAAACTGTTTGAAAAGCTGCATTTTAAATGATCTTCCTTTAAAAATTTGGTTTATGCTTACTTGTACCAAGTGCCATGACTGCAGCTATATTTACTTTGCACCGTAAATGCACAACCAGGTGAGAAGAAAAACGGGGCTGACGGATGTCATTATTTTGTCATTACTGTGCAAGTGTCACCTTGCTATCAATGCAAGCAACATCACGCTGCAGCACACAATCAAATATGCATCAACCTGCTGATCAGATTCAATTATCCTTCACGAAGGAAGGTGCTGTTCTAAATCATTCCAGCACACTTAAAAAACCTTGGTGTCATCAGATGATCTTCATCTCTTCATCTCAATATAGCTTTTTGGTTTTTTTTTTTTTACTTTAATATCTTAGTCTCTGCAATCTGTTTCTTGATTTTAGCATGTTGTCTTTACATTTTGGGCACATAAAGTATCACCAGTGTGTTGACGGGTGCTTAAAGTCTTTTCCGAGTTCAGATCTCACTTGTATGCACAACAGGTCAGCATCATTGGCTCTGTCTGTGAGCGTGAGCGTTAAATGGCAGAGGTGGTGACCCCTATTCTGTGTCAAAATGTCAGTCTTTTGTTACTTGTTGATTGCAGTGATTCAGTGTTTGATGCAGCTCGAATTCCCTTTCCCATCTAGCATCTCGTTTGTTTGTGAAAATCTTTGGATCTAAGCAAGTAATTTTTAAGAACTTACTGAAAGTTCGTAGTTTTTAGTCTAAATGTTAATTAAATTGAGAAAAAAAAACTCTGATAGCACAGCTTTATGGACAAAGATTTTTAGATGCTTGCAAGATCTGAACCACATCACATTCTAGGATAATCAAGTCATATTTCAAATGGTGCTGAGATGCGTGACAGTTTCTTTCTAGTATGGCTCAAGTGAGCAGTGCTGAACTCAGATGCCTTCATTCCTTGCAGGTTAGCATTCACATGCCTGTGCAGACTCTGCCAGTCGAGTGCTTATATACCATTTCACTCTGACACAGCCTACGTTCAACCGTTTATTCTGAAGATCAAAGTGCTTCAGAACAGCCATCATATATTCGCTTTGCTTGTTCAAAACTTGCTGTCACTTAGAGAGAAAGAGAGAAAAGGATGCTGCCATCTTAGAGCCAACAGTTAACTGACATTGTACATTAATGTAATGTAATTTTTTTTTCATGTATTAGGACTCCTGATACTGAAAAACCAGTCACGTATTCATGTGCATCACTTGACTTTACACATAAGGTTCTTGATCGATATACACAAAAAGCTCTTCAGTGAAATCAAGTGGATAAACAGCATTTTCAGAACTCATTTGATACAATATGAAAAATAACATTGGCTACTGAAGCTTAAATGCCAACAGAGCTGTGTTGTGCAAAAGGTATCTCAATTTTGATTAGAAATTATTCATAGATGACCTAAATCAACATATCTGTCTGTCAGGTTTCAGTTAACGGACTCAGGCGCAGACCGGGACTCCTTACAGGATTTACAGATTTTATTTACACAACGACACCAGGTGATGCTATTTACAAAGTGCTGGAGGGAGGGGAGGGGGGGGTCCAGGGTTCCGGGGTATGTGAGGGAAAAGACGGGAATCTGACGTCCTCCAAAGGCTCTCTCTCTTCACTCCCCACACTGGGGAAACACCATCCACTCACTCGTCCACGGGATGACAGGCAGGCAGGGAAAGGTCTGGGATAGATCTGTACACAGAGATTATAGTTAGAGGCGAACAGATGGAACGAACTCACAGATCCTTATTTACAATCTACTGAGCGACTGACGCTGATAACTCAACGATCCAGCGACGAGTGACACAGTGCTGCTGTCTTAAATCGGCCTTGTGATTATCCCGATCGGCAGCAGGTGCGTGGGCCAGGGGCGGGAGCCCATAATGAGCATCGCCCCGGCAGGAGAGAGAGAGAGAGAGAAAACATGTTGCCTAATACAGAATCAGCTGGTGAGGCACAGGGACCATGACAGTACCCCCCCCTCAACGGGAGCCCCCCGGCGACCCACCAGGCTTATCCGGATGCAGACGATGGAACGCCCGCAGCATGCGCCGGTCCAGGATGGCCGCCCGAGGGACCCAGGACCGCTCCTCCAAGCCATAGCCCTCCCAATCCACCAGGTACTGGAAGCCACGCCCCCGCCGCCGAGAATCCATGATACGGGTGATCGAGTAAGCCGGCAGACCGTCCACGAGCCGGGGGGGAGGAGGGGGCCTGGAAGGCGGGCACAGAGGACTGGACCGGAGAGGTTTAACCTGAGACACATGGAAGACATCGTGTATCTTCATGTTGCGAGGCAGCTTGAGCTTAACAGACACAGGGTTAACCAAAGCCGAGATCTCGAACGGGCCGATATAGGCAGGAGAGAGCTTCCTGGATTCCGCCCGGATGGGAACGAAGCGTGTGGAAAGCCATACCATCTGCCCAACAGTATAGGCGGGAGCGGAGGACCGGCGGCGGTCAGCGAAGCGTTTGTTGCGGTCCTTGGTGCGTAACAACGCAGCCCGGGTGGCCTTCCACACCCGACGACACCTACGCAGATGCGCCCGGACGGATGGCACAGAGTGTTCGCCTTCGATGGAGGGAAAAAGAGGTGGCTGGAACCCCAGAGAAGCTTCGAAAGGGGACCGGCCCGTGGCGGAGGAGGTCATGCTGATGTGGGCGTACTCGATCCAGGGCAGTTCCTCGCTCCAGACGGCCTGGTTGGAAGAGACGACGCAGCGCAGGGCCGCCTCCAACTCCTGGTTCGCCCGTTCGGACTGGCCATTGCTCTGCGGATGATAACCAGAGGAGAGACTGACCTTAGATCCCAATGAGGTGCAGAACTCCCTCCACACACGGGACGTGAATTGAGGACCCCGGTCAGACACGATGTCAAATTCAAATTTCAAATTCAAATTTTATTTGTCACACACACACACAACCATACACAGTATGACATGGGGGTGAAATGCTTGTAGCTGTACAATGCCCGACCATTAAATGACAGAAGAAAAGTTTTACAATATTTACAATTTACTACAAAAATTTACAAATTAACTTAGGAATTTACAGTAAAGAATGTGCAAATAGCAGAAGAGATTATAAAGATAAGGATTATAAGTTATAGGAATTATAGGATTATAGGAAATGTGTGGTGGTGCGTGTGGTGATGTGTGTGAGAGTCCAGTCTTATAGTGACGTGTTTGGGAGAGTCCAGTCCTACACCTGGTTCAGGGCCCGAATAGCCTGGGGGAAGAAGCTCCTCCTCATTCTCTCTGTTTTGGCCTTAAGGGAGCGGAAGCGCTTCCCAGACCTCAACAGTGAGAAGAGTCCATTGTTGGGATGGGAGAGGTCCATCATAATCTTCCTAGCTTTGGACTTGCACCGCTTGGTGTAGATGGACAGCAGGTCAGGGAGCTCTGATTGAATGATGCGTTCTGCCGAGCGCACCACCCTTTGCAGATCTCGTCTGTCCTGCTTGGTGCTGTTCCCAAACCAGGTGCAGATGTTTGACGTCAGGACACTCTCGATGGTGCAGGAGTAGAAGTTCTTGAGCACCTTCAGTGGCAGATGGAAGTCTCTAAGTCTTCTGAGGAAGAAGAGACGCTGACGGGCTTTCTTAACCAGGGTGTTGATGTGACAGGACCATGACAGGTCCTGAGTGATGTGGACACCCAGGTATCGGAAACTGTCCACTCTCTCCACTGGCGTGCCACTGATGATGAGGGGTTTGTAATTCCTCGCCTGCTTTGTAGTGAAGTCCACGATCAGCTCCTTAGTCTTGCTGACGTTTAGGAGGAGGTTATTCTCCTGGCACCAGGTCTCCAGGTTCCTAATCTCCTCCAGGTAGGCCGTCTCGATGTTGTCGGAGATCAGGCCCACAACAGCAGTGTCGTCAGCAAACTTGACAATGGAGGTGGTGTCGGATGTGGCTACACAGTCATAAGTGTACAGTGAGTACAGCAGGGGGCTTAAAACACAGCCCTGAGGCACTCCAGTGCTGAGTGAGATGGAGGGGGAGACTTGTTTTCCTACCCTCACTGATTGGGGTCTGTCTGTGAGGAAGTTGAGGATCCACTGACACAGTAACATAATTCCCTCTGCCAGTGTCCAGGTGACTCAGGGATGTGTGGAGCAGGTGAGATATGGCATCGTCTGTGGAACGATTAGTCCGGTAAGCAAACTGAAGTGAGTCGATGGTGGGAGGAAGTGAAGAAGTGATGTGATCTCTCATCAGTCTTTCAAAACACTTCATCACAATTGAAGTCAGTGCTACTGGACGGTAGTCATTGTGGCAAGCGGGCTGTTGTTTCTTTGGAACAGGGACAATAATGGACTGTTTGAAGCACGTGGGAACCACAGCTTGGGCCAGGGAGAGGTTGAAGATCTCCGTGAACACCGGTGCTAGTTGATCAGCGCAGGCTCTAAGGACCCGGCCAGGGATTGCATCTGGTCCTGCTGCCTTCCTGGTGTTCACCCTCCTGAAGGTGTTCCTCACGGCATGCTCTGTGATGACGAATGCATTTTCTTCACTGGTGCACTCCGAGCGCGCGCAGCCGTTTGTTGTTTTAATTGCTGCGGCGTCGAAGCGAGCATAAAACGTGTTCAGCTCATCAGCCAGTGAAGCATCGGCATTCATCATTGAAGAAGCTGGTCGTTTATAGTCCGTTATAGTCCGCAGTCCTTTCCACAGGCTCCTAGAGTCGCACTGTCGTAGCTGTGACTCTAGTTTTTCCCCGTAGCTCCGCTTTGCCTTTCGGACCGCGCTGCGCACGTTGTAGGACGCAGCCTTGTATAGGTCCATATTACCGGAGACAAGCCCTTCATTGTAGGCAGCGGTGCGTGATCTCAGAGCGTCGCGGATGTTTTTATCCACCCACGGCTTCTGGTTGGGAAACGTTCGGATGATAGTTCTTTCTGCTGTGTCGTCCGCTAGTTTCCCCGATAAATCCCACAACCGCTTCCGTAAACATGTTGATGTCATCAGAGCTGCGCCGAAACATGTCCCAGTCTGCATCATCCAGTGCGTCATCCAGTGCGTCCTGCAGCGCGGCCACCGATTGGTCCGTCCAGCGAGCGACCTCCCTCCTGATTGGTGGTTGCTGCTTTAGCCTTTGTTTGTAAGCAGGTATGAGGAAGATGGCGGAATGGTCCGATTTTCCAAATGCCGGCAGGGGTTGAGCCTTGTAACAGTTCTTGAACGGGGTGTAGCAGTGGTCTAATGTCCTCATGCCCCGGGTGGGGCAGTTGATGTGCTGGTGAAGGTTGTGAAATGTCCGTTTGAGATTCACTCTGTTAAAATCTCCCATAACAATGAGTGCGGCATCTCGGTGAAGTGCTTGTTGATGTGTGAGAGCCTCATGTAGCTCACATAAGGCAGTGTCCGAGTCCGCGTGAGGCGGAATGTAAACAGTGCAGGCAATGACCGCAGTGAATTCCCGAGGGAGATAGAAAGGGCGACACTTAACGATCAAAAGCTCCAGATTGGGCGAGCAAGAGCGTGTGAGTGGGGAGATGTTTGTGCTGTCGCACCATCTGTTGTTCACCATCAAACACACTCCACCACCTCTTTTCTTCCCCAACTCCATTGTCCTGTCCATGCGGTAAACCGAAAAGAACCCCGTCGGCTGCACGGCGTGGTCTGGTATCGCTGGGTTCAGCCAAGTCTCGGTGAAGCAGAGGAGGTTGCAGTCCCGAATGTCTCTCTGGAACTTGATTCTGGCTCTGAGGTCATCAAGCTTGTTCTCGATGGATTGAATATTGGCTAGCAGGATACTGGGCATGGGTGCGCGGTGTGCGCGAACCCGTAGCCTGTTCCTGATGCCGGCTCTTTTACCTCGAGGCCGTTGCTTAGGGTCGCGTCCTTTGTTCTCTCTCAGGATCTCCTTTGGCCAGGTTGGGTCCGGAGTTAAACATGGTGAAATGTTCGTGTACTGCAGACCAATAGAAACCAAAGTGTCTCTACTGTAGCGGATTTGTGTGTTTTGCATGATGCCCATGCAAGATTATCGCAGATATAGCAAAAAGTGACGAAAAACTGCAAAAAGTGGAGAAGTTAGGGCAGAGCATCCAGCACGGCAGCCGACCTCACCGGCGCCATTTTGCCATTTTGTATTTGTATGTCATCTGGAATGCCGTGCAGGCGAAAGACATGGGTGGTGAGCAGGCGAGCAGTCTCCAATGCTGTAGGCAGCTTGGGCAGAGCAACAAAGTGAGCCGCCTTAGAAAAGCGGTCAATGATCGTGAGTATGACCGTATTACCTGCAGATGGCGGGAGGCCGGTCACAAAATCCAGAGAAACATGGGACCATGGTCTGGTAGGCGTGGGTAAGGGATGAAGCGGACCCGAGGGTGGCTGGTTTGGGGTCTTGTTTCGAGCGCAGGTTGTACACGCGGAGACGTATTCTTTGGCGTCCCGGCTCAGGGTGGGCCACCAAAAGTAGCGCTGCAGGAAAGTAATTGTGCGGTGTATTCCTGGGTGACAGGAGAAACGGGCTGTGTGTGCCCACTGTAATACCTGAGACCTGACAGGTTGGGGAACGAACAGGCGCCCCGCAGGGCCGCCTCCTGGATCCGGTTCGGCTCTCTGAGCCTCGCGAATGGCCGACTCGATCTCCCAGGAGACAGCCCCCACCACACAGGTGGCCGGGAGGATGGGAGCAGGGTCCGCCGGGTCTTCGGAGGTGGAGAACTGTCGAGACAGGGCGTCCGGCTTGACGTTGCGGGATCCTGGCCTGTAAGTGATTGAAAAGTGGAACCGCGTAAAAAACAGAGCCCACCTTGCTTGTCTGGCGTTAAGCCTCTTTGCGGTTTGCAGATATGCCAGATTCCTATGGTCTGTCCAAACGATGAACGGTTGGGCAGTGCCCTCCAGCCAGTGCCTCCACTCCTCCAAGGCGAGCTTGATGGCAAGAAGTTCCCGATCGCCAATGTCGTAGTTGCGTTCTGCGGGGGTGAGACGACGGGAGAAAAAGGCACACGGGTGGAGCTTACCATCCCTCTGTTGCGAGAGGACCGCTCCTACTCCCGTGTCGGATGCGTCCACCTCCACCACAAACTGCAGGGTTAGGTCGGGCTGGACCAGAATGGGTGCTGAGGCGAATCGCTCTTTCAGCTCCAGGAAGGCTGATTGGGCAGCATCGTTCCACTGAAAAGGAACCTTGGGAGAGGTCAATTGTGTTAAAGGCAGAGCTACCTTGCTATAGTCCCGGATGAACCTCCTATAGAAGTTAGCGAAGCCGAGGAACCGCTGCAGCTGCCGTCGGTTGGGGGGTTCAGGCCACTCCACCACGGCTTTCACCTTAGCTGGGTCAGGACGTAGGTCTCCCTGCTCGATGACGTAGCCTAAGAAGGCAACTGTGGACACGTGGAAGACACATTTCTCACCTTTTACGAACAACCGATTTTCCAGCAGGCGTTGCAGGACCTGTCTGACGTGGGTCTCATGCTCTGACAGTGATTTGGAGAAGATCAGGATGTCGTCGAGGTAGACGAAGACGAACCTGTTGATGAAATCCCTCAAAACATCATTAACGAGTGCTTGAAAAACTGCAGGAGCATTAGAGAGGCCGAACGGCATAACCAAGTATTCAAAGTGTCCAAGGTGAGTATTGAAGGCGGTCTTCCACTCGTCGCCCTCTCGGATCCGAACTAAGTGATATGCGCTCCTCAAGTCCAATTTGCTGAAAACTGTCGCCCCCTGGAGCAGCTCAAAAGCAGAGGTCAGAAGTGGGAGTGGATATTTGTTTTTGATGGTTATGTTATTTAATCCACGGTAGTCGATGCACGGGCGGAGAGACTTGTCTTTTTTCTCGACGAAGAAAAACCCTGCTGCTACGGGCGATGAGGATGCGCGGATCAAGCCGGCGGCGAGGGACTCTGAGATGTATGACTCCATAGCCTCTCGCTCCGGTAGAGAGATGCTGTAGAGACGGCTAGTAGGCAATGGCGCGCCAGGGAGGAAGTCGATAGCACAATCGTACGGTCGGTGAGGAGGCAACGACTGGGCCCGGTCCTTGCGAAACACTTCGGCGAGATCATGATAAACAGGGGGCACTCCGGACAAATCGGAGGGCGCGGTCGACTTGGCGAGGGAGGCTGGTGTGTGAGGCGGTGAGGCGGATTTAAGGCAGGTCATATGGCATTCCTCTCCCCACCCCGTAATGCGTCCCGTAAGCCAATTAATGCACGGGTTGTGTTGACGAAGCCAGGGGTGCCCGAGAACGAGCGGCGTCCGAGTGGCCTTAAACACAAAAAAAACATATTTCCTCAGTATGGTTGCCAGACAGAGTAAGAATAACGGGCTCAGTGACGTGAGTAATGTCAGGTAGGCGCTGGCCGGACAAAGCAGTGACATGCAAAGTGTGGGGGAAGAGGTTCCTGCCCTAGCTGAAGGCGGTCTGCTAACTCAGAGTCAATAAAATTCTGTTCCGCCCCTGAATCTATCAAAACGGAGAGAACATGACCTTTGGTGTTGACCGTGAGCTGGGCAGACAGCATTAACCGTGGAGGAGATTTGTCTTGGCTGAGACCGCCCACCAGCACTCCTACCGTCACTGGTGGGCGCGACCTTTTGCTCGAGATGGGCAAGAGGCGACCACATGTCCCTTGTGGCCGCAATAGAGGCACTCACCGGCAGAGATACGGCGCTGGCGTTCCGCGGCGGAGAGATGCGAGCCTCCAATCTGCATGGGTTGCTCTCCTCCGTCTGCGCTCTCTGCCTGCCGGGAAGAGCTGGGCTCCGAGGTGGAGCCAGCCCTCCACTGCCCCGTGGCTTCCTGGGAATTGTAGTGCCGCGGCAGACGACGAGCTCGCAGCCGGTCATCCACCTTAATACATAAAGCCATTAACTCGGTAAGAGAGTGGGGGAGATCTCGCATAATGAGTTCATCTTTCACCTCTTCACGAACATTATTGAGCAGTGCACTCCGTAAGGCCTCCGGGCCCCAGCCTGTCTCTTCAGCCAAAATCCAAAAATCAATAGAATAGTCAGACATGCTCCGCTTCCCTTGTTTGTAGTTCAGCAGACGAAGCGCGGCGACTTCAGCGCCTGAGCCTTTATTGAACACAGTCTGGAATTTAGACAGGAAATCAGCATAGGCAATCCCGGGATCCGAGCTAAGCACGACCTGAGCCCACTTTAAAGCCCGGTCCCGCAGCAACTGGACAAAAAAGGTTATTTTGGCACTGTCGTTGTTATGGAAGCGCCGCTGCTCACGGAACACAAGAGTACATTGAGCCAGAAAACCAGCACACTTGTCCGACTCACCCGTAAAAGGTTCCGGCGTGGGCAGGGGTCCGTCCGAGGGTGGCAGAGGTGCCGGAGGTGCGCTCGCAGCGGCAGGCGCAGGCTCCTGGGGGGCGGGAGCCGCCGGCCGGGGATCACTCTCCAGAGGTGTTAAGCGAGCGACCGCCTGCGTAAGCGCCGCCATTTCGTGGTGGAGCCGCTCGAGCATTTGCTCATGTCGAGCCAGAGCAGCTCCCTGAGCGATGAGTGCCTGAGCGACAGGGTCCTGAGCGGCTGGGTCCCGACCTGCTGAGTCCATGATGGCTGGATCGTTCTGTCAGGTTTCAGTTAACGGACTCAAGCGCAGACCGGGACTCCTTACAGGATTTACAGATTTTATTTACACAACGACACCAGGTGATGCTATTTACAAAGTGCTGGAGGGAGGGGAGGGGGGTCCAGGGTTCCGGGGTATGTGAGGGAAAAGACGGGAATCTGACGTCCTCCAAAGGCTCTCTCTCTTCACTCCCCACACTGGGGAAACACCATCCACTCACTCGTCCACGGGATGACAGGCAGGCAGGGAAAGGTCCGGGATAGATCTGTACACAGAGATTATAGTTAGAGGCGAACAGACGGAACGAACTCACAGATCCTTATTTACAATCTACTGACGCTGATAACTCAACGATCCAGCGACGAGTGACACAGTGCTGCTGTCTTAAATTGGCCTTGTGATTATCCCGATCGGCAGCAGGTGCGTGGGCCAGGTGCGGGAGCCCATAATGAGCATCGCCCCGGCAGGAGAGAGAGAGAGAGAGAAAACATGTTGCCTAATACAGAATCAGCGGTGAGGCACAGGGACCATGACACTGTCTCCCTGATGAGCCCAATTCAAATCCTTGTGTGGCTGAACAAGAGGGAATAAAAATGGAAAGATGTATGAAAATAAAGCAACACATAAGCAGACATATGTTTTTCCTTAATATCGGAGAAATCATTTCTCAGAATATGGAGCCTGTAATCAGGGCTGCTTTTCACTCTCTTTTGAGTTTGTTTACACTGTGAACATTTGTAGAAGAACATATTGTAAGTATAAATTTCTTTGCTTAAGAGCATGAAATTGTTTGCTGTGCACCGCACCTAGATGGATTTTAATTAGATATAAATTAGACAGAGACCCAGATACAGATAAGTTTGAATCTGTTTTTTTTTTTTTTTTTTTTATCTAACTGAAGCTTTTATATCAGGCGCTGCCAATTCAAAGTGACTTTGCCTGACATAGACTGACACGTGATATGGACTTTTATGCAGCTTCCCTAAATTTTGTTGTGATTTGCTTGCATTTGATCCGAAATGACATGACTTTGAGACTGTATTTTCTTTCAGACGGTATCTGAAAAATGACAGAGAAAGAAATCCACACTTAAACGGATTTGATTAAAGAGGTCAACAACCAGATGAACAAAGATGACTACAAAGATTCCTTCATTTCCTGCTGTTTGTGGAAGAGATGTGCTCTCCTTTCATCTCTTGTCCCTGCACGTTGCTAATCAAATTACTATATGCTTGTAGCGCTGGCCTTATAGGGTTTCGCTTTTTTTTTTTTTTTTTTTTATAATTTAACTGATCAATGAATAGCACATGTGTAAGAGACTAATTGAATATGGACAGGCAAAATCTTGCTGTTTTCTGTCACAGGAGGTCATTTCTTCTAAAGATCTGTGTGGCTCTTTCTTGAATCTGTTCATGGTATATAAAGTATAAAGCTAAAGAAAATATAAATTGGATGTTAATACTTCTGTTTTCCATATTATTGAAGATAAATTCATCCCCAGCATTGCAGCTTTAATGCAAGTAAAGTAGTTTGCGTATTTGCCTAACAAGCGAAAAATCGCTAGAACGATCTCAGGAGGAGACACAAATACCCCGGAGGTGTGTTTTGTCAGGAAGGACAGCCAGTGTAGAAAATCTCCCATATCAAACATGCGGAGCTACCCGCTGTGGCAACCCCTCATGAATAAGAGCCAGCTGAAAGTAGCTTTAGTGTATTGTTTCAGTTTTACACAGTGCCTGTAGTGTTTTCTATCGCCCATTTGCTGGGAGTAAGGGCGCCCTTCGTTTGCAGGTGCGCCTGCTGCTTGCGGCGCAGAGAGGAGAGGGCGGGGCGGCGGGGGATTTTCTGACCGGCCAGAGCAACGTTTGATAACCATCATAACTGTCACAACGGGACTGAACGGACTCACGCGCAGGCTCTAGGTCTTGAAAGCACAAGAGTCTTTATTATGATGCACCAGGTGATTATTTACAAAAGTGAGGGGAAAGCCGGGCTCCGGGGGTCCACACACGAACGGGAAAGACACGCACACTCTCCGTCCACTCCTCCTCACACTCCACTCACTCGGGTAACACAGGGGTAGGTCCAGGGAATCTGTACACAGAGACACGAATGGGTAGTTAGGTAAATCGCTATGAAACACTTCTGAAGTCATTGAGCTGGGATTACACTGACGAGGGTCGGCAACGGTCCAGCGACGAGAAACACAGGGCTGCCGTCTTATAAAGGAGCTGGATCACTCGTGATGAGCCACAGGTGCGTGGGCCAAGGGCAGGAGCCCGCAGGTAAGCTCCGCCCAGGCAGAGGGAGGAGGGAAAGAGGGGAAAGGAGAGAGCAGGAAAAAAATAAAAAAAGGAATACAAAACATATGTAGCCGTACTGAGCCGACCGGGTAGGCACAGGGACCCTGACAATAACCATCAAAGTAAAACAAAATAAAAACAAACCAACAAACACGAAAACACCAGACATTATGATACAGACTTATAATTTGCACCGATGTTTTTTCGAAATTCTATACACGAAGCCCTCGGTGCGCCCGCTTGCTGCCGAAGTCAAAGTAAACTTTGTTGTCATCTCCGCTTAGGGTTGCCAACTCCCTGAAAAATAAATAAGGGACACCTCGTGGCCAGGGCCGGGCGACCCAGTTGTCTTCACCCTTCCCAGTGTGGTGAATTTTCTAGCTCTTTTTTTGTGTGTGAAATTATTTTTTTAACCATTTGACTTGAAGTTGATTTAAGTAGATGCATATTCTATTCTTTGTGATATGAACACATGTGAAACAAATGATCATTTAGCCATTTATTTTTAGCTCAAAATGACAACATTAACACAGTAAAACAGGTCTCTTTCTTAAACAGAAGCCTGTCATGCTTAACTTTTGAGAATATAAGTAAATCTTTCTTTAAAAGCACTCTGTCCTGCTTAACTTAAAATAATAGAAAACAATAGAAAGAAAAATATTCTTGTAACAGTGCACATTTAGTGCATTTAGTACAATTGGCTTCAGCTGAGGTATTATTTCAGCTTTTCTAATGCTAATCAGCTGCTCCTGTTTGTAAACCCGCTTGTTCCCATGATTACGCATCATAACTCATCATCATTATTCATCTATGTATTACTTTTATGTATTAGTCATCAATTTGTTGTAATCATCTATCCTTGCAGTTGTTTATTACACAAAATAAATTATATTATCACACTTCTGGCCACATAGCGCTGATATTCACTGCACATGCCCATATTAACGTTTTCCAGCCAGGTGTTTTCCTTTTCCCATTCTTCCCTTTCTCTGAGGGGAACAAACATTGCTGCTCTAATGCTGGGCTCACACTGTGCGATTTTTGGCCCATTTTGAGCCGATTTTTGAGTGATCGGACCGATTTTGGCCTTCATCGTGCGTCGTGTAGTATACGTGGGGTAACGAGAAGTGATTAACACCTCACGACCAGCTCCCGATCATCAATCGCTCGTGAGGGTGTCACCACAGGCGCTCACACTGCTCACGCGCAAACGTAAACGTTGGTGAAAAAGACGGCGCAGCACGGCTGTGCAGCGTGTGATCTGGACACAAGCGATGGAGGCACAACTTGTAGAACTTTGGAAAGCTCATCCGAGCCTTTTCGATGTGGCATCACAAAATTATCACAACCACAACAACCGTGAAAATAGTTGGATTTACACTGCTGCTCAATCACAGCTGCCTGATCAATGTTTTTCATTAGCAATTTAGCAAAGTTGATGGTAGTGGTGTGTCTGTGTGAGTGAAAGACAGAGAGAGCGAGCGACAGATGTTCTGTTATAACCTTCATGTTATGTTGGCACAGTGTGAGCACTCAGGTCGCATCAGAGCATCGGGCCGTATAGTGTGAGACCTGCATCGTGACCTGCAAACTTCTAATCCCTGCGAGTCAATCGTGCAGTTTGAGCAGGAGCTGAATAACGTGACTGAAAAAAATCGCACAGTGTCTGCCCAGCTTTAGGTGTACTGTCATCCGAGACTTGCACCGCAGAGTCGGCGTTTGTTCCCCTGTTGACCATGCTTCTTGTTGTGGTCATCTGTTGTCTTCCGGTATTTTCTCCGCAAGCGACCTTTCCTCGACCAATGAGATGAGCGGTAATCTGAATTGTCATACTCGAATTGTCATAAGTGTGCTGTCAGCTCATTGGTCACAAAGCAGGAGAGGGGCTGGGAATTATGTTTTCAAACAAAGTGTTAATTCCATAAACATTTATAGACTACTTTTGATTCTCACTGTATTACGGGACAAAGTGCGTCCCTTATTAGCTCAATACGGGACGTGTACTTTTGTTTCGAAATACGGGACGATTCCGTATTTTAAGGGACGGTTGGCAACCCTATCTCCGCTACATACAGTCCAGTATATATAGAGACGAGACGACAAAGCTCCAGTTATAGCAGTGCAAGTAAACAAACAATATATATAAGAAGAGTAAGAAAATAAATATACACTTTAGGACTCGGGGTAAAGGGATCAATAACAATTTAAAATTTACAGTTTGATGATTTAAAGTCTCATACACGAGCCGTCGAGGGGGGGGGCTGCTCCTTCCAAATAGAGCACATTTCATTTATAATGTTTTAAATCCAAGTCCATTATGTATTCATGATTTGAATCGGGTTGTGTGAAGAGGGAGTGTTCGCCCAGGGCGCCAAACAGGCTAGGAGCTTGAAGGAGAATTTACCTATCATGATTTTGACAGTGAGAGCAACCAGAGTTCCTACAGGAATCTCCTGTTGGCACGTGGAGAACATGCAGACTCCGCAGAGAAAGGCCTCTCTCTGGTTTGAATGTCTAACTTTTTGCAGTGATGCAATGGTCGTCAGTGATGCAGGCATTAGAAAGAAAAGCAGCGTACAGACAACTTTCCCTCAGCAGAAAAGCTATGAATGCTCCAACAGTAGCTCACACTGCATGTTAACATACAATAGAACAAAGGGCAAGGAGGAGAATATTAGTTTATATTTGAACAGCGTGTTTCACTGCAAAAAGATCAAACACTAATTCAGTCAAACCAAACGCGTGTGTTGACGTCAGTATTACTCTATTCTAGATCCTCTGATTTATTCACAGCATTGTAGCAACTTTTCATATTCAAAGCACTGATCAGATATGCACAAGAAGATAATTTAAGTTGACTGTATCTTCTCTTTGATGTTGTGTGTAGTTCAGTTACAGTCTAGACCTTTTATCCTCCTTATATAATCCACCCCAGGTCTGCACCATCACAGCACATTTACAGGCCTGAGGCAAAAGTAAATATATGAGCCCTCTTTATACACATATCTTACCGCAGTCATAATTGAAGCTACAGGGTACTGAATGGATTGAGGAGCAAACTGAAGAGCCAGAAAGCTGCAGTCTGATCTGCATGGGTATGCATTGAGATTTTGATTGGAAGTTTCCAGCTGTTAAGGAGGGGAAAACTTTTTTCTTTTTCATTATTTATGGTATGTTTACTTGTGTGAGCTAATGGAAAAGTGTACTAAGAGGAATTTCTGTTTCTTATTCATTCTAAAGTGAATCCAAGCCTAGTGAAGACTTTGCTCATCTCCTGTAGGGTCATTCTGATGCAAAATTACAAGCTTCTGTAACATCTTCATGTCAGAGCGGAAAAAAGCATATGCATATTAAGTAAATTCAGCGGTTTGCTACATTTTGCTTGTCATGTGTTATCACTAACACCAGCACCTGTGCTTTTCCTGCTATGACAACTGAAAATGTCTGCTGTGAAAAAGGCCAGTGTGCCATCCCTCTGAAGTTGCCCTATGCTATCTGGCAACAAGATGTTAGCAACAGATCATTTAAGTCCTTCAAGTTGTGAGACGGAGGTTCCTCTGAACATATTTTTTATCTAGCAGATCCACCAACACCTTGTTGTTGGTCAGCAGTCACTGTTGCTGACCAGAAAACCCCTGCAAACCTCTGTGATTTGGAAATGATCCAAGCCAGTCATCAAAACCTTCATCATGTGGTCTTTCCAAAAGTTGGTCCACGTAAATCCCAAATCTTAGCATCATCCCTTTTATCCGTGAGTGGATATAATGTCTTGGCCCATTGGTGTATATTATGAAACATGTAGGGGTATAAATCTGATACATACTGTCACTAAAAGATAGTAGATTGTACCTGACGTCCACCCTGGTCTCTGTCTGTGAGGTAATTTTCCGCTCTATTGTTTTTAGTTGTGCAGTGTTGCATTTTCTTGTCAGCCTTTTTCCAGGAGCTCTTCTTGGAGTGAATCAGTTCTCTGCGGCAATACCATCTAACCTATAATTCTTATCCTCGCTAGAAACAAAATGTTGGAACGGCAGCACATGAAATGAGGGAAGGCAAAGCTACAGCGGGAGTTTTTTTGCGTATTTGTCAGTCACCGTGTTGTCGAATAAATCACAATCCATTTGGGAAATGACTTTTAAAGTTTAAAAAAAGTGTACATTAAAGCTTCATTTGCATTTGAAAGCCTCTCACCTTGAATCATTAAAGGAGTAAGACAACCTTTGGCAAATGTGTGCTTTGCATTCCCTGATTCAAACTGTTACTTTTGGGAGTGCTGTCTAATTTGTTTTTGTTTGTTTTCTTTCCTTCTGGAAAAATATATTTTGTGACAAAAAATGCATTTCTTCCACTTCAGAGATATTATTTTTTTCTCTACCAACCTTCCAAATCTTTTCATTTTCTAGGTTATAATTTCCCTGCACAATACTAAAAGCTATTTCAGAAGCAACAGCTGCCTCCCAGATACACAGAATATACTGTGACTATGCACTAATGTGGCATGAAAAGAAGAGAGAATGAATTTTATTACTTTGACATGTGACACCACTGATTTCAGCTGTGCATGAAGAAAACAAAAAAGGCAATGTTTGAACCCACAGTACTGTGCAAATATCTTGAACCACCCCACATTTCTTTATATTTTACTTTCAAAGGTACTTTCTTTTAATTTTTTAGTTTCTTACAGGACAGCTCTTTAGACTTTTTTTTTCTCATTTGGACCGCTTTTCACTGATTTTCAGTCCAGTCCTTGAACCTGACCTGTAGGAGTCATTTTTTGTGTTGTTACCTCATGTGTGCCACCAGGGGTCACCTTTTGTAGAAACATGTAATTAGCGCCAGGTGTTGTTGGTCGAAAGAAGCAAACAGTTTGTGACCGCTGCGTTGTTGTGATAAATGACGTTGGATAAAGAGAACTGTTCAACAACTACTGATGGAAGTGCATTAAAGATGGGACAAGACAAAATAAGTATACGGCTGGAGTTACTGGACTGAAGTTTCATGCATAACATTGGCATCGCGTCACCAACGAACACCTCAGTGGCTTCAAATGTAGGTTTAGCCTCTACATGGCCGTTATTAGAGGAATTTTTTTTTTTTTTTGGTTGTTAAGCCAAAAAAACCAAACAATTGAGTCATTCAAGCATGAAAAAACGTGCCTACTGCAACTCTATTAAGTGGGGTCTATGAAAAATCCCAGAGATAAGAGAGAATAGCGTTTTTGCACCAACATGGTGATTCCCAAATAGAACAAAAGAAGAAATAGCAAACCTAAAATAATATCTACAGCAGATGAGCAGTATCTGAAAGTCGTGTCCTTAATAAATATGAAGAAATCCAGTAAAGACATGAAACAGGACCCAATGGATACATCTGGCCCTTCTACTGTTTACTGAAGTCTAATTTGGCTACGTTTTTGGTTTTGGTTATTCACTCCACTTGGGCACATTCTACGTGTCACTTACTGTTTACTTTTTGTGCAATGGGTATGACAGAAAGAGGAGTGCTAACATGCTAAATAATGAACTTGAACTTTCAGAGTTCTTCAAACAAGAGCTTTCAAGAAGTGAAGTGTTTTCAGGGTAACAAGCAAGAAAAAGTGTTCTATAGTGTTTTAAATTGGTGCTTTGCATACGGAATAAACATGTGTAGTCAAAGACTGTAGACCTTCACTTTGTGACTCAGGGAGACAAGAAGCCATTTTTAAGATAAGATAAATGAGATAAAATACCCTTTATTAGTCCAACAGGTAGGAAAATTCACATTATTAAAAAAGCAAATTGGACGTGGCAGAAATAAATAGATGCAGCACAACTGATAATGCTATACGGAAGCAATAAAAGAAAATGTAAACAATATAAGGTGGAAGAAGATTAGATGCCTAGCAGCAAACCAGGATACTTCATAGTGGCATAGCAGGCATTGAGTGTTGAACTTTGAAATATGTACAGACCACAGAGTGTGCATGTGTGTGTTCATATGTGTACAATTACTGCTGTCATACATTTACTGCTGTTGACTCTGACAGCAGATGGAAGGAAAAACAGCTTGGCACGCCGTGGGTGCAGCAACCTGTCACTGAAGGAGATGCTCAGTGCTGTCAGAGCGACCTGCATGAGATTGGATGTGTTCTCTAGAAGGGATGACAGTTTAACCACCATACTTCCATCTGGTCAGGAGGGTGTCCCAAAACAGAGCTGGTCTTCTTGAACAGCCTGTTCAGTTTTTATTATCCCCAGAAGACATACTGCTGCCCCAGCAGACCATACACACACAAAAAAGATGTCAGATTCTACCACTGAGTCATAGGAGGAGTTCAGGAACTCTTCTTGCAATCCAAAAGACCTAAGTCTCTGTAGCAGATACTGCCTGCTCTGTCCTTTCCAAGATTGCATTTCTCTTGTTAGTCCGGTCCAATTTATTAGTCAGTTGAACACCCAGGTACGTATATGAGTCCATCATCTCAATCTCCACGGAGATTAAGAGGGAGAAACAGGGAGAAAAGGCTTTGCTATGCCATTTTACGTAAGAACTAAATTGAAAGTCAGTGGCAACAGGTCTTACGGAGTAATCCAAACCTGAATTTTTTTAACTGAAATTGTTGTCAACATGTACGGAGGAGGTCAGGAGAGAGGCACAACAATGAGTGTCTACATCCATGTAAAAGGATAAAGGTGACCAAATATTCACTTTAAAGCTTGTTAGAATTGTACAAACTGTGTTTTGCCTTGAATTCTGTAATTCCATGTATGTTTTGTACATGACTAAATAAATCACTGCAGCTGTTTTCCTGGCAAAATTTTAAGAAAGGCTCAAGTAAACAGGAGTCTCAAGATTTTTGCACAATACTGTACATGAGCTTTTTTTGTCTTTTAATGTCTGAAAGTTTTATAATTATTTCCTGATTTAGTCAAATGAAACAATGCTGCAGTTAAATTTTAGTTCAGACTCTGTGTATGATAGCATACACAAAGTATCAAGACACTGGTGGCTCAAATAGATTTCACATGCACTGATGTGATAAATGTTTGCCTTTCTTTGGACAACCCTTGATTGTGCATCACTTTCAGTTTGTTTTGCAGTATGGAAGAACCGTCACATGCGCACCGTGACAAACTATTTCATAGTGAATCTTTCCCTGGCTGATGTGCTGGTCACCATCATCTGCCTGCCTGCGAGTCTTGTGGTGGACATCACAGAGACGTGGTTCTTTGGAAACACTCTGTGCAAAATTGTCCCTTATCTGCAGGTAAGCCTTGAACCCTGACATCTGCTTTTCAAACAGGATATTGGAATCTTTGACCTTTTCAGAAACAATTCACAAGGTCTGTGGATGCAAGCCAAGACCCATATTTCTATTATTCTACCATTTTTCTTCATGGTATTCATGAGGGTAAAAAAAAAAAAAACTCTTTTTCATATCCCCCAGGATGTGCACTGAGTGAGACCTTTGATGTTACTCTAAAGTGATTTAATGCCTCAGGCAACACTGCTTTAGCACCACTCTGGCAATATGTATGCAAAAAAGACAATCTTATTTAATATTGTTGATCACAATGATATGTATCGAGAGCATGTACCAAAGTCCCAAACTACTCTGCACAGATTATATGTCTCATACTCTTAACAGACTGTGTTATATTATATTGTTTATGCACAGCAAAGTCAATTCTAGCCTTATGGTGGCACGGCTTTGACTATATGTTCTGCAGGGATGCAGCTGTAAAGCAAAGAAATTCTAACATAATGTGAATTCTTGTGTGTCAGGAGCTAGTTTAGCAAACATGCTGCACCTCATGGCTTTTAATTAGCAATCTCTTTGAAGGTTTTCATAGTGACATTCACCCCGTTTACTGTTGAGCTTTGTATCATAAACTGGCGCTGCAGTATTTGCTTGAGGGCCATCTCCCGCTGCTTTCTTTTTAAATCCAGGAGCATCAACTCTAATTCCCCTTTGGTGATTCATTTTATGTAACATTTTGGTATGATTCCTATTCTACTGTTCTACATTGTATGCTGGTGGTCTATAATACCTTGAATAGGTTCACAGCAGGGTGCAACAGAAGCCAAATGCAGTACATTGTATAATATTTTAAAAAGGGGGTCCATATTTCAGCTTGCAGCTGGTGTCCGGATTAAACCCATCCATGATTCCACAGTGTAATGTGCAAGCAAGTGAAAAATGATCATTGCAATTTACAATGAGCAGTGTGGTGGAAATGCTGTTTTGGCCTAAATGCAGCAGGTTGTTTTGTGTGTGTGGGAACGTCTTTTTAAAATATACATTTCAAAGCATTTAAATGTCACAGACGGTTCCTGTTGTCTTGCAAACAATGATTCACTTCCCTCAAGGTTTCTCTCACTGGTTTCAGTGTTTACATATGTTTCATATTCAGCATACTTAACCTGTAACCATCCAGGATGCATCCAAACTCAAAAACATCCAAACTCAATGAACAATTGACTTTCTGTCAGTTGAAGGGCAATGAGGATGTGCCCTGCTCTGCCTAAGGTGCAATCTTTCCTTTCTTTTTTTAAGATCGTTTAAATGAACATTTTAAATTAGGCAGCGAGATTTATTTTAATGTGCCTGGCATCATAAGCTAACCCTTTACAAAAACAAGGAATCTCCGCCTTTTATTTCCAAGAAAAATTGACCACCCACTGCTTTTAAACCTGCACGTGGAATTTGTGCCGCTGCTCTGAAGTGAACAGACTCATCTGCAACACAGAGATAAGAGCATCTCCAGCATAGGAGGTGTCCCATGCATCAGTGTTTGCCAATCTATGATTCAAGTCTACAAATGTATGTTCTGAAATTATTTTCCTCATGAGCATTTAGTATTTTCTGTAACAACTGCAAACTGTATCAATATTAAATGGTGAACATCTTTGTGTATCTAGTTAAAAGTTTTATTTCATTCTTCGCAGACCATCTCTGTTTCTGTATCAGTCCTAACGCTGAGCTGCATCGCCCAGGACCGTTGGTATGCGATCTGTCACCCACTGTTGTTCAAGAGCACAGCCAAGAGGGCGCGCAAGAGTATTGTTGTCATCTGGGTTGTGTCGTGTATCATCATGATCCCCCAGGCCATCGTGATGGAGTGTAGCAGCCTGCTGCCTGAACTCACAAATAAGACCAGTCTGTTCACGGTGTGTGATGAGCACTGGGGAGGTTAGTTTTCACAGTTCACAAACTAAATGAACGCATTATGAAAATATATGTCTCCCTCGCTGCTAGAAGCACAGTTTCAACTTTAACTGAATGACTCACTAAATTACTTAAACAACAACTGCAGTGACATTTATTGGGCTTTTCCACCCCCCGTATAGATGGGTTGATCACGTGTCATACCACTTTTTATCCATAAAGCGTGAGCACCTAAGCGGGATGGGTGGATTTTGCTTTGCTCAGATGAAGTCGCTCAGGGTGCCTCTGTGATTGAAGAAGTCAAAAGAGGAAAACCTTACAAAGAGAGGAAGCTTTCCATCTACTCACATTCATTATATTACAGTAATGATGGGTACCTTTAATGACTACCTTTGAAACGTAGATTGCTTTCTTTAATAAGCTTGCAGTCATCATTGAAAGTGTGCAGTGCAAGACTGACAGGCAGAGCAGTAATAAGAGGAAAATTGTGTTTTTTGTTACATAAAGTAAACAAAAATGTCAGAAGTTGATGAGAGGTAAATGAATCAGTAATGACTAGATATTTAAATGGCAGTCAGTCAGTATCTCATGAATGACTCTGATCGAAGAACTATACAAGGACGGAACACAAAGTTCAGAGACTCCGCCCATGAAAACAATCAACAGCCTTATCAAATTTGCATTTGGCCTAACTCACCTCTAATTTCGTCGCCTTCAGCAGCACTCCAACAACCTTTCACAGATGCTGTTTTTTCTTGAAACGTTTGTGCAAAACTTGATTTCCTGTAGCATGTCGACACGGCAACCCCTCAACTTCATTTTCATTCTAAAAAGTTATCAAAGTAGTTAAAAAACAAGATAAAATGATAAATATGACTGAGGAATTCTTCCGTGTGCTGATGCAAGATGGCAGGATGACACAGTGGTATGCACCACAGTTCAGGTTGTCTGATATTGTGGCATGAATTCACAGTGCTCTGTCAACAGAAGAATAATTATGAGCAAGAAGTTGAACCCCTTACTTATTGTGCCACCTTTGGGTTTGGACGCTGAAGATTCTTGTTTTGAAAGCAGCTATTTGGCTGACTAAGAGGCAGGTCTGCTTGGCAAAAAAGTGGATGTTTGCTGGATGTCTGCACTGGCAAATGGCCCCAAGGTGAAAGTTGTCAGGCTTTTCAGGAAACAAAAATACCAGCCACATGGTAAACTGGGGGAAACTTAAAGGGGAAACTGACTATATTTGTGGAATCTCCTGAATTTGGAATTTTATGAGTAGTGTTGCAGAACATGTAGTATATAAAAAAAGCATTAAACTTTACCCGCTCTCAATCATTAAGTCATTAGTTTGTGCCACTCAGCAGAAGGTTCAGTTAATAATAAGCCGCTTATGAAAAAGTGGTCAGTGGACGTGTTTGTTCTCTAGACGCTCATCATTATCTGCTTTTTAGTCTTTAACTACTAAGTAACTACTCATGTTTTCTCTACAATATTGTTAAGTGTTTCCTTTTAAATCCTTCAACAGCTGAGATCTACCCAAAGGTGTACCACACCTGTTTCTTCATTGTCACATACTTCGCACCACTGTGTCTCATGGTCTTGGCATACATTCAGATTTGTCACAAGCTGTGGTGTCAACAGGTGCGTATTCTGCCATTTGCTATAAATATAAATTTCCCAATGGGCTTCCAGGGTCTGATGTGCGCGTGTATCCACTTTAATGTATTCATTCAACAGATTCCTGGAAGCACATCAGTGCTGCAGAGGAAGTGGAAGTCTATCAAATGCTCAGCTCCAACTCCAGGACCGGGGGAGTCGGTGAGGGTTAGAACCAGCACGGTTTGTGCTGAGATCAAACAAGTCAGAGCCCGGAGGAAGACAGCTCGCATGCTGATGGTGGTGCTCTTTGTTTTCGCCCTGTGCTACCTGCCAATCAGTGTGCTCAATGTCATGAAAAGGTAATAATCTCTCAAGGAAGCTCTGCTGCATCCCGGATCTACAGTAGAGCTTACTATAAGCCATATTTTGTATAGTTTTTCCCCCTGACAGGTTTGTGATTAAAATGCATGCAAAAAGAAAAGAATGAATAAAATGATATCATTTTTTTACCTCCAGAGTCTTTGGGACATTTAAGAAGACAAACGACAGAGAGACAGTGTATGCGTGGTTTACTTTCTCACACTGGCTCATATATGCCAACAGTGCTGCAAATCCAATCATCTACAATTTCCTAAGTGGTAAGTTTTGAACTCTCCTCTAAGGATTCATTACTGCCCTCTAGTGAACAAACTGGCAACAACAACACAATTCACAGCTTTATCTGCTAATAACCTGAAAACAGAAGTTAATTCTGAGAAAGCAGCAAGTTTTTAATTCATGCATTTATGAAAAAAAAGCTCTTAGAATGATTTTACAAAAAAATTTAAGCTATTTTTAATGCAAGCTTGTAGATGGTTTTTAAAGAAGGTGGACTTTATAAAGATTTTGTTGTCGTTTTTTTCTTAAGGGAAGTTCCGCGAGGAGTTCAAATCAGCCTTTTCTTGTCATTGTTGTGGCCAGCATGAAAATGAAACAAGGAGGATAAGGACCAGAACGCGTACAGACAGTCGAAAATCCCTCTCCACTCAAGTTCACAATGTGGACAATGTGTCACGCATATCAGATCAGATAGTGTAGTCGTCTTATATTCCAGCTGGGGCACCTGAAGGACACGTTGATCTTTAAGTTAGACATGTGATAATGTGCAGATCTCATTATTTTTGGATGACATTTAAAGGGAAAAGAATTGTATTTAATGTTTTCTGTTTGGTTGATTTGAAAAGGACAGACTTTCTCTCTTCTGTTATGCAAGAAAATGTTGATTAATTATGAAAGACACGGTTTGTAATGTTCAGTGTTTTATATCTCTCTTTCATGTGTAGTTTCTGTAAATTTTGTATGTATTTTTGTTTTGGTTTGTCTAATTACGTCTAATTAAGTAGTAGCATCACCTTTAATATAACTGGTTTAAGGGATTTGAAGCTTTAAAGGTGCAGTCGGTCACATGTTCATCTCAAGTCCTCAGTGTAAATGCCCAGAAATGTATGTTCCTGTGCACTGAGTATGTTAATGAAGCCAGCTCAATTCATCAAAGTACAGAATATTCAATGTGACCCCTGCATGAACGGGACCGCAATGTGAAGCCTGTTTCTTTCATTTGAAACACTCCAGGTTTGTGTTTGGATAGCATCAGCAAAGCGGACATTTTCCAGCAAAATATACGTTACAAAATAATCATTGTGGTTGAATTTTTCGGCTGTGGGTAAGAGCTGCTCACAGTCACTTTTACAGGCGACTCTATGGTGGGTTGTTTTTTATACTGATGCTAAATGTAAAAACAAGAAACATGTCCTGGATGTGCTTTCCATTTTCTTTTGTGGCAGTAGTCTGCAAGCATGTATGAATAATAACTGTGTTGCCCACATATTTTGCTGATTATCTGTTATTACTTAATTATCTGCTGTTTTAAGTTATTACTGGGTCAGAAAAAAGTGAATTATGGCAAGACTTGAAACTGTTTGCACAGATGAAAAAACTATCACTGCGTCAGTGGGTCCTCAACTTCCTCACAGACAGACCCCAATCAGTGAGGGTGGGAAAACAAGTCTCCCCCTCCATCTCACTCAGCACTGGAGCATCTCAGGGCTGTGTTTTAAGCCCCCTGCTGTACTCACTGTACACTTATGACTGTGTAGCCACATCAGACACCACCAACATTGTCAAGTTTGCTGACGACACTGTTGTTGTGGGCCTGATCTCTGACAACATCGAGACGGCCTACCTGGAGGAGATTAGGAACCTGGAGACCTGGTGCCAGGAGAATAACCTCCTCCTAAACGTCAGCAAGACTAAGGAGCTGATCGTGGACTTCACTACAAAGCAGGCGAGGAATTACAAGCCCCTCATCATCAGTGGCACGCCAGTGGAGAGAGTGGACAGTTTCCGATACCTGGGTGTCCACATCACTCAGGACCTGTCATGGTCCTGTCACATCAACACCCTGGTTAAGAAAGCCCGTCAGCATCTCTTCTTCCTCAGAAGACTTAGAGACTTCCATCTGCCACTGAAGGTGCTCAAGAACTTTTACTCCTGCACCATCGAGAGCGTCCTGACGGGAAACATCTGCACCTGGTTTGGGAACAGCACCAAGCAGGACAGACGAGATCTGCAAAGAGTGGTGCGCTCGGCCGAACGCATCATTCAGTCAGAGCTCCCTGACCTGCTGTCCATCTACACCAAGCGGTGCAAGTCCAAAGCTAGGAAGATTATGATGGACCTCTCCCATCCCAACAATGGACTCTTCTCACTGTTGAGGTCTGGGAAGCGCTTCCGCTCCCTTAAGGCCAAAACAGAGAGAATGAGGAGGAGCTTCTTCCCCCAGGCTATTCGGGCCCTGAACCAGGTGTAGGACTGGACTCTCCCACACACATCACATCACCACACGCACTCTGGTTTTTCTTCATGCACACTTCCTATAATTTATAAACTCTTTCTGCTATTTGCACATTTTTACTGTAAATTTCTAAGTTAAATCTGTAAATTTTGTAATAACCTGTAAATACTGTAAAACCACTGTCATTTAATGGTCAGGCATTGCATTGCACAGCTTACAAACATTTCACCTCATGTCATACTGTGCATGGTTGTGTGTGTGACGAATAAAATTTGAATTTGATTTGAATTCGATTTTGAATTTGATACGCTGAAAAATGTATTTTGTAAAATAATTTTAAATTTTTTATTTAAAGTGTAAGTAAATATTTGTTGTAATAGATTTATGTATCAGTATCAGAAAACAATCCAAATCTTGATCTCTGATTCATCAGGATATTTTTCTACTCCAGAACTCTTGGTATCAATGTTTTGACCTTTTCTTGATAAGAAATGATTGTACTGACAGCTACAATGCGTAGTGTTTTTTGTCTTCTTCCGTATACTTCATTGTTTCTTTTGCAGGATTGGCCTACTCGTACTTGATGACACACTTAGAAGTTGCCTTTGAGCATCTCTGATAGAGCATCTGGGAGGTCAAAGGCTTTGATCAAGGGCATCTCAGTGGTGAAAATGAGGCAATTACAAACATGCTTTTTCATGTTCCCCACCAAAAATTACTTGCTGCTGCAGAGACCGCGTGTATGAAGTCTTCCTCCCATTTCTAACCACAACAGTGAATTTCCCATTTCAAACGTGCTTCATTCAGATGAGCAACTTGCAGCCTGACTCAGTAATTGCAGTCATTCGTAGCAGCTGATTTGGATTGTCAACACTTTGCTGTGGTGGTTCAACAGCATTGGTTTAGAACAGCAGTCAGTCGGGCATATAGTATTTGGTGATATCTTAAATGATTTTATATGCATGAGCTAGCATTTAAAGACAATTGCTGCAGCTTGCCCCGTGTGTCAGCCTGAGAAGCACAGTTAATGCCCACATCATTTTTAAAAAGGGTTCCCTAAACTGTGCACAACTGTTTGTATGTGTTCCAAAATGTTAACGCTAATGTGCAGGGCTATTTTTATTAGTTGCTTGCGAGTTTGATTTTATGTCAGTGAATGAAGTCTACACACACAAATACACATATGGTTAACCCTGTTCACAAGCAGCGCTGACTTTTTGTCAGACCTCTCATCCAAACAGCATCAGATATGACTTCCTTAAAACCGCAGCATTTGCCTAGGGTGAAGTGGATCAGAGTAATGGTTGTGCAGAACACAAAGACATACACACAACTCTTTATGCAGAGAGCACCCTGATTAAACCGATGTCCCTTCAAGAGTAGCTTCCATCTTTCTTGAGAACCCCTCACCCAGTGAACATGAGTAAGCGGCTGAAGCCATTCATTTTAGCTACTTGCACATTACTGGAAGAAGATAAAAGCAGAAAATTTCTTTAAAAAGTATTTGCAAAGATATTTACAACTGTACACTGCAGCACACTGGAAACTCAGAGAATCCACATCCTCAAACATACAGCACAACAACGTTTCCATTCAGAAACACAAAGCAAATATTAATCTTCAGTGTAATCAGCAGTAGAGAAAATCCTTGAGTCAAAGTGCTATAGTTTGGATGCAAAGGACAAAAATGAATAAACAAGGAGGATGTGGAAACTAAAAAGGCAATCTGGAAAAAGGCATAATATGAAAGAATGACAGAAATAAAACCAATAACAGGAAACAGAGAGGAAAACAATCCCTGCCAGGGCAGCATGATTGTAATTAATCTAGGTTTGATTGCTCAGTTCAGCTTGATGTGTTTAATGTGGGGAAATTGTTTGTGAGCATAGATTTGATTTACTAATTATGTTAAAATTTTATAGACTTTAAACCACGACTATGGCACAACAATGACACATGTGGGACGTTTTTCACAAGAATTTCTTCATTTTGAACTAAATGTGAAATGTTTGCATCCCCACATAAAGTATTTAGAAAACACTTCTCAGCCCAGGTCTTGAATGCTGTTAAGGGTAAAACAGTGCATACAATTGGCTTTAACAACTTCTGAATAGACATGAAGCTGTCGAATTAAAGTCTCGTCTTTTTGCATCACTTTTTAAAAAAAAAATATAATGTATGTTGTAACTTTTTCCAGTGCACTTTAAGCCTTTTTGCCTTCCAATGTTTCATACTTCATTGTGCAACCCTTTGATCAATATTTGTTGACTTTTTTTTTTTTTGCTTGACAAATAAATCATCTTGATTGGAGGCTTTACGAGAGTTAATCACTGTTGACTTCTAGCCACTAGGGAGCAGCAGAAATGAGCTAAAAAGAGAAGGTTGCTGACTTCGAATTGGGTGGAGTTGTTAGCAAAGCCATCCATCTTGTAAATGACTGTGCTGTAACATTATTTACAGCTGAGGGTGAATACTGTTTGTTTATCAGTAAACACATGTATACATATACATATGCTTTTTGGTACCTAAGGCAGTGTTGTGTTGATTCGTAACAGAACAACTTATTGAATAAACTCTTTTAAATATTTTACATTTTTCTTGTATTATTGTACTTTGTCACTGGTCTATTGAAAAACTATATAGTTTGTCCCATTGCCTTTAGTTGAATATATGAAAAATGGCAAAATGACACAGTTTGACAGCCATAAAATAGTTTTTTTTTTCTCCAACAAAGAAATGATCAAAATGCTATTAGCTTAAAATTTGGCATGGTGTGCAATTTGTCCTTAAAAAATTTGAGGATGAAGGCAGAACAAAAGCAGAGGATAAAAGAAGAAGTGGTAGCTCTAAGAAATTATGCCATATTCCTAAAAGTATTCACACTCCTTCCTTCACACACATGTGAACTTAAATGACAGCCCATTCTAAATCCATATAAAATATAATAAAATGTAATAAAACACCTTCAACTCTTCTGGGAAGGCTTTCCACAAGGTTCCACTGACTGTGGAATATTTAGCGAGGAAATTCCAGGGCTGCACTTGTTGCAGAGCGACCCATTCTTTCACAAATGTTTGGAGAAGGGACACAGATGTTTGAGTTTATACACCTGTCGTCATTAAAGTGATTGGAATACCTGAATTCAGCTATTTGGATGGGTAAGGGATTAATTTTGACAGTGTAGTGTATCTTTGTTTTGGTCTTTGGTTCAAATCATCTTCAGTATGTAAGGGCATGTCGACTGGCAACAGCAGTAAAATCATACCTGGCAGGAAAAGACACAATGCAACACTTCAGTCATGGATTGGTCTCCCAAGAACTTGAGCAACGTTGCAATGTTGAAGCCTCAAGCCATTAAAATATTAAATAATAAAAAAGTATTTGGTTTGCTTGTTTGTTTGTTTTTTGATTATTTAGAGCACATCCAAATGCATTTTGTCTGAAATGTGCTGCTTAAATATGTTTACTTTCCTCTTAGTTATTGTTGGAAAAAGAAATCAAGTGAAAACAATCTGACACAAATTTAAATCAGCAGATCAGACCAGGGATGAACTGTTTTTTATTTCCTATCTCTGAAGTAATATCGCACTACTCCTAAGAGATAATATTATTACTTAAGCCCACAAAATATAATAATGACAATATTAAAATACTATATGCACTAATTTTTTTCCCTTTTTTGTTGCAGCTCTGTTTCATTGCATTTGTCATTTTTATTCTGGTGCAGGGTACAGCCTCCAGTAAATGTGTTACATCCTCCTGACAGCGGGTGGTGTATCCCAGCTTAAATGCTGACACCAACAAGAGGGACACATCAGCTGCTGGTGAGAGCTTCATTTGTCTGCTCAAAGCTTTGCAACAGCTATCATGCAACTGAGACGACTGGAAGCTGCAGTCATATTTGGTGAGTTTAAGCCGAACCATTACCATAAAATTACAGATTTCTGATAGAAAAAACAAACAAGTTGATTAGTGTTATTGTATGTTTTTTGTGCTATAAAATTAGCATTACTAGAAGTGTTTCATGTCTTGTAGTTTGTACCACATGTATAGTCAAAGCGTAGCTACAGTTAGTCATGTGAGACATTAACATTTAATTTTTGAATGTCCCTTTTCATATAAAACCTCAAGACAAAAATGATCTCCGTGAAATAAATCCATATAAAAACCAATGATAAAGTAAATAAATTCTTAAAGTCTGCTTGTATTTCAGTGATTATTGCTCCTCAGATTTCATCGCTGGCTTCTGAGTGTTTGGCTGCTGTGAAAATCTGCATGTCAGATTTATGCAAGCGTGAACAGGCATTTTATGACGGCATCTGTGAAGGTAAAAAAAACAAACAAACACATTTCCATTATATTGTTAATATTACCAAGGGTTGAGACAAGTAAGTATTACGTAAAGCGATTGCATTTCCTCAGGAAGGTCAGCAAATGAGACCGTTCGACTGAATTGCTTCCATGGAAAATGGCTAAAATGTAATAAGTGAGAAAACAGCCCGAAGCAAAATGTACATAACAAAATTAAGTGACAATAAATCACTTTTCTGATGCCTTTAAACAGACAGACACAGTATGTCTGTTTTGACATCGAAATCCTCCATTATTACACTGAATTTGATATACCAGCCTATATCGGGATACATAACCAGACATCACAAGGAAAACTGTCAGAGCAGCAGGCACATAGAAAACACCTGTTGCTCAAACAAGACCTTGCTCGCTTATGGAAAATCCTGTTTTTCCACCTTCCTCTTATGTTTCTGTCATTCAAGATGGAGGGTGCCAAATAAAAGGCTCAGAGGTCTGTAACATGACCATCCAGACAATACTGCACCAATTTCCCTCTCTGCCAGGGTGCGTGTGTGCCTGGGAGGAGGAGCTTTGTGATTCTATACAAGTGCTGGCCACACAATGCCACCAAAAGCCAGGTGCGGTATTCTCAGAAGTCTCTACGATAAGCATTTATATGTGAAATTACGTTTTTGTTTGCCAAAGGTGGACAGTTATTGCACTACAAAATGACTGTTAAGAGGATCTTTAATGTGCCTTTGTTGGTGGGAGAGATAATCATGTTGATTATTTGAACAGCAGTTCAGCTCACGAGGAGTGCAGTAATGGATTGGCAGTCAAGCACTTTATTAAACTACGGTAATTATATTTTATTACGCTAATCTCAGATGAAATCTAGTGAAGATGAGTCAAAATTGGTGAAACCCATTCACTACCTTTCTCTCTCTTTGTTTTTTAGTATATGATGGTGCTGGATCATGTTTGGATCAATTTAGGGCTTGTCTCAGCGATTCAGTTTGCAACAGGTACCTGGCACCTATTCTCCAAGCCTGTAAGTCAGGCCAGTGCAATGATGAAGGGTGTCAGCAGGAAACTCTGCGGTTCTACAGGAACGTACCCCAAAATGTTGCAGAGATGCTGGTCATGTGCGAGTGTGAAGCTTCAGATCAGAGCTGTCTGAGCATGAAAACCGAATTGCACAGTGGCACCTGTGGAGATGAGATCCGGGTCTGTCAGCGTGTACTTAACCAGTGCACTGAGGACAGTAACTGCAGGTATGCTGTTCTGTCCTCAGATGTTTTTGTTTTTTTTGTTGTTGTTGTTTTCAGGATTATTGTACAAATACTATTATTATTAAATGCACACCAAATCAGATGCAAATTCATTGTTTGCACAATGATGAAATGTATGAGCAGCATCTGGCGGATGAGATTGCTGGAGGGAACAACAAAGGCTGGCAGGAACATTGGTTGTGCGAGGCATGCGGGGAGGAGAAAAAAGGTGTCTTGTGTATAGGCTGTGCAGCAGGAAGGCAAACACTTTAAAATGCAAGGAAGGGATTCAGTCAACAAACTAACAATCACTAAATTGGAGCAGGAAAAAGAGCGTTCATCATTCGAGAGTCCTTTCCAGCCTTAAAAAGTGAACGAGTGAGTGATACTGGAAATGAGTGTATAAAATAACATTTTTTAAAATAATGCCAGCTCACTGCTAGTAACAGAAAAGAAGAAGTCTGCAGATAGTTGAATACGTAACTACCAACACTGAGCCAGACACAGAAATAACAAAATGTGAATTCTCAACCTTTAAGTGAACAATGAAGAAGAACTCAAGCTGAGGTAGTCCAGTATAGGGCCGCATTAGTGCACAGTAGCACTCCTAACCAAAATCCTTTTTACATTGTCCTGTTTGTCCTTTTAACACATACATGGCAGCGAGCTTTCATAGAGAGTGCCAAGTGCTGGTCCAGCCATTAGGAGCAATTTGTGGTTCAGTGTCTTCTTCAAGTGGATGCCCTCCTCACTTGTCCATTCTCAAGCTGATTTCATTATGGAAACCTAGATTTTCAGGTTATAGTTCCATCAAATCCAATGCTGTTTCTTTTTTTTTTAAATGGCCATTTTTTAAGATCACATCTCCAATTACTATCTAATAAAATTTTTCAGAAACCACTTTACACGTAGACTGCAGCCTTTTATAATCCAAATTCCGCCTGTGTGATTGGTGCACTTTTCCCGCTGCCATTTTTGATGTAATTCCATAAATATATGTGAAATGATCTTGAAGTAATATGTACAAGCTACCATAACACATAAACATCTATAAATCGCAGCACCCACTCATTCCACATAACACACATTTTCTCTGTATTAACAGGGGCTTATTAGAAAATTTTCAAGCCAATTGTTGGAGTCCTGAAGAAGCCCAGTGCATTGACAGTGACCTCCCAAGAGATGAATGCTTCACCCAGATGGATCCAGAGCTCATCCTTGGTGCAGACGCTGAATGCAAAAGGGCCTTCGTGGCTACTTTAGGCACAGTGCTTCACCATCCTTGTACATGTAAAAGACTCTACAATGACGATCTTCTTACATGCAGCATGATTCACGACGTGCTTCACAATAGATCACGCTTCAGTGAGTATCTTTTTTTTTTCTAACCAGGCATTTTTAAATGTAACAATCATTTTTCCTGGAAAGATTGTAAATTATTTTTATTTGTATTTCAGTGGCATCTTCAGAAACAATCATTCGCCCCTCTAAACCTCCTCCATCAGATCATGCTTATGCTTGGTTGCAAGGTAAATTGAAATTTGTAAACTCTTTATGCTAATCGTAGTATGATTCACATGAATTTAAATTATCAAAACAATTTTTGAGTGGGTTTTCAAGATGGAATATTTTGTCTTTCCAGATTATCTTCTGTACGTTGTTGCAGCCATCCTGCTTGCTGGTGTCATATTAATGCCTCTGGTTATTGTCAGTAAAAAATGGTAAGCATCGATGTTGAATCAATGTTAAGTCGCTTTTATCAAAATATTATGTATAATTTACTTTTATTTCTGTTTCCTTGTAGGATCTCGAGAAAGAGAGATAAAACAAAATTTCACCATCCACAGAAAAGCAACTGTGTCGTTATTCTCTGATGTTTATTCCTCTTCCCACTGAATAAAATAATCATCATTTTTTCTCTTTTAACTCAAGATCACAGCTGAATAGATTCGTGAGGTTCCTTTGAGTTTGCTGCACATGCAGTCATCTCATATTTCTTTGCTGTAATAGGTAATAGAGTTTATTAAGAAAATAACTAAATTGAGAATGCTTTAAAACACTGTCATCAATAGCCAAATGAATATTGTTGTAATCATCCTTTGCAAAGGTCTCCAAAGCACACTTTGTTTTTCAAAGTACTTGGTAGGTGATTGATGAGTTTGACATGAGGGCTCTGTGGGAGTCATACAATCTGTACAAGGACTGATTGTTCTTCTTGCTGTAGTTCAGTAGCTCTAGGTCTAGAGTTGCTGTATGTTTGAAGCACTTGTCACACAGTGGTGTAACTTGATTGATAAGACTATAAGAAGTTTTTGCACAATCTTGTGAAGTAGCATTGTTTAGTTCTTCTGTAGTGCACCCTTAATCTTTGTGTTGTTGTAAACAGTGATCTTGTGCTGCTTTATTAAAGAACATATTGTATATTTGTAGATACAACCTTTATGTTTAAAGTTAATTGAAAAGATTTTGTTGTTAATCTTTCACACCGACAGTTATTATAGAAAAAAACAACAGATCTGACAAGTTTAAGATTGCTTTAAGTTATAACTTCAAGTGTGATGATTTATTTGTGCTCTGCTCACTCTTGTGCTGTGTTCCTCTGTATCTGATAATAAACTTCCCACTGAAAGCCTTAAAGCCCCACAGTTTGTTCAAAATGCTACATTTTATGTGACGATTCCTTTAAAAGGAGCTTTTAAAGAAAAACTAAAAAATCAGAATTTAAATAATTTGTCTTTTTTTTAATAGTTCCAGTCAGTGTGCGTGAAAGCCCCCCAAGAAAGGTCTTCAACCTGAAGCAGTGATTTGTTTTTCTTTTATTAGTTCATAGACAGCTATCGAGAAAGCCCTGTCAGCATAGTCCACTTAGTCCTGGAATCAGGGACAGAGTGGAGCCTTTGGTCAGGTGATGTCTGATATAAAAACAGGAGAAGTAGAAAGGGAGGACAACCCTATTCACCCCTGCACAAACAGCAGGGGAGAGGCACTGATGGGAGTTATCTGTATTGACCTGTAAACACACTTACTTTAGCATTTTGAGCTATTTGGAGACAGGGTAACGAGGTCTGAGTGGTGGAAAAAGAGAAGCAATTGCAGCAATCAAGATGAGTGGATTTGCTTCACTTTAATTGGGCCAAAGACACCAAATTGTTTTTGTCACTGGAGCTGATCTAACCCTGATTCACTGATCTGCTCTGTTTTATACGATTGAGCTATAGGTGAGTATTTCTGGACTCATTCTGCCCGGGAAAGAATTGAAGTTCTGTCCAATAGTCTATTTAAAGTCAAATTAAAGGTCAGTGTGGATAAATATGATTGATGTTTTAACCCATGATTTAATTCTTTTTTCTATCATGTTAAGCACACACAACATACAGTCTGATCTTCTGTGTGGAGGGCTCTGTGTCTGTGAGGAAAATGAACAGCCATGTCTGGAAATCTATATATTTGAAAGGATGCAACAGTAAGTAGATACAGAGATAAATCCAAATACATGCTAAAAAGTTCCCAGCTGGTTTGAAGGCAGGGATTTTTGTTGGACAGGAAGAGTTGATTGGGAGGTAAAGAAGGCTTTTTTCAGGAAAATAGGACAAAAGGGAACTAAACACTAAACAGTGAGCTAAACATGTTCATTGACAGGCAAACACTGGATTGGTGGGACTATTTGGGCCTAATTTCAGATGTAGGA
Source organism: Rhamphochromis sp. 'chilingali' (assembly GCF_963969265.1). NCBI lineage: Eukaryota > Metazoa > Chordata > Actinopteri > Cichliformes > Cichlidae > Rhamphochromis > Rhamphochromis sp. 'chilingali'. Next base: position 14,365,383 of record NC_137947.1, on the reverse strand, counting down.
GATAATAAAGTACAAAACCTTCACTAACGTACTTACGTAGAACTTTCAGGCGTCTGTATTTTACTTTAAATTTTGATGTTTTTGTACAAATCTTTACTTTTTAATTCTTACATTTTCAAAATGGGGGCGGGGATTATTTCTATCACTGCTTGCCTTCAAACATCAAAACAATTTGAACCTAAATCGAGGGGAAAATAACATAAAAGACAATTCTGTTGGTGTGTGTCTATCGCATGTGCTTATCTGTATCTTATCTGGGATGGAAGACAGAAAAACACATCATCTAGCCATCATTTCTAGGACTATGGTCAGGTTTTAGATTAATTTTTAAATGTGGCAGGTGATTTTAAATGCAAACACCAAAAATGCAAACACAAATCCAACACCTCAACAAATATTAGCAAACAGACAAACTGTTTCTGCACAGTTTGTCACACAGTGTGTTGCTAGCTAAAGGCACAGCTGCTCTATTTCCCAGGGAGAGAAAACGTGGGAGATAACTTCACTCAGAGATGGAGAAAAGATAAGGAAGGATAGGAAGAAAAAGAGGTTATTTTTAAAGCTGAGGACTTCTCGGTGACATTTGATATACTGGAAATGTAAAGCTTACATTTTAAAGGTTTGGTTCATTTTATAGTTTATCAAACAGATATTGATCATATGAAAATATCTGGCAGTTTAATGCAGGGTTAGTTCACCAGAGTATGCTGTACTCTGGTGAAGTTTAGTGATGGAGCAGAGTGACTGTGGTGATCACAATCACAGGCAGTAGACATGAAAATAAATTTAAGCTGGTGGTGCTGCTTGGATTCATTCACTGACTTCCACATTTAAATTAGCTTCATACAGACTAGTGGTGGGCATTAGCTGTGATAGTTCATGTAACATCTGCTTACATCTTCTTGAATTAGGCTGTGTAAATCCACAAAGAGAGGAAGCAGCACATACCATGTGATTAAAATCCATTTGTGCTGATAGCAGAAACTACTGGGACTTATTTCTATTCACTTCAGCTGGTCTTATACCCCCCCCCCCCCCGGATTGTACCCATTTTTTCTGTTTAGGTGTGGAGCCAAAGTCACCCGTCAGTGTAGGCAACAACAAACAGAGCAAATTTTTTTGCTTTGTTTTCTTCATGTTTGTGCTACATAACAGCAGATAGAAATTTGATTAAAATTAGAATTGGAATTTAATATAAAGGTTGTATTCCTTTGTATTGGTGTTGTTTTATTATGATATCAATAATGACATGAGGTTCAAAGCATAAGGGAGCTAAAAGCAATTGATAAACTCAAACAATGAGTGGAAAATAAATAGCAAGAATCAGAGCCTCGTCTAAACAGGCGTCAATGAAAACTAGAAAAGAACCCCATCATAGTAAAACTAAAGCTCAGCCAACTAGAATAATGGAAACATGAACCAAAACACAGGCTTGCAAGACTAGAAAAAACATGAAGTAATCGTAGAAATCAAAGACTCAACAATATCACAAAACATCAAAGCCACTATTAGAAAAGAGATCAAATCAGGAATCCAAAACATCAAACACTACAACAATCAAATCTAAGAATCCAAAATTTATATCCACAAAAACTCTGGGACCATGACAGTAATTTATTTTTTATTTCTCATCTTCCACTTTTTGCTTTGCATGACAAAAACTGACCCAAATTATTGGCTGTTTAAGCCTTTCATCTTTCAAAAGATTTTATATGATCTTAATATTACAAAATTTCACTTACACAGTTGATAACTATGGGATTGAAGCTATCTAATTCCCCTCTTTCTATGTATTTTCCCCAAGACACATCACTGCACATAAATGATAGATCTAGGAGAACAAAGGTCAGAACTAAGAGCCACTTTGGAGCCATGTGGCCAGTAGAGGGCCCCAAAAGGGTGTAAAATGTCTCACTAAAGTTGTTGTTTGCCATTAAAAGATAACATAAAGTAAACAAACAAACAAAAAACACTCACAAGGGCGAGAACAGCATTGAGGGTAAAGTTGTGGTGCTATTTTTAGGTACTACTGTGTTAGTAGCATAACTTCTTGGCTCGCTTGTAGCTACTACCATGACTATGTTCTGTGAGTTTTTGGCTCATAAAAGTGAGAGTCAAATACATTTAATAAGTGCCTTTAATAAGTGTTTACTGTGTTTATAAGGCACAGCTCTGTTAAAATGCATTTACACAAATAAAAACTGTAGATACCAAATCTCCAGCAATGTATGGACACTGGCTACTGTTTCCTGGGTATACTGGGGAATATGAATGCACAGTCAACTATCCAGGTAAGCCAGGTTTAATATTAATATTGGAAAAAAATATCTATTGTCAATAAATATTGTTTGTTTGAACATTGGTCATTTCTTAGAGATGGAAACTGTTTTAACGAGGCTGTAGTGGGAGCACTGGGTATCAGGTGTGACTAAATGTGGTTCACAGGCGGAATTTTGCTTGGGGGTGGAGACAGGTCAGGACTGAGTCTGTGTGCAACTGCACATGAATGCATAATTTTCTTTTTTGTTACGTGATTAAGATGGACCGCCATGGGCAGACAATTATCACAATTTAATACGCTTATGCAAATCTAACATCTATTCATTAGTGTGGAGTGCTTTTCTTTCCCAGTTGGCATCATGCTGGCATCCTAATTAGTCTGATTTTTGAAAATAGGGATGTAAGGTGAATGCAATTAAGCCGTAGGAAAGAAAGCCGCAGAGGAACAGGACAGAAGAGCTAACAACTGATTTTTTTTATTCTTTACTTTCTGATTTACAGATTGCACAGCAGGGTGTAAACATGACAAAAAATGAAAGGACAACTTTACAGAGACAATTGTCTCAGAAAGTAGTTTATGTCGTGGTAAAATTCTGAAATACAAAAAAAAGACTATAAAGAGGAACTTTTTAAGGGATCTTTGGCAAACCTGATGGCAAAAACTCCTCTGTGCCTCCTTTAAAATGCTATCTTTGTGGTAATTTGAGAGTTGTCTTATTTTGAATTATTTATACAAGTTCACAGGAAATCACAAAAGGTCTTCAGAGAAGCAAGGTGCATGTGGAGGCACTCATACACGTAGGATTATAATACGCTGTTACATAATTTTATAAGGCCACTGATCAATGCAAACGAATAAAATCATAAGATCATAAATTATCGAGCTGTCAACACAAACCTCAATCACAAATGAATACTCCCCTTGATAATTACCAGCTTCCTGTCACTTTCCATTCAGTGCGGTCGACGCTTGCTTTTGTTACATCAAAAATTGTGTAGAGCAAAAACTAAGCCAAGGAAGATGCATGTGTTCAGCAGATTATAAAGGTACTCAGACGGCAAATATAGACTGGAAATGAACAATAAAGTAAAAAAATAATAAAAATGAGATAGTTTTCAATATTATTTAGATGACATGCAAGAGATACATGGAACAATGTAGTTCAAATACAGACAGATAGGCAACAAATCTGAAGGCAGCAACAACGGGGAAGCACTTTAAAGGGAACAGACTAAAATATTTAAAGACGTTCCATTACAGAGACGCATCACAGCAGGCCGTGCTTCTTGCTTGGGCAACCTTGGAGTTTGTCTTGCGAGATAAAGCACTGCAGATGAAGGAACCAGCCTCTATGACTTTGGCAATGTTCACACCCTGCAAAAACATCCCAGCATCAGTAAAAGTGCAATTAATATAATAAGCGCAAGATAAACAAGAAATGGCAAGTTTAAGGTTTTCTCACTGAAATTAAAAGAAGACGTGTAACAGGTGACAGAAAATTAACCCGCAGTGAATCGTTTCTACCAGCAGGGGTAGGAATTGTTAAATAAATTGTTCCTGAGAAGTGTGTGCAACACCACAGTCTTGCACAAGTTATGTAGAACCACTAATATGATCAAATAAACTGTTACAGGGCAGTATGTTTGGAGAACGATGTGTTTATGTGAGTGAGCTTTGAAAGATTGTACAACGTTGGTTTTGTTGAGATTAGACACAAGTGTACATACACACCAGACAGTGAAGTCATACTTACTGTTTCAATGCCCATGCCATGAAGCATGTAGAGAACATCCTCTGTGGAAACATTGCCAGATGAACCCTGAGCGTAAGGGCATCCTCCCAGGCCAGCTACTGCAGAATCCACCACAGAGACCCCCATCTGCAAGGACAAACAACAGAGGCATTCGGCAAATCCGTGAAAGACTTCATGTCAGGTAAAATCCAGGAACAAAGATCTTTGTTCTATTGGGTTGTTCTGCCTGGTGCCGCGCACCTTGCCAGGCCTGTGGTTGTGTTTTACAGCTGTTTCTGAGAACCGTGGGCTTAAGGCTTGAAGATGAGTGGGCACAGAATGTCCCGCAGTATGGCTTAGTCATCCTCTTTGTCAGCTCAAACCACCAGCACCACATAATTATGGCCTTGTTCATATGACAGGAATATTATAAAGGCTGAGCAGAAGATTTCATATGTTTCTGATTGTCCTGGTTACTCATGTTTTTACAGCACGACTCTGCTCTTCACCATAGGGATTCACTTTCTTGCCACATCGAGAAGACATTTTTTTTCCCCTTGGCTGCTTAGTGTCCAATCAAACTGTGCCAATAAACTTAATGCATTTGTACACAAATGTGCTACAAAAAAAATCATTAATGGCAAACTATTTCGCTGATCTCCTTGATTACAAATGTTTCTGCTTTCTAAGGGCCTCTTTGTTTACACGAATGTAAGAATATACAAGAGATAAAATTCAAGTTGTGTACTCTACTGCGTTTTTTTTTTTTTGGCTCACCAGCGCTCACGACAAACATTACTGCTGAAATTTGTGGGAAAGTTTTTCCTTTTTTTACTGCCGACGATAGCGAGCGCCTGGCCTCCATATGAAAATTAATGATGCGTTTTCAGTTGTTCTTCTCAATCCGTTGCTTTTGTTGGACAGCTTACCCAACATTATAAAAGGCTGCCCAGGAAACAGTACCCCGGTGCTTTTGTTGCAGCTCGATGTTGACATTGAAATTTACAGAAGCACATTTTACTCTTTCTCTGAATGCCCATATTACTCAAAGACACACAGTCACTGTTCTTGCCATGGACGTGCGCGACCCAGTCATGAATAAAACCTTTGTTTTCACACCAAGACAGGCCTTCAGTTTTCAGAGTCATTATGGACTAAGGTCTTGGGATGTTTTCCACATGTCCCTGGGATTGTCATGAGAATATTAAAGATGTTTTCCAGCTTCCGCGGTAGAACCAGATGTCAGAGGATCCTACAGTGAGACAAAATTAACACACTGATCCTCTCAGTGGCACTGGGTCACGAAGGACCGGTACCCCACAGAGCAGGACCAAGCAAGTTAAATTAAAAGAATCTCTATTGCTTTTTTGGAACAATGATGCTAATTGGTTGCTTTTCCTCCAGACAAGAACCTACTTCTTTCAGGGGGCTGTCTGAGCCAGCCGTAATTGCTGTTTATGTTGGCAAGGGAAGAGGAGGAGGTGGGTAGAAGGAGGAGGAGATCTACTCCGGTGTGTGCAGTGCACGAGATTTCCAGACCTTGGTTAAAGCCAGAGCAGGATATTGTACTAGGCAGAATTTTTTGTAGTATAAACACAGAGTTGTAATCTGCCATGCCAATCCTCTCGCTTCTAGCTATAAGGTCACAGGTCTTCAGCGTACTGTTTCCGAGAGGAACAGAACAAACCCTTTCAGCAGCGTGCCCCGTACCCCTGGACACTAATCACGCAGGAACTGGTGGTCAGCGGCTCGGGCTTGCCAATGCTCAGTTAGGTTCACACTACCCAGAAACCAGATGTGTGCTCAGTGTTAAAAAGCCATACTGAGTGAGCTGCGGCTATATAAAAACAATGCATTCCTGGGTAAAGACACTGAACATTTTCAAACTTGCATGATTTGGGATAAGCTTGTTTACATTCTGCGCTCTGAGTGGACGAGGCTGAAGATGGACAAGCTCCCATTTTGGTTTTATAACTGCGTCACAGAGCGAGCGAAAGAAAGAGTGTGCATTCAGCGAAGGACACGAAGCAGTGATGCTTCACCCACGACTACATAAACCGAAAGGCTGACAGAAACTGTCACGGATCCCGTGCTGACACTTATATCACTTCTTTCGAGGAGCGAACCCCGGACAGCAAAAGGCAAACAAGCACTTAAAGAATAAATAAATCACATTTTACTTTATCATTTCCAAAAGAAAATAAAGTTTGACTAATGTGATGTGACAAATATGAAGTTACTCAACTTTAATATGCAATCCTATTTTTAATATAATGTAAATGAATACTAAAAATACTACTACTAATGATAATAATAATAATATAACATATTTATCACCTTAAAACATGAATTTGGTTGGAATTGAAGAAAAAATATAAGAAAATAAATTCACAGATAATCCAGTTTCTTAGGAATTTATGTACTTGCTAATTAAATTATTTATTGATTTTGAATAATAAACATTTATATTTCAGCTCTTCATCTGTATTTATTTATTTTGTATAACAGCAATCGTCCCAGGGGCTGCAGATGAAAATGAGCTTTTTGACCCATTTATTACATCAGTGTTGCTTCCTTTACATACATGTTAAAAGCATTTTTTTTTTAAATAGTTAAAAAAAAAAGTAAAATAAAGCCTAAGAATACAGAAAAAAGAAAAATAAATGTTCTTTTACTGTTATTTTGTCCTTTTGTGGTATTTATGTGGGTTTTACGGTTGTCTTTTAAATATATATTCCAGTATGTCACAAGGGCTCATTTTAAAAAAAGTTAATAATCTATAATAAATATTTTCTAGTTTAGCTGAAATTGATTTTACTTGTTTACTCAACAGAAAGTATCGTCGGTGGCTTTGATTCAGAGCGGATTTCACTCTTTGAAATAGCAAATCACCAGTCACAAGATAAAATGATCCTTTATAACTATCCATTATAACTTCTACCATTCAGTCAAAGAAGTCAACATAAAGTTGCACTAAAGTTATCAACACACTGCTCAACACAGCTGCTAGGTAACTGGATGTTAGTAAAATATGTTAGTAAACTAAGGCTGAACAGAGTCTCATGTATGGAGACAAAAGAAAATACTGCAGATGGATGTTATTGTCAGTAGAGATCTCTAGTGTGAGCCCAGACAGGTTATACTGTATTCCCCAGCTGCAGTAGTACACAATACACCAAAATTGCAGGTAAGATTAAATAATTTTCCTTGCCAAGCCTGTGAAATCTAAGTACATACATTGTCATTGTGTGACCTGCCAGGGTAGGTTTGTAACAAAGCCCCCCTAGACCTCCTGAAAAAAGGTACAAAGACTAAGGAATGTCTTTATCGGGAACAAAAGAGGTGACTCAGGGCTGACAGCACTGGGGGAATTCATTTCTCTCCCAGTTGGTGGTGTGGAGTTCTGGCACACAGTAATGAAAAACTATGATAAAATCTTTAATTTCCTACTTGTTTATGGGTGAGCAAATGGTGAGCTAAATATCCCTGGCTGCTATTATTTCTTGTGGCCATGGGGCAGCTGCAATGAATCATTGTAAATATGATCCACGCAGGAATTTCACCATCTCTCTGTACTTTTTCTTTTTCAAACCATTCAGAATCAGATTTAACCTTAAAAATATTTGCTTCTTTACATGACATGGATCAGCTGCCTTTCCGAACAATGTTTGACCATAAATTGTACCAGAGAAGTACAATATTAGATTAATTCCATCATAATTATTAGAAGGGATAAGTGTTCAACTGCAAGTTTCACAACGGAACAACAGTTTCTTTAGTGGATGTGTAACATTAGTGAATGAATGAATGATTTCATTTACACGTTACATTTGCAGTCATACAGTGATTTGTGCAAACTGAAGCATAAATACTATACTAACGTTTACAGTCGAGTAAAATAAAGTACTTGAGTAGACGTTTCTAGAGCTGCGTCTGCAGCTGCAGCACCATTCATCACATGCTCACCGTAGAGCAAATGAAAGGATCATTTTCCACTGGCCTTTAAGCACGCCATTGTCAGAAAGTTCAACAGCCAAGCGGCAGACGAGCTAGAAGCCCCCCCACCCCCCCAGGGCCCTTCGATCCACCTAGCTCTCAGTCGCTTTGTCCAATAGACACTGAATAGGTGAGCCTTTGTGCTGACCCCCTCACATCTGTTGACCCACCCAGCCCCCAGTGTGCTTCCTCCTCTGTGGTGACAATGCGCTCCAGTAAAACTGATACAGCCCTGCCTGCATTGCCTCTGTTTTATGTTTGGATATATGTCAGGTTTACTGGCTCGCAACAGGCAAAGTGGTGACAAATGCCCCCACGACAGCTCCTTCACAAAGATTCACAACCCAAATGCACTTATAGAGTGTATACCTTTAACTGTACAATACATATTGTTAAGTTCATTAAGATTCTGGGATTTTTTTTTTCTTTTTGAAAGCAGTTTGTGAATCATCTTGCTTTGTGGGGAAGCTTAGATCATGTTTCTTAATGCCGATTTTCCTCGTTGACTGATGGTTTCTGGTTCTCTGTGTGTCCCATTGTAGCCTACACATACACAACAGAGAACACATTCATCATGCCATAGACTGACAGACTGTCATTAAAGCTTAGGCACATATGTGCGCTTTTTAAAACGTAAAAAAAACAAAAAAAATTTTAAGCTCTGAAATACTCTAATATAAAAGTTTGCAATAAAAAGTTTTACATCATTTTAAAGTGGCATATATGGCCAAAATAACTATACATCAGTCTTATTGATATATTACATTATTTGGCTTCCTTTTTCCTGACTCCAGCGGAAAATAAAAACAATTTTTCCTTTTTCTCGTTGCAAAGAAAGGACACTGTATTTCAATGGACTGTAGCATGTGAGCTGAAAAGTGTCTAAAAAGATGGATTGGGAGAAGTTTAACAAATGATGCTTCCCAGCAGGGATAATGATTTAAATCAACCTAAAAAAAAACAAAGACCTGTGATCTCTATGATGCTGGCAGAAAGTTGAATGATATCCTGGAACAAGAATCACCACCTCTATTTTGCCTCCACATCTGGTTGCTCCTCTTCATGTCATCATGAGTAACTACATTGATTTATGCAAAGGCCGGGCATTTATCCATAATCGGTCTGTGGTTCTCCACGAGAACATTCATATTCATCACAGGGGGAGGGATGTGCATGTGAAGGCAAAGGTACCCCAAATCCACTGGGAAAGCAGAAAGTAAAGCTGTCAGACAATTTAACATGAGAGGATATGGGGATCAAGAGGACGATGCATTGCTGTCTTGTGCTTGTCCAAAAGGAGAATCTACACTACAAACTACGGCAAGAGGGCTTCCTCTTCTAACTTTACCAGCATTTGTACGCTTAACACAGACCTCTCCACTTAAAAGTGTTAGCACCTTTTATGTCTCTCCCACAAGAATCAGAAGGTTTTTGTCTCACAACAGAGGTGTGGGCACATCTGTCCTCCCAGAGTTGTCAGGCTTTATATTATCCCTTTATTCTTTTGGATCTTTGAACTGTTTTACCTTTCTGCTTATTCAGAGACCTCCATACCCTCCAATCACACCAACAAATTAGCTGAACTGTGTCTGATTGCCTCTGTTTTTAAAGATCCCTCTCGGCTGCCTGTTAGGTTCAGAGAATTTTTCCAAAATTCACAGTTCCTACCCTATCCACCTTTCAATAGTCCTGGAGCTAGTCTCCTTCTTTTATTGACTTCCATTTACAAACTAACTTCATTTACTTTTAAATGTTTGTTTTTAAGTTTTTATTATTTTATTATTAATGTATTTTATGTCTAATCTTAGACTTATGAAATAGCTGCACAAAAGCTGGTTTACAAGACAGATGTAGGGCATTTATTAAGATAATCCTGTCATGTACTTCATGACAGATAGAGAATTAAGGACCGTAATGAAGCTTGGAAACGTTCTGGTGTCACAAGCTGATCCTCAACAGGTGTCATCTGTTGCTTTTATCATCTAATAGTTCTCTAGTTAAACACACTAGACTGTCTATTTGATTTCTTTTCAGATTTCCATCTGCTCTCTTTGTTTGTCAAGCTAACTGCTTTGACAAAGACTTTGCTCTACTTTCGACTTAAGAGCTCTTTCTGTCGCTACAGTACTCATAATATTAACAACTGCAGTAATAGCAATAACTATAAATAACAATGAATAATAAATCTAATCATCATTAGATCATTAGCAATTTCTGGTTCTGAGATTACTGGCAGTACCACATCTTAGGGGTTCTTATCTGGAGTGCACTAAGAATGTTGGCAGTGCTTTCCCATAGGTGTCATGGCAATGAACCGTTAAAACTTCTTGTTTTCTTGGAAATATTAATTATAGTAACAATAATAATAATATAAACAATAACATAAGAAACAAAATCATCATAGGTAGAAGCATAAGTACTTTTGAGACTATTGGCTGCACAATACCCGTGTTCTTACCTGGAGTGCAGTAAGGATGTTGGGCAGTGCTTGCCCATAGGTGTCATGGCAGTGAACTGCAAGCGCATTGATGGGCACGTCCTTCATCACCCTCTGCAGCATCTTAAGCATAGATCCTGGATTACCAATACCAATGGTGTCTCCCAAGGAAATCTCATAGCAGCCCATTTCATATAATCTCTTTGCCACCTAAAAATAATAAAAATATAGAAAATGCTCTCTTTATAAGAGGATTACATAGTAAAATAACTTTTTTTTCAAATATAAGTACCATGTTATGTTTGGTTAGGCAGTGAAATGGAAGAGAATATAAATGCTATATTTTACATTTCTTCAGTTAATTCAATCTGTGCTTACGGAAAGAATATGAACATTTATTGTGATTTTTCATTTAGCAATGAACTGACAATAATTAGCTTTGAGTTTTGACATATATATCGAAAAGCACTGACATCCACAAAATTAATTAATTCCAGGAAAAACAAGTTAAAAAAAAAAACAAAAAAAACAGAAAAACAAAACCAGAACAACATCTCAAGAAACGATTCAGTTTAGTTTAGATCATTTAAATAAATGAACAGATAGGTTTTAAAAGACCTGTAAGTGTAAAGAACAATCCTACCTCTGCCACTTTGGAAGGTTCAATGTGTCCCTCATGGGGACACCCAAGGGCACAAGAAACATACCTGAGAAGATAAAGTTAACAAGTATCATTATTTTGTCAGTTTCAGCAACTGACAAAAAAAAACAAAAAAAAAAAACGTCAAAAGCTGTTGAACATTTTCTATACTATAGTGTGCTCTTCAAAAAAAGAAAGAATTGGGTCCAATGTGTCCAGAAGCCTATTAGTGTTTTGGTGTCCTTTATGGGCAAAGCAGTTCGTATAATTTAAAAAATAAAATAAAACACACACACACATTTCCATGATATGATAAAAGGCCCACATTAGTAAAAGTTAGCCTGTTTGGTTTACCTCATCTGGCCTCGTGGTTTACTAATGCATAGATATAGTCCTGGTGAACATCTGGAACTTTGCTATAACAGTATCATTACTGAACTGTGTGTTTTCTTCTATATAAAAACTGCAGTATGTTCAAATGCCCTGTTTTCCTATGGGGAAAAGTGAAAATCTGTGTGAAGCTCAGAAATCAAGGGAATTGTTTTCATTTCATTTCATTCATTTTGTTTTCATTTTTGTAGCAGAGAATTAATAGGCAGAATACTAACCCTCGAACTGGAATTTGTCGCTTTTTGGCAGCGTTAATGACTTCCTCAAACCTCAGCATACTTTCATCAACAGAACAGTTAATATTTTTTTTACTGAAGGTTTCAGATGCCGACCCAAACACAGCCACTTCAGTAGCACCAGCTGCAACCTTAAATCGCCAGAGAAAACAAACTTTTAAAACCGTGTTCACTGTGAGTCACGCTAACGTAAGTGCAGGAACTATTTTAATAAAAACAATGTAGTGCCAACAGTTAACTCAAACTGACAAGCTTGAGTAAACATGATGAATTATATGAGTAAAGGTATATAGCACAGGTCATTACGCTGAAGTGAAAATTCATGCTTACAGCATCCTGAAAGCCTTGCAAGTTAGGTGTCAAAACAGGATACTGAACATTAGATGCTTTCTGGATTCCTCTGAGTACATCAGTGTGGTCTGCCATCTAAATAAAGGGAGGAAGATATATTAATTAGATGTTAAAGGTAACAACATAACAGGCAATAACATAGGTAAGGTAATAACATAATAACATATTAACATGTTCCTGGGAATTCACAAATGCTTTCACACGTTTGAAGGCAGCATTAAAGATCAAATTAATTATCATTTTTCTCAGTACAAAAGGAGACACGTGTTAACGTCTGACTTTGTATCCAAGTAGTAAATAGGGGTACAATTTGATTGAGAAGGAGAAAATGAATAAAATACTTTCTCCAAAACCATCTCCAGCTCCAACAAGGATGCTAGAGGAGCAAGAAAGAGGGCCTAATAAATCACTCAGCATTTAACTGCAGTTCAAAAAGAAGAATTCTTACCTGTGGGACCCACTTTGAAGAGACAAAGCTGGTGGCCTCGATCACAGACAGGCCTGTTCCTGAGAGCATATCTATCAGCTGGATTTTCACCCCAGTTGGAACAATCTCCTGGAGAACAATGAAATTGAAATAGCTTATTTTGTATTTGAGTCCTCTCATGATACAGTTGGAGATGTGACAAGCAGATATATGGCTTAGTATTTTGCTGTGCTGCGTGTTATTTATACAGATAGCCATATTTGACATGATCAATCTTGCACTTGCTGAAAACTCTGAGATAGCTTCGCTATATGCCAAATTTCAGGTAATATGTTGTAGAAATAAAATTACTTCCCCCCATCCAGTATAATCTCTAAATGGTAGGTAAAGAGAGTGAACTCAGCCAGAAGCTGTGTCATCTTTCCTATTCAATTTCAAAGACAATGTGAAACATATGCTTCTAGCAATTATGGCACAAAACCCATATGTTATGAATTGTTATATGTATAGAAAAAATGGGAGTTTCCAGGGAGGATTGTGTATAGTATTAGAAAACAAAGGTACCCATAAATATAAATAAGGTTTGTGATTGTAATTGCAGAGTATACCTTTTCATTTTGAAGTCCATCTCTTGGCCCAACTTCAACAATTTTAACAAACTCTGGATAGGCATGTCCTGTAATTGTCTGGGAAAATATCAAATGGGGGGGAGGGGAATAAATAAAAAGAGAAACACCGCTCAACAAGACACAGAACACGGAGAAGTCAGCCATCCTTTTACCGTGGGATGCTCCAGGTCATGTTATTTCTAACATGAATAACTTTCAACCTCAACCCAGCTGAAACTTTAGAACCCAAATATAAGCTTGCTATGTCATTAAGATGCAAACTCATGAGATGTGACACAGAGGAAAGGCTGGGAAGAAGGGTTAGAGTAACTCCACTAAAACCGCAAGGAATATTCTGAGGATCAAGGTATTTTTTTTTCCTGATCTCAACCTTATAATTTTAAAGAAAAAGACCCTTGTTGAACTAAATGCAAAACCTCAACAGACCTTAAAGATTACAATATGAACCTAGCAACAGTGATATTTAAGCAGAGAGTGAAGACCACATATCTCACTATAGCCGTCAAAAATATCTATTTAAGTTTTTTCCAGTGGGGAGCAGTAAAACAAAGAAAGCTAACCGATATCCCAGCTTAACTCTTCTACAAGCAGGCCTGAAATGTGAAAGAATCCACTCAGTTTAAATTTTTAGTCTAATCTTTGTCAATTTTCAAGGGGTAAAGAGCTAATGTGTTATATCTATGGAAGATAGATATCAAATATTTATTCAGAACAAACTGAGCACACAGTACTGTGCTCAGAAATATACAGTACTGTGCAAAAGTGTCTAGCTACCCCTTGTTTCTTTATATTTTACTAGAAAAATGGAAAATAGATGCAGTTGTTTGCTGAAACGTGTGCAAACATACATGGAAACAGTGTATTACACGAAAACAGTGTTTGTGCAATTCTAACAAGCTTGAATGTGAATGTTTGATTTGATCACCTTTATTCTTCAACACAGCTTTAACTCTTTTAGACAAGCTTTCTTGTAATTTATTTTAGTCTTCAGGAATAGTTCTCCAAGCTTCTCGAAGGACATTCAAAGCCCTTCTTTGGATGTTGGCTGCCTTTTGTTTGATTCTCTATCAAGATTATCCCACACTGCTTTAACTGCTTCAATAATGTTGAGGTCTCGGCTCTGGGGAGGCCAATCCATGGTTGATAGTGTTCCACTGTGTGTTTTTCTATGCAGGTATGCTTTCACTGCACTGGCAGTGTATTTGGGATGATTGTCATTTTGAAAAATGAACATATTCCCGAATCAGACCCTTTCTAGGTGGTAATGCAAGGTGGATTAAAATCTGATGGTACTTTTCTGGGTTCATAATTCAATTTTGACAAGATCCCAAACACCATTGGCCGAAATCCAGTCCCAAACTATGACAGAGGATTCTTCGTGTTTTACAGATAGCTGGACAGGAGACAGGAGACAGGTACAACAGACTGTTGTACAGCCACTCTTCCACTGAGACTTCAGTGAACAGTAGATAGATTAAGTATAGAGGCAGATGTATCTCTCAGTTCCTGTGTCAGTTCTTTTCCACATTTTATCCTGACTAATTAGATAAGAGGAACAGACACTGTTTAACTACCATAGATAGTTTTTCTAGGTGTGACATTTCCTCTTTTATCCACTTGACTAGTTTCCTCAATTTTTTTAAGGCTACACTACACACCATGCAGAGTTTTAAGCTAAAATTCGATCTTTACTAAGTTGTCTGTCTTTTAATGCATGGCTCAGTGTTAAGTGGTGTAACAAACAAACAAAACACATTCCTCTGAAAATGGTTATGTATAAGGACTGAACTGAAAATGAGTGAAAAAGCAACCCAGAAGTTAAAAAATTACATAAAAGACTTGGAAACCACATATACAGAAACAAAAGTTGACTGAAGACTTTTGCACAGTACTGCATGTGGTTTAGCTTGTAATATCTTTAACTGTTATGAGTGAAATGTACGTTTTTTACAGATAGGCATGAACTATTTGTAAAATATACTCATACTTTGGATTACAAAAATGTTATAAAGTAAAAGTGAAAATAAATTCGAAAATGCAGGAATAAAATCGAGCGGACTCTTTCACTTACACTACTTTTACCTCTAATAGGCTACATTACAACTGAAAATGAAGCCTGGGGCAGCTCATATTCTGTTGTATTTTATTCTATTCATATTCTATTGAGTGTATTTTATTACCCCAAACATACATAATGCTAACGTAATACTCTTATTGAGAAAAAGGTACTCGCATGTTCTTCTTCTTCTTTTTTTAACCACCTTAGTTACAGCAGCATCTGCGCATCTGCGCATAGGTGGCCTTGTGTTGTGCTCCTCTCTGCTCTGTCATGAGGAAGTCATGTGGCCGAACATGTGCAGTTGAATAAAAACAAGGAAAACCGACGCCCACCTTGTCCTCCTGCAGCCAGCGTCTCAGCCACGGGTAGTCCTCGATGAGTTGCTCATAGCTCAGGCAGTGCTTCACTGTGGTGGGCACGTTACCCATCCGTGTGGCTGCTGCTCAGCCCGCTGCAGCTCCGTGTTCTCCGGGAATAACCTTCGCAGATCGCGGGAACTACCCAGAGCAAATTAATGTGTCGCATCCGTGTGCTAATGCAGGCCTGGATGGCGGAGGGCCTCGCTGCATGCAGAGATTAAATATGAGGATGGCTACTTACAGTAGAGGATGACTCAGCGGTTGTCATGACAACCACATCTCCTAAAGTGGGGGGAGGAGGCCAGAGAGCGAGAGAGGAAATTAAGCACAGAGGAGTATTTTCCTTTATTTTTAAGGAAAATAAATGAATGAAATAAAGAAAATAAAGGCCAGGAAAAGGTGCTTCCTTCAGTTTGAAAGCTGGTGATTTTTTTCTTCTTAATTGATTCAACAAGTTCACATACACATTCACCTCCCTGTACTGCTGAGAATTGAAGGTTTCAGTGTAACAGCCTGCTTTGATTGATCTCCTGTGACCTGAACCGGTGGAACAGTTTCCATTGCCAGGCGTGCCACTGCTGCCAATGTCAACTGCATATTGTAATAAAATCCCCCGTTAAGCCAAGGCAACATTTACCAGAGAAAACAGGCATTCTGAACCCAGATGTTAACAATAGAGGGGCTTAATGAAGTCCTCGCATTCAACCATCTCACCAAGCTGAACTGCCCTGTGATGAGAGACCTGTACCTCAATCTCCTAGGGGAGGAGGGCGACTCATGCGATCAGCCTTGGGAAAGACATTTTTTTGTAGCAGACCTAAAATTTGATGACTGTCAGTTGTCACCCTAAATGTTTTAATCTAAAGAGTGTATTGCCTCTAATGACTTTTAAAGGCTCCTCTTGGGTACAAAAATGAAATAAAAGCAGAGCAGCATTATTCTAAAGGTTTAAACTAAAACTAAATCTAAATCTGGTTTTGATTGCAGTGCATTTCTCCAAATTAGTATTTGTTAAATTATATTTGCCAACAGATAAACTTTAATTCATATTAATGGTGCTCGTGGTTTGTTGGGTTTGAAATTCTTTTCAGATGATTGTGAATCCGAAACTGCAGCTCATCTAAGTCTGTACTTGACGTCTGTTTTGAGGGGAATGATTGGACTCCTGAGGGGGAAAAAGGCCTTTTTAGTGTATAATTTTGATAACTGCATCAACCGCTTAAACCGAACCAGCCTTTTCATATTTCAGCTTTCAAGGAAACTCAGCATCTATGGTTTATCTTCTTGACAAAAACCAGCTGGGGAAGGTCACTTTAAAGAACTGGCTTTGAGGGGTTTTCCCCATCTAAGGAATCAATATAATGCAGGTGAGTTTAAACACTATTACCAGAACACAGTTCATCCAACAAGGAAAACTGTATGTCCAGGCTTACGCATTTGACATTTAAATGGTATAAAACTAGAACAAATGATCAAAATTTTGTCTCAATGTTCACATATAATTTCAGTTTTTTAGATATGAGCTACTGAATTTCTCAAAATGTGAATTAGAGTCCACTATAATCAAATAGTGGATTGTTGTATAATGGCATCAATAAATCTGTGTGACTGCAAAATTCAAAAATGATTGATATCTGCTTTGTTCAGCAATTCAAACTAAAGTAGAATAAAGAAGCGAAAGAAATTGACAGTGCATTCGAATTAGCAGGTCACCAACACAGTGAAACAACTGCACAGCCTTAAGATGTCTTCTAAGAAGATTAAACTCTGTAAAGAAACATAGTCTCCAAGTTTGTGTAGATTAGGCAAACAGATATGCCCTGACAGGAAAGGGGATGTCTCTGTGCTAGTTTGTTAGCTTCTCCTGAGAACAATATATTTTGCACATGAGGATTCTGGAGACCAGGCAGAAGATGAATGCCTCAACATATTAAATAAAATTCAAACATTGTCACACCATGTTTATGAACTTGGAAACAAATTCCATTAAAAAAAGAACAAGACTAGACTCTGTTGCTCTCTCTCTTCCTCCCTCTCTCTGTATCTCTCTCTCTCTCTCTCTCTCTCTCTCTCTTTACAGAGGTAGAAACAGATGTGAAAAACAGTACTTTATGGAGTACAGGTTTCGGCATGGCATGAAAGAAGTTTTAAACTCTTAGATACACACTCAAAACAAAGTGGAAGGGGAAAAAAACAGGAACCAGAACAAATCAATTTTCATCCTCCATCCGTCTTCAATTTCTACATCATGAATGTAACTGAACTGTAACAACAAGAGAGTTCTGGTGCTGAGCGAATAGCACATCATCATCACCATGGAAGTAATAATAATGACATGGTCTTTCATATACAGAGAAGATGAAAAGGTTTGTTGGATATACACCCCCAGACCACTTGATGCATATAACTGAAACGGAATCATGCATTACATATGCTGCACAGAAAAGCAAAGAAGAATGTACATTTATATATGTGTGTGTGTGTGTGTGTGTGTGTGTGTGTGTGTGTGTGTGTGTGTGTGTGTGTGTGTGTGTGTGTGTGTGTGTGTGTGTGTGTGTAGAAAGAGAGAGAGTGAGAGAGAGCGAGAGATACATAAGCGTGTGTGTGTGTGTGTGTATTTATGCTCTTATGTTACCCTATTCAATTTTCAGTTTATTCAAATTTGTACCACAAAAAACCACAAACATTTTTTTAAAGAAATAAAATGTGAGGTCTTTATAAAAATAGCAGCGTGTCCTACAGTTTTTTCTGGAAGGCCGACCACTCTTAGCCAACTTTCCACAGCTCCCCTTTGAGACAGCATGTGTGTTAAAGATTATCCTCACAGTAATCACACCACTGAGCACCCTATGGTTTTTACTCACAAAAGCCTCTGACTGATGTTTTGGGTATGAGTCCACACATTATCATAAAGGCTGAGCATCATTTGTAGTGCACATGCAGTCTACTGGAAGGCTGTGGGAGTTGTCTTTTTCATAATAAAGATCACTTTTCTATATTTATTAGTGAGTGCAAGTGTGAAATGTTAATTGGGGCGATCGGGGCTCAAGAGTTAGTAGTTTGTCCTATAATCGGAAGGTTGTCGGTTCAAGCCCCGGCTGCGACAGTCTCGGTCGTTGCATCCTTGATACTTCACCCATTGCCTACTGGTGGTGGTCAGAGGGCCCGGTGGCGCCAGTGTCCAGCAGCCTCGCCTCTGTCAGTCCGCCCCAGATCAGCTGTGGCTACAATGTAGCTTGCCATCACCAGTGTGTGAATGGGTAGATGACTGAATGTAGTGTAAAGCGCTTTGGGGTCCTTAGGGACTAAGTAAAGCGCTATACAAATACAGGCCATTTACCAATCCACACTGTTTAAAGGAGCAATAAAATCAGATCATTCATTCTTCACAAAGCCACTCCTTAAAATCGCTTTGTTACAAATGAATTTAAGAGGATGTTTCTAAGCAGCTGGATATTTATTGTGCAGATTTTTATATTGCACCACAGAGGACTTCATGGCTGGATTACGGCTCCACCTGGATCATAAAGTGTAGAGATTTCCTTCAGTGTATTCTTATCCTTGGTGGGAGAAACTGAATTTCACAGCATAAGTTACAACTGCCAGAATACACATGAGCTTGGTTTAAGTCATCGCTGTTGACATCTCTGTGTGCCTTCAGCTGTAAACTGATAACAGTAGTGTGTTTTACTAATTACTTTACTGGATGTGTGGGAAGATCGGGGTAGAAAACACCAACCAGGTAAACTCAAACTCATCGTAAGTCACACATGCCAAAATACAGTCGGCAGGCAAAAGCCCACAAAAATCCATGCAGGCAAACTGAAGAAAGAGGCAAAGAGTAAGAAAAATAACCAAGCATCCAGGAGATAAAGAGTCTAAGAGTTTGGACAGATAACCTAACAGCAGACGAACATGGGAGCTAAGAATCCTGGGCCAATTGCTCCAAAGAGGATGGGAAGACCCAGGTAAACACTCAGTTAGGTGGAGCAACTCAGCTCAGTCAGACCATGATGACGACTCTGGAGGGCAGCCAGGAGGCTCAGTAAACAGGGGAGGCTACTTTTGAGGTTGGCCTAGTGGTAGGGTAGTCAGGCAAGACCAAGGTTGGAGGTGAGAAGAAGACTATCTGAAGGCCCAGCAGGAACACTACAGAGAGAATAGAACCTCTCAGAAGACTGGCGGTAAAGATGGAAGCTCTCTGGAGGTCTCTAAGGCTGGCGAGCCAGACATAGTACTTCAGGCAGGATGTGGAACAGAAAGCTTGGAACCAGTGCAGTCAGGCATCTGCCAGGTATCAGCAGAGAGGGCGGATGCTTCTTAGCTTGGAAGTCAGCCTGAGGGTCCATCAGGAGGGATGACTCTGGAGCTGGCGGACTGACTGTCAGACTGACTTGGGAGCAGTCTCTGCACTCACCAGTTGCAAGATGTAGCACTCAAACTGAGCAACAGTGAAGAAGGCAGACTCTCTGGGACAGTTTGTGTTGGCTGTGGAAACAATCTGGGTTTAGCATGGGTTGATTCTGAGGCAGGATGTCATTGAAAGAAAAGGTTAACCAGGTCTCCACAATAAAGTAGACTCCTGAGTATGAGGTGGAAGAGCAGGAACTGGCTAGGGGTCAGCAGGCCCACTTCTAGGACCTGTGGTGCTGCGGTGAGTTCAGTGGCTGGGCCAGGCAAGGAGCTATGCTAATATGATGACCAATAGCCCTAAGTCTAGCCAACTCTGCTACAGGTAGAAAGCTAACTGACACAGGAGCTGGATGAAGATTTCCTGACAAGCTAGTGATCAGATGCAATGAGATAGACAAAGGACTAGCAGGTTGAAAGCTACCACACACGAACTGTTCCATATATTTACTCAAATGATTTCTTTTTTTTTGTACCAGTGAAAAAATTCTGCTATGAAGTTGGGCATTTTATGGACAAGAGTCCATGTGGGAATGACTCACTTTTGGAGCATGCTGCAAGTGACCACTTCAAGAGCTGCAGTTTTTGGCTAATCTGTATTGGCTTGATTTTTCTGAGCTAGAGGTTGCTGCTTGGTTCAAATGCAGGGAGTTGTTGCAAAACCATAAGTCAAGATTCATTACCTAAAATGTGACCCCCAAAAAGTATTTTAGGGCAAACAGAAATACAAAGAAAGGCTAAAGTATATAAAAACCATTTGGAAAAAACTGATGCAGGAAGCAAAGTAACAAAAAATGAATAAATTCAGAAAAAATAAAAGCTAACACTAGAGCCTTTTGAGGTACAGCAATTTGAAACCTCATTCATACAGTAAATCGCCATGATTATTACAGGACAGACACGGATTTGGATTCAGAGACAGGGAAATATCCTGTTCATCAGCTTTTGTTTATATGTTACATTATTTAAAATTCCACATGTTCTTTGACAAAAATAGTCCAACCCAAGCAACATGGAAAAAGAAGACAGCAGGCATGGTTAATCATAACATATAATAATAATAATAATAATAATAATAATAATAATAATAATAATAATAATAATAATAATAATATAATGTTAGAAGCTATTTTTGTGCTAAGAAAAAAAACACAAAGGAATCTCTAAAGACTACCATGCTCTATGCATTTGCATGGAAAAAATCTGCTGTGCAAATGCTGCATGCAATAGAAAGAGAAAACGGCTCAATGTTCGATTAGCATTTAAAAACATGCAGTATGCAAAGTAAACTGGACATTTAAATTTTTAATTCTAGCCTATTTCTTGCATCCCATCAGGAAAGACCAATGCAGTTTTAAAACATGCTAATAAGACTGAAAGGAGAACATTTTAAAAATATAGAAAGAGTTGAAATGCACAGGTGCCAACTATAATATTAATTGGAGTTGACAGCTGAGTTCACAAACAGTCTGCTGTAAATTAGAGAACCTGAGAGCCCCTCTTCTCTTACTCTCAAAGATTATGCGCATAAGGGAATAACAAGCAAACATAATAGTGTTTCTGCACTGCCCCTTGTGAGGACACATTCCTCGATGGTCCTACTGCAGCCTTGTCATACCAAACAATGTGTAAAAATGTGACCCATATGGTCTCCTTTTCAAGAGGGTCTGATTGAGCTATATGGAAGCCATAGCCCACCCACAGAATACAAATAAGGAGAACCACATGTGGGGAGATGAATTAGGTAAACTACACAACATTTTTATTAGATACAATTTCACTTGCCTTGTGGATGGACTGCAAGGTGACACTTTCAAAATAAATACTGAGCCACAGAAAGAAAAAGATCTCTGGTTGACACAGTGTAAATCAATAAAACATGGAATTACTAAACTAAATGAACAACGGCTATTATTTTGCACAGCTATATTAGACTGAACAAAATGTGATCAAGCCAAGCTTTGTTTCAGTCATCGAAACTGCCTGCAGCCCACAGCAGCAGTAATTGATCACATCAATGATAGTCAAAGTCAAAAATGTTCAGGTTAATTGTGTGGAAGTGTGCATTTGCAGTGTACCCAGCATATTAATCTCCACTAAGGCGGCGAATAAATGTTTAGTTTCACAGTTTGTGAGTATATTTGTGAACAGTTCCAATTCCAATTTATGAACAACTGGTTACATGTGCTTTTTATTTCAAACAGTCTGATTTGCATCACTTGTTTAGAAAATTGATAACTCATAATACTTCAGATGCACTTTAAAATAAACTGGAACAAACTATTGGAAATTAAATTAAATACTCAAAAGGGCCAGAAGCCTTAAGTTTAAAAAAACAAAAAAAAAAAAAACCAGTGTTAAAATCATATGGTGGACTTTGTGTCATGTATGGCAAGGTACCAAGTTTTATCATACAGGGGTGAACAGATATAAATATGTGTTGTGTACAAAAGTCTTAACCCACCCCCCTTTTCTTCATATTTTTCTTGAAAAATGTGAAATAGGTGCAGCAATTTATTAAAACGTCTTCAAATTGACATGGAAATACATCATGTAAGGTTAAAACTCAAAACAAATAAGATTACTTTAGTTGCAGAGGCTTCGTGAAGGAAGCTCCTCTTTGGATCTTGGCTGCCCTTTGTTCTGTTCTCTGTCAAGATGACCACACTGCTTCAATAATGTTAAGGTCTTAGCTCTGGGGAGGCCAATCCATGTCTGGAAGCGTGTTTTTCTATCCACGTATGCTATGACAGTGTGTCTGTCATGCTAAAAAATAAAGCTTTTGCCAAGCGGACCCTTTAAATATGGTATTGTCAAAATGCCAAATTTGGATTAATCACTGCATAAGACTTCTTGCCACAGATTTTCAGTCCAGTTCTTGTGTAATTTAGCATAGCACTGCTTTTTTCCCCCTAAGAATGGGTTCTTGACAGCCACCATTACACTGAGACAAATTCTGATGATGCTTCAGCAAACAGTAGCTGGACCAAATTGAAGACTCAGATGCATCTTTAGGTCCTGTGTCAGGTCTTTTTTTCTTATTTCTTAAGAAAATGACTTTAAGATACTGCTCATCTGTTTATGCCCATCAAACTCTTATCTTTGGCACTTTTTGTAAATTAGATTACTTTTTCTAAGACAAAAAAATAGAAACAAATGATGTGTGTGACAGGCTGCTATTACAATTTAAAACTGGTTCTTTACTTTAAATTGTATGGTTGGCCCAACACTGGTTCATCGCTTCAGCTAGGTGACTTTTTATGCTAGAATGATTCATAGGTCAGGGTTAAGTGGCTTAACAAACAAAACATTCCCCTGAAAGTGGTAAAGTACAAGGACTGGACTGAACTGGCTGAGTGAGAAGGCAGCCAGTGGCCAAAGAAAAATTATGAAAGACTTGAACATTATAAGAAAGTCTGGCTCCTTAGAAGCAAAGTTTAAAGTAAGGAGGGATGGCATGATATTTTTACATTAGACAATACTTTGCTTTTTCTATCCATCCTCTTCTGCTTATCCTTATTAGGGTTGCAGGGGGCTGGAGCATATCCCAGCTTCTTTGCTTTTCCAGTATTTCTAAAATATTTCTTTTTGTGTAGTTTTACCCATTTAGAACCAGCTCCTCTTGACTATGGAAATCTTTTAGACGATGACTGATATGCTTCACTGCACTAAAAGGAATTACATTTTTAAAAAGGAAAAAAGACTGCAACGTTCTGCCTCTTTTTAAAAAAAATTAATCTGTGATTCTAATTTTGTCATCTCTAAGTGGCCACCTCTGTTTGTGGTCTGACAAGATTAATGGCACGTTATAGCAGCTTTTTGTATTTGTTTTTCAGCATGGGTCAAAGCATTTCCTGTGGTGGTGGATTCGTTTACATTAAAATGACCTAAATCCTCAAGCACTTGTGACTTTTGGCCCAGTCAGGTAGGAGCTTCAAGATGATGTCTCCTTAATAAATATATCCTGTTTGCTGAATAAAAGAACATGTTCTTAACAGCTGCTGACATGGATACCTCTGTTTTCTTAATCAGGTAAAGAGGATAAACATGTTTGTGGTAGAAAAAAAATATCAGCACATGGAAACGCATCTCAACATTATGCAACTATGTTTATGTAAAGCCAACAGCATGTTGTGACATATACTATAAACCGAGTGCACGATGCATGAATAATTCACAAGCAACCATTCAGGAAAGGTAAACTACCAGAGGTTGTGACCTTTTTCAGAAGTGGCCACTACAAGTGCGGATCTGATAAATGTCAAGGCACCTCTGACTCACTGCTGGCTGCTTTTGACCGCGGGGGTCTCGGAGGAAAAGGGGCCACTATATTAATCCGCCCCGAGTATGGCAATTGTTACCCTTTCATGTGGTCAAGAGGTTACTGTTGAGGAGGGTTGTGTCATTTTGGAGAACCTAAATAGAAGCTCATTCATAGCAGCTCCTGCATTACAGACAAGGAAGAAATGTAGCTGAATTGGAAAGAATCCATCATATTAAACAGTAGATGGGATTGTTAAGTGCTAGGAGTAATCATGCCAGGCAACAGGCCACAGGAATGCAAATCACCCCTCAAGCCAAGAGTTAAGTTAGCAGGTGGCCTCTTCTATTCACTGAATGTCAACACTCCTTTTCGATGGAGCCCACATAACATCTGGGCAGGCCAGCCACTGCTTTTAATTAAGTGAAATACAGTCACTCAATGTTCTGTCAGAAAAAATGTTATAAAACAGGGAGGGTGGAGGGGGAAAGTGCAACAGTACATATCCTGTGTTCAGTGAGGGTCAACACAGTTGTGCAAATAAATATTAATCCTTAACCTAATCCCTGCATTTCCAAGACCATTGAAGAGTTCTGCGTAACCATAGTACTTTTTTGGAAAAAGCACATTCCCTCGCACTTTTCGGGAAGTCCTGCTTATCCATGGATGAGTGCACCAACACTCACTCGGTTTTGTTTATGGTTTCCACTTTGTTTCCAAGGTTGAATCTTAGCTCGAAGCAGATGGGCAGTGACAAAATGTGAATTTACAGCATGCCGGTAAGTATATATGTATCAAGCATGTCACATAAATAATATGGTTGATGGGAACTTTCCACCATAATCTGGAAAATGTTGCTTTTCTCTGCTGTCATTCTCATGATAATCACTCTTTTGGGCTGGTATCGGAGGTCACAGCATTGCCTCGCTGGTAGCACTGTACTACTTAGCATTACCGCTCCCTAAGAGCATGTCATCAGGCTCTGTGGGTGTACTTCTAGTTTATATCATACTTGTCAAACATTGATAAATCTGAGACGGTAGTTTGGCAGCAGTGAGTAAAAGATCCACAGAATTCCAAACAGAAATACCTAAAAAACTAAAAAAACAAATAAGAAACAATAAATAATGCATTTATTTCACCAGGGATTTTTTCTTTCTTCTTACAGATTTATAGTTGTGCGTGATAAATGAAGAAAGAAAAGCTGCGAAGTCAATAAAAGCCGAGCAAAGATAAGAGCTTTCAAGTGGTACATTTATTAAATACACAGCACTCTACGTTAAGATACACTACTTTCCAAACATGAGATCGAATATGTGCGGCGCAAAGATGTAACTATGACAAAGTCCACAGAGAAATGAGAAACAGTGTTTATGTAAGAGATAAACATTGTTAAAAAAATAAGCGAACACTCAACATTATACGTGTTTCATTCCAGACTGACATATTCCCTTTCTGAGAACACCAGAGAAAAAAAACTGGCTTGGAAAAGGTGAAACAGTATCAACGCTGAAAGACGGTGACAGCTTGAAAACAGCTTTGGGCAGTTTGGTTTATATTAGAGAACGCTCAGTGTGTTATTTTAATCCTGTGATCCGATTTAATTTGAAATATTTCCAAGAGCCTGTTGAAGTTGAGACGTTAGTGTTAATAGCATAATATGGAGATCCCCCTTGTTAATAAAATGTGCTTGTGTTACAGTATCGCGGGACATTATTCTGTATGCGTCTGTCATGAACGATTACCGTTCTGAACTGGGAATGAACTCATTAAGAAATTAACATTGAAATACAGTGTTTATAGCGTTTGTAGCACACTATGTATAGGAAAAAAAAGGAGAAAAGAAAACAACAGAAGAGGAAGCGATCATAGTGACTCCAGTGAACAGTTTTCTCATAAAAGATATACAGTCCTAACCAATACAAAGTATATGCCAACGGACACAGAAGTTAAATGATAACTGTTGTAAAGTAAAATCAGTATTTTGTCCTAATCATTTAAATATCAAAATATTCAGTGCTATTTTTTTAAAAAGGAAAATAAATTAATAAAACTCTATATACATAATACTGAACATGACATCACACCTCCAGCAATTCCCATGCCAGACTGCATAAATTAAAATTGGCCTCGCCCGTTAATGGCACCCACAAGACCTAACTACCATATTTCTATATTTCTTCAGGATAACATTTGAGCTGTCATCAAAGTAAAGTACTGATATTGCATTGAGCTTGGTTGGGGCGCAGCATGGTTTTGGCACATTGTCAGGAAACATTAAGTGGACCTATAAATGAGAGCATAAAGTAGAGTTTAAAGAGGTGCAACAGCAGAGAGTTACAAATGGTAAGAACGTTATTAGCTTATAGCCAGACTTTACTGCAACACGCATGCGGGATACACTCTAAAGAATGCTTACCAGAGTTTGCACAATAGCATGATTTGTTGCATTCATGTGTGCGTTGAGTGGAAACGAGCACTCGCCATCACAGTAAAAAGCAGCATAACCCTCCGGTGCAATGATCCAATCCTTTAGAAAAAGAAGACATTTAGTATACCTGATTGATTATCTCATAATTTGACTAAATGAGTCATTTTTGTGTGATTACCTAACAATTTTTTCATTGTAAGAGATGTCGAATATTTGTGTTTTACCTGCCAACCCAAGTCCCGAAAGCTGACATAAAGCTCGTGCTTCTTACAGGCTTGCTTCTGTTCACTGGTGTTATAATCTGAAAAATAATAGTACTTTTTTTATGACAAGAAATTATTTTTTTAACTTACTACAACATGCTATTATGAATGTATTGCTTTTGGAGTTAACGGATGTTTCACAGAATTATTAATACACCCAACATTTAAAGTTGAAGTAAAATTCCTTTCATTTATAATGGTAATTGGTGGATAATAAGCATTAATCAATGTGCTGGATTATTTATCGAAATGACAAATATCATGTGTAGCCACTTATAAACAAATTTGTTTCCAAAGTAAGAAATCAAGAAAATACTTTGAGAAGAAGAACAAAGAACAGCAGAACTATGATTGAGACTGTGTCAGCTCCCAAAAAGACAAATAACAAACTAAAAACCAGCAACAAACAACTTAAACATAAACAATTACAAAGAAAGAACAATACAGTATCCACATCTGAACCAAAGAGTAAAACAGTGAAATGTGGATTATTAAATATTAGGTCTCTCTCCTCCAAGTCTCTGTTAGTACATGACTTAATAATTGATCAACAAACTGATTTACTCTGCCTTACAGAAACCTGGTTGCAGCAGGATGATTATGTTAGTTTAAATGAATCAACACCCCCGAGTCATTCTAACTACCAGAAACCTCGAAGCACAGGGCAAGGGGGCGGTGTGGCAGCAATTTTTCACACCAGCCTATTAATTAATGAAAGACCAAGACAGACTTTTAATTCATTTGAAAGCCTGATGCTTAACATTGTCCACCCCAGCTGTGAAACTCAGAAACCAGTCTTACTTGTTATCATCTATCGTCCACCTGGGCCTTACACAGAGTTTCTGTCTGATTTCTCAGACTTTATATCTAATTTAGTTCTGAGCTCAGATAAAATAATTATTGTGGGTGATTTTAACATCCATGTAGATGCTAAGAATGACAGCCTCAACATGGCATTTAATCTGTTATTAGACTGAATTGGTTTCTCTCAAAATGTAAAAGAACCCACCCACCACTTTAATCACACTCTAGATCTTGTTTTAACATATGGCATAGAAACTGAACATTTAACAGTGTTTCCTGAAAACCCTCCTGTCTGATCATTTCCTGATAACATTTACATTTACAATAATTGATTACACAGTGGTGGAGAGTAGACTTTATCAAAGTAGATGTCTTTCTGAAAGCGCTGTAACTAAGTTTAAGAATATAATCCACCCACTGTTATCATCTTCAATGCCCTGTACCAACATAGAGCAGAGCAGCTATCTGAACGCTACCCCAACAGAGGTCGATTATCTTGTTAATAATTTCACCTCTGGATACTGTAGCTCGCTCCAGTGAAAACTAAGGTCTCTAATCAGAAGTACCTGACTCTGTGGTATAATTCTCAAACACGTACCCTAAAGCAGATGACTCGTAATCTGGAGAGGAAATGGCGTGTCACAAATTTAGAGGATCATCATTTAGCCTGGAGAAATAGTTTGCTGCTTTATAAGAAAGCCCCCCGCAAAGCCAGAACATCTTACTATTCATCACTGATTGAAGAAAATAAAAACAACCCCAGGTTTCTCTTCAGCACTGTAGCCAGGCTGACAAAAAGTCAGAGCTCTTTTGAGCCAACAATCCCTTTAACGTTAACTAGTAATGACTTCATGAACTTCTTCACAAGTAAAATTTTTAGAGAAAAAATTACCAATAATCATCCCACAGATGTAATATTATCTACAGCTACTCTTAGTACCATTGATGTTAAGTTAGACTCTTTTTCTCTAATTGATCTTTCTGAGTTAACTTCAATAATTACTTCCTCCAAACCATCAACGTGTCTTTTAGACCCCATTCCTACAAAACTGCTCAAAGAAGTCCTGCAATTAATTAATTCTTCGATCTTAAATATGATCAACCTATCTCTAATAATCGGCTATGTACCACAGGCCTTCAAGCTGGCTGTAGTTAAACCTTTACTCAAAAAGCCATCTCTAGACCCAGCAGTCTTAGCTAATTATAGGCCAATCTCCAACCTTCCTTTCATATCAAAAATCCTTGAAAGAGTAGTTGTCAAACAACTAACAGATCATCTGCAGAGGAATGGTTTATTTGAGGAGTTTCAGTCAGGTTTCAGAGCTCATCACAGCACAGAAACAGCTTTAGTGAAGGTTACAAATGATCTTCTTATGGCCTCTGACAGTGGACTCATCTCTGTGCTTGTCCTGCTAGACCTCAGTGCAGCGTTCGATACTGTCGACCATAATATCCTATTAGAGCGATTAGAACATGCTGTAGGTATTACAGGTACTGTGCTGCAGTGGTTTGTATCATATCTATCTAATAGACTCCAGTTTGTTCATGTAAATGGAGAGTCCTCTTCACACACTGAGGTTAATTATGGAGTTCCACAGGGTTCAGTGCTCGGACCAATTCTGTTTACATTATACATGCTTCCCTTAGGCAGTATCATTAGAAGACATAGCATACATTTTCACTGCTATGCAGATGACACCCAGCTCTATCTGTCCATGAAGCCAGATAACACACACCAATTTTAAAGACATAAAGACCTGGATGGCCGCTAACTTTCTGCTTCTTAATTCAGATAAAACTGAGGTTATTGTACTCGGCCCTGAAAAGCCTAGAAATATGGTATCTAACCAGATTCTTACTCTGGATGGCATTACCTTGGCCTCCAGTAACGCTGTGAGGAACCTTGGAGTCATTTTTGACCAAGACATGTCCTTCAATGCACATATTAAACAAATATGTAAGACTGCTTTCTTCCATTTGTGCAACATCTCTAAGGTTAGAAATATCCTGTCTCAGAGTGACGCTGAAAAACTAGTTCATGCATTTATTACTTCCAGGCTGGACTACTGTAATTCATTATTATCAGGATGTCCAAAAAACTCACTGAAAAGCCTTCAGCTAATCCAAAATGCTGCAGCAAGAGTCCTGACAGGGACTAGAAAGAGAGAGCATATTTCTCCTGTTCTGGCTTCCCTTCATTGGCTTCCTGTTAAATCCAGAATTGAATTCAAAATCCTGCTCCTCACATACAAGGTCTTAAATAATCAGGCCCCATCTTATCTTTATGACCTTGTAGTACCATATCACCCTATTATAGCACTTCGCTCTCGCTCTGCAGGCCTACTTGTTGTTCCTAGAGTATTTAAAAGTAGAATGGGAGGGAGAGCCTTCAGTTTTCAGGCCCCTCTTCTGTGGAACCAGCTTCCAGATTGGATTCGGGAGACAGACACTATCTCTACTTTTAAGATTAGGCTTAAAACTTTCCTTTTTGCTAAAGCATATAGTTAGGGCTGGACCAGGTGACCCTGAATCCTCCCTTAGTTATGCTGCAATAGACGTAGGCTGCCGGGGGATTCCCATGATGCATTGAGTTTTTCCTTTCCAGTCACCTTTCTCACTCACTATGTATTAACAGACCTCTCTGCATTGAATCATATCTGTTATTAACCTCTGTCTCTCTTCCACAGCATGTCTTTTATCCTGTCTTCCTTCTCTCACCCCAACCGGTCGCAGCAGATGGCCGCCCCTCCCTGAGCCTGGTTCTGCCGGAGATTTCTTCCTGTTAAAAGGGAGTTTTTCCTTCTCACTGTCGCCAAAGTGCTTGCTCATAGGGGGTCATATGATTGTTGGGCTTTTCTCTGTATCTATGAAGCGCCTTGAGGCGACTTTTGTTGTGATTTGGCGCTATATAAATAAAATTGAATTGAATTGAATTTTAAGCCCACTTACCTCCAGTTTTTGGTGCCTTTGAGGATTGTTGTTGATTATTCAATTTATTGCGATTGTGGTTCTTTTTTTTCCCACCAGCAGCTCTGACTGAGCGAAGCAACACCCCGCTGGCCTTGAAGAAAGCAACCAGGAACGGCTGTTTGGACTGGGGCCCGTTCCTCCCGATGATTCCAGCAGATTTCATGTTTATACTTCGTCCTTTAAAAAAATAAAAAGGTAAATAAAACTTTTAAAACAACATTTAATCTCAATGGGTAGTTTTAGAAATTTATGACTGCTTTCAGAGTAAGTACAAATACAAAAACCAGGTCAGCTCATCTTAATTTTTTTGATTTATGGCAATTAATTGGTGGGAATTGGTGATAAATAATCATAATCCAAACACTGCCAGACATTTGACCTGATGTCACATAAAACATTTTCGTAAAATCAAATGCAGACATTGTGGATTGTCTTGAAAGGTGAAGTTGACCTTTTAAAAGTCTAGGAGTTTAAAATAAATCTAAAGCGATTACAAGAGAAAAAAAAGTAATGGAAAGAAAAACTGAACTCCACTTGCCATCTACAGTTTCCACACAGAGTTGCAGGCCCAGGTTCTGCTGTGGATTCATCACCCAGTGGTTACTGGTAGCTGTTATGTCAAACACTAGCCAGCCTCCATCAGATGCCTGGACCTTTTTGGAGTCAAGTAAGAACGTCTCTGCATCTCTAAAAAGTCAATGAAAACAATGTCATGAACATCTGCACTAAATAAGCTACAGTTAAAATGAGCAAAAACAGCTGGTGCATATATCACTGGCTACTTTGTTAGGCACATCCATTCAGCTGCTTGTTAACACAACTGTCTAATCAGACATTCACGTGGCAGCAACTGAGAGAATTCAATCATGGTAAAGACAACCTGCTGAAATTCAAACCGATTCAGAATGGGGAAGAAAAGCGACTGAGATCAGAGAAGAATGGCCATAAACGCAAACGCAACTCAAATAACCATTTCTTAAAACCAAGCTAACCAAAAGAACTTGTCTGCGTGCACAAAAATTGGACAACAGAAAATTGTGAAAATATAAGTTAAGGTCAGAATTTGGCCTAAACAACATGAAATAATGGATCCATCCCACCTAGTATCTGCAGCCTACCTGAATATTGTTGCTGACCATCCCTTTATGACCTCAATGTATCCAGCTTTCTGTCTATACTCCCTTTCCCCTTACCCTCCAACTGGTCATGACACTTTCTTCAGTTTCTTCCTATGAAAAAGGAGTTTTTTTATTCCCACTCTCACAAAGTGCTTGCTTATAGGAGATTGTCTGATTTTGCTGTAGGATATTTACCCTGGCATAAAGCACCCTGAGGTGACTGTCGATGTGATTTGGCACTAAACCTGAATTAAATTGAATTGAACCTAATTGAATTGAATCTTCTGATAGCTGCTTTCAACAGGATAAAGGACCATGTCACAGAGCTCAGACTGTTTAAAACTCGTTTCTTGAACATGACAATGAGTTCACTGTACTCAAATTGCCTTCAGAGACACCAGATCTTAATCCAACAGGGCACCTCTGGGATGCGATGGAATGAAAGATTGGCATCATAGATGTTCAGCTGACAAATCTGCATCACCCATGTAATCATATCAATATGGACCAAAATGTCTGAGAAAATAAAGTGGCTGGTGAGTGCACATGTACTTGGCATTATTTTCTAGAACATGTAGACTGAATCTTATCATGACTGAGTACTTTATTCCAAACTCTGTGGCAACTCTTCCCTCCCTCCTTTGGAAATCAAACATTTTCATTCTTTTTCCCCCCATATGTGTACTTGCAAAGATATATAATGACTTTAATTTGTGTGATTTCTTTTGGGTTATTTTTTTTCTTTCTCTTGTTTGTCTGATTTGTTATGTTTTTATGCTTTTCCTGATAATGAATAAAAACTTTGGTCTGGAAGAGTGTTAAACTCGTTACTGTGTGCTGGACCTGAAAAGAAAGCGGTGCTTTTGTTGGAAAAACCTTTCACTAGTAATAAATAGCAGAGTCGTGGGGCACAGGGTTTGCCAGTACTTCAGAACTTTCAGGAGCTATGAATCATGCATATCAGCTGTTTTTCTTTTGCTGTTTTTTAACATAAGCTTGACATAAGGCCTCAATCAACTCAAAGTTGAAAAAAAAAAAAGCCCTACTTCCTAATTTGCATTGGATTCCTTTCAAGTTGCAGATCAGATAAAGCAGAGCCTGTTACGTTTTTGTGGTTGCCTGATGCTGGTCAGAGACAACCAAGATTTTCCGTCAGTCCTTCAGGAACCATTTATGTCTTTATTGCAGGTGTAATAAAAATCAAGCATAATCTTTATGCATGACATACTTCTAAACTTCCTTTTTGACTTTTGTAGCTTTTAGCTTATTTCCTGTGATAATTTAGCCTGTGCTTTGCAACTGTTCAGACTGCTCTGTGTTTAACAAACTATGTTCACAAGTCAATATTTTCCATTAGGAATTCATGTTCAGCAGTAAAGTTCAGTACCAGAGCAGGTGTGACTCTGAGATAGGTGTGCAGTTGTCTGAAACTACAAGTACTCTGACTTTAAGTATACATTTGACAACCTGTATGGATACGAAGTAGAGCATTTTCACATAGTTGCTTTTGTTTCTGTGTTTCATTAACTCAGTGAAGACACTAGCAAGTAAACATAAACCCTGCAAGTTTAAAATAGCAAAATAAGTTGTGCTGTTATAAATTTTAAAAAACAGCTTAAAGTTCAAAGAACTTATTAGTCCTCAAATACATACATAAAGTGTATTCTGGTTACAGACTCCACAGACTTCCCCAATACCAGCATCTTATATACAGTGTTATTCTCATGCACTATTTAACACATTATCTCTATCACTGGCCATTGCTTTTACTGAACTTTTATTATTTTAAGTAAATGGCAGAACATGTGGACAGGAAACATTTTTTTTAGTGGGATTTGATTTTCTAAGCTTTATATTGTCAGTCTCTTAAACCCCTAAAATACCCTAACAAAATGGTTTTAAATTTGCTACAGAGACCACAACCTGTTCAATCTGTGCTAAACTGATTTTGTTGAATGGGCCAAATGAGAACCACTGGCAATCATGAGTATTTATATAATCAGCATTTTGTAGAAACTTAGTAGAGGTTTGTGGCACAACTTCACCCGCTTCCAACGTACAAGGTGAAGAGGATATGGTTTAAAAGGGGGTCAGACCTCCAGCAACTTGTGTAGTATATAAAACAACATTAAGGGCACAGGCTGAAACTCGTCTGTGTCTATAAGCAGCATTCTGCCTAACGTGCTGGAGGCAAACACAAAAGAATCTGTATGGCTTTACAAATGAACCCTACTCATACTGTAACTGCATTTAAGCTTTTATGATGACAGAAAAATCCAGAAAACTGTTCTCTAAGATTTCAGTCACTGTGAAAGACTCGTACCTGTTTGTGAGCACTAATTCAAATACACTATTCTCCATGAAAGCATGTGTGAAAACATGAACTGAGCATTCTTCCCCTTTAAGATGGTAGAGTCCATTGACTTGGACCTTTTCAAAGCCCCGGAGGGCCATATCTTCCCTTCAATCACCCACACACATTTTTGGCAAGCAAATGTGGGCCCACTTTTAAGTGCACCCTTGTGTATTCAGCTATGTCTTGCTTTAAACTTCCGGAATATTGTTAAGACAGGCAGGTGGCGGGCATAACAGTGACCACGGGAGCACCCTAGGGAGCCTCCAACCCCCTCCCGATACGGGCCCTCGTGGTTTCATCTGGGACACAGCCAGCTTGGCAGGCAACACAAGACGAGTGATAACTGACGGACCTTCCAAGCTTCATAAGTGGCCAACTTGCTAATGGAGTTCTCTTTATCCGTGAACTATATTTGTAAGGCAGACATGGTGCGAATGAAGGAGAGCAGAGTTTGAGATGGGAGGATGTGCTTTGCAAATGGAAAGTTTCAACCCCCGACAGACAATGGCCATTATGAAATAAGATACAAATCGAGATGCAAATAGTTTTAAATAGTTCTCACTTTTTGCAGTAGCGACTACTTCATTCTGCTTTTTCACTACAAGGAAGAAGCTTCCAGCCTGTTTTACATTTCACTAAACCTTTAAATAACTGAGAACAAACTTAACATAGGTCCTTTGTCTTTGTTCTTTTTTTTTAAAAGACTGACTCACTTTATGACTCATTTTCCCCCTTGTTTATCTACAATAAGTTTATGCCCATAAAATGAAGCAGTAAGTCCTTTAAACTGTAATCCAAGAAGTGCTGGGACATTTTTAGTTAAATGCAAGTAGCAGCATTAGTAAAAAGAACACTTTCATGAGTTTACTAAAGCAGCAAACACCAACTGGTTGAGGTAAAGCATTTTAGTTACACATTGCTGGACACTTTAAGCTATCGTTATGTAATAAAAATATCAGAAATTATTTAGAGATTACCCAGTTAAACAGTTCAGGACTACAGAGGTACAATCACATTTAATATGAACATTTAATACATAGTTGTGGTTGGTCTGGCACTTACTTGTTTTGATACTCTTTGATGACTTGATATATGGTCACCTTCAGGGTAATATTGTCGTAGCGGCCATGACTACGGTCCTTATAGATCCTAAACTCAGCTGCAGTCACTGCCTCCCCGTCCGGTATTTGAGTCAGATCAAAACGGAACTCCTTGTAGTGTCTTCGTTGGTGAGAAAAATCTTTATCTTTCTCCACTGGAAAAGAAAATACTTTATGACAAAGTTGATTTCTACCGGGAAGAAAAGTTGATGAAAAAATATATATATATATATATAAATGTATGAGTTCACCTCCTGAACTGCTTCTTAAGCTGTTTAAAGGAGAAAATATGCCAGCATCAATGCGCAGGAAAAAAGTGTAATTTATCACATCTTCTTTCACATTCAAGGTCCAATCCAAACATTTTGACTACCAACAAAAGCACTTTCCAGTTCATTAAATCAGTCAACTCAATACAGGTAGCAGTTCCCAGACAGGCCCTCTACTGTGTGCCTAACTGCATTCTCTGGCCATGATGAATGGGCTGTCAGTTAAGAAAAACAGGCTGATTTCAATTAAAGACACTTTCGTCTGCTCCTCAAGTAAGAAAAAGAGCAGACAGGATTCTTCAGCATCACATGAGTGTCTACTCTGACCTCTTTTCTGACCTCATTCTGACCTCTGCTAGGCTTCATAAAAAGTAGCTAACCCTTAAGCTTGAAAGTAAAATATTTCTAATATAACAGATAATATAAGATTACTTTTTAAGGCTCGTCTTTTTTTTTTTTTTAATCGGTGGATTTGTTTTATACCTATGTGGAGACAAGTGGAGGATATGCACAGCTTCTATTTTTTTTTCCTAAGGGGAAGCATCTGATTTATATATATATATATATATATATATATATATATATATATATATATATATATATATATATATATATATATATATATATATATATATATATATATATATATATATATATATATATATATATATATATATATATATATATATATATATATGTCCTCAATTTCAGCATCAAAGAGCTCCAGTGTACCTACATTAGGGACATGCTGACAAAGTGACCTCGGCCATCTCTCACCTCCACCTGGTAGCAGAGTAAAGGCATGTGGCTGAGGTCAGCGGATGTTCTGGCATCCACGGTGATATCATGCAGTGCATTTCCCTGATATTTTATCGAGAGGGAACGCCTGCCGTTACTTAGCACAAACAGGTCAGAGGTCAGCTCTGACTTTTACCCACTGAGCGCGTTCCATTATATTAGCCACGGGTGGTAATCTGAAACAGAAGTGTCACTGAGAACACAGAGCATTTACCTTTGAAATAGCAAAATATTAAATAAAAATGTAAGATATCAGTTTTATTCAGCTGGTTCTAACTGGGCTGTAATGAAATTATCAAATGACTGATGTTTTATTAATAAAAGCCCCCCTTTTTATGCTGTCTTGTGTGTTTGGATGTTTGAATAGCTGGCTTCTTATTGATACTAGCGTAAGCATATTAAACCGCATAAAATGCCACATAGACATTTTAAAACAGTTGAGGTCAGTAGCTATATGTGAGTGTACTGTAATAAAGACAGAGCCCCATTGAACACTCCACTGACAGTCTCCAGAATGAGAGCAGAGCCTTCAAGCCTGACAGTGTACATGCCCTGGTGTAGCGGTAAGTGGAAACAGATGGGCTGAGACCAAGGTGAGGGAATAATGTTACAAGCAAGTCTCCACAAATTCGCTTTGTATTTTGGAAAATACAATCCTTAAAGAATAAAATAGTGAAACTTTGTAGATGATATGTTACAGGGATTTGTTTTTAAATATTCAGTTCTGCAGGACTGTGTAATATTTTGATTAATATTGCGAATATTTTTAATGTCATGATGGAATAATAAATGGTACAAATAGCACAAATATTATGAAAGGGGCTTGTGGTTTCTCTTAGTGACAGAACCTCAGATATGAGTATCAGTCAGTATCACCCTCTTTTAACAACAGGAAATAATTTAGGCCAATTTTCTCAAGGTCAGACAGTCATCTGATAAGTCGCTGTGAACTGCTGGGTTAAGGGTCGCAGCTACCGAACAAACACAATCATTATACATAAAAGCGACTTCAGAAAAAAAATAGAAAGCAGCACAAATTGATGGGTCAAAACGTTCAGCTCGATTGTGTTAAATACAAAATATTTAACAGGAGTCTGTAGCAACCCCTCGGTACTCTGAAAATGACTGATGTCTGACGACGAACTTTATTTTTTTACATTTAGATGCACAAATGTCTTTTCAAAAATTAT
Organism: Rhamphochromis sp. 'chilingali'; assembly: GCF_963969265.1. Classification (NCBI taxonomy): domain Eukaryota; kingdom Metazoa; phylum Chordata; class Actinopteri; order Cichliformes; family Cichlidae; genus Rhamphochromis; species Rhamphochromis sp. 'chilingali'. The sequence continues at coordinate 14,327,876 of NC_137947.1, read as the reverse complement.
AAATCTTGAATTTGCTCCTCGGCAAGTTTCGTATGAGAGCTTGCACAGGTTTCTCTAAAAAAATATTGTACGTGTGTCCGGTTATTTTCCAGAAATAAGTGGTAATATTTTTCATCCCAAAAAGCAGGCTCGTTCAGCTTATGTTGGTGTTTTAAGATTTGCCTTAATGTCATCTATAATAAGAGAAATAAAAAGTTTAAAATCCCTCACTTATCTCTGTCGAGGAAATAGAAATCTAGTGAAAGATGAATAAGTCAATTTCTTTCAGTGTCCGTGATAACCAAGAATCACCTGCACATAATCCCGATGTATATATTGATTTATAGCACGTGTGGATATTGATCCCGTTTTAATGACACTTACCCAAATTGACAAAACTCATAACCATGTCGGCGTCATTGAGAAAGTTGGTGTCTTGCGCTGTGGTGAGTGCGGGGCTGTGGCCTACGAGAGGGGCCGCTCGGTAAGGCTGTGCCACACGGGAGTAGCCGGCATGCTGGGGGTTGTAGTAACTTTTCCTAGAGTGCCCTTGAGCCTTGGCACTAAAGCTCTTCCCTGCGCTCTCCTGCACGCCCTCCTCCTCATCCACGGCCATGGCGTTGTACAGGTCTAGCATGAACAGCGGCGCGGAGGACGCCTGCTTCCCGGGAGAGAAGGGCCTGGGACGGTGAGGCAAGCCCAGGATGGAGAGGATCTCTCTCTGTATCTCCCTGCGCTCGTGATTGCGCAACCTCCTGTAAATAAAACTGGAGTGCACATGATTGTCACTTAAAACGCAATGCACGCACGACAGGAAACTCAAACAGCTCCACGCAAGTCCAAGTACGGCACGGTTCAAAGGTGTAAGCGCTGTCATCTTGACAAATCAGCTCACTTTGAGATGTGAAGATGAACTACATCGCACTCAGTGAAGGGAGAGAAAAAAGCGTAACAATTTATGCTATAGTTGTGCCAACACGGAATCATAGACTTTCCATATTAGCCAGAGGCACCACAACTTTCACGGTGGTAACTGAGGAGGCTTTTAGCAGTCTGCCCTTCTACAAATGAGGTATCAGCTTGCAGAAAAATCGCCGCTCCTCTCCTGTGTGCGAGCTTCCTCCAGCAGCAGTATTTACGCCTCCAGGGTCCATCCGAAGTCTCAGCCACACCAAGTATTTATGGAGCTGTGTGACCCCGTCCCTCACCTTACTCCTTTGTGATGAAAAAACGTGTAGGTACGCCCATAACGTCGGGGGATAACCTGGAGTTTCCAAGTGGATGAAATGTGTTGAACTGTGTCAAAATTAAGCAGAGAGAAGCACTCGACTCATGCCCCGGCGCGCATTTTTCTTTCCCCCCCCTCTCTCTCACTTTTTTTCCTCCCCACTGAGAATGTGTATTGGGGCTAGTTGCCCTTTGAGTCCACCCCACACTCCTCAGCTTTTGTTTTTGCATCCTCCTCTAGCGGCCGCAATAAAACTTCAGCCAGGTCCCATGATGAATGTGGCGACTCAGGAGTGTAAAAGGAGACACTTGAAATCCGAGAGGCCTTCCTAACGAGTGAAAGAATAATGACAGAGCCTTTTAATCACCTCAAGTTATTGAAGGCTTCATAAAAGAGGGTTTCAGCTGCATCCACCGCAAAACAACGAGGGTCATGTTTTTATCATGCATGGAGGATTCACAGGTATGGAAATATTAAATACACTAACAAACAAGGAGAATATAGTAAAGCCATAATTCAGGACGGGAGGAGATAAAGGCCTGCTGTAAACCACATACCGCACGTGGTTATATGCTTTAATTTAAAATTACATAATTTCACTCAACAGCAAGAATTAAACATGAGTATTTAAGTTTATTGCAGAAAGCTTCACCCTCATGGGACATTAAATAAACACAAGCGAAAGCCGCCATGCTGGGATAATTAAACATATAAACAGAGAGGGATTCACGTGTGATGAGTGGCTACTGTCCAAACAGGGTGGAAAGGAAGTCTTCTTAGAAAAATTCATACGCATACTAAGATGTTGCCACATAGCGCCATCTAGCGTAAAAACCGAACATTTAGTCATTTCTGAAGTTTCCCTGCCAGCCACAGAGCGTTTTAGCTGAAGCTGCGCTCATCCAAGTTTCCTAAAGCAGTGTCCTAATTCGACGAGCCATGCGATGATCTCTCTCCTCTTTTTTCTTCCAAACCCATCACCGTACTTAATCCCCTTTTGATGCTTCACTTTGAGTGGAAACTCCCAAGTGCAAACCACACCCACGATTCCATGTGAAAGATGAGATCAGTGATGTGATAGGAGAGCAGAAATAAACGCGTAAAGTTCAGAGACAGGACAGCAAAAGCCAAACAAAGTTCACAAATCCTTTAAAAGATTTTTTTTAATTCTAGTTTTTAAAAAAGAAAATAAAAATGGCAAAAGTCATACCTTCACACCAAATAATAACATTACAAAAGATGTTTAAGAGAGGTCACTGCTGAAATGTGATGCGCCTCTCTTATAAATAAAAAAAAATACCTGCTACAGTAATGAAAGGTAAGCTGGGGGAACATAAATGGATTAAAATGTGAAACTAAAGTGTTGGTGTGTTCATAGATGGCACATTTTTATATATATATATATATTTTACATCCTAAATATAGAACAAATAAGACATGGCAATGAATGGAGAAGTATTGCAGTAGGAGGGTAACCGGGGTGATGTGTTTTGTAAAAAGTTTTCACGCACAAAAGTCAGAATGCTTTATGAATTCGAGCTTCCAGGAGTGAGTACTCAGCGAGAGGCAATCAAAGTCACAGTTTTGCGCAGAAACTTGTTAATTTCTGTGATAATTCATCACGAATCAATTCACAAATCATCATTGTTTTTTCATGTGTGTGTTTGAGTGTTGATTTTTGTTGTTCTGTTTTTTAGTGGAACATGTGGCACCTGCCCTATGTGCAGTAAAATCTTATAACGAAACATGCAGTGAAGGAACACAAGGGGGCAATATAAGAAAGTGTATCAGCCACAGGGACTTACAGTACAAACTTCAAGATTATTAGGAGTCAAATATGTCAGCCAACTGCAGTCAAACGCTTTAGTAACGCCATATTAAGATGTGACCAAACAATCACCATTCATTTAGAATTCACAAACAATTTGCACATGTATGTACACATAGGCCTTATACTGATAGGTGTCACACTGGAAATGGTGGGTTTATTTAGGTGTGGTTCACAAGAATCGAAAGGTTGCATGTAAATAATGTTCAACATAATTGACTGTATGTGTAATCTGCACATACACCTCACGTTTTGAAGTAGGTGTGCATGTAATTAGTTGATGTTAATGCAGTGCATGCCATAAATCTCATTCAAAGTAAATGATGGCATGGCTCAAAATGGGTCCTTCCTCTGAGCTGACTAAATGCCAACAGCTTCAGACAACAGCAGGATTGACAAACACCTCAGACTCAAAGGTGTTCACATTAGTTCTAATTATAAATTCATCTCTTCATCAAGATTAAATATAAGGCTCAAACAGTAAACAGGTGTATGTTTTTTGTCAGCAAAGCAGAAGATTTGGTAAGATTGTGTTGGAAAACCATAATAAGCTTTCTTGATATGCAATAAAATCTTGGTTAGACCTTTATGTTTGCTGGCGTTTGGTATGCTGCACCTAATACGACAGGCACTGCACTTACATTTCCTACCTATACACAAACCCAGATATCCATCAAACTGTTAGCTGTAGTGTGTTCATAGATGGTGTGCATGAGTCTATGCGTAGTAATCTTAAATGCAGTGAGTACCGTGCGTTACATGGCTGGCACATTTGATACCTCATATAAGGTGCTTGGATAAGAGGTATTCACTGGAGCCAATCATTAATCCTCTTAACACCATTAAATTTTCAAAGAATGTTCAAAGCCATATGACTAATAATACAAAATACCATCAAAGAAACTGGGATGCATAAAAGGTGTCACATAAACGGTGTCAGAAGAGGTATGTTTTGTTTCCATGTCAGAGAGGAACTGTAATGGTGAGATCTTCCTGAGAATATCTGTTCTGCATCAGCTTTATACTGGTGCCTGCAGTGATGCTGCCTTATGTCAATAGTTTGGGCCTTTGCTGTAAGAATCCCGCCTCATCATGCCTCCATAGCACATGGATGGATCGCACACACCAGGCTCACCAGGGATGCCAGGATTACCACTTTTACCCTCTGGGCCATTTTGACCAGGGGGCCCAGGTTTACCTGGAGTACCTGGTTTACCATGTCCCTCCGGACCCATTGGACCTGTGGAGATATAAATAACAAGCAACCACAATGGAACACAGCTGAAAGCTAAATACCAGATATCCACTAAAAGTGCTTCTGCACTTTTACATGACCTTATCAAATGAATGGAAAATAAATCTGTGATGTTCTTTACCTGGAGGTCCAGGAGGCCCATGGTCTCCAATCATGACCCGACCAGGGCTCCCCTTCTCCCCTTTGAAACCTGGTTCTCCTGCAAACACAAGTGTCCTTGTTAGAGAGATTGTGCAGAAAGTTTTAGGATATGCGACTAACTTGACCTTTATTTTACCTTTGAGACCATTAATCCCAGGATACCCCGGCCGACCAGGGTGGCCTGGCAGTCCCCTAGAACCACTAAGCCCAGGAAGACCTCTGAGTCCCTGGGGCCCCATTGGACCTGGTGGGCCAGGAGATCCAGGCTGACTTTGACACCTGGTACAGCTACTCTGCTGATTGCTCAGTATCAATAGAGGCAGCTCAGCTGGAAGGATTGATAATGAGATAGTTTCATTTGGGGAAAATACATAAAAAATGTTCAGCAGGTAGATTAAAATGATACATACCCTGAAGAAGCTCTCTGCATATCTGCCGAATGTGATTGTCTGACATTGCACTTAACTGCAATATAAAGTGATAGACCACGACCAACCACTAAGTTATACATAACACGATTACAAAAAACCATTACAAACAAGTTGTTAGTACAGTATAAGGCACACGTACATATCTTCCTTCGGGTCCAGGTGGGCCAGGAGGGCCCATATCTCCCCGCAACCCTCGGGGGCCTGGTTGGCCTGACTGACCTGGCTGTCCGGGTCGTCCAACTTGACCTTCTTGACCTCTCTGCCCCAGATCCCCTGCTGTCCCTTTCTGGCAAGGATACCACCCCATTATTAGTAATACTAGTTATTATTCATGTTACACTGAGGTAAGGTAATTGCTTTATTGAGCTTGACATACCTCTCCTTTCAGACCCATTGGACCAGGTGATCCCTGTCAATCAAAGTAATGATAAATAATTTAAAAAGATGATAAAACACTCTGAAAAGCACTGTAATTGACATTTATTATTATCATTCTCACTACGTACCACTTATTAGCATTTGTGTGTTTAGGCCTATGCCCCCCCCCCAAAAGAAAACAAAATAAAAACAAACTAGAATAGTAGGCATCAAACTCCAAAATATGAACAGATAATCTGATTTTTGGAGGTATTGAAGAAAAAATATTATCTACTAATTTTCTTGTCCAAATGTAGTTAAATCTCGCTAAACTATGCATTTGTACCAGAAACTGTTTTCTTACACGTGTAGTTATGATGCAACAAAGCCTTTCAAAATTAACTCACCACACCCCCTGGCCGCCCCTGCTCTCCTTTTTCACCTTTCATCCCCTGGTGTGGAAATCATTAGGTCAACATTAGATTATATTAAAAAAAACACATAAAATCAGGTTTCAGACTTCAGCCAATGCTGTATATGCAAAGTACTGTAGATGGTGCTGTCCATTAAAAAATCCACTTAAAACAGGAAGAATGACACATATTTATAGTAGTATTGAGTTTTAATGTAGTTCAGTGTAGCCATTTCATTCTCATTAGCATTGCTTAAATTAAAAAAATATGTTGTTTACATCCCAGATCAGAGAAACCTCCTGTTCCAAAAAAGCAAGTAAAGCTGACGTGAAAGCTTCCAAATCCAGATACAAGATGTGATAATAATGATTTGTAAGTATATTAGTAGACTGAACTATTATGAATTCTATGTCCAAAAAACCTTCCATCATCAGGAGAGGTTCATCCTTCCAGACAGCAGACACAAGCCTGGAATAGACTTTTGATTTGAGGTTCCACAGTTTCACTGTAATTGCTGTTTTTGGACAGAAGCAAATCTTAATCCAACACCCAAAGGTGATGTTGCGCTAATGTAAAACAAAGGTTGTGTTCTCAATTTTCTAACCATTATTTGATCTGCTTAACTTGTGCTGACTGCAATATAATTTTGTCTTGAATCTTACCATGTCGCCCCTTTCACCTGGATTCCCCCTCTGTCCCTGTGAAAACAACAAAGGCACAGAGTTTCATTTTATAACATGCTTTTAAAGTTAGACACACTAAAGTCTGTGCATATCACCAAAAAAAAAACCTAACACCAGACTTTTTGTAGCGTTTTTGTACAAATTACAAATATTACCTACAAATCTGATTGTGATTTACGGCTAATTGATATGAGTGTTCAGTCATTTTTATAACTGCTATTTCTGCAGACCATGGACCTAAATTTCACAATCTAAACAGACTTAACCCTGACCTGGAATCAAGAGAATACTTTGAATTTCTGACTAGATGTTAAAATTCTGGTGATATCAACAAAAACAGATCATGGAAATACCTTGCTTCCCTTCATTCCTGGCATGCCTGGGTGCCCTGGTTGACCTGGACTTCCTGGTTGCCCTGCACTGCCCTTTAAAAGCATGCAGTTAAACCCAGTAGTTAAAAATGGAAGCAAACAAAAGAAATAACTGTTATTTAAGAAAGATGCTGTTCGGCCAGAACATCATAACCAGACCCTTCAGAACACTGGCATAGGACCTGTCAGGGTGTCCTGTAGGGTCTAGCTTAGGGTTGTAGAGCTTCTGGATTAATGAGTGGGGCCTCTGTGGGGTCATACGGTGGTATTCAATGGGTTTTGCAGCTGAGGAGTTTCTATAGGAGTTTGTCATTTTCTTTTTGCAGTTCCTGATCAGTGTTTGTGGTGTGGCAGGGTGCATTGTCTGCCTTTGTGGTCTGTAACACCGTTTAGGTATGTAGTATGCATCAAAGTTTAAATGCCAAATGTTTCCCACTAGAACATTCCATTTTAAATAAAGGAAAATAATGTATTTTACCTGTCAGTGTGGTTTGTAGTTAATGTTGTGGCTAATCAGTGTGTACTGTGGTTTTGATTTATATACTGCATTAATTATCAGCTTCCAAAAGAACTTGCTCATCTGGTTCATATTTAAATGGTAACATACCGCAAGCCCCGGTGTGCCTTTTATGCCCGGACTTCCTCTTTCACCCATATTCCCCTTAATTAAGAGATAAAACACATTTTAGATTGCAGAAAGAATACAATGAGATAGCATCCAAACCGCATCCTATTATGTGGCTGATATTTTTGCTTTCTTATCATAATTCATTTTCAGTGATACATGCCATAGTTTGAGCATACTTTCATGAGGTTTTGGGATTGTGCAGTTTGAAGTTTAATTGTGTCTAGTCGGTGCTTTCTTTTCCAGCTGAACAAGCCTCTGTAATTGCAGTCTGAAGTTCAGCCATAAAATCAAAGCAGTGCCTGCATGTCCATAAACTACGTTTTCACTTGTGTGCCATTCACCAATACGCATTGGCTTGTTAAAAGCAGATCAGCTAATGAAAAATGATTAGGAGACAGCGTGTCCAGACCAGACAAGCCCAGACTGCTTACATTTCCACTAAAATTCCACTGACGAAAGCACTAGATCCTGATCATTGCTTAATTTAGCTCCACTGGAGAGGCCAGAAGATCGTTACTTGTTCTAAAGTGTATTATAGCAAAACAGGGACCAAACAAAACATGCAATGCTGCCGGCCAAGTACTTTTTCTTGTTTTTCCTCAAAGCTTAGAAAGCATCAAAGATTCAACATTATCCAAACTAATGTGATCATGTGCTGCAATTCATTTAGTATCGGCTGGACAATATATATACTGATGCATGACATCATGCCATACTGATCTGCTGTACTTGGAGGCAGCTGCACTGCATTGTAATTGGAGACAGTTTCAATCAAGCTTGAGCTTGCTGCTCACTAATGCAAGCATGGATTAATGTGGATTAATCTTAAGTTATTGATTTCTCTGTGTCGCACTTTTAACTAGTGCATTCACAGCCCGAGGGCTATGGAGGGGGATAAACTCACGTTAACCTCATAGTTTATCCTGTATTAAACGTCTGTTGGTAAGATCAAAGTCAGCCATTATTTCTACTAAGTTCATTCTTTTTTTCATCACAGCTGTTTGAAGAAGCTCAAACATGATGTTCTAACAGGTGTAAATCATTACCTTCAGTCCGATCGGTCCTTGCAAACCTGGTTCACCAGGTAATCCCATTTCACCCTGCAAAAGAGGGAAAAACTGTGTTGCTAACTCTTCAGATCAAACATAAACAAGAACAGCTATTAACTTACAGGTGGTCCAGTCGATCCTTTAAAGCCCCTGGGTCCAGGCTCACCAACTTCTCCCTTTAATGAGAATCTTATCAGTCAAATATAGTCATAATTAATAAAGCAAAACCATTGTTGAGTTTGCTTTGCACATACATTAGGAGCTCTTACCTTTTGTCCATCCAGGCCTGCATTTCCAGGCAATCCAGGCATACCCTAAGAGCAACGTGGTGTTCCAGTTAGTATATTTAATAATGAAAAGAAGACAATATGACTATCAGTGCTACAGATTTGCATTGTAAGAAACAGAAATGGCATTTTTTAAAATAAAATTTCAAAGGCATCGTTTGACTTTATGCCTTACCATTGTTGTGAAATGATTATTTCATTGTGTCAGTAGCAATTGTTGTTATTTTCTCTCCATAAAAAAACATTATCTAGTCCTTGTGGATGGAGAAATGCCTACCAAAATGTTATGCTTCCCAGATGTGGTTGGTTAGTTTACATGAGAAGCAGAGTAAAGTAGCTTGAGGCTTTTTTTGAGGTTAAATTCTTGTGAGTAACAATTTAGTAAATGTAATCACCCCCAAATCAAACTATTTCCTGCAATTTAAGTTTGTTCTTTAAACTAAACCACATAGATCCCTGGAAAAACCCTATGTGCCTCAGCTGAACCTCAGTTAAATACACTGTATTTGCAGATAAATGCAATAATTTTTAAGTGAATGGTTTAATGCACTGAAAGTTTTTTAAGGTCAGCGTGCAGCAATTACTATACTTTTTTGTGTTTCAGTTAGCTCCCATATGGAAAACATATATATAAATCTTATAAAGTTTTTATCTGTCTTGTATGAAACTTGTATGAAAAGCATACAAGAGTGAAAACACATATAAGATCCCTTGAAAAATTATATAATGAAACCTGTATGTTTTGTATACTTACTAAAAAAATATATGAAAGTAATGAGAAAGTGGCCACTTTCATGAGTAAATCATGTAAGCCTTATATGATTTATATATGATTTACTCATGAAAGTGGCCACTTTCATGAGTAAATCATGTAAGCCTTATATGATTTATATATGATTTACTCATGAAAGTGGCCACTTTCATGAGTAAATCATATATCATATGGGCTTTTCTTAAATAAATGCTTTCAGATGCTGCCTTACACTGAAGTTTCAGTGTGCATAGAGGACAGATGGGATAGGAAGGCAGTGAGAGAGTATATAGTGTTGCCGTGAACACACAGTCCTCTCCAACATGTGAAGAAATCCCCTTGTTGGGACCTACAAAGGAGAACTGCATCTTGTTTTAACTTGAGGAAGCGCAGTTCTAATCCTGCCTCCTTGGATACGTTGCTAGTGCTATTGTTCTGATGGGGGAAAATGGCTTACAGCCTTGTGGAGCAACTGAGTCATCTTTTGCAGACCCATTGCAAACGTTTGGACGAGGCTTATAATCATGATCAGTGGGGTGGCTGCCCAGTTGAAAGACTTTCTTCCTAAAACAGATTTGCCAGAGCGTCACAGCATTCCCCCGATGAGTTACTTTCACTGCATGAGTCTGTTTGTTACATAACAGGGTTATCCTGGGATGAACTACAGGGGAAATACCCCTAATTTACTGCCTGTCAGGGGTAGTCTTCGTACTGACACTGTGTTACCACTGCAGTCTTCATACACCAAAAAACATTATACATGCAAACCTGCATGATCCGTGAAATCGGCTCTTGCAGTGGCCTACTTTACTCTTCTCTTTGTATGTTTCTACTATTATTTCATGCTAGAACATTTGTAAAACATTATGTGTTCTGCACTTCTGGTTCAAAATGCTTTGCTTAAAAGTTAAAATCTAAAAAACAATATGATATTCATGCAAGTCTTCAATGTCTAGGACTCCAATTAAAGTTGCAAGACAATAGCAGCAGCTTAAACAACCTGGAAAATACCAAACCTTTGATCAGCACTGTCTATGTGTGTGTTTATGACTTACAGGATGGCCTTCCCTTCCGTCAGTACCAGGAATACCACTGGCTCCAGCTTCTCCCTTAATACATTTGAAAAAAACTGACATTTAATTTCATCAAAATTTATAGTTAGAAGCCCTCAATTCCGATACCCACATGCCAGCTCAATCACAGTGCCCGACATTTTAGTCAATTTGAGTCAGTCAGTCGACATCCATTTAAAATGTGAACTTCATGCTCGATGTTTACAAAAGCTGGGAATTGGAAAAGGACAAGAGGGACACTTGGTTATGCATGATTCGATTTCCATGGTTGCCAAAAGTCAACAGCACAACATAGGGGAACAACTAAGTCTTTTAGGAGTGTGTGCACTCATCCAACCTCGTGTCACTATTATTCCCCTAATCCCTGAATGAGCTTTGTAACATACTACACTGTCAGAGCAAACAGACCTTTTGACCAGGTCTTCCTGGAAATCCACCCTTTCCATCTCTCCCAGGTAGACCCTGAAATCACAGAAAATTTCATTATATACACAATTATGATGGGCTGTGAGTCGATTCTCAGTTTTTTATACATACAGGTTCTCCCAGAGGACCTTGTGGCCCAAGAGGTCCTATACTTCCTTTTTCTCCCTGACAGTAGACAATCAGCCAGTTAAAGCATGCATATTTCATGTTTAAACCTCTGAACTACTTTCAGGATTGTGTGGACACGTACCACATGTCCAGTTTTTCCTGGTAACCCTGCTGCTCCCGGGGTCCCTTGTGCACCCTAAGGAAAGATTTTCACCTTCAGACAGTCGTGTATCAACATCTGCTCCAGAGTATCAGAGTTGTTTGTGATATACATTGATGGAAAAGCAAACAACTTTTTGTTAATCTGAGGCCCATAATGTAGACAGAGAACTTCATAGTAAAGTCTGCTCTGTCACAAATATGCAGCAGCAGTGGTCTTTTCTGTTGCCTAGATAAACAGTGAACTTAACTATTTAGACTGAAACTTCAGGGAGTGGCATGTTGTATTGCATCATTGGATATTTTTAAATTTGCACTTGTTGACCCAAAACTAGACATTAGTAAAGTTTCTGTTATGCGTTGCCAAGTTAAGGGAACAATGCGTCACTGGATTATAACATACTCAGAAGGAAAAAAGCCTGATTTTGGAACAAACGGGGAATTGCATCACTTGTTTTTCTGCATTCAAAACTATGCTAATGGCCTCAAGAAGGAACAAATTACTGTATAGTGCAATACCAAGATGACATTTGTTACTGGCTGACTCAGTGACTTTGGTGGGCGACATTTTTATTGAGATTCTGTTTGCAAAAATATGCTGAATGCAAAAAACACCGTTGGAAAAGTGTAGACGTTTCTCTCTTTCTGTCTCAGCCCCATTTGTTGTTCACTTAATAAACATGACCCAGTAGCATTCTCATACTCAACTGTCTCAAAAAACACATCAGAAATCTCCCTGGCTATAATACTGTAATCTTGTTTGCAATGGATATCAAATGAGCTATGGCAGAGGGATTAAAGAAGCATTTATGAAAGCTTGTTGTTGGTCTTCACGCTGCAGTGAGTTTTGATAAATAGGGTTTTGTTTTACTTGTAAATGCTAAGATGTGCCAACCTATATGACAACACAGAGCTTAAAAGAAGGACATTCTTGGAGACTGCACTATAAGCTGACTGACCAGTGACTTGCAGAAAGCTTTTGCTATGGGGCTCATGCTAACAGGTGTGTTTACTTTCGAAGCAGGGGTGCGGTTTTCATTGATTTCTGCTGAAATGAATGCCACCATTGTAGTTACAGTGTTAATAAACTACAGAGATCAATATCACAGGCTGGATGCCCACATAATTAGCAACAAATTGTTCATTGAAGGGTGATGAATGACTGCGGCCATGAACAACTACCACAGACTGCAAATACACAAACATAACCTTGAATTCTGTTCTCCTGGCTTAATTTGGCAGACATCTCATGTTTCTGTTCTCTACATCCTATGCCAGGAAAAAAAGATTGCACCCTTGGTGGTCTTACTATATGGGAATAGTTTGAAAAGGCAGATTGAAACATGTTTGTATCCAAAGAAAACAGTTTATTCTGCAAAGGGAGGAACCTAAAGAAAAGCTTTCGTAGGTCCTTGCTAGGAAAGGTTTTTCGGCTATTGTTCTGCATTGGAAACAGAACAATAGCCGAGAGGAAACGCCTTTTGACCCAGACATGAAGGGAAATTTGGTTTGATAGTTTCATTTAGACTATTTAAAGCTGATTGCCAAATAGTTATAATTTATGATATAATTATTCTTTCTCCCACAGCTAGGAGGATTTCATGCATGTAGTCCAATAATGCTCTTTTCACTGTTTTGGCCTCACAATGTGTGTGGAATGTCCTTCAGTGAAGTCCGGGCAGAAAAGCCTCTGTCCATCTTCTGACGGAGACTAAAAAACAGACTACCTCTGCTACCTCTTACTCAACAAGAGCAATCCAAGACTGCATGCCTCTGCCAAGGTTGAAAAATTCCCTCCACACCATCCATGAATTAAATCCCTGGATCCAGAAAGATATCTGGATCTGGACTAGTTTGTGACACTTAGGTTAAAATTCACTTCTTGTAAGTCACTGTCTGCCAGAAGAATGTAACACAAGTAGAGGTCCAATTATGGGATTTCAAAAGAGTGCTGGAAATGGGATAAAATAAATAAATAAATAAATTCACCTGGTCCTTAATAGTGTAGTGTCTGCTTATCGAGCAGCTTGTAAAAACCTAATGTGATACATCCTGGACACATGTGTCCGGGACAGATGGCACAGGAGGATTTACTCCAGGCGCAGAAAAGTGTCAGCAGTCAGCTGAGAGAAGTTTTTAGACCAATACTAAGTGCTTGAATTGTTCTCCCCTTCAGCCAAATAGCAGGGGGCCCCTGTGGTCCCACTGATGACTGATGATATGACAGAAATGATGCAGTTTGCAGCAGCTGCATTAACTTAGTGAACTTTAAAGCAATGCTAAACACAAAATGCTGTTCAGATGAACATAAAAGGGACTCTGCTGTGTCTGTTGTTGCTGTTTCGGTTATCGAATAAGCAAAAAATGCTGGATCACTTAGGCTTCGCTTGCTTTTAATTCATTTTTAATGGTCATTTCTACGAAAAAATGTCCTTCCAAGGAAGATTTTCAGACTTTCTTGTTGCTGGATAAAATTTAAATTTTCTCAATTTTTTCATTTGGACCTGTTGTGGTGGCTGGCACATTTCAGCGTACATATGATGTATCCTATCATATAACAACATGCATAATTTTCTATTTGTGTGACTAAACAGTGGAAGCTGTTTTTTAGCTGATGCACCACTTATTGTGGGTAAGTCTTGATTCCATAACTTGGTTTTGTTGTCATCTAAGGCTTAGAGATTCCATCCATCCATTTCTGAAAATCACTTGTCCAAATAAGGGTCATAGGTCAGAAAGTGCTTTTCCCAGCGGTCATGGGATGAGAGGCAGAGTAAACCCTGGGCAGGTTGCTAGTCACTTGTATTTTTTCCAGAATTATGAGGTTTATTCCTAACTGAGATCCATGTGACACATATAGTCCTCTGTCAAGGCGTGATCAGTTTTGTTAATTTGGTTTCTCAGATCACGTGGTCTATCTACAACTAAATATTAACCGCACTTCTTGTAATCCAGTCCTAGGACCTCTACCTTAAATATTGTAGTTATAGACTAAAAAGCAAGGAGAAGATGCAACTCGGGCTGAACAAGACACCAAGAGGAAAGAAGATGCACCCCCGGTTCTCTTTTTTAACGTTCCTAGGAAATGGAGGTACAAAAGTCAGGAAATATGAACACATTTAAAAGGTCTCCGATGACCCTCCTGCTCTCTCTGCTCTCTTGTTCCACACTATAGATGCTGTACTTTTTACTCTCCCAATGGATCTGCTTTATCTTCAAAACATATGGCTTCTGGAGTGATTGATGCAACAATGTTCAAAGTTGATGTGTCTAGCAGGGATTTCCTCTCAATCCTACATTTGATCTCATAAAAAAAAGATTTAGCTTGAAAATTCAATGTGTTTTTCTACTTTTAACTATCGTTTCTTGTTCTTTTTTTCCCTTCCAGCTATAGCAGAGTTTCCATGCTTGAGCTGATTTCTACAGAAATATAAGGAACTGGATCTAGATACTATATTAATGAATAGAAATGAGGCAACAGCTGAAAATAATAAATAACATCAGCACCTTCTCGCCTGGTTGTCCAGGTGGCCCCGGTAACCCAGGAATACCCCTCTCACCCTGAAAGAATAAACTTGTGTTTAAAAAAAATGTCTATCAGTCGCCACAAAATCATGCGTGACACCACAAAGTGTTATTTGACCTTCCTACCGAAACACCGGGCCTCCCTTGCTCTCCTTTGTACCCATCTGGTCCACGTGACCCCTTAAAACAAGGAAAATGAAAGCAGCTTTAAATTTTCAACACTATCTTATCACTGACTTTTCATCCACTGGTTATTGATTTACCTTAATTCCCGGCGAACCTGGGAAACCTGGAATTCCTCTAAGCCCAGGGATACCCTTGAAATGAAAAAAAAAAAGACAAGAGATGCACACGTTTGTTTAAACATCTGAATCCCCTCCACTGTGTGCATGCTCTCTGGGTGATTCTAGGCTGCGGGCAGATGCTTTTTCTGAGTTTTTGATCATGCTGTAGAACATGTGGTTTACTTTTGGATAGTTTTCATCACACAAAATCACCACCATGTTGCCAGTGCTGCTATAAGCAAAGATGTTTCTTATTTAACCACTGGAAAATTAAGAAAGTAAGCACATTTACCAGTGTGTTTTAACATTCTGAAGCAGTCCTGACCACATATAATGAATAAGAAGAAAACCGTTATGATCTACTGGACACAGATACTCAACTGGCTTTCTCAAAAGCTGCTGTGGATGCTGCTGTTGGTGATTATGTTTGTATATTGAACTATGTAGTACTCACAGGCTTACCATCAGCACCAGGAGGACCAGGCTGACCAGGAATACCAATGCTTCCTTGCTCTCCCTAAAGAAAGTGGAATGACGTTATTCAACCATGTGTGATTAAAACTGTATCATGCAGTCTCAAAGCAGTAAAGTAATCCATTTAACACACCTCCGGTAACAGTAAACTTTCTCACAGTGTTGATTTAATTTATCTATAAAGAATGCTTAGCAAGCTTGTTTATCTAATGTAAGATGCACCATGTGGGGTCTTAAAGAACATCTGCACGCCAGCAATGTTCCCAGCATTTTGGATCTATTAGTAAATGTAATAAAAGCATACCGGTGACCTTATAAACACAAACATTAACAAAGAGAGTCTTTTGCCAAGCTTATATCTCTCTGAGGTCCTTGTATAACGGCTTTTATGACCGGGGCTTTTTGATACCCTGTGATCAATAATGGCAAACATGTAGGTTTTATTTCCCACTTTGGTAATTTTCCATTGCACCCAGTATTTATCTTTGACAGCAGTCTGGTTTGGTTTAAGAAAAAACAAAAGTACAATACTCCGTACATGTCCTTACAAGACAAACTTACACACACAAACACACCATAGCAAGCCTCACTGGAGAAAAAAAGACCACTTGGTGCATCCATAAATTATAATACTGTTAGTTTTCAGCAGGTAACTGTGTGCTTAAGAGCTTAAAGTGCTAAAACTTCCCACTCAGCACCGTTTCTGACACAATCTGTTTTCACAAGCTAGTAGGATCTGATCTGTTGGTGAAGTGCAACGTGTGCTCGTCATTTACAGGATGTCTGCACACAGTTCACTAAGGCTGAGCTATAAGAGAGGGAAGGTTTGAGTTCTGCCCTAATACAGTTTGTCATTCCTGAGTTTACACATAAATTCATACTGTTAAAGATAAAGTTGCTTTTGTGATAATTAATCTCTTCAGTCCGCTACAGCTTAAAGCAAATATTTAATGAGCAGTCTGGACACTGAGGGGCTGGACAAGGCAACAATGTATGCCAAAGCAGGAACAAAGTCAATGTGTCTGCAGTGTTGGCACACAGGCAAAGAAAGATCTTGTGACTAGACTCAGCTCTTTTTTAATATGAACAGGGCAATAGGGTGTCTGAGCGATCTCATGGTTAGATACTGTGTGCAAAGCAAAACGACAAAAGGCAAAGACTGTGAGGAAAGAGACAGAAAAAAAAACTGACCTTCATTCCTGGTTGTCCGGGAGGTCCAGGAGGACAAACACAAGGTTCTGGAGTCGGTTCAACGCGATCAGAGCACTGTAATAACCAAGCATAACAAGAAATCACAGCCACACACTAAACATAATCTGCAAAGCTCTGATATTAAGGTTTAGTCTTTGGGTTATTTGGTCTTTCTCATTAAAACTGAAAATATGCATCACGATTTCTTGAAACCACTTTAAAGCTGCAAACCATGAGAGAGGGATATATATTCAAAGGATGCAAAACAGAGAAAAACAACACATTCTCAAAAATCAGAAGGTGAACGACAAGTACAGGCTTTAAAAATTCAGTTCAATTCAGTTTTATTTCTATAGCACCAAATTACAAACAAATACTTCAAGGCGCTCTACATCGTAAGTGAAAAACCCTACAATCCCCTGTGGTCGAGCAAATGAATAAATAACATCCTTACATATGAATTGTTCTTGTAATTTTTAATTAAATTTTTTAAGAATTCTAAAAATAGTAAAATAGAGTTGATAACATGATATAAACAGCTTCACTATGTTTAGCTCTAGCCTACTTGCATATGTACACTAGATATGTAGGTGTCGGAGAGCCTCCATTCAAAAGAAAATTGATGACCAATCCTGGAGATTCCAAACAAACCACTGAAAAGCACACACAGAGAGAGGAGAGAAGTAGCGATACTTGGAAAGCATTTGTAATTTTAGGCTTCTCATCTTGTCTCTTTTGATATTTTTATCCAACAGCTTCACATGAAAAACAGTTATTTGGCACTGGCTTTTGCGGTTGTAGCAAATCCCAAGCCAACAACGGGCCACTGCTTTGCAAACACAGTTAGAGCCAGCAGGCAATAAAAAATATAGTGCAACATCTCTGAAGCTGAGCCACGGGTCCTCCTCCAGCAAATTATTCTCCGCATGAACAGATGTGTCTTAAAATTAATATGCTGAGCTTACACCTTCGCTTGTAACGCTGCAACGGACTACTGATGAAATAACAGGAAAGAAAGCATCACTGTACAGTCTGAGGTGTGGAGTTAACTGAGGATGAAATCTTTGGCTGCGCCATCACGGGGCGCATTGCAGAGCAGAAGCAGATGTAATTAGGAGAGGTGAAAAGTAGGTGAAAGTACGTTATCTTTTGGATGGAAAAACAGGTGTTGGGCCAAGCAGACTCATATACTTACAACTCCAGGTATTTCACAAGCAGTCTCCCGGTTGTTCTGCTCAGGGTCACAGTAAATGCGAAGTTTCTGAATTTCAAACTGGGAAAAAAAATTAAAGGAAGAGGTTGTTGTTAGAAACAAAACTTCCGATATTGGGGACAAACAGATTGTAATATGTGGCCAATTACGTGATACTTATTTTAGTTTTATCGGTGCTTTGCCACTAATGAATTGTAACAGCTATTGTATAACTGCTGAAGAAAAATAAGTGCCCTGATTGGCTGCTGAGCTGCTACATGTTGCCAGACCTCCCTCAGTGTGCACAAATGCTCTGCAGTGTTGTTACGCTATTCTTCCATTATTTGGTTATTTGGTTTGTTGTGCTGGTAGTGAAACGTCTCCAGGAGGTCCCAGGGACTGCGTCACTTCAGTTACCATGAGAGCATAATAATAATAATTTACATTAAAAAAAAAAAACCCAGATCAACACATAGCTTTGATAATGGCACTGACTTTAAACCTAAATAGGTTTGAATATAATAATATAATTTCTAGTTGGATGACTATTTTTACTTATAATGTTAGTGTAAATTGGCCGGTTTTATCTTTCTGTGTTTATAAAGACTCAATAACAAAAATGTTTTTTCAATTACAGGTGTGTTTATTCAGAAATAATACCATGACTGACATTGTTAAATAGCTCAGAAATTCATGGTCCTTATGACAATGGATAAGCACATAGAAAAACATTCACTGTGTTTAATATTGTGGTTCATGTGAATATATTCCCAGGAATGTTGAATGAATAAAAGTTGGTATTCTTTCAAAACAAAGGATTTTCTCATGCTTCCCAGTTCTTCACGTGTCTTGTTTTAGTTCTGGTGAATCTTATTGCATTAACTAACACTGCGGCACAACGGTGACATGAGAAACCTGCACATCTATATCATGCATATGGGCCTCGGGCTCCTTTATGTAACTGTTTGTGTTCCATCAAACTGAAAATAAGAATGAAAACATCTAGAGTGCAGAGCACATCTATTCTTCTTTTCAGTGTGATTATTGTTGGCTCACTGAGAACTGACCTCCATATATCTATCTATGGAGCAAATTACAACACAGCACTACTAATACAACATTTTTAGTGCAAATGGTGCCAACTGAGACAAATAAAACAACGATTCATAAGACCATGTGAACAAAAGGGTTCATTTTTGCCAAGGATTTATCACCCACGGAGTTAAACATGTCTCCTAGGAGGTAGCAGTAAACTGCATGGTATTATGTGATCTAGTTAAAAACATATATCGGCACTGAGTTTGCTTAGCTACTCATTAAACAAATGCTCATAGACTTACTGGCACTGTTGTTTCCTTTCTGACATATTTTCCTACTTGGGTTTTTCCATTGATGAAAATGCCAACAGGGGGCTCCAGTGATAAGGTTTCAATTTCCAAGTCATCAACATAAAGAGTGACATCCTCTTCGGTGACCAGCAGACGTAGCTGGTGCCATTTCTCATCAAACAGCTTCATTTATCATAGAAAAAAAACAAGAATAGCCAAAACACATTAAAACAACCTAGTGTGATGATAAACACATGAAAAGGGAACCTATTATGCTCACTGCCAGATCTGTGTTGTTTTTTCTTTTTCTTGGACTCTAGAAGATTAGCTCTGCATGATTCACAGTTTGGGCCTTTAAACAGCCCCTCACTGTCTGAAAACAGTCTTTTTCTCATTGGCTGCCCCTCACAAACAGAAGGTTTGAACAACAAGTGAGTGAGTATATGGCAAACTATAAAGAAGAGCATAATAGGTAAACTTAAAATAAAACTTTGTGTACATTGCTTTGCAACAGTTTCATCTTCTTCAAAGCTATACAAAGCTGGCATCAGGATTAGATTTTGACCCTTACACACTTTAATAAGGATTGTTTGGCAGTCATAGCTACCATACAATCTCACAATACTCATTTAGGACATTTTTCCACTTCAGTTTTAAGGATGTGCACAGTTTTATAAACAAACAACAGCAAAGTGCTGCCAGGCAGTTTTGAGATGTGACCTAAAAGTGAGAACCAAGATCATCATTTTGATCAGGTGTTTCAGCGAGAAAGAAGATTTCATGTATGTATTGCACTTATGACTTAACTCCAGTGGGGATCATGTTTTGTCTTTCTGTCTGAAAAAGAAATCGCATTTATTGTATATTCTAACCTGTTTGTTTTGTTGTGTTGTACAAAAACATGAAGAGAAGATAAATGACCCAGTACAGCTTAAAAGCATCAGTAAAAACTAGAAAACTATTACAGGTACAAGAGACAGATTGAACCAGAATGGTCCAAATGAAACCCTTAGAAGCTGAGATAGCCCAACTTTTAGCCACTTGTATGGCTTCTAAATGGGCTTTACCTCTTTTCCCATAATGCAAATCTGTTTTGAATTAGCCTGTCTTCCTCTTAAACATCCTCATGTTCTCTGAAATAGCTGGAGCTGTCTTGAAAGGCAAAGAGAACTTAAACTGATGACACCACAACAGTTATTTTGACTTAATAAAGCTCTTACAAAACAACAGAGGATACAGCCTTTACACAGTGTTACCTACCTTTGCTGTCTGTTGTGAAAAAGTAACAGTCTGAATCCCATTTGGTGCCTTGCTGGTTGTTGTGAACATGACGGTGTGGTCAAAACCGTTTAAAGTTACCGCCATCTGAGGTTTACCATCTCGTGTCTGTACTCTCCACAGGTCCCACTCCTCTTCTGCAAGTGATCCTTTGTACCTCAATGTGGCCACGAAAACATATGAAGGAGGCAGGCCATCAGGAAAAAGGTTCCTGAAAAATAGAATAAATAGAAGATGGTCAGCGTGTCATACTTTGTCATACATAAAGATGATAAAGAAAAGAGAAAAGCATCCATAATTACCGTGTAGCTTCACTCAAGTCAACACGAGACGTCACCTGATAGGCCTTAGAGCCATAAAACGTCCCTTGAGTGTTCTTTGCTTTTTTTGCCAGATTTAAATGTAACAAGATATCAAAGCCCTTCTCGTCACGGGAATCTATAGGAATTCTGGCGGGACAAACAGTCTCTGTAACAGAGAAACGCAATAAAAAGGACAGAACAAGAGGCTGGATGACAAATGGAGTTCTTTATTATATTAAGAAAAAACACTATACTACTAGCACGAGAGTAACATTTGAACACATTTAACTTCATCATATTGGAGAAGAAAAACACAGACAACAATCAACAGCTGCTTACCTTCACATAGTTTCTGTCTTATGACCTGCCTGATCCTGGAAATAGCTTTGTAGTCCTCAACAGAGAAGACATAAGTTGAAAATGGCTTGTTTGCAATGTCCCTCAGCTCATCCTTTTCTGTCTCTGGACCAACACCAATTGCAAACAGGATTACTCCTTTTTTCCTCGCTGCCTCAGCAGCTTTCAGAACCTCATCTTGAGACTTCCCATCTGTGAGGACAACAGCAATTCTGGAAACGCTCGCTCGCTCAGAGAGGCCAAATAGTCTGTCTGTAGCAAACTCAATAGCTGCCCCGGTATTTGTGTTACCCCCCCTGTATTCAATGGACTCCATCGCCTTGATGAGGTCTCTGTTGGTGGAGTGCTTCCCCAGAGGTATTTCTAAATGGGGACTGTCACTGTACTGGACGACTCCAACCTGGGTAAACCTCTGCCCGACATTGAAGCTCGTCGTTATGTTGACTAGCCATCGCTTCACTATTTCAAAATTGACATCTTCAACACTCCACGAGCCATCTAGAATAAAGACCAAATCACATGGTGCAGTCCTACAACCTGAAGTGGACAAGAAGTGCACAATTAGCAATGCAAAAAAAAACGTTTTAATAAATCATATTTAGTTGAACAGCTACTAGATATGCAATGCGTTACATGTGATAAATGAAGACAGAAGCATTCTTACTTCTTAGGTCTTCATCTTGAGCCGCACTAAAGAAATGGAGAAGCATGAAGCACAGGCATCTTAACACACAATGCATGGATGTTGATTTGTAACCCATTACGGAGCAGTAACTAGTTCCAAATTTGCACCTACAGGAAAAGGGAAAAATATGCTTTGTATAGCACAGAAAAACAAATGGACAATGCATGTATTTATGACATGGTCACTGTGTATTTCTTGCCTTGAAAAAAGTTAATGACTCAGGCTATTGTTTTCCCAGTTATTATTGTTATTATTAAATGCTTGGCTGACATTTATTTTGGCTCACCCCCAAACCACATGTAGGTGATTATACAGGGTGTGCAATACCTTAAGTTATGACAAGGATGTTGGCCACATAATAGGTTTTTCAAAATGATGATGAATGATTCAAGCTTTGTGTACACATGCAAATTAGAAGCAACTGTGCAGCATTTACGCTTTGAGGTCATGGCAATTCCGTGAATTAATGATTCATACTCTAGTTATGCATTTAATGTTTATCCCCTTGTGCTTTTTCTTTTTTAGAACTGTCTCCGCCACAGATATTACTAGAGATCAATGTCTCGTCAAGCTGTCTGGGTCCATTATCAGAAACTATACTGTAAACTTTGTTGTCAGGTTGAGGCCCAAGTTAAGCAGAGAACAGATGGGGTGATCGGCAGATATCGCACTGTGTTGCTAATGAACTGAAATAATAAAGTTGTAGGGGGAAAAAACAGAAAGACAATGACCTTAAAAAGATGCAAAGAGCCGAGATACTGCAGAGTCAGCTAATAATTCATCCTTGAAAGTGACATTTTCACATTAAAGTTGGGTACTTGATTTATTTCACGTTAAAAATAAATATTAGTTGGAGCAGCTTTAAATTCAAAGTAGAATGCTATTACTGGTATCTTAAAGTTACACTAACCCTAAGCCAAAAAGTTTTGGCATCAGCCACACATAAGGTAATGTAATTGTGACATAATGCAGGATAAGTTTTCACACTACGCTTTTCCTAGAGTGCTAAACCGCAAAAGGAAAAGCTCCAGGGTATCATGCTCTGTTGACAGCACTACTCAGTAGCCACCCAGAATACGACATGACTGACTCGCACTGCTGCCATCAGGTATAAACCCTGTTATACTGTATTTGCTTACATTCACTTCCTCGCTCCAATGCTGCCACAATTCCCGCGTGACTCCAGAAATTCCATATTTACTAATAAGCACCACTAATCTCCTCACATCTCCCTCGCATCCTTCCTTCATGTGGCGCACAATATTTTTCCGATCTCACCGCACAGCCTCCGCCGCCTCAGTACACCTAAGCATTTTCCCTTCGAGCCTCATCAACCACATCCTCACATGGCTCTGTCAGCTTCACCAAGTAAACAATTTATTGGACCTCTGACCACAACTGCTCTGAAAACCAGTGCTCAGTGTTTCCTGTGGGATTATCAGCTGTTTCCTCAAATCTGCTGCCATTTGCCAATCTCTGCCCACCCTTGGCCCAAATACAAGACGCCTGCCCAGAAAAGCTTCACTCCCACACTTTCCCTCCTCCTCTTCCTTCTTTCCCATCAGCACATGGAGAAATGTTAACCGGTGTCTGCCACATGCTGCTAAAGACGTACAGCAGTTATGTTGTCAGGTGGGTCATTCTTAAGAGTAAGGTTATTGTACACTCTGGCAAAATGTTTAAAGTTTTGGCAGAAATGAACATAGAGAATGAAAGTTTGGGGAGATGCCTGCTAAAGTGTTTTGCACTTATGATTAATCACTTTTGTTTTTCTTCCATATTATTTTAAACTCTCTTCGGCTTATTCATCACTTTTCTGGCTCTGCTACATTAGCCTCACTTGTGCTGACAATTTATTAACTAATTGACAAACTCCATTGTGATCTCACTTCCCAGCCTCTACTTATCCACCTGCACAACAATGTCATTGAATGATACTGAAATAAAGCAGTTTCAAGGCAAGTGCACAAAGCAGAGTTTGTCTTTTAACAGTACTTAATACTAAAAAAATACGTGTCTGTATTTTTTTAGTATATTTTACAAGTAAGCACTAATGCGGTTGCATTATATTGCAGTGCAGTGATCATTATGTTTGTTCTAATAGACATATGAACAACACCGTAAAACGATGAAAGTTTTGTTTTTATATTTAGCATAATGAACTAGAGAGTGCAACATACAACTGTGTGTTGCTTCTCTGGCTCTTGTATTAAATCATCCGTTAAAGTGGTTCCCAACACGTGAAAGAAAGAAACTGCTGACATGCTGAAAGGAAGCGGTTACAAATGAGGACCAGATATGCCGCATGTAGTAAAAGACTCAGGCCTTGTGGAAGGAATTTGATGGGAAAAAACTGACCATATACCTTTTTGAAGCTTTTAATTGTGACATGTGAAGGTCAACGAACACACGGAGCAGGATATGACCCCTGGCCTCACGAGTATTTTTATTCCTGTGCGGGCAAAGAGCGGTCACACTCTTTAACATAACTAAGTTTTTCCACTGTGTAAAGTCAGCGTGGAAGTGACACCAGCTGAAGGAGGCGTTAAGTTGCCGTCGTTGTGCAAGCCGTTTTCCTCAGAATTTTTTTCCCCCGCTAGAGAGCTGGAGGAGGTTGCTGGAAAACCCCCTCACTGGCAGCGTCCAGCCAGGATGACTTTCCCCTCAACTGACTTTCCTCAAACCAAGTATTTCTACACCTCTGCTCGAGCCACATGGAAATGATTTGCGCCATCAGACAGTCAAATTCCAGCTGTGGACGGTGACCAGACACATGTAGTCATGATGAAGGGAGTCATCCTTCATCGAGGGATAAAAAAAAACAACGTTGCACGTGCCGTGCCATCATCCTTCATGCATAATGTAGCAGAGTTAACAGGTGCACTCGTGTTGCAGGTAATCATCCCACTGGCGCACTGATCTCTTGTGTTATTGGAGGCAGCACAGACGCTATTAACCTCCAGCTTTTGTTTTTGGTGGTCTCAACAGTGAAGCTGGTATGCAGAGGATTAAATAAAACTAAGTTAAAAGGTCTAAAATAGCTACCACAAGACACTCATTCTGTGCTGAATCTGTTGTTTGTTGCATTTTATTCCACTTTAATAGAATTTTTGTGAAGCTTAGTTTAGTAGCACTTTAGCTCCAGCTGGAAATGCTGTTCAGAAAGCTGCTGAACAAATGATATCTCACATTTCCCCAGATAACATTTCACTTGTTCAGGGTGGGCGACACACACTGAGTCATCACAGATACTAATGAGAGTATCAGACCTCATATTTTAAGCTTAATAATTACACCTTACTTGAAATGTGGCCATGATAGCACTTTTTATTACTAAGCTCGCAACGGGAGAAAATTAACACATTTTTCTATTTGTCTTGTTTCTGTAGTGTGCGCAATGCAACTGCAGACTTTAACTCCACGTGAATTGCTGAAGTTAAAATTATCTGCTGCAAATTTGGCTAAAGGAAGTTGTTCCATTCCAGAAACAACAACTGCTGTTCAGCATGTGCAGCACTTGCCAAGATCGAGGGGATTTATTGCTGCCAAATTCTTCAAGCAACAAGGGAAAGCCAAACCCTATCAGTTGTTCTGCGTGGAAATCTGTTCAACTAATCCAAACAGTTAAATAATGCGTTGTAAAACGTTAGCTCATAGAGGTCCTATAGCTTTTCAGCAAACATCTCCATTTTAAATGAGTTCATTCCTTATTTATGAAGATGACTGTGCTTGACATGCATGCAATTCT
The DNA here is from genome assembly GCF_963969265.1 of Rhamphochromis sp. 'chilingali'. Classification (NCBI taxonomy): domain Eukaryota; kingdom Metazoa; phylum Chordata; class Actinopteri; order Cichliformes; family Cichlidae; genus Rhamphochromis; species Rhamphochromis sp. 'chilingali'. The sequence continues at coordinate 14,302,345 of NC_137947.1, read as the reverse complement.
TACATATGTTTAAAAAAAAAGTGCACGAGTACAATACATGCAGTGCAGTGATGCATTATCCAGAATGTTTGCAAAGATTTGAGAAATATGACAGAAAAAAACATTTTATGAGAGGAGAAATTGCCAGGAAAAAAAATCCTGAGATGAATCCCATTCATTCTTTTAGGATAGTTTCATAAACAAGGGACTGATAACTTATTTAATGTCTTCAATATGCAACTGCAACAAGTCTAGTACACCAAACTAAGCAGTCAAATCTGAGCAATGTTACCACGTTATAGCACACAGCAGACTGAAAATCATGTCAACATGTGAATGTCAGTGATCATGAACAAACACTTTGAAATTAGCAAACAGTTGTTTTGCTATGCACACAAAAAACCTATACAGCACAACAGCATCTTTAAGTCAGTAAAAACAGAAAGGAAGTCAAAAGTTACCAGTAAGCGTCCAAGCACTTGTCTGAATTCCCATTAATCCTCTCATTGAGAGCCAGTGATCAATACTGTTCACAGCCCCAGATTCACAGAAAGTGGATTTCGCGAGAAGTGCACATGTTTCACTGCTGAATGAAAGCCTGCCCTTTCTAGAAGCTCTCCTCTGTTTCTGTCCTTCTTCCTCTCAAACCGGCCCCCCTCACTCCGGACTTTTACTGGCCCGCAGCCACCCTCAATTACCATGGGTGGAAAGAGAAGCAGATAAGGAGAGCATGAAATAGTGAACCAGACAACCCATCTCCAACAGTCCAAAGGGAAAATAATAGTAATGAGCAGAACTTCTTTCCAAGTGTTGAGGGTTTGGATTGTTGCTTAAGGCATAACCAGAGAACATGGAGTTTTCTGCAGGACAAGCAGCATACAATTTTTGCTGCACTGAGTCACACATATTGTATTCTTCCATGGTACCCTCACCAGGATCAAGAGTGCTCAGCAATACTTTGCACTACCCCTGTTTGAATTCCCCCTTACTCACTCCAATTCACCACTCAATGGGGCAGCAGATCATGTTATACAAGTCGGCAATGAACAAGGTGTGAAAAGCTACTGCAGTGCTTTTCTCTGCACAGACAGCTGGAAGTCATTAGAAATGCACAACTTAATCTGTTATCTGCAGAGCAGGCAGATTTCATTTTGATCCACACTAACATGTTTTATCATGTTTGTACTCAGGGGCAGCCTGCTCTGCATCAACTAACAACAGCAGCTAGAGGCTCCAAAAAGCCTGACACACTGTACAGAACAACACAGTTTTTAAACTTTGCCTTGAAGACAAATGCATACAGTCGTAAATCTGTGCAAGGCTGGAACTCAGAGAGCAAAATACAGAATAGTGCATCACAACAGATTTATAGTGCAGCATAAAATTAACCTTTGCAACTGTAGATATAGCCAAAACAATGCAAGAAAAACTCAAAAATGTCTCATTTGCATTAAAACAACTGGAATACTAACATTTAATTTCATTATGTGAAATTTATTGAAGTTATTTAATACAAGTAGATGTACTTAAGCAGTTAAAGTAAGATTCCTATCATGTTAATTACCAGTAATAATGAGGATTTGTAATGCTAAATAAAACTAGATTTGATTTTTAAAAAGGCCAGCGTTCCACACTTCTATTTCTGATTATTCTTCATTTGTAATTACATCAAGAATTAAAAAGGAAACTGCACAATTCTTCTTATACTACTCTATACATTATCCCCCTCTCTATAGGGTAAACCAAATTGGTAGACAGCACAGTGATAAAATGTCTAAAAATAGAAATGTCATCTTACGCTAAGAGCAGCAGTGGTTCCTTGATGACGCCTCAGCACACTCTGGTGGATCACACAGGCATATACTAACTTGGTGCTGGGAACCTGGGAGTGGCCAGCCTTCTGGTGAGACCAGACTTTCCAATGCTGAGTAATCTCCTGTCTCTTTAGTTTTTAACCAACAGGAGATGATCATCAAAGAAACCACAGAGGAGAATGTGTATTTATGCTAGAAGAAATCTAGTCAGTGGTCATATCTGGAAATATCTGATCTGAGATTATTCAATTAAATGGCACAGGACACTTAAGATAAGCTGTTTTACGGAAAGCATGAAATAATAAATAAGTCGTATTTGATTAATCTTACTTTAATACACAAAACTGTTGTCTGTGTGTTTGTTTGTTTGTTTGTTTGTCTGCAAACTGCTCCTACATGATCAGGATTTGAGCAGTAAAACTTTGCACAATGTTGCATCTTAGGTTTCTGAGGGTTCTCATCTATACCATGTATCATGATGTCATCATAATTCTGTGCAACCACCTAGCATTTGGCTAAAAGTGACCTGTTTTCACATTTTAGTACCCCTTTTTTAAATCATCATTGATATTTACACAAGTTATACAAGAAATATTATGGCACCATCATGATACTTGGCAACCACATAGAGATGGGTTAAAATGGCCTGCTTTTTTGTTTGTTTGTTTTGTTTTTTACCTATGTTGACCTACAAGCATCCCATCAATAGCATCCAATCAAATAGGGTGATCGTGGCTCAAAGAGTTGGCCGGAAGGTTGCTGGTTCGAGCCCCGGCTCGGACAGTCTCGGTCGTTGTGTCCTTGGGCAAGACACTTCACCTGCTGCCTACTGGTGATGGCCAGAGGGGCCGATGGCGCGATATGGCAGCCTCGCCTCTGTCAGTCTACCCCAGGGCAGCTGTGGCTACAACTGTAGCTTGCCTCCACCAATGTGAGAGTGAATGAATAGTGGAATTGTAAAGCGCTTTGAGGGCCCCGAAAAGCGCTATATAAATGCAATCCATTATTATTATCATTTTAATTTTATGACAATAACATGTCATTTATATCTACAAATGCTCAGTAATGCAGATCATAATGCAAACATCTACTAAAAGGCTAAAAATGATCAACAATTACCACCCTGTGTAATACAAAATGGACAGATTTCTTCCTTCAAATAAAACTACACAGACTCAGCTACTGTAGCCATGGTTATTGTACAGCTGTTACAGTTTTTCTCAGTCGCTTTGGTGCGTTTCTCAGAACACCATTAACATTTGCACAGCAGTTAGTGCATTTCCCAAAACAATTAGTGCAAACTGCAAAACCTAGTGGATAGCCTGCAAAAGCACGTCACATGCACAGAATTTATTATCCATACCTCAAAAGCAAGTATCCATGTCAATGAAACTGTCAGTGCCATCAAAATGAAAAGTCTTGACACCATCTTTATGAACAAGATAGTCAAATGGCATTGTCATGTTTCCACTATGACAGTTTATAATTTCAGTGTTTCCCATTGCAAAAACAATTGGTGACACCTGAAAATGCTGACGACAGCACTATGGCCTACCTGTACAGCCATCTGAAATGTGCAGTAAAGTCACTGTAGATGTTATGGGAGTCTTGGGAGTAACTGAGACACTGAATACGTACGTTTCACATTTCCATTGTGTAGAAGTGTTTGTAATCCTACAGAATTGTGCAAAAGAAAAATATGCTACAGTCACTTGTGCACTGTAGAATACATGTAAACATAAAATCACCCATTTGGTAGAGCTGTGCACTAATGTGAACAATAAACAGCACATGTAACAGTACAGTAAATCATTCTGGCACATCCAGACGTTCCTGTCTGTCTGGCCACATATTTTCATCTACATCACAACAGATGTTATCCCTCGCAATGCAGCGAGGAAAGTATCTCCTGGAGTGGCGAATCCATCCTCTGCAGGACCCTGCTGTGATGTCGTCACATGCTGCATCCATGGCTGCTAGCAAGGCCATTTGCTCATGTGGATTTCATTTGTCTTGAGTACTCTGTCAATTGTTGAAATTGAAACAGATTCAATATTGCCAAATACCGTGTAATTCTCTATGACAGCGCTTTGTATGTCTCTCAGCTTTATTGCATTGTTTGCAATGACCATTGCACAAATGGCTTCTTCTTGCTGTGGGGTAAAAAGGGGCCCTCTTCCGCCTCCGCGAGGTTGTCTTACAATCCTATGTGGTGCAGAGTGAACTTTTTGTGAAATTGCAAATACAGTACAGTAACATGTGATGTGTCTGAGATGGCACAGTACAGTACAGTGTATTACTGTTTGCATACCTGTTTTCCCTACGGAATGTTTGAATGATTGAACTGACAGTAGTTCTTCCAATATTGGGTTGCACCCTTCGACCAGCCTCCTCCATGGTGAGGCCGTGATTGACAACATGGTCCACAATTGTAGCCCTTATTTCATTAGGAATCCGCCTATATCTGCCTCTTCTCCCTCTTCCCCTTCCCCTTCCTCCCCGCATCCTCACCCCTCTTCCACGGTGCTGACCTTCCATTTTGTGTCACAGAAGTGTAGAAATGGTACACACTAGCTCCTGCACAGTTTATATATGCTTGCCAATTGGGGATTCACAGGATTCATCCATAAGCGACAGTGAACATGTTGTTTGTCATTGGTTACAACTAAACTTTCACACGCCTCCTCATGAGTGACAGCTGTAATTCACCCGAGATCAATTGTTCAATTTCGGAGACATTTCCAGGAACAATGATACAGAAAGGTATAGGATTTGCTTGACAGATGGCCAATATTTGGCATGTGATAACTAGTTCAACAATTTTGTGTGTGATGACTCAAGCAATGGATGTATGACTATTAGTTTTATTGGGAACGACTATTCAGCATCCATAGGTATGATTACTTTTGACTGACATGACATAAGCAAATGGAAATGTCAGAAAGCAGCAGGGAAATGTATGGAAGCAACTGATTCATGTCCAAAATCATTTGCAGTTTGTTCAGAGAGAGGAGAAATTGCTACTATGATGTGCACAAATGACTGAGTGTTGTGGAGGTTGAACTAATAGTTATGAGAATTTCAATTCTGATCTGAGAAACGCACCAAAGCGACTGAGAAAAACTGTAACAGGGTTAGGGATTGGAGCAGAAAAATCCCTGATGGTGGTGCAACTATAGATAGATAGATAGATAGATAGATAGATAGACAGACAGACAGACAGACAGACAGACAGACAGATAGATAGATAGATAGATAGATAGATAGATAGATAGATAGATAGATAGATAGATAGATAGATAGATAGATAGATAGATAGATAGATAGATAGATAGATAGATAGATAGATAGATAGATAGATAGATAGATAGATAGATAGATAGATAGGGCCGACTTCATCCAACCTCCAGAAAGGTTATAAAAACATGTGGTAAACATTGTGAAGGGGTCTATTTTAATACAAACTATGATCTTTTCCCAAACCAACCCAAGATGTTTTGGTCAACCAAAAAGAGACTGGAGAAGAGCATAATCAACAACAACAAAAAATAGCTGGAATCTTTCAATCAAAAGACGGTCATGCACAGGATACAAACCACAGTCTCCTTGGGTAAAGTCATGTGCTAGTATTTTTTATCCCAACCCAAAAGGAGTCTTTGTTGAGCTTTTATTTGGCAAACATTCACATGTTGCTTGAGGAAACAACCTATTCTGTCTCTGAGGTATATAAATGTGTTCATGTAGTCTTGTGTGCAATTGTTGCTTCAAAAATTATGTTCTCTCCTCATTGATTTCTGACTTGTGATACAGCACTTATCCCTAAGCCTTTTTCTAGTGATTCCTGATTAGTACAACAGTGTGCACACACATAATATATCCAGAATTTTGTGCAGCAGAGTGTAGATTTTCTTTTATTCTTACTGGTTAATTATTACACAACCCATTGTTTTTACTGACCCAGTGCAACAGGAAAAGGAATGTTGTTGTCTGGACTTCTTTAAGTTTTCTGTAGACGTTTCACCTCTCATCCGAGAAGCTTCTTTAGTTCTAAGCGCAGTTGGTGGAGAGTTGCCCTGGCTGTGTGGTTGAGATCATTGTCTTGCTGAAACGTCCACCCGAGTTTCATCTTCATCATCCTGGTAGATGGCAGCAGATTTTTATCAAGAATGCCTCGGTACTTTTTTCCATTCATCCTTTCTTCAGTTATATGAAGCACGCCAGTGCCGTATGCTGAAAAACAGCCACACACCATCATGCTCCCAAGTCAAAACCTCACTGTTGGTTTGGTGTTTTTGGGGTGATATGCAGTGCCTTTGACCTCCAAACATGCCGTGTATTATGGCATTCAAAGACTTGAATCTTGGTCTCATCTGACCACACTATATTCTCACAGCATTTCACAGGCTTGTCTGTATGTTGTTCAGTTATCTTTAAATGGGTTAGGGTTAACATGTCTTCAACATGCTTCTTTATCACCGACAGTGCTCACCAGAACCTTCAGTAGTGTAAAATTCTTCTGTAACTGGTTTTACCCTTCACGAGATGTTTAATGTGTACCACCTTGGTAATGATACACCCTTTTATAGGCCAAGCAGCTGATATTTATTTGCAGTAAGTGGCAGGAATACTTTATATCTGCTGATAGATTTCAGCTCGTGACCTTTAATGCTTTTTTGCACCTCCCTTCTTCATGTGTTTAATACTTGTTCCCTGTTTGATTTCTCATTATTGCATGGAGATCTATAGTTTGATCATTTTTTTGCATGTGTGAATGGGAAGGGTTCTTATAGGCATCTGCTGAGAATTTCATGTCAATAGCACCTTTAGAAATATATTTACTTAGAAAATTGGTGACATATTCGATCCTTATTTTGCCCGTATCAGTGCTATCTCCAACCATTATCAAAACACTAAATGAGGGAATTTGTTTTAGAAGAACGGCGCTCCACCTCTTGGTGTTGTTCCAGAGACTTGTCCCCTTTAATTAGATCTCTCTCTGTATGGAAAATGTAAATGCTTCAGTATGACAACAAATTCTGTAACTTCTTTTTATTAACAAGTTCGCCTTTAGGCAATAATATGGGAAAAAGGCAGATCAAAGACAGCTGAAATCAGTTAAAAGCCTCCTTTGTATTTGGCTGTTCATCACTGTAAGTGATTCCCATGATATGGCCCCACAGTCTCAGGCAAAGGGAATAAAGGCCTTTTAACAGATTCTTGCATTGCCCTCTTTTTCCTTCGTGATCAGAAGACATTTTTGCACAAAACTCAACCCCATAATATTTAACATTTATATCTGGGACGAACTCCAATGTCCTGTCCTTTAAAAAAAGAGAAGGGATGAATCAGTTTGAAGTCTGTTAATAAACTAAATGAATCTGGTTTGCCCAAATTGGAAAATCATATATCTGCATGAAACCATCATTATGTCATCTGCCCATACAGTGCCATCGCATTTGCCAGCATATTAAAACTTGTGAATGGGCTAAAAAGTAACATTAATGAAAGGTTTGCTTGTCTTTATTATCACTTTGCTGATTCTCACCTCTACAAAAAACATGACTATAAATTTGGCTTCTTACTCGTATCGACCAACATTTACAGCGTCTGGCAGCTGTTGCTAAATTTTAAGTAACTGTGTGAGGACAACATAAAACAGCTCTATGAGAATCTCTGATTTAACTCTGTAACTTCTGTCGGTGCTGTGCTTTTTTGGAAATCGAATTTCCCAGAGGAACCCACCCGGGGGATTAATAAAGTTCTATCTAATCTAATCTGATTTGGTGCCATCACTTTGAAGCTCAACTATACTGAGTCATTTTTAGTCAACTCATACGCATTAAGCCATATTTATCATGATCACTTGTCTGGTTCGCCACAGAGATAAATAGCAAGCATGTCCTGAAGCAAGTGGTTGAGCACAGAGCGAAAACTCGGAGGATAATCATGGATTAGTAATAGTTTCCATGACAGAGATTGCTATAGCATTCTTTGATGGTGCAAAACAAAGCAGCATGGCACACATGATGCTGCAGTCGCGGAGAGTCTGGAGGATGACCATCTACTTTTGATGGGCTTTGCAGAGGAGACAAACATAAGACACTGAGAGGAGCCACACACAGCGTTCCATGTGTGTTTCTTCTTTCTTCATCAGATTTGGACAGTGGAAAGAAATCTTTTTTCTCAACTCATTGACTCCTTTGTGGGCTGCAGGATTAATGGGACCTTTCCAGCATGAATGGATCACAAAGCAGGGAAATGCCCCGCGTAGGGCGTTGGCCAACTACACGGCAAATACAGATAGATAGACTCAGCACCTCTTACCCGCGAGCAATTTAGAGCCTTTCCACTTACGCAGCACCTTTTTCAGCTGGAAAGTCCACAAAAGGCTGAGACTGAGCCAACTCTGCTGCACTGCTGTGAAGCAAAAGCTTTGTAACAGTAGTTAAAGAGCTACTCTGTAGGAAACATTGCAGCTTGTGTCATTGTTGTAGGATTTTGAAACGTTTTGCTCGTTGAATGCAAGGACTCACAGATGTGTAAAATTCAAAAGGCTGAAAAGTACACCAACACCCGATTTTATTAAAATGCATCATGGTGACTGTGATGGCTGTTGGCAAATGTTATAAGAAAATTCAGTAAGTGCATCTTTGTGTGGGATTTTTCTGCTTCGAGGAGTTTCTGGAAACACCCATCCAGAGTTAAAAATACATTTTTAATTGGGGTTTCATTTTTCCATGTCTAATACAAAATGAACAATCACAGATTTCTTATTTCAAATAAGACTACAGAGTCTTCGTACTTACTTGCTGTAGTGATGGTTGCTGTAAATCAGTTTACAGGGTTTGGAGATAGGAAAATCTGTGAATGCAGTGCAAAACCCCTCAACAAAGGTAATAATTATTCACAAGAAATCAAAAACCCAAACTTGATATTACGTTCCAAGTTGGCACCCTATTCAAACACTGCATGTTGCTCACCGAGTCCAAACACCAAGAATGTTTCTCTTTGCTTTTGGAACACTTTAAGCATTTAGTAACATCGTCTGACCCAGACAATTAAAGCAATGATAATAATAATAATATTAAAATACAGATAAATCTCTTCCAGACTTTTGGAAAGATTCAATTCCGATATTACTGAAGGGGAATGTACTGTTGTGGAATTTGTGCAGCACACTAACGTCACACTAGCATCCAGTGCCAGTTTACAAAAATACATGCACAGTGTAGCAATTGATTAAGAATTAATTAGCAATTATTAGCAACCATCAAACATTACATGGTTGTTGCACACACAATAACATGCTCTCTTACCAAAAATGGATTTTTATTATAAAGATGTGTAATTTTGTTTTTTACAAATATATTTTTTGCACCACTTTTGTTCTCACACGATCAGTTCACGTTTGATTTGCATATTTACATTAAATTTAAATGTATCGTATCAGATTCTAACAAACATCATGCATGTTTTATTCCTTTAAGGTCAGTATTGAACATCTATATTTCTTCATCTATGGCTGATTCCTCAACCTTCGCTCTGCTGGCTGCGGTGTCCCACCAGTGGAGTTCAGCTGAGCACACCCAGAGGTGACGCACACACCTGGAGGTCCTCTAAGACCCGGATGGCCCCTGAGCCCAGGCCGGCCCGTATGCCCCCTTTGACCCTGCCTTCCAGGCTGGCCATTGAAGGCTCTGCCAGGACGTCCACGCTGACCTGCGACGGAGTCAAAAATATTGTTTAGTCTTCAGTTCGTGCAGTCTGCTCAGTGAGCTGAGTAATGCTTCTTGTGCAGATTCCAAGACCAGCGTACTTCCAGAGAAAAATCATTTCATTCTGTCCAAGAAGTACTCATGTTACTGTACACCAGCCCCTTTTCCCTGGAATTTAAAACTAAGAATAAGCTGAACATGCTTAGCAAAGATGTCGACATCAGTTGATGCCTTAATTTCAGTTAAAAAAAAAGTTAAAAGTACCCTTTGGTCCAGGGTCTCCAGTATTACCAGGCAGGCCGTAACCCTTGGCTCCTTTATCACCTTGCTCTCCTCTGTCACCTGCAATCAAAACACACACGCAGATGCATGAGTTCAAGAAAGATCTATATGTTTGGGCTGCTAGACTACTCTTTACATCATTTCCGCTTCGCCATGCTCTCAAACTTAAGTAGTCATCACTCTGGTCCACTCATTTTCTTGGCTGCCTCATATGAACCAATCAGCCTCTTTCCCTTTAATTCTCAGTACTCTTCTGTCACTCTGTCTTTTAGCCTCACTTCTGTGTGTGACCCAGCTTCTTTGTCACGGCGGGGTGCGCCGATGTGTGCGGAAACAGGACCCAAAAGCAGATGATGACGAGGAATAGTAATGATTAACAGAAAAGTGAACCTTTATTGCGATGACGGCAGGAAATGAACCAAGAGACCAAAGCAAACAGGCAAAACACTAAGAAACAAAACACTGAACTGGCAAAACACTAAGAAACAAAACACTAAAGGTACTAAGACCAAAAACTATAACTATGACCGAGGTGGAAAATAAACAGGCTAAGGCTATGACTATGACTGTAACTCTGGTGAGAATAAACAGACGAACTGACAATGGCATGAAGAAAACAAAAGGCTTAAATACAGACATGAGGTGATCAGGGGAAGTGGCGACACATGGGGGAAAACAGCTGACAGACATAAACCTAATGACAGGACCAGGAGAGGAAAGCTAAATACAATGAACAAAGAACACATGACATTGTCAGAATAAAACAGGAAATGACAACACAACTTAACAGACCTAATACGTGATGAAATAAATAGAAAACCCCAAAACATAGAAAACCCAGGAACAATAACTGCCTAAACTAAAGGCAAATAGGAAATAACACAAACTAATAACATATCAAAAAATACAAAGAAAACTCAGAGTGCTGGGTCGGAGACCCAGCCTGTGACATTCTTCCCATCTCCACCTCATCTTGGCCAGACAGAGATCCTCATCCAAGTCTACACATGCTTCATCTTTGCCACCATCAGCATCTAGACGCCGCTATGTAGCTTAACTGGAGTGTAATTGCCAGAGTTCTGACTTTACTACTCAAACTCTATATTTCAGGAAATCCTGTTCAGTTCCTTTCTGAACTCTACTAATGACCAAGCTGTTGATGTTGATTAAACACCATACGTGTTACTGAGATCACTGGTAAATTAATGTTTAAAACACCTTATAAATATTCTTCAGTTTCATTGGCCTGGCAGGGGTATGACCGTGACATCACACTCAGGCCTCAAACCATAAATAAGAAAATGTACACGTTCATGACCAGGAGCTGAGCAACCAAACTGTGCACACGGCTAAAACTTGATGTTGATTATCTATATCAGATATTATGACATCATCATGTTGCTCAAAAATATGATCACACAGAGCACACCTGGACCCTGAGCCCTTGAAGGGTGCAGGTAGATGCTGGGCTGGTGGAACGCTTAAAAGACTCAAGAGATTTCTTTTTCAGTAGTGTCCATTTGGGACATGATTCTACGACAGTGCAAAATCTGTGATGCAGCGCAGCTCAATTTGCTGCCCTGAAGAACTTGAAAAAGAGTCAGACACCATGTATTTTGAGTAAGCGTTCCATTCATAATGTACTGATGTATTTCTGGGGGGTTTTGTCCTGATGGTAAGAGGCCAAAAAATAAAATGATGTCTGTTTAAGTATAGGATATCATAGCCTTCTTTCCAGCACGTATTCTACCTAAAATAAACCTTGATTAGTTATTATTTTTTCATGTATATTAGACTGTATTCATAAATACAGTCTCCCTTGTTTGTTATCCATACCTGCTTCTCCTTTTCGGCCTGCTTCTCCAGCTTCTCCGTAGAATCCCGGTGGGCCCACTTCTCCTTCCGTGCCATGATTACCAGGATCCCCCTGACAACATCATCAACAGGAAAACACATTGTTAATCTTTTGAGTGTTTTCAGCTTGAACCTGGCCACCACTTAAGTCCTGTTTCACCTCTAACCAGCTCTGAACAAAAAGTCTGAAAAGATTTATTTGGCTGATAACTCAATACTCTGATGGGAAAACACTGCATTTTATTGGTGCATCACTTGTTTTAGCACCAAACGCCACAACATCAGGCTTACCATCCAAAATCTAATATAGAGGAATATTTTTATATAGTCATGGTTTCAAGAACATTTATCAGCCAGAGAGTTATTGTGATTAGGAGTTGTGGGACATGAATTGATTCTACACTGTAAAATAATGTGGAAAAGCCTTTCTAATCCAAGGACAGCCTTGATACTTTCCAAAAACCATGCAAAACAGACCAAGTGTCTAGTCTGTGACTCCTTATTTGTCCTCATGGAGACGTGGAAAATTGTAATGTTTTCATTCCAAGCTTTTCTGCCAAATACTTCAGCTCTCTTAGTCCAGTCCAGACCTTCGCAATGTGTTTGCATTTTACTCAGCCAGGCAGACAATAATGAACAATGTATGGAGAATGTACTTGGATTCTGACAGTGTGTTTAAGCTAAAGGTCTGCACAGGACATGTGCAAATTTTTTTTCTTTTTTTTTATAGTAAATGTTCCTAGAGTGTAGACTGATATGTCTTGAACAGTGAACACCCAAAGTGTAAAACTCACAGGTGGTCCGGGGGGTCCTTTCTGTCCAGGGGGACCAGGGGCACCCATGGGAACATCCCCGTACAGAGGACAGACAGCAGCACATGTCCTCTTCACTGAGTTGGCAAACATGGACATCTGCTCCAGGACCACTTTCTTACAAACCTCAATCACGTGTTGAGCAGGGAGGGTCGGACCCTGTGTAAGAAATCATTACCACATCCATCACTGGAAGGATTCCAACCACGGGACATGTAAAATGGATTATTACAGGACGGGGCACGCTGAAGCAACGGCTGCCTCTCTGAGGGAAATGCAGCGAACAAAGCCAACAATATTTCCCGAGGCTCATTATGGATTTATAGCCACACTAAACGAAACTCTTGCTGTGACTCACTACTAACTGCAGGCTAATGAGACACTGTTTAAATGTGTTCTTGACACCAAAGCTGTTACCAAACACTGTGTGTGCCAGTCAGTGTAACTACTAGAGCAAATGATTACTCTGCGCTTTCTGTGCCATTTTTCACAGAACGATGACGTGCCAATTATAGTAGAGACTGCTTTTCATGTCAGTTACAGAGCTAAATACAAACAGTACTACTCTATACTGTAAGCATTTAAATGTTATTTGTATCAGCCAAAAAAAAAAAAAAGCCCGAGGCTTGTATTTTACTTACTGGGGGACCCGGCGGCCCCTGAAAACCATCTGGTCCAAGTTCACCTCGAACACCCTTGACTCCGACAGGACCTGAACGTCCAGGTGGGCCTGCAGGCCCGCGCTTCCCTCGTCCTCCCCGAGGACCCTGCTTACCCCTGTCTCCAACCTACACAGGATGTTAACAACATCAGCAGGACACGATTAAGGATGGAGCAAGCGTATACGTCAGGATACAACATGTAATCACTTCTGCATGGATGCAAGCTTTATGGAAAGCATTAACTGCTTAAAATCTAAATGATATGAATGGTTATAGGTTTAGGGACAAATGTTATACTGAATACAGGAAATAAAGAAAGTGTAAACAGACATTTAAAGAGTAAAATCTTTCAACCTCCCAAAACCTGCCCTGGAAGTATAATGTATAAATATATTTTTAAAAAAACATGATATTTTTATGGACGTTTGAAAATAGAAATTAAATCCGGCAGAGAGCTTTGAGAAATGTGCAGAATTCATTTTAGTGCATTTGTGCTTCTGTTCTTATCACATTGACAGATGTTCTAAATATGTTTGGAATGTTATTTAATGGATTCGTATCATGTGACGATCGGATTTTCTAATCGCCGTAGCTGCAGAAATATTATAGTGTTAGGAAACTCCACACCTGCACAACTCCTCTCTTCAGTGACTCAACTAATCACAACTAGCCTGATATATTAAATCGGAGAACTGGGTTGATTGCAAATGACAGCTTATAGTGACAGAAAAAAGGTTCGTGATCCCTCTGGAATTCCCAGGAATTCTGAATTGATTATTCCTAAAATGTGCTCTAATCACAGTTATAGCTGCAATCTAAACTAATAACACAGAAACATTTGTACTTTTCATGCCTTTATTCAACGCATTGAGTAATCACTCAGCGCATTCTCCTTTACTGGCCAGGAAGTGTCTCCTTTCAGCAGACACTTCCTGCAGCTGCTTATGAGTCTTGAACAACAATAAAGAGGAAATTTGGACCATTGCTCCTACAATAAGTCTTTCAAAACATTTCTTGGATTGTTCTTGATGGAACGGACCTCATCAAGTCAAGCCAAAGCTCAACTGAGTCAAGGTCAGCAATCGAAATCAGAAAAGGGATTTTTTGTTTCCCCTCCCCCTTTTCCATAATTCTTGTGCTGTCTTACTCGTGTGCTTTGGGGTATTGTCCTAAGCTTATGTGATGCTGCCCTCACATTCACCTGTACAATTTATCTCAATGGCTGCACGTCTTTCAGAGGTAAGGCAGCAAAACAATTCCAAATCATGATACTCCCTACACCATCTGTGGTTGGGATGAAGTTTGGGTGTTGCTGAGCAGTTCCATTATTTCCACTTAAGTCTCATCTGTGGCAGAACAGAGTCTCAGATGTGTTGTGGAACATCTCCGTGGACATTTGTAAACCGAGGACGTGTTGCAAAGTGCAATTCCAGTAACATCATTCTTATTTTTAAGTCTTCTCAAGTGGCATTTAAACACTGTAGCAAGTTTTATTAAAGTGTTTTTTTGTTACCACCGAGCTCTTTGCAGGTTGTGCTCTTGATGTGATCATTGGAGAAGACTTTTGCTTAAGAAAAGTAGCAACAGTGTTCAGTTTTATCCATTTTTTTCTTACTTTGGCTTGAACACCTTGAAAAGTGTACTAGAAAGCAAGATTAATGACTTAGCAAAGTAGGTCGAGCCTAGAGTTGGGAGTTTTCAGTGTCACAGAGGTGACCTGACCTGGCTAGATCATTATGGCAACTTATGTTGAACACATAACTTGGTCTTTAGTAGATCATGTTCAGAATTGTGTTCAATGAATACAATTAATTTCACTTCAATTTTGTGACAAACTAAAGCTATTTCCATATCTCCTTTATTAGACTACGGGAACTCAACAAACTGAGAAACCTTTAATTTTCAATTGTAGACAATGCACTTTAAAATTTCAGAATTCTTAGAAACAAGCAGCAGCACAGTGAGCACACTAAGGGGTAATATGGATGCATAAACTCGTAAGAAGTGCAAAACTTATGTTGTAATTCTCTCTCACTTAGATGACACTGAGTCTGGAACTTCAAGTAATTACACAGCGTGCAAAACGTTTTTCCTGTAACTGCAATTGAACTCTTTAAATCAGTTTGTTCTTGAAATGAATGTTGTACACCAAGACTTTTAATCATTAGTCGGTGTTATAATTATTATGCTCCAATTTATCGTTAAGAAAAAAACACACATACAGTCTCATGTATGAAATCTCACCTGTCCTGCTGGGCCCTTAACTCCTTGTTCTCCCTTTAAAAAAAAAATTAATTTGATGTTAAGATAGAAAAAATGAATATGTTGAGCAACAGGGAAAAGATAAGTAAGGCAGTACCTGTACACCTTTAACTCCTTTAATACCCTGGATTCCCGTGTCACCCTGTACAAGGCAAAAGAAAAATAACATTTTCATGATTTTTTGCAATTATTTTGGTTCATTATATTGATCACATTCACACTGAGCAGTCCCACACATACTTTAGCAGGTTAGTCCCATACACTAAAGTCCAACACTGTTAGCTACTCTACTCTATCATTTTTTGCCAGTGTTCATCCCACATCCACTGTGGGCTGACAGCTGAGATGATCCAGTTGTAGAGCTATGAAATATTTCAATAAGCATATCTCCTGCATGCATTCTAATACCATATGTCCATCCATGCTGACCTTTACCAACCCATATGCGAAAGTCATGTTTGCAAATTGAAAACACTTCTGAACATGCTTTATTTTAAATTACTTTTCATTTATTGATTTATTTGTTACATAAATTATTTGTTTTTCTTCTTCATGTGAAGTAAAACAGTGGTTTCTGCATGAATATCTCCCCTTTTCATTGGTGTGGGATGTACTGTAAACACTGAGAGCAGGTCCTGTGGGGGAGTTTAGCACTTTTAGTGACCTCCTGTCCATATGGAGAGACAAAAATACACTGAGCCAACATGCCCTGAGCAGCAGCCTCTGATTTGACATATTAAACTGTTTCCTCGAACTCTACCAACTTATGTTACATTAGTGGGCAGCGAAATTAGGGATGGTTTATACAACATTATAAAAAAGTGCTGTCTAGTATCTAATTGGACCTACCATTGTTACCTAAATACAAGGTTGCTTTCCAAACCAGGAAAATGTCTTGGTTTGGACAGAGAATCCATCTGTAAATCTTAAATTCTATGTGGCTCATTGACCCAGCAAATGATTCCCAAATAGCCGCTATAATTGAACCATTAACAGTAATTTTGCCCCCATTTTATTTCTCAAATGGGTAATGGATAGGGATGTATTACCTTGGGCCCTCGTTTTCCAGGCATGCCCACATGTCCCTGTAAAAAGATGACATGGTTTAATAGCTCGAAGAAAATGAACTAGTGTTTGGAAGAGTTAAGAAAAGTCATCTGGAGCACTTACAGTGGGTCCAGGTGGGCCAATAAATCCAGGTCTTCCTGGCTTTCCTGCAGAACCCTTGTAACCTCTGGGGCCCTAGAGGATATAACATTTATTAACCAACCTAAGCTACAGCTTTATTCTTTGTCATTTCCCTTTAGGATGGCAAACTACTTTACAAACAAAATGGATTATGTGCTGTCTTTGGTGAATGAAATGCCTGAAAATGTGACTTACAGTTTGCCCTCTGGGACCTATTTCTCCTGGTGGCCCCAGGGTGCCTTTCTCCCCCTGTAAAAGGAACAAATGGCCAGATATTAATCTGCCAAAAAAACTACATTTTACACTTATTTACAAAACTTAACAATATCAGTGAGTTACCTTTGCTCCACTTTGTCCAAGTTTTCCGCTGAGGCCCTGTGGTCCTTGATAAGCCTGTAGAGAACAGATGACATTTACAGTATAATGATAAATGGGCACTGCTTCCAAAATTCTACATAAACATGTCATTATAAGAAGAATATAATACCTCTATTCCTGGATCACCATCTCTGCCAGGTAAGCCCGGATCTCCAATAATGCCCTAAGGAGACATATTATTTTTGCAAGTGCAAGTGAGCCCTCGGGTGTGATGCGCTGAGTGTGTTGGCAGTGAATTACCTTTGGTCCTATGGTGCCAGCTCTGCCCACAGGTCCTTGAATTCCCTAGATTTCAAGACAAAAACACTCATAAGAATTCAAAATTATGTTGTTATAAATTTAATCAAGCAAAATAATATATCCCCACGGTTGATCTGTGACTTACAGGTCCCCCCTTCAGTCCAGGAGTTCCCCTTTCTCCAGGATCTCCCACAATGCCCTGTAAATTCATCATACAAAGTGACATAAGTTAAAATGTTGCTTTATCTGCAATACATTTGTTTCAGTAGTAAATTAATAGGACGTGCCCTCATATAGTTCATGCAGTGTAGGTATCATGTAGGTTATCGCTGCAGTTCAAGCCCTTCTTCCAGTGACTCACCAGCTTACGTTAATATAGTTCAGGCCCTCAGATCTCAGCCAAAATCCAGCCACATGAACTAATGTTGTTTATGGAGACGGCACATAAGCCAAAAACATAGCTCTATTCCAGTGTTTTACAACATTAAAAATGATTTACGCACCCTTCATGCTCACATAAGGGGATTTTGAAGGAAGCGCACAAAGACTGTAGAGTGTTTTTTTATGGATCATGGAAAAGGGAATCCCACAACCACCCACCTGCTTTCCTCTAAGCCCAGGTCGCCCTGTTGCACCAGAAGCCCCTTTTTCACCCTAAAAATAAAAACATAACAGTTTCAGATTATATAATATGAGGGAAAAATTAAGTAAACTGTCAGGAAACTTGAATACCTTAACTCCTTGAAACCCAGGAATCCCTTCATATCCTCTGATGCCTTTAATACCCTTCAAGGAGGTCAAAATGTTAGCTATACAGTAATTATATAATGATTTGCTTAAGGACTTACCACTGGGCCTGAAAGGTTAACTTACAGCTTCTCCCGATTTTCCAGTCTCTCCAATGTCTCCAGGTGGTCCTTGAATTCCCTGTAATTACAGTCAAATGTCAACATTAATTTCTTTGAGTCATCTATAAAGTTATATAGCTACAACAACAAACTTATAACTTCATTAAGTGGCTTGCCAATTAAAGCAAGAACTCAAAAGGGTTATTACCGTAAAGCCCGTTGCCCCTTTTAATCCTTTCAGCCCTTTGGGACCTCTGTCTCCCTGTTAACACAGCATCCCATTAATATTCATCATCATTTGTAAAATTCTGAGGTAAAGAAAATGATAAATTACCACTTGGCCCCAGGGTCCTCTCATTCCTTTCTCGCCTTTGATTCCTTCTTCACCCTGAGGATACATACATGCATACATGAGGCTTCATTAATGAATCTTGAGAACGAGCCAAAGTGAAGTGCAGCCCTGATGGGATCGTTTAAAGACAAATCTCACCTTTGGGCCTGGTTCGCCAATGTTGCCATAATCTCCTGTGTTCCCCCTTATGCCCTGCAAAATAAAGTTTGACTTAATCAAAAGCAAGACTTCTTGCACAACAGCTATTTGTTGGTGAAAGGCCCGGGGAGCAGCGTAAAATTTAATTAACGGTGACTGTTCTCACTGATTACAAGTTAATAAGATTTTTGTCGTTAAACTTTGGATACATCAGACTAAGAGTCTCTTACACTTCAGACTTTCATCCCTAATAAACACAAGGAGGAAAGGTGAAGTGCTAGAGAGATGAGTGACAGGGTGATTTGGGGCAGAAGGACAGCAGCAAGAGAGACAGAAAAAGGGAAGATCTTCAAGCTGGTGTCATATATGGTTTGGAGTGAGAGTTCAGATTGAGCAGTTTGGAGACAAAGTTAGAGAGCCGAGGCGGAGATGGTTTTGATATGTGCAGAGGAGGGAGAGTGGATATACTATACAAAGGATGTTGAAGATGGAGCTTCCAGGCAGGAGGAGAAAAAGACGACCACAGAGAAGAATCATGAATGTAGTGAAGGGGACCATGTAGAGTGTTGGTGTGACAGATGAGTCAGGGAAAGGGTGAGATTCAGGCAGATGATCCACTGTGGCAACCCCTAAATGGAGTAGCCAAAATGATCATTTGGCCACTGTAAGACAGAGCTAGAATAGAGAAAGAAACATCCATCCATTCACTTCCGCTTATCCTTTTCAGGGTTGTGGGGGGACTAGAGCCAATCCACAATGTCTTAGGGTGAGAGGCAGGGTACCTCCTGGACAGGTCACCTGTCTGTCACAGGGCTAACACAAAGATGGAGACAACTATTCACACTCACATTCACACCTATGGGCAATTTAGAGTTTCCAGTTAACCTATCCCCACTAACTGCATGTCTTTGGACTGTGGGAGGAAGCAGGAGTGCCGGGAGAGAACCCATGCAAATACGGGGAGAACATGCAAACTCCACACAGAAAGAAAAGGAACTCAGGACCTTCTTGCTGTGTGGCAACAGTGCTAGCCACCATGCCACTGGGCAGCAGAACACATTTTAAATAAAAATACAATTCTTTGCTTCCCTTTCCCACCATTAGCTAAAGTAGCAAAACCATTATCATTGTGTCAAAATGATAACGGGCGACCGTGGCTCAAGGGGTTAAGAATCACATCTGTAACCGGAAGGCCGCCGGTTCGATCCCTGGGCTCTCTGGCCTGGTCGTTGTGTCCTTGGGCAAGACACTTTACCCTACTTGCCTACTGGTGATGGCCAGAGAGGCCGATGGCACGATATGGCAGCCTCGCTTCTGCCAGTCTGCCCCAGGGCAGCTGTGGCTACAACTGTTGCTTGCCTCCACCAGTGTATGAATGTGAGAGTGAATGAATAGTGGTATTGTAAAGCGCTTTGGGTGCCTTGAAAAGCGCTATATAAATCCAATCCATTATTATTATTAAAACATAAGATTAAAAACACTGCAAAGTCTACCATATAATCAGTTGTTTGTTTTTGCATTATTTTTGCTTATTTTCCATTATGCAACATTATTATTATTATTATTATTATTATGCAACAAATTGGCCTAAATATCAGCTCTAAAGCTAAGGTTAATACCTTAGCTTTAGAGCTGATATTTAGACGCACAGCTGGTGAAAATAGCTTTCAGTAGAGAGTGGGACAAATGCTTTGTACAGTGTCACAGCAAATTATTTAGACAAACATAAAAGCAGCACACAGTAAATAATGTTCTTGGCAAATAAAGGAAGATTTGTTTTGCCTTTTTGTTTGTGTTTTAGAGAAAAAGCTGGCTATCTAGTTGTTAACCGTGTCTCTATATTCATCTGGTATTGATCTTTTGATTTAATTCCAAGCAGAAAGAAAAAAATGAGACAGTATATTTCCTAAAATGTCACATTATTGCTCTAAAAATTAGTCCCCAGCCAGAATAGAGTGAGTTTAGTTTAGCCCACTTTGACCTGGTGGGAGAGGTGGGAAAAACTTGGTTAGTCTCTTTTAAGATCAGTCATTTGGTGCTCATGTGTAATAGATAGGTGTAGTATCTATTTTATCATTGATTGATTTCTTTTTTTTAATCTTTTGATCTTAGACTAGACCATCTAATGCTAAGCTAACATTTTCAAGGCTAGAACTTCCAAGTATTAAGCTTACCATTTGGAACAAGTTTATTTATTTTTCTTACTGTCAAACTAGTCTGAGAATACAAATAAGTTTAAATACTGTAAATGTCAGCGCTCTCATATTAGTCACTTCAATGAAAAATATACACTAGCACTATTTAGGAAAGCTTGGTATAACATGGATCACTGTTGTTTGCACAGATGCTGAGTTCCTTAGTAGTAGAAGGAAAAGTGTTTCCCAATTGGCTGCATTTCACTAAGTCAGCAAACACATTAAGCAAGGCCAGGATGCCTTTGTCGTGACAGTTTATTTGTCTATCTCACTTAAAGCTGTCTTTACGCAGACTCAGCTGGATGGAGTTGAACCTCTAAACAGTGAGCCGAGAGGCATGACCTTGAACTTTATGACATATCAGAGGCAGTGAGGCTGAGAGGAGCAAAGGACCACCCACCACCTGAGATGGCCAGTTCATATCCTCTGTGCCAGGAAATGCCCTCGTCAGATGCCAGCAGGGAAGGAGATAATCAAGCTGGGGTTGTGTACTTCACAAGCCAGCAGGAGATCAAAACTCTAACCACTTACACAAGACAGATGTTTATTCCCAGAGGCGCTACAGCCGCAATTTGGGACATGAATAATGTAGCATGTACACTTCTGGAAATGTGCTCTAAGTGTATGTGAGTCGACACTCAGGCAGCATGGGAGATTTCTTTGAGAGCAAAGGGCATGTTAAAAAGCCAAACTGACGCACAAGTATAAAAAAAATGCTCCTTCTTTAAACACATGTTCAGAGACTTTCTGATCCGTGCCAATAACAGTGACTGCTAAGCATCAAAGAGATTAACAAGTCATAAATTTAAAGTGGAAATAATCACGTCTGCAGCTCTCTGAAGGATAGAAAAGTGGGAGTATTTATTCATTCACTGATGCATGTATAACTGGCTCCGTTAGCCTAATGCTTTAATCTTTCGAATTTTCTGACACCTTTTCTCTTTTTCCCAAATCAGTCCTCCTCTTGTAAAAGAATTAGCCTTTTAGAGAAACAATACATTTGACAATTTTTACACAAGAGTTAAGCAGTCTAATGCCACTCATTACCAAGCACTTGGAGGGCATGGTTATTGCTCAACTGCCTTGTTTTCCTGTGTGTGGGATTCATTACGTTTGGCACGGTTTCTTCCAAATGGGAAAGCAAAACCATTACAAATCCTGTGATCGTTTGCCAGTTTGAGTTTAATCCTGTATTCTAAAACAACAGCGCCTAAATTTTAAGATGTAAATGCATATTTCAGAGCTACAACAACAGCTTATTGTCGCATCCATGTTGGTTCATGTTTATCTAGGATTCTTCAACATGAGTTTTCGAACTGTGAATGGAGCCCCCGTGTTTACTATCGCTAAGCGCTTCTGCTTCCAGATCTGTTTCCATCCTGTCGTCTCTCAGTTGTGCCTCTGTTGCCATTTTCCACAGCTTTGCTGCTGTCTCACGAATGAAAGTTTTACAGTCTCCCTCACCCACAAGCCAGCTTAACTCTTTATTGAGCGGCAAGAGGAAGAAGATTCTGCTCATGCTGAGAATACGTGATGTATTGTATACTGCAGTATGCATTCATCCAGTGAGGTTTGACGCTTTCATGGAATATTGTATATTTTTTACCCAGTTCCCTGGTCTCCCTGGGTCTCCATCCTCTCCCGGAAGGCCTCTATGACCCTGCAGAAGAATAAAAAATATGGCATGACAGATTCAACTTGTCTGTCAACTTGAGCCAGTTGCATGCAGAATGACATTCACCTTTGGTCCTGGAGCGCCCTGGATGCCAGGCTGCCCATGCATACATTTGCAAGAGGGTCTTCCCCCTGTGAGGCCGATCACTGCATATCCTCCACACTGCAATGGACATATAGGTAACCATGTGACTCCACACATACTCCACACCTATCACTAAAAACAGAGATGCAGTAATGTTAGATGGATGACTCACCACGCTCGAGAGCTCACAGCAACCTTCTGAATAGGCCTTTTCAGGGTCACATGACACTTCCATCTGCTGTAAATCCACCTTGAAAGAAACGGAAGATAATATGAGAAAATAAAGCTATATAAAAAAAATCAAAACAAAGACTAGTTAAGATAATTGCAAATGCAAAGTGTCAACATACAGACACAGAGCGATCTCCTGCAGCACGCTTTACAATGGAGGTATATCCTTGGTGGATGATTGGCCTTGGCTCATCAATGGACTCCACTCTGATCTCTTCACAGTCTATCAGCAGTTTCACCTGGCTGCCCTTCACACTCAGTCCTACCTTGTGCCACTCTCCATCAAAGACCTTCTCCACACCATGGAAGGTCCTCAGCATCTGGCTTCCATGGGGGCTTGTGAAGAAGAAGTCTAAGGAACGTGTATCACCCTGGAACCGAAGGCCAACCTGCTCTTGTCCCTCAGGGTCACTGATCTGCCACAGGTTCCAGGACTCCTTGGCAGTGTCTTTGGTCGCCCTAAATGTTGCAATGACCGAGTAGTCGGAGGGAAGTCCATCTGGGTACACGTCGCTGTGGCACAAGAATCAGGTTTAGAGGGCTGGGTGACTAAACAGAGGGTACTTTATTTCAAAAATCAGCAAAAAAATTCTGGGAATTTAATAGTTTTATTTTATATGAAGAAGTAAAAACTGAGACACTTGAACTATGGTGGTGGTGGAGTTTTATATATCACTAGTGCCAAAGTTAGCTTGGTAGCTAATCTACAGCTGTAGTCTGCACAAAACTAAAAAGGAAAAAAAATGTTAAAATGCATTTTCTACATAATAAAGTGTCAATCGATGTTGCTAAGCTTTTAAAACAGATGTTTTAAACGGTGAACTTGCACAAAGGCAGGACCTCCCTCTCTGAGCAAAACGAAGCCATCATTAACACCTGTGATTTTCCTACTGTGACAAGTCAAATTCTCTGATGTGAAAAAGCTCTACTGTGGGAACTTGACCTGCAGTGACACCTGTACCAGAATCCTACACCACAGTTGTTTGTTCATACTGCAGACACAACACAGTTGTCAGTGTTAAGTTGTTCAACAAAGAGAAATTTAACACCAGTCTTGAAAGATTAAAGGACTCAGCTCCGTTTGCACTCCTGACCAGATGCAGTGTGATCAGAGGTGTCCTCTGCTGCACCTGTGACCACACCTGATATTCAGTGTGCACTCCTACACACACCTTGGTTACACCACTTGAGATCCGTATCAAGTAATATATTATATGAAAGGGAATGAAGAGAGCTGTACAACAAACTTTTTTATTTTGTCAGCATGATGCCCTAGGATTTCACAATGACGCCTTATGGTTTGGCAAAATCGCACACGGATAACTATATCTTTATATTCTCAAGTTTTCACAGCTTATAGAAGCTAAAGATTTCAGGCAGTTCTGCTCCAGTCATATGAATAAAGATAATTAAAAGTCAGCATGTAATGCCTCAAGGTCATAGGCCAAAGGTCAGACATCAGCCAATAAGAGGAGGCTGACATCCTCATATTATAATAAAACAACATAAAACATCAAAGTTTTAGTGTAGACCTTCGGGGGAAGTTCTCAGAGTGCTCTTAAGCTAGTTTTTAATTATTTCTAAGCTCTAGTGAGGTTTAGCAGATCTGTACCTCATGGACTTCTGTAGATGGATGGAGGGGTTGATACGGTAGGCCACTGCCTCAGGTTGAGAGCCGTCCACCCTCCTCACTCCTCTTGAGTCAGGCACATGAAACTCCTCCAGTAAGTCAAAACCTCGCAGCACAAACACTCAGGTTAGTTTGCTTTATAACTGGTTGAGCATCAAAGGTGTTGGACTATTTCTGAATCTTACGTCACTGCTGATATCACCGACTTTTATTAGATAGATGCATTACTCAGTGTTGTTATTAATGCCATCTAATCAGTGAGGTAATCCATTAAACCCATTAGCACAACAAGGCTGTTTATTTTCCTTCATGGGTGAATTTAACCACTAAATTTTAAACACTGGATGCTTTGTACTGCACTCTGAATGAGATCAGCATTGCTGCAGAATTTCCTGTAAATGTTCAGATTAAAGCTGGGGAATGTTTATGATTACAGACACTGTGACCTAAATATACACCTGCTAAGAAATATTAGCCTTAGATTTTTTGGAAAACACTGTTGCCAGGTTATTTTTATGTGAATTGGCTTGTTTGTGACTTTAATCTGTGGATACTGAACAGGACACCATAGCTAAGAAAATGTAAAAAAAAAAAAAAAAATGTTTCAGGCTGCACACTCTTTGGCTCCAAATAGTAATCTAATCCTCAAAACATTTGTTCCTGATTTCTCTCTTTTTTTTTTTTTTTTTTTTTTGCTGCTCTGTTTTCTATCAAAAGAAATAAAAACACAACGATAACTGTTTTTTAGTGATAGCGTAACTCTGCTGCAGGAGTTCAAAGTTTAATGTGCAAATCTTAACCCTAGATTGACCTCTGCACACCTTTTACTGTGCATATTGGCATGGAGCAGCTGTTGGACCAGGCACTGGGCTGACAAACAGTGACATCTGCTGGTCAGAATACAGTAGTGGGCTACCGTTTAGAAAAAAAGAAAAAGAAAAAAACAACTAATTCTTAATATGATATTTAGGATTATAACTGCCGTTTACTTTTTTTTAACCACAAAGGGCTGATCTGAGTTTAGATGGCATCATGTATAACAAGAGCTGCACCCACACAATCAACCAACACCTGTCTACATTTGGTTATGATACATAAAAAATTGTTCTTTTTATACATTCGAAAATAGGCAGTAATATGAGGTTACGCATTTAAAAAATGCAAACTTACTTGGCAACTTTTGACACTGGGCCAGTCGCAAAAGAGAAAAGAGAGCCACAAACACCAGCATATTTTTCTGAGCTGGCATTTTCAGTTTTTTGATGTCTGGAATTATAAGTGCCTGTAATACAGCAATTAAACAAACCAATAATTCTAAGAGATCAGGTCGCACACTATGTTAATATAGGCTTTGTGAAACCCTCCGATGTCTTCCAAAAGTACTCCCTACCCATGCACAAAGGTTAAAGATATCAAAAGAATAGAAGGAAACTAAGAGTAATAATAATACCAATAAGAAAGCATTTTTCTGACTATGTTTTATTGCAAGATTATCTTCAGTATGAGCTGTAGTTACAGCTTTGCCTACGCAAATGATTTGCAGTTTAAGCACCTAGATTGTTACCTATACTATGATTACAAAACTAGATAACATGTGTAACTGATCCAATTAAAATGTCCTCAGCTCAACAACCTGATATCATTTATTGCTTTTAAAACTTTCCTGCTACCTCCTTAAATTGTATTAAATGTAAAAGTTAAGAAAACTGTATGGAATATTAGAATTACTTACATATTCCTGTGAAGCTTCTGGGAGTTCCCGTTGATGGATCTTTCCCAGTTTCTGGTGTGTGGATTTAAACCGTTCTAAAGTGCCATCACAGGGCCGGTGTTTGAGCTGAGCAGGAGGATCATTCAATCACAGGATCCCTGAGAACCCCTGAGCTCCACTCCACCTTTGGTCCCCAGAGGATCCTTCTCTTCTCATACGTCAGCCAGACCTAAGACGACTAAACAGCCCTGCGTCACCACATTGAAGAGGTGCAGGCATACTTCATGCAAGTTAAAACTACTGAAATGATGCTTCAGTGTTGGAAACTAATCCTGTCCTTGAACTTTGATCAAAATTTTGATCAGTTATGCTAAAAAATAGTTGAATTTAGTGATTTGCCTTCGGAAAATCAGTTTCTCTGAGAGAAAGATGCAGTATGTCACAGCTAAACACAAGACGCTCTGCAAACATTCCATGTAGAAAAGATCACACCTTCAATCTAACCCGCCACTGCACCTAAACACTGCTGAATTATACTGCATACAATAAATACCTGCAACACATGAAAAAAAAACCCAAAAAAACAAAACATAAACTGTTCTGTTTTTGCTTAATAAAACAAGTTCCCATTTCCCAAGTTCTCCAGCTTATGTAAAAAAAAATTGACAGACAAACAGAGATGACGAGAAATATCCATCCAGTCTCTTTCACTTATCCAAATCAAGGTTGCGGGGAGGCCGGAGCCTATTCAGGGAAATCTTTCAGACAGCTATTGAGAGATTGGCTGGTGGTGTGACCAACATCAGAGCTACAGGGCCATTGTGAAGTTGCCCATGCAGCTAAAAATAACAGAGGAGACAGAGGCGATTCTGTGGTGCACACCAGTCTCTGGTGGCTTTCTGCAAGCAGGTTTATTACAAAGTAATGTTACAGTAACAATTTCAGCTCTACCGAAATTAACCATACATTGACATGGGTGCACAGAGAATGTCTACATGAAGTGGTACCTCTTCGAGGTCAGAGTACTCATTTGCTGTGAGGTGGTTAAACAAAAGACGGGCTGCAGCTGCTGACAAACGGGTACATAAAAGCATCATGGTTACGAGGTTTTTGCTACTTGTCTTAAATAGGGGTTTTCGAAGGCTTCTGCAGTGCTTAGTGGGGTTTATTGTAATATATTGCATTGCCCTTTAAATGCATGTTGGCAGTATAACATAGCACTTAAATAGATAATCGCAGTGTGTCAAACGGTACCATAATGCACCATCTACTCCAAACAAAAGCATACATAAATAATAGTACATTCAGTAACTCTTAGAGCACTATCCTGCATCTTTGCCCTTCATTAGTGTAGAAATGTTAGTTCGGCTTGATCATTCCCAGATTTTCTAGTGTTCATCAATCCTCTTCGGGATTTGCATAAATAAAAATAAAGTACAATAAAAACAATTTGACATATTTTCACAAAAAATAAAATACATTAAAAACAAATACACAAGGCCATTGACTTTCCATTCTCACAAAATATTAAACCATATTGCCTCTTAACAGAATATTTTACATCTTTGCAAGAATTTAAATAACACGTGACACATTTGCAGTCTTTTTTACTTTTTTTTCTTTAAGTTACACATCTCCAGTGTCCATTATGTGTTTAGGGTGCAAATAGCTCCTGGGTTTGTTGTTTGTTTGTTTTCAAGGCCACTGTCTATCGCTTCAATCCCTTGGCCAGTTTGCTTGTAGGGGTCATTCTTCTTTGAGGTGTGGGGATCTTAGAGGGTTTCCCTCCGTGTTGACGGGACGCGGAGCGCGGCGTCGCTCTGGCAGAGTCGCCGACCGTCTCGGAAACATCTGAGCACACGGATTGGATGTCTGAGATGTCAAAGTCGGAGGCGTCACTTCCTCTGCGACTGCTTCCTCTGCTTCCGGCTTTACTTCCTGGTCGGCTGGAATTTTTTCTCGATTCTAGAGAGATAAAATCGGGAAACACTTTAAGAAACACTGAAAAGGAATTCAAATTTACATGTGAATGCGATGGATAGATGTGGAGAAAAAGTTGCAAAGATGATGCTTTCTACTCACCACCTATTGCCTGCGTTCGAGCTTTTAGTACAGCAGCACTGATCAAGCTCCCTTCTTCACCTGACTGAAATCCTTTGCCGGACAGGTACCCAGGCAAACGCAATTTGCTGCCTTGAACCGCATTACTCTGCGAAAGAAACAAACTTTTATTAAAATGTAATCAGATGCAATTATTAGTAAAAAAAAATAGAAGACCAAATTTTTAAAAATAAAAGTCTTGAGTATGTATATGTAATAAAAATTAGTCTTAATTCTTATTTTAAAAAAAAGAAACATTTTAGTAAAATCATAATTTTTCCCATAACTGAGGTGTATCTGTCAGATGCAGTTAGTATGAATTCATGTACAGCAGAGCAATACGTCATTAGACATTAATGACATGCAGAGGCGACATATGAAGTTGTACATGATGTAGTGGTATAAAAAATAAAGGTTAGGAAAGAAAAGAGCTAGTGATTGAGCCAATTATTCAAGAAAAATAAAGGTTACAAACCCAAATAAAATCTAATAAGCTCATTTTGCATCTTCAAATCCAATGAAGTCAGAAATAAATCTACAAAAAGGCACTTTTTGCTTCTTCTTTTTTTTATTTTTTTTTTAAAGATTTTTCAATAGATTTCAGTTGGGTCATATATCTGAAGTGTTTCACATCATGTGCTGCATTATGACTATACCTCTGAGGATGAACCTTGGCTCCCAAAGGAGTCTGATGATTTAAGAGGAGTGGAGGGTTTGCTGTTTGTAAGCCATGGTTTATCATAATTGCGGGTTATGTGTTGGGGATTCTGGGGAACAACGGCAAATCAAAAGACAGAGAAATGGATTCACAAACTCAAAAACTATCAGGAACACTAGATGGAAGAAACACAGAAATCAAACAACAAAATGACCAAATTCTGCAAGGGTAATTAAAAAAAACAAAAACAAATTAAAAAGCAGATAAATGAGAGGAAAATCATGATGGTGGTGGAGAGGTTGGGGGTGAGACAGAATGAGGCAGCAGCCAGCTCTAATGGCAGATGTAGCCTCTCACCTTGGGTGTGCTGGTCGCTGCTGGGTTGATGGGGACGGGGAGGCTCTGACTGGAGGTGGATCTGTTGGGAGAAGCTCCTCGAGATGAAGGCCGAGACCTCCGGCCTCTGTAGCGGAAGCTTGCCATCACTTGAGTGGTTCCCTCTGGGAGGATGAACTTCTCTCGCAGCTCCACATTGGTCCTGCCTTTAGCTAAGAAAGACACTCAAAATGAGCCATGATGCACAAATACACCTGTCACTGTTATTTTTGTGTTAATGGTGATTAAGATGATGGTGAGTTAACAACCCACCCCCTCATTTCTTTATATTGTGCCAGAAAAATGGGAAAGAGATGCCGAGATTTATTAAAACATGCAGACTGAGAGTAAATGGGAAAACAGTATATGAGGCGAAGTCTGAACAATTCTAATGAGCTTTTATTCTTCAGCACAGTTTGAACTCTCTTATGAAAGGCTTCTTATAGTTTCTGATACTTAGTAGTCTTCAGGAATAGCTCTCCAATCTTACTGAAGGATATTCAAATTTCTTTTTTAGATGTTGGCTGCATTTTGTTGCACAATAATAATGTTGAGCTTCAGGCTCAAGGGAGCCCAATCCATGACAGACAGTGTTTCACTGTGAGCTCAGGATCACTGTCATCCTGTTAAATGACGCTGTTGTCAGTCAGATCCTCTCCAGATGGTATTGTATGTAGTTTTTTCTGTTCATGATTCCAACAATTTTGACAAGATCCCCGACACCACTGACTCCAAGCTCCAAACCACGACAGAACCCCACTGAGATTTACAGATTGCTGCAGACACTTACTGCTGTGTCTGTCCTGACTTCTTCAGTACATATTGATCACTATTTGAACCAAAAATTTCAAATTTAAATTTATCACTCCTTAAGACATGTTGCCACTTATTTTCAGTACAGTTCTTGCCTAATTTGGTGCGCATCAGCCTCTTCTCTGTTCCTTATTCTTAAAAATTGCATCCTGACAGCCACATGAGTTTTTGCAACAGGCTCTTAGTAACCAAGTACCTAAATATACCATTTAAAACTGGCTCTTTGCTAGATTGTCTGTTGTGTGTAGATAACACTGCGTAAAGTGCCTTGATTTATGTTTTAATGATTCACAGGACGGTGTTATTCATCTTAACAAACAAAAAGCATTCCTCTGATGCTGGTCAGAATAAAAATGAGTGAAAAAGCAGCCAATGTCCAAAGAAACATTTTGAAAGACCTCCAGAAACCCAGAAGAACTATTGCTCAAGACCACTTTCAAAAATTTACCAAACATTCTGGATCCTTCGATGCAAAATATAAAGAAATGAGGGGTGGCTCCAGACTTGTGCATGTCTTGTCGTGCACAACACTGCATGCTAAGCTGTATTCCCGGCTGTGTAGAAATCTGTTGCTTCTAACGGTAATATCATGAATTGGAAATTTACCAATGTATTTTTCTTATAATCATCACTGAACTACACAGCAATTTCCAGGCGACCCCAAAGAACAGACCAATGAAATGTTATCATGATGTGACTCAACAACAAAACAGCTCATGCAGTTTCATATCTCATCCATACTGTTGAACAGACGTCCAGTTCCTGTTGCAACGGTAGTGGAATAAGTGACAGCGAGAAAACTAAAATAAATCAAAGTGAGTCTAAATACTCTCACAAACCAAAGAAGAAGAATTATAGGAAACTAAACTACAGTGTATAAACTAAACAGTACGGTTACATTGAAAACAAACAGACCTGCATGCAGTTTTAAACACTAAGCCACCCTGTCAAACAAAGTAAATGGTGTAAGAAATACTGCTTCGGTTTTGTGGCGTGTGTTTCATAGAGGCAATGTAACCATTTTCCCCTATGAAGGAGCCTATACTACCAGGCAATAAGCACAGCTCGAACCCTGGACTGTAAAAAGAAGCTTGACTCAGAGCTCCCTATGACATGCGGGCGAGTAAAATGAGCCAGTTTCATTGTGCTGAAGTGCTCGAAGGTGATGTGATTCCCACAAACAACTGCATGCATGAAAACCAGCCGCAGCTGAACGACAGCTGACTGCAGGTGGAGCCGGTTTCCGAGGATGACATTCTTTCACACTGAGCGCTCACACGCAGCTACAGTACGGCACACACCAGGACCAACACAAGCTCGGATGTGCAGACACACATACCACTGGTGGGTTCATGGAGCAAGGTGAGAAAGTTTGAGATTTGCCAACCTATAGGAGACTGAGTAATTGAAGAGTTTGATTCCGAGCGCAACATTTTGCTCCCGTGGTGATGCACTAGAAGAAATGTTCATGTTGAGCAGGAGGCGGGTTTAGTGGGAAAAACAGAAATTAATCATTAATACAGATGCTAGCAGAAACATGTCGGAGTACCAAAGCTAAATGTGGGTCGCATTATGGTATATATAAGTATATATGTAGGCAGCACTGTTAATAAAAATATGCTTACAAATGAAATATATTTTTAACAGATGATTTAACTGTGTTATCTCATTCAAGCATTCAGTGTTGAGATAGCGGGAACAAAAGAAAATAAACTCATTTTAACCCTCAGAAAATTGCAGTATATTATGTAAAGATATAATATAATATAATATATTGCATGAATTATCGATATATGTGATATATCTTCTATTTTTAAGCTCCAAGTTGCCATTTCAAACAGGCCTATATAAATAGACATTGGACAGTAGTTACGTTTCATGTTTCAATAACTGAGCTAACATCACTGAATACACAGTAATCTTAATCCAGATCATCATCATCCTCCATGTGTGGGTAGTAAAAAACAATGATATACAATCAAATTCTTTCATCGCACGCGAACAAAGAAAGTGAAAGTCAGTACAACAGCTGACCTTTAAACAAAATTGGATCGTGACTCCTCAAAGTTAACCTTTGAACTCACCTCGACAGGGGTCATTCTTCACCAGAAACTCGTCCAGTGCCATCCAGCCTCCTCCCACCCGCACCATCACAGTGCTGCGCAAAATTCTCACAAGGCGAAGCTGCTGAGAGTCTCCAAACTGCGATGGGGGAAGGAAAATAGAGAGGGGAATGTGTGAAAAACCTGACCTTCCTGTGAGCACATCCACACTGCAGACCAGAAGCTGTGCAACACTGGAAACCAGAGTGGAATGAAGAGTTACATTTATTCCAGCTAATTATTTTAATTGTGGGGGAGCAGATGGCTTTCATCCAGATTATTTCACTGAGCTTCAAAAACGACCTGTCGGAAAAGATTCACGTCTGCTTCTGGTTTCTCTTATATGTTGTACAGGTTTAAACACACACACGTAGACATACAATCATAAACACAAACAGATTTTGACACAAAAACATGAATTTTATCTTTTCATTCTCAGACACAACAGAACACAAATTACACAAAGGTCAATCCAACTTTTTTTTTTCTACAAGCGTGTGCTATTGTTTTACTAGTTCTAGTTACTAGTTCTAGTTACTCATTGAGTTCATGCTACAGTGAACTGACTACTTCATAGTCATTGATTCATGTACTATACACTACAACTTGAAGTAGAGCCTGACTGATTTTGTTAGTTGATATTCATTTACTTCAGATATCCCATACAGGATATTGGTATCTGTGTAAATAAGACAATAAAATAATTACACAACATAACGTTCAAAAAGAGCTTTTTGTGACATTATCATGAATTTTGTGAAGCCCAAATGATTTTTACTGATACCCGTACCAATGATATTCCAATGGCCAATATATTTTTCTCTGTCATGCACAAAAAACCTCACATTGGTTATGTGAAGTTATTTATTTACATGCCCACCTCTGCTCGGAATGTTTTCAGAGCGCCCTCTGGTGGACACACATCAACACTCATAACATGGTTGAATGGTTATTTCTCCTGTCTCTTTTTTACTTTTTAATTTTCATTTATCAATCCCAATAAATGCTGATGCTGACAGATTAGCAAATAACGTTTTTTCCTTTAATCATATAATTTCATTTGTATTTTTAATTAGAGCTATCAGAATCAGCCTCAAAGCCATATCATCAGTCAGGCTCTACATTCATACCTGCTGCTGTTGAGGGTTAACTTAATATGAGATGT
The DNA here is from genome assembly GCF_963969265.1 of Rhamphochromis sp. 'chilingali'. NCBI lineage: Eukaryota > Metazoa > Chordata > Actinopteri > Cichliformes > Cichlidae > Rhamphochromis > Rhamphochromis sp. 'chilingali'. Next base: position 14,269,082 of record NC_137947.1, on the reverse strand, counting down.
TGTAAAGCAGTAAATACATCAAACGTCACAGCTTTACAAACTTAACCAGCCTATTTTTTCCTCTCTTTTTTCAGTGATCACTGTGTAATTGTGGTTTCTGGTTGTAATGTCTATGTGTCTGGCTTTATCTCAGCAATGTAAGACTCCACTTTTACTGCAGAAGGAGCCTGTGAAGAAAAAAAAACACCATAACTGAAGGCACATGATTACACCACCAGGGGGCCCCAGTGTGTAATAATTTGACTTCATGTCACCTACCACACATAGCAGACATAGGAACAGTGAGCATGTTATGGGGAGAATGATTCAAGCTTTATGAGGGCATACCACACATGTCAGCCAGTTGGATGAGACCATGAGCATCAGGCACAAAAACGGAGTTTGCAATTACAGCGTGCATGCTTTCTGTCAAAATCAACATCACATTCTGATCAAACGCACAAACATCAATCTCCTACAGTCCAGCACTTTGTTGCACTTTCTACAGCTACAAATACTCAGGATGCATTGACACTGATGCAGATCCAATGCAGCTAGCTCCAAATGGCACACATGAGGAATGGTTCAAATCACTTCTGTCTAAATCCACCACCACAGTGTGACACGCAGACATGACCAAACACTGATGACGGTCCACTAACTTCCTATTATCATATGGTATCTCTTTAACTGATAACAAAAATCCTGCACTTGTATGATTATCATAATGATTTAATGCCACTGGTGAGTCTAGTGATCAAATACATTAAAGGTGATGATGATCTGGAGTAAAAGGAGGCACAAGAAACAGCTTAAGAATAACCATTTACCAGAATACAGCTTTCCAAAACTGCAACGTGTAGGTGGGGGGTAAGATTTTGATTTTCCCTGTTTGCTATTGTCTCATCGCCGATTAAGGAGTCATGTAAGCAGTGAACCAGACCAAACTGTCAAAAGAATTATTTTTAATTTATTGTTGTGTGATAACAATAATACAAACTAGTTCATAAAGCATCACTAACGCTCCTATCCCCTCTCACTGACCCCTCAGTAATGACCTTTTTCCGACATGCAGGTTGCCAGCACATATTAACAAAGTAAGAGAAGTGAAAAGCAACGTGTTCATTGAAATCATCAAAGTTGCCCAAATAATGTAATAAATAGTGTCAGCCAGTGCTGAGGTAAATCATTCCCATGACACTGAAGCACCAAAGGCAAGCACACAGAAAGCATTATTGTATGCCCAGCAGATGAATTTATGCCCATGAACCAGTAAAATATGGGCTGAAATGGTACTGGCACGCCAATATTGCATTTTCTGAAACTCAAAAGCAGATATACAGATATATATATATATATATAGAAACATTAATTGCACTAATTATAACGCAAATAAGTCTTATTTCCCCCCAAAAAACATAACCTATGTGAAAAGAACAAATTTAGATTGGACATAAACGTCGACTGCCATAAAACTTGAAAGCATGCTTCTTTCATTTACTCATTTTAAATCAGATTTAGAGTTATGTGTGAAGCTACCATAAATTCTCAGACCAAACACACATCTCAGGCCAGTGTTAAATAAAGTTAGATTAAATCAGCAGGCCATAGACTTTTTTTATTTCTACTTCTGAGTTCCAGAACATCTGAGAACATCAGCCAGGAATCTGGGCAGAAAGTGTTAATTGGACAGCAAACGTGGTAAACGAAAAAAGGACGCAAGGCTCGATAAGGCACAGAAGAGAAGGAGGGAAAGAAAAGAGGATGTACCTGATTTCCAAGGTAGAACTGGTGATGTGAGGAACAATAAAAAATATAAAAAGGTTAGCACACATTCGCACTTTTGTCATCATGTTCAACACTTACCTTTAACAAGAGTATTCCCTGAAAAGTCTTTTATTTTAAATTATTTCATAACCATGTCACAGCTTGTATTGCTTAAAAAAATTTCACTGTTAGATAAGCCAAACACATAAAAATGTGCTTACCCGGTATTTATTGGCACCAATTTGCTCCACCTGGAATCGTTTTGGACATTTGCACTTCGCCACTTGGCGCGTGACCTGCGAACGCATCATTTTTTTTATTAAGCGACGCCTCACATTTGAAAATGTGAAATTAATGCCGCAGGCGTTCTTATTACCTCGTCCTCAATTTTGTCAGCATCTGTTAGTGGTTTGTAAGCGTCTTTGTTGGGATGTAGAGCTGCTACAAACTCGTAGTAGTCAATGTAGCCGTCACCGTCTCTGTCAAAGATGTCTGCCACGGCGCTCATCTCCAGACGACTTGTTGGGAATTCTGTTGAAGAGACACTGAGTGTTGCAAAAAGGAGCATTTTGTTCAGCGGTGTAGATGTTTTTCAGCTTTGAGTCTGACACTTACTGGAGGAGAGGATGCCTTCTATGAACTCCTGTCGCGTCACTTTGCCGTCTTGGTCTTTGTCAATGCGGCGGAAGAAGTCCATGACGCGAGACTTTTTATGGTTCATCCAGCGCATGTAACGTTTCCGCCACACATCAAAGTCAAAGTTGGCAAATTCTTTCAGCTGAGCAGATAAAGAAAGAAAGGTCAACATTAATAACTAAAAAGCTAGAAATTTGCAGAAAAATGTCTGCAGATTTTGCTAGATTACCTCCTCCAGTCTGTCCAAAGCATCATTGAGTTTCCTCCTTCTGTCCAAAGCCAGCAGCCACACGTGCTGCCACTTGGTCACCAGCAGGTTAACCCGTGGGTTCTTTGTTTCAATGGGAGCTTGTGTTGATGACGCATACATCGCTTGCGTGGGAGAACGTTTTCCTGTAAGGGAAAGACAAAAAACTTTAAAATGACTGTGTTTCCACCATATAATCAGGAGGAATGCATTCACACTGACATCATTCCAGGTGCTAAAATGGGCAAATTGAGGATGTCGTGTCACCCTGAAGTGATTCAGAGCATGGCCAGATGGCTCGGGTCATACTCTATGAGGAACAGTGATTGGATACATACTTCCAGCTCTTCCTTTGTCCAACACGGGGATCTGAGACTGGATCTGGGGCTCCGCAGCAGCCTTCCTTTTGTGTGTCTTGGTGATTTTGTCAACATCTGGTTGCTTCCTGGTCATTTCCTCCATGAATGCCTGCAGGGGGCGAGCAGCAGTAAACTACTGTTAACTGAATGCCCACGCAATCATTAAAATATGGAATTAAAAAAAAAAACTAAAGTTATAAAATTTGATTTATTATCATTTGCTTTTTTGATGTACCTGGTGTTCTGCTATGAGGTTTTTGACCTCCTCGATTTCCTGAGGGAGTGGCTCCTTATCCTTGTCGTTGAGGTTGGTCTCAGCCCACTGTAGCCACGTCAGAAGATTTTCCAGCAGCTCCTGAGTAGCTAGCAGCTCAGTGAGGGCTGTGGCCAGTCGCTGCTGGTGCTGTCTGGCCCAAGCCTGCACCTGTGTAACAGCAGTAATACACTTATATTACTAATAACTAAATTAATTTCAGATACACTGAAATCAAGTTAACTGCACACAACTTGATTTTGTTTACCTGCTAAGATGAATCATTATTACTTTTTTTTATATAATGACTATCCATAGTAACTTTTTCTCTGATTTTTTGAGTGCTATAAAGAGTTTCTGATCCAACCCTTGTTAAAATGAGTAATTCTTCCTTATTTTAATTTATCAAAATAGGTTAATGTGTTCTGTTAAACCTGAAGGTATGAAACAGTGGACTGACCTCTTCAAAGCGGGCTTTAATGATGGTGTTCCAGTGCTTGATGGTTGTGATAGAGTCTGGATGGCAGATGCTGAGAATGGCCTCCCCCATACTGGCCGCTTTATTTAGAGCCACTCGCTTTTCTTCCAGTTTTTTCATGAACACCTTTAAAAGAAATTTTTTTTTAAATTGAAAAAGCGTTGGGATTCGAAACTATCCCATCCCATATCTAAAAATAAAAACAAAACATTGCTCATACTTGGTTTAAAACCGGAGCAGAGCCCAGTAATTCTAATCAGATGACCTCATAGTTAAGAAAAATATTTTTGGCACTGAAAGCAGCATGCCATCTACTTTTAGACAGGCTGCAATTACAGAGTCAGGATCTTAACTGTTTATTCAAGCAAAGTATTGGCAACGTGTTTTATTTCTTTAATAAAGCAACAAAAATATGAAACAACTTAAGACATAAAAGTTTTTTTCTGAAATAAAAAAAGCAGAATCATTTGCATTGCTTTACCTTGTGTTGTTCGATAAGCGCTCGCAGAGCTTCTTCATCGTCGGGCAAGCTGCCATGGAAGCGCAAACTTTGCTCTGCCTCAGCTAGCCACTCCAGCAGGATGTGAACAGCAGAGTGAAATTCTTCAGCCTGCAGTGGGAGAAGACGCATATGTCAGGCTAACATACTTTACTTACCTTCTACCTTGTGATTGTTTGGAGTACTGTCAGGAATACCTGGCCCAAAGCCTGCTCCAGCCGGGTCTGCTTAGACACAGACAGGTTGCACACCGTCTCCCAGCGCGTGCTCAGCTCCAGCATCTGGACTTTGACCCAGGAGGAGTCATCGTGAGTGTTCTCAATCAGCTCCCTGGCTGAACGTTTGAGGGCCTGGACGCTTACCGTCCGCTTTCCCAACTCCTTCTGAAAAACCTGCAGTAACGAGATATTTGAGGACACAGTCAGCCAAAATATTAACAATATCCAGTTTTTTAAATGACAAATTCTTAAATTAATTTTAAACATTATTTCAAAAAACATCTTTTTGTCTCTATTTCACAGCTGGCCCAATGACAAGAAGCATAAAACAGGGTGCTTTTAGTATCTGTTGTCCTCTTACTTCAATAAAATGCTAACACAAAGAATGTTATTAATATAATATTAATAATGAGTAAGGAAAAACACACCAGCATCAATTTTCAAAGCTTTGCTCAATACACAACCCGAAAGAAAACAGACTCTCAATGAGAAAGTAATACAATGCCTCCCCTTTTGTTGTTTTAATGTATTGTCTATCCCCCGTGTTAGTTTAAGATTCTTTCGTCTTGTATTGTGTTAGGAATGATAAAAGGTTTGGGCGTGGCAGCAGTGAAAGGTTTCACTTGATTTCTGCCACTAACGTCAGCAACAAATGGGCCAATCAACAAAACAAAGGGATCCTGGGTCTTCGGTGTGGTGCTGTTCTCTACCTTGTGGTTGTCTATCAGGTTGAGAACCAGGTCTATGTCTCCATGTACGGGCTGGTCCTCAGCCAGCTGAGGTTCCACCCTGTACAACCAGTCAATAAGAGCCTGGAGAGCATCTGTAAACTGGCCGGAGAACAACAAGGCCTCTTCCAGCTTGTTTTGTCTGCAGAACAGAACAAAATATTCACAGTGAGGCTGTTTAGCAGAATGAAATACAACCCTCATTGGGAGAAAATCCTCACCTTTCCACTGACTTCCCACAAACAGTGTCCCATTTGTCCCTCAGTTCACTCAGCATGTCGTCCAGCTTCTGTCTGTCATCCTGTAGAGTGGTCTTGTCTTTCAAGGCCCGTCCTGTTCGAGTGGTGGTATCATACACAGAGTGTTTGCTGCCAAGAGCTTTCTGGAACTCCTGCACGATGGGGAAAAAAAAGGAAAAATAATATACACAACCCCCAAGTGGTCCGGTTTAGTGGACTCATAATGCCTCTATCTTCAAATGGAAACAGCAAATCATCTCAAGAGATTTTATTATTATTACTACTGGCATGTCAAACAGTATCTTAATCTGCGTGTGGTGTGTGCTTTTTGTGATTAAGAATACAGTCTTCAGCGAGAAGAACAAAAAGGAGGTCAAAACTCAAGAGCTCTTGCTCCATAGAGATTAAATGTATCCAAAAGCTAGGGCAGCCTTAAAACATTTGGTCCATTCAGGGATTATGACAAGATTAGCACAATCTCCCAGCATAACACCACAAACACAACAATAGTCAACAGCAATGTAAGCATTTGGATTCTACTGACTCTGTAATTTCAAATAACAGATCCCATTTTCAAATTCCAGCTCTGGTGTTTCAGATATTTCTGTTTAATGAATGAAACGTTTTTTGTAGATGTTGCTCCATGTCTCTGGCTGTGTTAACACATTTTTCTCTCAGTTACCTTGTGCTGTGCCAGCTGCGTCTTGATTTTATCGGGATCATTGGCAATTTCCACTTCAGAGTCCAGAGTCTTCTCAGATTCATCTAACCACTCCATCAGTTTATTGAAATTTTCATGGAACTAATGAAAAATTAAGAACAAAAAACAGTGTAAAGCATTTTAAAAACAGGTATGAGTTCACTAGATTTATGGCAGAGCCCTGCTTAATGTTAGCATGATTGGAGCAGAAGGGCCCTATAATTCAGAAAGTTCTGTAATAGGCTGCAGAAAGAATAAGAAACAGGTTTAATATCCTATTTCCAGAGCTTTCCAATGATAATAAAAAGTCCTGATGTCATGCCTGTTCAAACTCAGCATAAATATTCACAGAACAGTACCTGCTTCGCCCTCTTCCTGGCGTCGTCCAGTAGACGACCCCGCTCAACAGACCTCTGCACCAGCTTCTCCCAGCGCCCTTGCACGCTGAGCAGCAGGTTCTTTATCAGGACCACATCCTGTTTCTGGCTGAAGTACTTCAGATGTGTGCCCGTCTTGTCCAGTTCAATAATGTGTTCTCTGTGGGAGTTTACCTCCGTCACAAACATCTGCACAGACACAATGCGAGGGAGAAAAGGGAAAGGATTCAGGCCAGATGTTCTAACAATAAAAAAGGAATAAAGGTTTTTCAACTGACAGCAGAGGAAATGTAAGTCATGTGGGTAATGTGCTAATGAGCTCTGTTCTCAAGGATAATACAGATGCCATTAAGTCATTGTTGGCTTTAAGACAAAGCAGAATGATGAGCTGGTAATCATGAACCGGTAATCAGGGTACTAATAATTTTAATTTCTCACCGACTCAATAAGACTACTAGACGTTACCGCAGTAATGTCTAGTAATCAAGCAAAGTTGGACCAGAAGGCCTGTCCTCCACGTGCAAAGACGTACCTTATGCTCATCTATCTGAAACATGATGGTCTCCAGTATGAGGGAAGCGGGCGAAACTGTGTTCAGCGTCTGCTCTGCTTGGGTTAGCCAGTTGATGAAATCTTGCAGGGAGTTGTGGAAATCTGTAGCCACAGTCAAAGCTTCTTCTAGTTTCACCTGTGGAGACGAAACGTTAAAAAAACTGAAGTAATACTGGACAAAAATCAAAGAGCGCTATCCTGTTTATAACACATGTGCATTGTTTAGCGGTGTAAAGTATCTCTGGTTGTTATAGCAACAGATAAAGAGGGCACTGCGGGGGATACAATTGCACTTCAACAGTGCCAAACATGACCTCTATTTAAAGAGAGGAAGTTAATATATCTGGAGGGGACTGATGGCTGAGGCATCATGAGGTTTTAATTGAGTAAAGGAAACAGCCACTCCATCACTGAAAAACATCCGTTTGGTACAGCTGAGGCCGGTGGCTCAGGGTCATCACATGGCAGTAAATGCTGTGCTAATGACATTACAAACCTGGTGAGAATTACGGCTGCTGATGTGTTTTTCCCATTTATCGTGGGTCATGTCGAGTGTCTTGCTAAATATGGAATTGTATTGTAGCAGTGCATATGTCCTACAGAAAAATAAGCCACTTGACTGCAGAGGTATCACAGGGAAGGCTGTAGAGAGTTTGGCCAGCAGCTCTGACCAGCGCTAAGATTTACCAGACTTTGATTTCCTGGGAAGAGGGCCAAAGTTAATAGGATGCAAAAGCAAGATGTTACAGTAAAAGTTGAAGCAGCTAAAATAAGGAGAACCATATCTGAGAGCAGTGGTGGTGTTTTATACATTTTAGCAACAAAACTAAAAAAAACCCAAAGTGAATGATGACATTTGGCTTAAATATTAGCTGATGTTTTGTCAACCCTACACTGTGGAAACGTATGACACCACTGTTGTTCCACTCTGATCTACAGTGTAACCGCATCCTGTGTGTCCTCGCCAGCGCTCTGTCTTTACACCATTGGTTATCGGCACTGGGATTAGAAGCTTTCAACCACACAGTCATGGCTCAAGTGTGTGTCAGCGATCCCTTAATCTGAAATCCTGAGTCATCAAGCTAAGGGCAGTGAAAGCCATTCAGTCATTCCCCTACCTTTCTTTCAGCGACCTTCGCTTGCACCGCTTCCCATTTTTCCTTCAGGTTGGCGAGGTCCTGCTCCGTGTTACTGTCTGGACCCTCGGGCATCATCGTTAGCAGTTGCTGACCCTTGTTCTGGAGCTCCTGATACAGCTCCTCTTTTGACTCAAAGGCAGAACACAACTCCTGTGAGGAAAAAAAAACAACAACACAGAGGAGAGTGATGGTTTTGTCAAACAGGCTGAATTACAGTTAAAGACCGATCTATTGTTACTTTTGGATTTCTGCAGTGTTCAATGGGATGAATTTGTCAGTCGCTAGTCCAAATGTAACTCGAAAATGGTTAAAGAATGAGCATGGTGAGTCATGCCGAGCATCTCAGAAGCATGTTTCTCACAAACATTTGACCAGGATAATGTTACTAATTTGATGAAAGTAATCTGTCTGTTTTCAGTTCCCTGAACTGTCACCACTGCTGCCTCTTAAGGGAGAGCTCACTGTGAAAGTGTCTCCATTACAAAGTAGGAAGACAAAGCAGGAAAACATTCCTAAATTCATTATAGTCAGATACGGATGAATCAATTTGAAACACTTGAAGAGGTCTTTTTTATCACAGACTGCAGGGCAATGAGAGTAGTGTATTTTGTAGTGTCGTTTAATTTTCACACTTCAGATAAAACACAGAAAAGACAGTCACCTCCTCCCAAGTCTGCCATCTGTATGCAGCCTCTCATATTGTTAAACACATACCAGATGGGCGTTAAGCTGCTCCCGGGCCGTGTCTGGTAAGCCTCCCACAGCCTTTGATGCCAACAGCTGACGTTCTGTGTCTTTCAGCCACTGCTGCATGTCTTCTATCTCACCATGGAAACCCTGAGCCTGCAACACAATTCAACCTGAGTCAGGACAAAAGGTGCCTCACACACTCGCTATTAGCAACCTGTGATTCAGAGAGGAGGATGTGTGAGTTTTTAATTCCTTGGATTCATTTAGCTCGGTATTTATAAGCCTGTTTCATAATGAATTAAAACCTTAAAGTGAAAACAATAGAATGATTTACTTTAGCTTTCAGGATGCAAATCGAATAATAAGAAGGGGGTAGGGAGAGAAGTCTCTCCTCCCTGCAGAGCTTTTTGACTTCGACCTAAAAACTATTTTCTCACAATTTAACAAGAAATGAGACACAGGTTAACTTTTTTTAATATACCTGAAGCAGAGAGCTTTCCAGCTGTTGCTTCCTCTGCTCCGTCTTTTCCAGGATGGCTTTCCATCGCTGGTTCAGATTCTCCAGTTTGCTCTGCAGACTAGAAGCTTCCTCTCCAGCGCTGGACTGCACCAGATCATTGCCGGCTTTGTTCACTGTCTCGACTGTTGACTTGTGAGCCAACACATCTATCTGGAGGACCTGCAGAGATAAATCAGCAGGAACGGCAAGATGTTGTGCAGATGGATATTAAGCACAAAGTGGATAATGACTAATTTACTGTAATAAACAGCACACTGACAGATACCATAAATGTTTACTTAATATGGTTTTAATGCCTGTGAAGTGTTTTACATTTTTGTATGTGATACTGGGCTATACAAATAAAATTGAACTAAACTGAACTGAAAGGACTTATTTGAAAAATAGCCCCCTAAAAAACCACAAGATAAGAGGTTTGTCATACGTTGTGCTTGGCGAGCTCTATCTCGATGGCTTTGGGGTCTCCTCCAGCATTTTTCTGTTCATTGAGCAGCTCCTCAGTGTGGCTCATCCAGGCCAGCAGCTCATCCAGTGCATGCTGGAACTGCCCCAGTGCGAGAAGGCCTCCCTCCAGTTTGTGCTGGATTAATGACAGATTAAACCATTTAATTTTGCAGGGAGAGAAAACAAACTGTTTAAGCCATTGCTGAGTCTGGTTTCTAGCCCACAAGAAGCTGTAGAGGTACTATACAATATATTTCACAGAATGATTGCAGACCTGGTTTAAACATGATATTGCCATTCCTTTTAAATTTAGATATCAGTGTCAGCGTTTCTGTTTTCTTATATAGCTTGCACTTTCGGTGTGAAGCTCCCCTTCTGCTTCTTTCTCTCGCTGACCTGCCGACTGATGATCTTCTCATCCAGGTTGTCCCAAAGCATTTTGAGTTCAGACATCGGCTCCTGGATGGCGGAGCGGTCAGCCTCCTCTGTCACCTTCTTCAGCAGGAGGCCGGCCTGGTGGTTCAGACGCTCCATCTCAATCTGTAGCTGGTACGCTTCTCCTTTGAACTCCTGGCAACCCAGCACATGCAGCGGTACACCCAATCAGTCAACAGAAAGAAGGACGCACAGACAATACCAGCTTTGTGTTTTCAGAACAAGATTTGTCTTATTGTACATCAAAGTAAATCCGGCTACTTTATGAAGCCATTTTCTTAGTGCTTTTGAACTAACACAAAGCAGACCATGAATCGAGAACTCAGCATAAACACAGCTGGTGTTTGACACAGCTGCTCTAACATCAAGGAGTCAAGTTAAAAGAATTGAAAAGTCTGAGAAGAGCTATAACAATAATAATATTTCTGTTTTTGTGAATGATGTTTTGATCTAAAAAAAACAAAACAAAACAAATCTACAAGACTGTACCTTGAGTTCCACAATCTGCTGCTTGACGGTTTCCAGATCCGTGCCCACAGGTGACATTGAATCCAGCTTGCTCTCCAGAATATCCACCCAGTCAAACATACCCTGCATACAGCGTTGGAAACCATTGTTAGTGAGAGAACAAAGCTGGGTGCACAGGGTGTCAAGTTTCAAACTGAGTTTAAAGTTATGCCCTGAATCTTACAGTTGGTCTGTTTGGCTGATAAATTAGAAAATTATACACAAAGAAAATGAAAAAAAAAACCCAAACAAGCCCTGAGGTTACATGCCAATGTGCTGAAGAAGTGCAAAGAGGAGATTTAAACTTGTGTAAAAGAATCCTTCCTCACCGTGAAACTTTCTTACACACTAGTTAATGTTTGAGCCAAATATATCACGACCACGCTCTGGCTGGTGTTTCAAAATCAGTAGAGCTCTCATGAGATGTTATATCAACTGTTAGATCAACTGCATGGTAATATGTGGTTTCATCAAAAGGCCTCGGAAACTCCCTGGCTCACTGTATCTGTTAAATATCAAACATCTTGTGATGAACAAGTGCTTGTATATTGTGTAGCTTGATATTAAGTATTTAGCCCTTAAAGATGACATTCCCTCTTAATCTGACACCTCTATATATATATTAATAAAGATGTGGTTTGATGACCCTTAGAACAGTTTCCAGGTTTTTCCAAGGATAGCTACACAGGCAGAGACAACCCTTATTAACTTGCATGCTCAGTGTTTTGTTCTATAAGCAGGCCTGATATATGAGAGAAACCCCACGTCAATAAAATAGCTTCAAGGGTTACTCCTAGGCTTCCAAAAGATCACATCAAATAAAGTTAAAAACCACGAGAACCGTGACTGGGAAGTTTTGGAAAAGGTCTGCTGTTTCAAAACTTTTTAAATATTCTAAACCCTTTAATTTTCTGATTGTGTTGCTCTTGAGGCAGTGATCAAAGCACCTGCAGGCCATCTTGAAACTGCACAGCAGCTTGCATGGCTTCTTCCAGTCTCTCTCCTCTCTCCTTCCACGTCTTATTGAGATTCTCCCACGCTGTATTCACCTGAAAAAATAACACAAATATTTTAGCATGATTATCTTGTAGGCAAAACCTGTAGAGTGAGTGCTTTTCAGTGTAGTCTATTACTTCATCCAAGCTCTTCTTTATCACAGGTTTATCGGGTTCCCCGCAGGCAGTCATGAGCTCCGCACCCTGGTTTCGAACCCCATCGAGTTCCTCCTGCAGCCCATCAATCTCCTCCTTAAATCCCTGTATGGATGCATTGTTTTTTTTAATTATTTAATAATCAAAGTGCACCACCTCTCTTAATTATCCATTTGTTAATGATCAAAAGTAATAGGTTTTTTATTTACCTCCACAAATTCCTGTTGCTGTTTGACGACTGAAGGATCGACTCCGGGCTCCTCCAGCTCCCTCAGCAGGTCGTGGCTGTCCTTAATGGTGACGATGAGGGCGGTGTGGTCACACCAGAACTTGTCTGCGAGGTCCATCACATCCAGCAGCTTCGCCTCCCGCTCTTCCACCAATGCCTGGATGTCGTTCCACAGGAAAACCATGCGGTCCAGTTTGTCTTGCACAGCTTGTACAGAGAAAAAGTCACAATTAGGAGGAATACAAAATGAGGCAAAGAAAGTTTTTCCACGTTTACAGCAACATTTACAGCGGGAAACTTGGACTTTTTCTTGATTCGTTAGTTATCCTGAAAAAGGAAATACATAAAAGCTACATGCACCTGGAGAAAAGCTTGATGTTTGATAAATAATAATAAATGTATAAAAAATGATTGAAAGCATATCTATACCGTACCTTTGGCAGACAGGTCCTTGTCTGCCCCTTCGGATCGTGCGATCATCTCTTCACCTCGTTGCTTCAGTGTCTCATAAGATGGCTGCAGCTTCTCCAAATCCACAGAGACCGTCTTATTTTCTGTAATCTGCTCCCTGATCTTGTCCACCTCCACTGAGATGGATGGAGGCTGATGGAGGCGTTCAGCGATCCGTTCCAGGGATTCGAGCATGGGATCAATTTTATCATGGAACTGGAAAAGGAGGAAAGGAAACACGTCAGTTTGCATATATAATTTATATCATGGGTTTTTATTATGGAAAGTTACCTTGAAACAAGAACACGTCTGTATAATTATTTTTTACTTTGACAAATTTGCACATATTCAAAAATGTAAAAGCTACTCAACTAACTGAATAGACAATTAACAGCCAAGGTAATGTTGATGTTTACATTTGCAAACTATGACCACCATTTGCACCAGACATCACTATGATCAACTTAATTATTCCCAATAATCATATATTATCAAATAATCAAACCTAATAAACAGCTACTGCTTACCTGAGTGGATTTGGAGATGGCTTCATCCAAAGTGGCAGCTCTCTGCTTGACATCAGCTTTCAGTTTGGTGTAAAGTTGGTCAGTAGCTGTGTATTTCTCTCTGATGGGCTCACCCTCCACTGGGCTGAGCTCAAGTAACTGAGGACCAGTTTTATTCATCTTATCAATATGGGGCTTGTGCTCTGCAATCAGTTCCCGCATTTGCTGGAGAGGATGTGACATGATCAGTTTAGTTTTTAATTATGTGATTAAATGTTTTGTGTTGAGCATCAGCGCACATTGACCACTTACCCTGAGGTCCTCTTGTTGCTGCCTGAGCGTGTCGTACTCAATGGCAGGCGGGGGTAACTGGCTGAAGGTGTTTAAAGTTTCCTGAAGCCATGGCCCCAGCTCCTCATAGGTCTCCCAGAACTGAGTGGCAAGAGACTGGGCTCGCTCAAGCTGCAGACAACGCTCTGAATTCAGCTGGCTGACGACACCATACTTCTCGAGGAGAGTCTGTGTCTTGGCCTGATTGAAGCCCAAGAAGAATCATTTTGAAATTTCTGTCCATTTTCTTACTGAAAAATGTCTGAAATTTGAAATATATTTTCTTACCTTTAAGATTTCTTTCTCCTCTGGGTTTTTGCTGGTCATGATGGCCTTTCCTGTTTTCACAATCTCATCTACAGCATCTTTGTGTCTCATGATGTCCATGGAGAAAATCTGTAAAACCAGTAGAGTGAGTTTGGCTGTATGTCAACAAAAGAAACCACTGTGTTTACTCTAATTTGTTTAAATAGAGATCTGTACGCACACACACAGACATGCACACACACACACACGGCTAACCTTCTGTGCTTGGAGCTGAGCTGTGGTTTGGTCCTGCTCCAGCCTGATCTCACCCATCGATAGCAGTTTCCCCTCAGCGTCAGTCAGCCAGGAGAGTTCATTGTCTGCGGCCTGTTCAAACTGGAAACAAGAAAAAACAAGAGATACATTTAAAAAATAGAGAGAGACAGTCGAATGAGAATAAAAGGCAGTGCGTTAAGTTATGTGGTTTACCTGTTGTGACTTGAGTATGTCAGCATTGATCTGGTCGACCTTCTGGGTCAAAGTGTCATAGGCAGCTCTGTACCTCTCATTATCCTCAGACACAAGTTTGTCCAAACTCTCACGAGTGTGCCAGGGGATCAAATCCAAGAGTGAACTGCTCAACTCATTCAGCTGGTCCAACACTGGTTTTTGGTCTTTGATCTCTTTCAACATGGCCTGGACAGAAAGCACCAGTTCATAAGTAATAAATGCATTGCTGCATTGTATGAATACAATTACAATGTTTTGGACAAAGTTGTAGAAATCCTTACCTTCTGCCTGCTTTGTGAATGAATCAGCTGCTCGCCGACTGGCTCCTGATGAGCAAAGCTGTTAATCTCAGCCTCTGCTTTCTCTAGCCATGAGCTCAGATCCGTGTGAGTATGCTGCAGCTTAGAAGACAGACTCAAAACCTGCTCCAGTGTCTTTAAAACACTGGCACTCATAGAGTTTATCTCAGCATATTTTGTTTTTATTCCATCCAGTTTGCCTTGGATAACGATCACCTCATCACCTATAGACATAAAGTAAATAATAATGTTCACTGTCATATGCTTCTTTTGTTCTAAAACAGAGATACCTTATGCTAACAACTTCCTGCTAGCTGAACTCCGGGCCAAAATTCATGAGGTTAACAGAAAAGAATAAGCCTGCATCCTACACAATGTTGTCATTTACAATCTGCATATTAAATTTATAGCAACATACATCTAGCTGAAGGTTAGCTAAGCTGATCACAAAGGCTGCAAACATAGAAGGAGTTTTTTTAAAAATTGTATTTGTCCTGTACTATGCAAATCAGAGAACAGGGGTTTTATCCATAACCTTAAGTTTACCTGCCCCTGTCCAAAAGTAACAAAGCGTGCTTATTTGCACAATCAGGGCTCTCTTTTTGCTACAAAATATATACTTATATGGAGATTTATATTAAATAGATGGTGGCTAGCAGCTACTGTGTTTTAAGCATTTCTATTATGCTAAGCTAAGCTAACTGGCTGTTGGCAATAAACAAATATAAATCCCATTGGACAGACAGGTGTTATCTCACCATCATTGAAAAATTAGAAATCTATTTCTCTGCAGAAGTTCATAGATGTGAAAACAACGTAATTCATGCAAAACGTCACTGCTCAATAAAAAGGGCAATAAACCTTATGATGAGTAGTACAGAGACAGAACTGTTTGCTACACTGATAAATGAAGACGTGCCTGTTGTTTGCTTCAGTAGCTCTACCCCATTGGAGATGGCTTGGTCAACATTCTTCTTCCTTAAGCCAATATCATTTTGCAGTGCCTGAAAAGAAAAAAAAAACAGACTTCAGAGAGTCACTGAGAGTAACAAGAAATGTTCCTATGGTGACACACAAAAGAGCAAAATAAACTGAAACATGATTGATGCAACTTAAATGAAAGGGCTACAAAATGTGTGGCCTGAGGAGGAGTGTATACCCGTTGGTCTGCCAGCTGCTTTTCAAGAACCTCTAGTCTGTAGTCTTCCACCGACACTTCACTCAGCCTTGTGTGTATCTCGTTGAGCCAGTTCATGAGAGCCACTTCATCCTCTCCAAACAGCTGGGCATTTGCCAAAGCTTGCTGAAGCATTTCAGCTTTCCTCCTGCATCGCTCCTGGAGCTCTATGTAACTGGCCTGAGCGGTGTCCAGTTTAGACTGAACAAACTCCTTATCGTCCACTGAGCTCACAGTTTTGAGCATTTGGCCAAGATTGACAGCCTGAAACAGGTCTTTACTGTGATTCATAATCTCCTCCTCTAATGCCTGGCGGCAGGGGATGGGAAATGGACCAAGAAAACATGACAAACAAAAAACAAACACGTGATAAAAAATATTCAACTGAAATTTAGAAAGATGAATGGGAAATAATGAGAAGCGCAAACTTACAAGTAACAAGCAAAATGAATAAAACTGAAGTGAACTTAACTGATAGTTTAAAAAAAGCATGAAAACAAATGGAAATGATGAAAAATGATGGATATTACCTTGTGCTGAGATATCTGATCTTCCAGCTTAGAAGTCTCAGTGCCTATTGGCTCAGAGTTGGCGAGGTGTTTCTCTGTGGCTGACAGCCACTCGCTCAGCGGCTCCAGAGTCTCATGGAACTGCTGAGTCACCACTAAGATGCTCTCTAGTTGTTTGTGCCTGGAGATTGAAATCATACCAACCAACAGACTTACTCCTACTGGTCATTAGAAAGAATGCACCTTCGCTTTTAAATATTGAGGATCCACCCATCTTTTATATGCAGTCTATGGTTTTACATTGCAGTGTTTATACTAACCTGTTTTCAGCCTTCTTGAGAAGCGTGTCCCACCTCTGTCCCAGGCATTCAATCTCTTTTGCCACTTTCTCCTTATCCACAGACTCTGCCAGTTCAGCAACCTTCCCTCCCTCCTTTTTTATTAGCTCCACTGTCGGCTTTCGGTCGTCCAGCAGTCTCTGTAAGAGCTGTCAAAGGCAAACAAAGAAAGAGAGTCATTGGGTGCCTTTTCATTGCTTTATTTTGAAGAAAAAAAAAAAACCCAGTAAATTTACCCAACAAAAAAGAAGTGCTCTTTAAACACAAAGCTTTGTGTACCACACTTGTTTTTAACAATTAATGCCAATTAAATAAAATTAATGGCGGGGCCAATGTTAAGCAAACATGAAGTATTGAAGTGCTAACATTAAAACAGACTTCAATGTGTTTTCTCTTTGTGTGAATCTGTGATTGCACCACTGGCTTACCTTCTGCTCTTGTATCTGTGCCTTCACCACTTTGAACTCGGCAGACGGAGGTTTTTGATTGGCCACGAGCTCCTCCGTGTCAGTCAACCAGCTGAGTAGGGACTCCAGAGCATCCTGGAACTGGCCACAGTGCAAGAGGGCTTCGTGCAGCTGGGCTGAACGCTCAGCAATCTGCAGACCAAATGGTAAATATAGATGTCACCTGTTTTAAGGGCCAAGGTCAAGTCTTCATATTTTCACAATGGAAAAAAAAAACACAAACACGTGTAACCTTTTTGTTGAGGGTATTCCACTTAGAGTTGACACCTTCCAGGTCGTCCTCGAGTTTCTTAGTGCTAGTGCCTTTAGCAGCATTCTGGATCAGACCCTGCCCGAGGGAATTGATGTCTTGAAGCTGGTTCTGCAGTGGATCAATGTCCTCTTTCTGAAAAGCCTAAATAGACATGGAACAAATCATAATGAATATTTTAGAATTGCTCAAAATACAATGTCATTAATCTTCAGGACATTATTTCCTGTGGCCTTGAAAAATCACATTCATACAAATCCAATTAAACTTGCATTATGTGTATGGAAAGAACAGATATTTCCATGAATTCATTCAACAAATCTGGAATTTGAGAAGGTGAATTACAATAATGTCCTGTTTTATAAGTTAGTTCAAAAACAGCTAAAAAAAAAAAAGACACACATAAAAATTCATAAATTCAGTGCATAATCCCAGGAAGTTATTTCATTATTCATGTCCAGAGACTACAATCGCCACATCAACACTTTTGGTTAACTTTTAAAAATCCAGCTAACACATTCAACTGTTTAACCAGTTAAGGAGTCATCAGCTTGGTTAATGGTTAAATCCCAGCTGTACACAATCACGCAGACAGACTTCCAGTCTGGCTGCTGAGAAAAACCTCATTCACCCATCGTGTAATCAGATATGTAAGACAAACACCAATCCATCATCCATGAAAAACGTATCTAAAGAGATGCATAATAGTGGTCAAAAGTTCAGAAATGGAGGGAGAAACTATTTTGGGCCACCTGTGGGGTCAATAAGCCCATAGGGTCCATTTCGGGGCACGCAGCAATGGCATTCAGTAAAGCCTCGATCTCTTGCTCCCCTGCGTGCTGGAATGTCTGTATACTTTTAGGCAGACAGGCTTCCAGTGACTGCAGAAACTCCTCCAGCTCCTCCATGCTGTATTTGGATGCCCCTTGTTGTACAGTACCGGGTTGTGTTTGCTGGCAGCTCTCCGTGGGTAGAGTTACAGAGTTTCCGTAAGTCTCAGGCTGTGTCACTACCACACTAACCAACTCACAGTCATCCTGAGATGACACATCCTCTAACAGTTCAGCAGTGGATAGCTCATCATAGTCTGTTAAAGTCCTGGAACGCCATCCAGGGGTGTCATTTTGAGCTCTGGAGGCTGACCCTGAAGATGACTTCCCTGTGGAAGATTTATAATCTCCATTGCTTAGGTTATCCCTTTCATTAACCTTGCTCCCACAGGATTCTGTCTCCTGAACCAAGCTGCTACTGTGGTAAAGAGATTGGTTGTCCCTCACAGGCGAGAAAGGAAAGTCCTCCTGCCCTGAGCTGAGCGATCGCCCTGTTTTCAGGTCCCCAGACACATGCATTGCCTCGGAAGATGAGAAGCTTCTTGTACCGGGGCCTGTTCTTATGTGGGATCTACGACCATGTCGCTCCCTCTCCACAGTAGGGCTGTACAAACCCGAGTCCTCTTCAGATGTCAGTGAGCTGGTCCTACTCTGTCCTCTTTTGCCATTGATCAGGCCAGGCCTCTCCGCACTACCAGAACTCACTGTTCCACTGCGGCTTGCGTATTCGCCCAAATTAGTGGGGGCAAAAGTCCGCCATGACCGCCGATGATGACCGCCATGGTCCTTTTTCTCTCCTCCCTGCAGACGTGACTTCGACATTACTGTGTCATTCACCCTAATAATGTCCCCATTCAGCTTAAGTCCATCAAAGATGGCACGCTCATCTAGCGTGACAGGTTTTCTGGTTTGGATCTCAAATGAGCTAGAAGGAGTGAGAGCTCCATTTCCACACAGGCTGCTGAGGTCTAACGTGCGATGGGTGTAAGGGAGGTTGCCTGTGAAGTGACGGGAAGAAAGACTACCTTTAGAGCCCGAGTCTATTTGCTCATTGAGCCGGACGGTGTCATAAATGGATCTCTGGGGCACATAGCAGTCATCAATGTTCATATCCTCCTCCTCCCCCTTCCCAACACAGGAAGGGTTTTGTCTGAGGCAATCTGGTCTGCTCAGAGGCTTGCCCATACTAAAACAATTGTCACAGCTTACAACAACAAAAAAATATAAAGGAGGTATTGAAATCCTTTGAGGTATAAATTTAGTGTATGCTGAGTAGTTTAAAAAGAAGCCAACATGTGGTCAAAGTAACCGTGTGCAAAATAACACTGTTTGTCCTCTCTTAAATGAGAAGCTAACAACTGAACATAAAACATTTCAACTATTTTTTAAATAAAATATTCTCTCAAATTACAAATTCAGCCACAATTAAGATGATCAAACTTCAAAACAAAAGGCTTTGGATATACAAAAATATTCAAACAATATCTCCCAAAAATGCTCGGACTGTAAAACAACTTTATATTCCATAAAAGGAATGAAAGTTCAGTCTTTCAATAAAGTCACCTATTCCAAAAATATATTCCTCTGGGCTCTTCTCCAAGTATTGCCAAATACATAATTACTATTCCTCTGGTAGAAAGTGCTTCCTTTTTCCTGAAATCCTTACAACATCCAGGAAAATCCTCAGTGCAAAGTGAAAATATCCAGAAACAAATCCAGCAGGCTCCACTAAAAACTGCAGGCAGTTCTGAGGAGAGCTAGTACTCCTGGATAAACAAAAAAGCCTGCCCTTCCTCTCCCATCGCTCCCCTCGCACTGACAGACACTCTGCTGGCAGAGGGTTTCATGCCCCGCCCCCGCTCATTATTCAGACAACATCTGCCACAACTCCTTTTGTGCTCTGAGCCGCTCCGGCCCATGTTGATTGGTGGGCATATGACCCTTTTCCCCCCCTGTTTAATTCCCCCTTATGTCCGCACGGCCCATATGACTTCACTTCTAACCCATGTTTGCATCATGACACATACTCTCACTTTTCCCTTTTTTTCCTTCAGTGACTGAGGAAATGAGAAGGGGAAGCAGTACGCACCAGCTCTCACTGTGATGACATCACACTACGCTGAAACACACACACTTTTTTTTTCCGTCTTTTCTCGCTTTGCCCTCTGCTTTCTTCTCGTGGACGGTTGCTGTGGACCCCACAGATATTCTTAATTACAGTGGAATGCTGAGGGAGGCACAGGTCCCAGGTAATTTAACACCGACGGCTCTGCCAAGTGCATGACGCGACTTTTTAATGTCCACTGACCGGGGGTAGGAGAAAAATGCAGGATAGAGAGGAGATAATGAAAAGAGTTTGTATCTGTTTCCTGCATTGTCAGCACCGCAGCAGCTCTGCGTGAATTTCAACAACCCAAACCACGGTTTCCAGTTCTGCACGCTTGAGCAGAGACGGAAAGAGGAAGACGTTAGGGATAAAAAAGCAAAATTTTAAAGCGAGCGTGTGTGAAGCTGGGACAAGTCTGAAAATTTCAATATATGAATACCAATTATTTTTCCTTTTCAGCTGCTACAGGTCTCTTTGTCACTCTTTGTAAGTTACATGTAGCTTTACAACCTGGCAAACTTTTCATAAATTGTGAACACTACATTTTATTTAAGTTCTAAAGACCAAAAGTAGAGGGCACTAAAGGTTGAAGAGGTGGTTTGTTTGTTTTTTAAATTGAGTAAAGCTCTTTTATTATCACCAAAGATGAGCAAACATTATTTAGAGTGCATGTAGTGTGTGTTCGAGGGCGTGTGTGCACTTCTTACAAGGATTACCAAATCTCAGTGATGCTTTGCTTTGCTTTCGTCTCTATCGAGTTATTACTTTTGGCCTGTAAATGGTAAATGGCCTGTATTTGTATAGCGCTTTTTCTAGTCCCTAAGGACCCCAAAGCGCTTTACACAACCAGTCATCCACCCATTCACACACACATTCACACACTGGTGATGGCAAGCTACATTGTAGCCACAGCCACCCTGGGGCGCACTGACAGAGGCGAGGCTGCCGGACACTGGCATCACCGGGCCTTCTGACCACCACCAGTAGGCAACGGGTGAAGTGTCTCGCCCAAGGACACAACGACCGAGACTGTCAAAGCCGGGGCTCGAACCGGCAACCTTCCGATTACAAGGCGAACTCCCAACTCTTGGTTGAGATGGCCTGAAACAACATTTCACTCAAACTCACTGCTTTCACACTAGATGGGTCTTTTTTTTTTTTTAAATCCTATTGCATCTAAACTTTATGTCTGCTCTCTCCAACACTAGAAACCTTTAATGAGTAAAAACTCAACATAACAACTCCATTACACCGCTCGGCTGGCCCACAGGGGTTTCATGTTTCACATTAATAATAATTTCTCATGACTTTGTGAATAATGAATAATGTGGCTCCAGTGACACTTTTTACAACTATCATCACCTTCAATGAGCTGGAGTAGCTACAGTGTGATTCAGAAGGTAGACATTTGTCTTGACTTGCAAGAGACACTGATGTAATGTCTCAACAGTGAGAAAAAGTTGCCACACCAGCCCCCCACCCGTACAGTTGAGTCACTAAAACATGACCTTGGGTGCACATAAAGACACACAGGGCTTCCAAGCTCCTACACAACTCACGGGAAAACAACAGCAAACACATGAAGTCGAAGACGTCTCATTCGAAACTTGACCTAAAATGGTAACAGCACATGAAAGAAAGGAATCCAAGCGCTGTCTTTCTCTGTTTATTTCTTGCTCACTAGCTGCCAATAAAGTCCACTTAACCAACAGCAGAAAATAGCCTGATTCACTGGATATAAAAAAGAAGATGACACAATTATCCAGACTGCTGCTAAATAAAGAAACAACTTCAGGTCCAACACTGATTTGCTGTCCTGGACCGTTCCCCCCCTGATATTGTTACAAATGAGTGTAA
This sequence comes from Rhamphochromis sp. 'chilingali', assembly GCF_963969265.1. Classification (NCBI taxonomy): domain Eukaryota; kingdom Metazoa; phylum Chordata; class Actinopteri; order Cichliformes; family Cichlidae; genus Rhamphochromis; species Rhamphochromis sp. 'chilingali'. The sequence continues at coordinate 14,247,059 of NC_137947.1, read as the reverse complement.
AGAGGATTTTCCGCTGACAGCTGAGGCCGTGTATGCCCTCTAAATGCAGAGTGGCAATAAGACAAAGACTTGGGGGGTGAATCACCGTGACAATGCTGCTTAGCAACAACTTGAATCAATCACTTTGTTAATAGCTACCCTGCAAGCTCTTTAAACTAAACTCCACACTAGAAGCAGGCACCTCCGACCTTGCTACCCCAATGATATTTTAATACAAGCATCCCTTGTGGGGGTTGGATGCTCCCCTGTTCGAGTGCAGCTCCCCATTAATTGAGAAAAAACAATCCCTTGACCTACATACAGGACAGATCTGTGTGGTTTGCCTATACACAGCTGTTTACATTGTTTGGGGGATTTTGGTAAATACTAATACTATAAATAAAGAAGGCCTTCATCATTGCACCTCTACAGCAAATATAGGTTAATCTGCTTTTGAATCCACAGGAATTTAGGAGCTTTTAGAATATTTTGCATCCGTCTGTGAACCTTAGTACTGGCTAACCCATGTTTGATCCCTAAGTGATATCAGCAAAGGCACCCATAATTTTGTTAACAATGTGTGAGAGTTCGATTAACTTGAAAACAAACCATTATGTCTGTAAAACTTTCCAATATGCTTAAAGGCCCTACAATAACGCTCCAATACGCTTAAGTCTATCAATTTTACACACTGAATCCAAAAATTACAGGCAAAAGTTGAAATCAAGAATTTATAGACTTTGGGATTAAAGTGTTCATTGGCATAGGCTGTAATTACATAGCAGATAGTTAAAATAATCAACCTATTGATTGATTTAAAAATGCTTCACCAATTGTAATGGACACTTAACTGAGCACAAATACTATATTATTCAGGGGATTTAAAAAATGACAGCAATGTCTTTACCAACAGGGGTCAAAATAACAGACATCGACTTTGAGCTCAGAGCTGCAGATGATCAGGTTGCAATGGTTTGGATCAACCATATCTGTGTTAAGAGAGGAAGATGCAGGCTCAGCGTCATCATAAAATCAAGCAACACCCTGCTGGCAGCCACCTGGCTATGACGGCCCTTCCCTTTTGCCCCATCACTGCATATGGAGCCCTAGCTCTTTTGTTGACACCAGATGCCCTAAATGAACCAGGAGTCCCCAGAGGATTGTGTGCTCAGTGTGCTGGTATAATTTCTCCTGTGCGAGGTTCTGTGGGTAGACAGCATGTATATGTAGGTTTTAAAAGTTGTTCTTTTTTTTCTTTAAACTAACGGAATCCAGATTTAGGCTTAAAATTAAAGCAGGATTCCAATTAAATCTATGTAGATCACAACTACAGTTCCCTCAAAGTGCTCTATACTGTAAGGTAAAGACCTAAGAATAACTAAGAAAACCACAATGAGACAATCCTCTGTGAGCAAGCACAGTGGAAACAAAAAACTCCCCTTTACAGGAAAAACCCTCCAGCAAAAAAATAGATCATTCTTAACTCATTTTTTTGTAAAGCACTTAATCCACTATTGTAAAATGAAAATTTTTACTTTAATGCTTAAAATGTAATTTTAGCAGGAATATCAGATATATTATATATATTGTTATAGATATTGTTGAATTTATTATATTATATTCAGTGTTGCTAGAAATTAGTTTGAAAATATTAAGCTTTAACTTTATTTTGGAGGGCTTACATCCGAAACAAAATCGTTAGTGTAGAAACTGACAAAAACACAGCACACATGATAAGATATCAAATGTCTACTGCTTTTCCAAAAGTAAAAAGTGAATGCAAGGCACAAAAATTGAGATTTTTTTATGATCATAGGAAATTACTGACTTTTGAAATAAGCTAGATGTATGAGGAGGTATAAAGTTCCTTACAACAATGATCATCAGCTTTACTACTGTAGCAACACTGATTCCCGGAAATCACAAACCAAAAAGGTGCAGATATACTGTGGTTTAATGTGTTAAAAATGCCATATTATCAGGCAAAAAAACTGAAAATAAAGCCTCAGATCAGGACAAACATACCTTAAAAGCCTCAAGCTGCTGGTTGATCACTTCTGTCTCCATGCTGACTGGCTCCTGGGACGCCTCCTTGTCCACAGCTCTGCAGAGTTTATCTTCCATTTGATTGAGTTTACCATACAGCTCCTCTAGCTTTGTAAGAGTACTCTGCACCTGGACCTCTCTTCCTTTGGCTCTGTCTAACAGTTTGCCACACTGCTTACTCAGAGCATGCAGATCTCTCTTCAGGCCCAGAAGGTCAGGTGAGGGTTCAGACTCTAACATCTTCTTACAGCTGTCTCCAGCATTGGCTGTGTTAGCCATGAGCTCTCGCAGCTTAGTCACAAAACTCTGAATGCTGTCCTGCTGTTCTTTAAGAGTGTCCAAATTGAGATCCACTGGGGACATGCTGTCTAGCTCATCATCCAGCTCTGTGAACTGTGCAAACATCTCGCGGATGTTGTTTTGAAACTGTCCGATACCCTGCAGTTTACCCTCCAATGCTTGACATGTCTCCTCCAGTTTCTTATTAAGGTTGCTGTAGTCCTTTTCTATGCTGTCTGCCTGTAGTAAGAGGTCTGTCACTCCTTCAGCATCTGGGACATCCACCACAAGGTCCTTGGCCAAGGCCTTCATGTGCTCTACTTGATTCTGCACAGCCTCTAAACTCTTGTGTTGGGCTTTCATGTTGGTTAGGCTCTTGTTGCTGTGTGCCTGAACTCCCTGTGTTTCATAGGCATCCACTTGCTTCTTAGCTCCCTCAAGCTGAGTCTTTGCCTCTTTGCACGCATCATTAAATTCCTTTACTGTGTGCGAGATCTTCTCTGAAGATTCCCTTTTGCTCTGCAGACTTTCCACTATATTGTCTACTCTTTTGCCAGTGCTAGCCTTCTCTTCTTTTATAGCGTCAGTGTCTGTGTTGGCCACTTCAAGAAGGCTATCTGCAGCTGCGTTGAGCTGCTCCACCAACCCTCTGTGCTTATCAACATCCTTCTGGAGAGCTTTCAACTGAGAAATGGAAGTCTCCACAGCAGCAGGATCAACGGTGAGCTTGACTCGGCCCTCGCTAGCCTCACACTCCTGAATCCAAGAGTTAAGCTTCTCCGCATGCTCCTGATACTTCAGTGATCTCATCAGAGCAGTTTGGAGTTTGTCAGCCTGCTCTGCGGAGCTCTTCTTCACTTCTTCCCAGTTGGATGAGAGGGTAGTAAGCTGACCTTGTAGTGCTAACTTCTCTGCACCATCAATGTTGTGCAGAAGCATCTCTCCCTCTCCAATGATTGTATTAAAAGCTTTCTCATGTTCACCGAGAGCCTTCTGGAGTTTACTGTGCTCCTCCACAGTTTGTTGCAGAACCTCCACTTTGGCAGAGATGGGTTTGGGCTTCGATTGGTCCTGGAGCTTCTCACCCAGCCATGACTGTAAATCTCTGGAAGTCTGATGAAACTGCTGAGAACTGGCAAAGGTGGAGTTTAACTGTTCAATTCTTTTTGCTGGAACAGAGAAATATGGAAAACATATTCAGTAAGTTGATCAACACCAGCGATAAAGTGAGTTTTATACAATATAACCAAACAGATTTTAATTTTCAGGACACTAACCTGCTTTCTCTTCCAACTGCTTAAAAGGCTTGCAAACACTCTCCAGCTGCCTTGCGAGGTCTGCTTTGAGGTAGTCCTCAGTCACCATCGCTGTGAGCTCTTCATTGATGGCCTCAGCCTCCTTCAGCTTCTTCTTCTCCTCTCGCAGCTGAGCCGAGATGTTCTGGGCATCCTCCAACTGCTTCTTCACAGCATCAGGTTGCGTGCTGAGGCCCTGATGGTTTGTGAGCTGACTCTCCAGGTGAGTGGCAGTGTTACTGAGGCTCCTCAGTAACTCCTGAAACTTTCCGGTTTTCACCACTGCCTGATCAATAAGGCTGTCTCGCTGGTCCAGCTGTCCTGTGAGGCCTGCCCACTTCTGAGTGACTGCAGCAAGCTGCTCGTTCACCAGCTTCCCACTCGAAGGGTCCTGATCACCTGATGAGCTTAGGATGGCGGAGGCAGCTTCCTCGAGTTGTTCATATTGAGGTTTGCGGCTCTTAAACTCATTCTGGAGGATCTGGGGGATAGAGAAAGAATATCAGATGACGATGAGCACACCTTAAGAAATCCTCAGGAAATGCTCAGTGAAAATGAGTCAAAGGCGCCATTCTAACCTGGACTTGTTGCTTCTGCATTTTAAGCATGTTCGGGTCTATGGAGAGGGGTCCGAGGACACTCATCATCAGCTCCTTCTCTGAAAGCCACTGACCAAGCTGCTGCTCTGTTGTTTGGAAGATGTCCAGATTCTTGTTGGACTGCTCCAGGTGCTGCTTCCTCTCCTCAACAGAGCCACTGATGTCTGCCCAGGCAGCATCTGAACAGGAGGACAGAACAATCACACCAATGTCCATTAGTCAGCACAACAGCACCTTTATGTCCTCTGTCCCACTGTTCTCCTAGCAAGCCTCCCACCTATTCACAACCTGGCACAACACATGTGTTAATTTAACCAGTGTACCGGGGGAAGGGACTGAGGTAGGCTCACATTTTGATAAATGAATTTATTAAATGCAACATTAGAAGTCAACATAGACACATAGACATAAACAACACGAGGCCATTTGAAGCCAACACCACGGACCACACCTATTTCTGCCAGCATCTGCTTCCATTTTGCTGCCTCGGGTGAGTTTGGATGAGTCTTAATCAAGTCGAGAAGCTTCTCTCTGAGCTTGTGAAGCACCTCTTGTTTTTGCTTCATGTTGTCTTCAAATGCCTGAAAGAGCAAAACAAATCATAAATACCTAATGATTTCTTTTAAGATTGTCCAATGGCTATCATATTCACAGTGAGAACCACATGCAGTTTTGTTATATAATTAAATGTAACACTCCACGTGGAGAGCAGCAACACTTTTTGTACCTTCTGCTGTTCAAGCTGTGTTTTCACCGAGTCTTTCTCTGTGGCTGCACTGTTCCAGGACTGTGCGGTCTTTTTCATGTCCTTCAGCCACAGCATCATGTCATCTGTCTCCTTCTGGGCCTCTTTCACCTTCTGCAACAAACTACTCAGCTGTGCTGAGCGATTCTTCAGCGTTTCTCCGAGGTCCGTGTACCCCACATTGATGGAAGACATGTTCTGCTGAATAACCATCAGCTCTGAGGATATGAAAAATAATCTCACTGTTATAATTTTATTTTTTCCAGACATTTATAGTCAGCATGAGATATTAATAATAGTAATACATTAGCAACATGCTATATGGTATAGGACAGTGTATTCAGAATATGAGGACATTTCTTATTGTCTTTTTTCTTTAACTAATAGTTGTAATCTGAAGATACTTAGAGGTTATTTACGCAGCATGGACCACATACACTCTGATGACAAAGCAGCACCCACATACACACTTCATTACCTTTGTTGGTTAGGTAGGTATGGCTTGCTGGACCATCACCATTAGTAAGAGCTGATGCAAAGACATGAAACAAAGCTTATGTTAGGAACAAGCAGCTGGACCAGAACTCATGGCACCAGATCCTTCAATGATCTTTAACAGTTAGTAATTAAACAACACTCAGAAGACAACCCAAACACTACCCATCTGATTCAGTTTTATGACTCATATACACGAGTCTATGTGTGCTGATGTTTACCCGACTTGTTGGGAGTCTTTGTCTTGGTAGGTGATGTGAGGAAAGTAATCAAGTTGCACAGCGTCGATCCTTTAGTGTTCAGGTCTTGGACAATGGGGCCTTTGGATGTCCATTCATCTAGTAATCCCTGATAAAACATTCATTATATGTCATTTAGAAGATAGATAGATAGATGGGTAGATGGACAGACAGACAGATCTTTTTATCTTTTCTGTGAAGAAAACAGTCTCTCTGCTGGACAGCGCACTGTTTCACTCTTAGATATGTCCTGTATAGATACCAACTATTTAGCTGTCATTAGCAGGCAGAGTAAGCACATTTGGGTAGTTTGGACTTTAAGGAGACTCGGACTATAATCTACTAAAACGTAGTGACTACCTATTGCAAAACCCATGAATTCCAAACTGCTGTGTCAGTGTGTAAACAGCAGTGACTTCTGTTCCAGCACCTTAACTGCAGTAAGATAAAACACATATAAAAATAACACTCTCTCTAAAATATACTTTGTATTTATCTCATGACTCACGGTGACTATCTGCAGGTCGCTCTCCAGAGTTTTCTCACTGCTGCTTGGCTGATCTGCAGGTACTTTGTCATTAGCCTCCTCCAGCCACTTAGTGAGAGCGCTAGCTGCAGATCTGAACTCTCCCAGCTGGTCCTGACAAGATGACAGTTCCTCTTCCCTGCAAGCAGGCGTGAGGAATCAGTCAGAGTTTGCATCCATTTGAATATTACAAACAATGCACAAATGTTAAAGTTAATAAAAAAGAACTCAAAATTAAGAGTTAAAAATAGCAAAACCCTGTTCTTCCAGACTTACTTTTCTTTGATGGTGTCTTTAAAGGTGCTGAAAACATTTGAGAGATTGTCCAGCTTGCTCTGAATTTGGGCTTTGTTTCCATCAGGGCTTATTTCAGACAGTTCCTTGGACAAAGTCTGCAGCTTCTCCAAATCACCAGCATATTCAGCCATATCAGCTTTGGTGTTCTGCAGAAAAATATCATCTGTCAGCTAATCTGTGCATGATGAAATTAGATTAGTGAGAAAATAGTCAAAATTTTTAAACGCACCTGCATTAGCTGAGACAGTTCATTGAAAGTTTTCCCTGGGCCGTCTGTTTCGTGCAGGTCCTGTGAGCGCTTCAAAACAAACTGCTGGACTTTTTCGGCTACATTCTCAAACTGCTCTACCTTTTCTTTCAGCTTCTCCAGAGTAGCAATTTTTTGCCTGTGCTGATCACACGCATCAGAGAAGCGCTGGGAGAGAGAGTCCATCTTAGACTGCAGAAGCGCGGCAGCAGAGGGATCAGCCGTCTCCACAAACTTCTTCACCTTGGCTTTCATGGCTGAGATGCTGCTCTGGCGACTTGCTATGTCCTGCTCTAAAGCCTTAAACAAAAAAAAAAGATTGAAAACAGTAAAGTTTTATTAGATTATTAAAATAAATATGAAGCTGGTACGAAATTTTAGCATTATTAGAGCGCTGAAATGTTGACCAAAAAAACCACATACTGCTTCTTTGCTCAGGATGCCTCCAAGAGATGCAGAGTCCAAGGTTATTTGCCCTTTTTCTTCCACACTGGCCTCAACTCCCTCCATCCATCCCATCATCTCATCCAAGCCATCCTGAACACTCATAGAGCGAGTCAGGGTGATCTGCAGCTTCTCATTTCGATCGCTTACAGACTTGGAAAGGTTGTCGTAACGCTCCACTATGTCATCTAAAACGCACGAAAACAAATCAGGTTCTGCTTAAAACAGGATCATGTCTCGCTGTCTGGAACACACCATAAGGTAAACATTTCAAACTAAGGTAGAAACATATTTGGCTTTTATGAGTTTGTTTAGGCTATAATGTTGGCAAAGGACATCCATTAGCTTTTTGGTTGAGGTAACAGCATTTTAAGTACATGCCAAGAAACCAATAACTGGGGAAAAATGAACACAAATGATTCAAAAGCCATGAATCACACTGATAACATTTTTCTGTTGTAGTAAAGTAATGGTGAACTCTTTGTGGTATGTTGACACCAACCTAGCTTGATAAATCATGGCTTTCTTTTTTACATTAACACAGTGCTCGATTAGTATTTCACAGGGCAGTTTAAAATATGTAAAATTTTCCAAAACTACTTCCAAATTATTTAACTGTCTGCTGCCTTTCAAGTTACTTATTTAAAAGGTCTAAATCTGAACAGCAGGAATTTGGGTGTCCCTTCAGCCCTGAGTAGCTTTTCCAGACCATGGATTAGGCCCAGACTAAAAGAACAAGTAGTGCAGACTTTCATTAAAAAAGTTCATAGTCTAGGACACTAGGCTTAATGTCTGTCTGGGAAATTGAGCCATTAGGTATACAGATCATGCTGTGCAGCTGACTTTTATTTTTCTCACCTACTGTCTCCTGGATCTCATCTGGATTGCTCAGCAGGTCACCTTCAGATGTTATTAAAGACTCAGCTGTTTTACGTAAAGAATCAATAGCAGTCTGGTGCCCCATCATCTGACCTTGTAAAACCTGGAGATTAATAAATAGTGACAAGAAAGGTAAAAAAAAAAAAACAACAATCCTCATAAATACATGCTCTGTTTCTACAAAATCTACTCTTTTTATATAGCGTACTTGATGATAATAACCTCAGAGCGATCGTGTCTGGGTTTAATATTGGTTAGCTGAATGCACCTATGTGACTTCACAATTACTCTTAGAGAAGTGCTTAGAATTTCTGCAGTGATTTCAAGTCCAAGCCCAAAGTACTGTGTTTCTTGGTTGGCTCACAGGCAGCTCTTATCTGTGCATATTTATCCTGTAAGTCACTACCTCGCTACAGAGAAATGTTGAAACTAGCTGCAGCCAAAGCCTTGACAGAGACAGCTCTGTCAGCCCAGTTCGTTATCTTCTCGTAGGAGTATGCGCACTACAAATGACCAAAGTTAAACTATTCACATGTGGGTTTGAGTTTAAACGCAAAGCTAAAAATAACTTTGTTGCACTTAAGTCAGTGGAAACACTGTATATGGCGAGGCAAGGTCTATTGCCCTTATAACCCCTATAACTGTCACGTCTAAACAAGGCTGTTCCTTCTGTCTGTGCTTGGATTGCGCCTAACCTTTAGAGTTGACGCCGAGTTGATGAAAGCTATAATGAGGATAAATAACACAAAAAATAACATAAAAAAATGTCTAAAAGTATCTTTTCACATGAATTCTCTTTGGCCTCGATAACAAGGGATAACAATGAGATTAAAGAAAAAAATACCACAGGGTTGAAACAAATCTCGGCTTTTCAACACAACATTCTTGACTTGACTTTAAACTCTTAGGCCTAATTAATTCAGCTTTTTGCTGCGGTTCTTGCCTTGGTGTCCTCCAGCTGTTTCTGTAGCGTTTGAGGGTCAGCTGCTATGGCCTCTGATTGCTGCTTTCTCGCCTCCTCCTCTGAGCTGTTGAGCCACTTCAAAAGACCGGTGCTTGAGTCGTCATACTTTTTGTACTTGTCAACCACGTCTTTGAGGTTGTTGCCAAGCAGATTGCACTGTGACAAAAGAAAAATAGATTCACTTTGGTTGTTTAAATAAAAGAATAATAGCAAAAATAACTGACCATAAGATCTCGATCTCAAAAAGCCATTTTCACAGTAAAGTTAACTAAAAGAGGTGCTGCAGTTTTACTTATATTATAAAATAATATTTTCAAATCTAATTTCAATCAATGTTTTCTGTTATTTATTCCACTGTAATTCCAACTAGGACAGCTCTAAACTTTCTGTGCAGCAAATCAGCTTCATGTTAAACTACATCAACTTTAACCTTAACCTTATATACATTTAAATAAAAATTAATTTGCCATTTAAAACTTTTTTTGGTGTTTATTTTTTATTAGGACAGATGCTGCCACACAGTGGGAAAAATAAGCCATTACGCCCATTCTGATCAGCTGCATACTAAATACCTGTGAGTGTAGTGTTTTATATCGACTGGCTGCTGAATCTAGTTTATCCTTGACAGCAGAACAGGTCCCTGAAGTATCCACATGCAGCAGCGGATTCTTAGCTGCCGGGTCAGCTGATCCAAATGCCTTAGCCACGTCCAGCACTTTCTGTCCCGAAATAGTGATGAAGCGAAGGTCCCCTTTGTGGGAAATCACATCCTCCGAGAAGCTTTTCTGTCGCTGAAGGTTATCACTGAGGATATTAAGGGAGCTTGCAGGTGCTCCCAGTTCCAAAATCTCTTCTTCAGCCTGGTTTAACCAGTTTTCAAACTCCTCACAGTCGTCCTGGAACTTCTTCAGCTCCTCCTGGACACACTGCACCTGCTTCATCTGCTGCTCAGCCTGAGTCAGGGACGTCTCATAGCGCTCCTTTAGCTCTTGGATGTTCTTCTGCAAAGCCTCCTTCTCCTGTGGAGACAGCACGTTGGCTTGCTTGTCAAGCATAGCCTGAGCTGACTGGGTGGCCATGATCAGATCCTGCTGCTGGGACAGAATCTCCTGGTGATGGGCCTATGGTCACAATTATAGCAAAACATGTTATTAGTATGCCATAAGATATTTTAGACATTTTTGAGACCTTAAGTGTAGTCTTATCTATTTTTTAATGTTTTGAAAACACTCAGAGGCATTTCTTGTCTCCACCATCTCTTTAATACACGTTATATTTCAGTTATTAAGACAGCTTCATGTTTTCAGTCTAGTAATCTTAATATTGTGAGCTGTTAGGAAAAATGGTATGAATCACTATTGAAAATAAATAAATAAACTCCAACAAACTAACTATACCTTGAGCCCTTGGTACTGCTTATCAAGATTCGGGGATTCATTGTCCTCGCCACTGGTCTCTCTGCCAAAATCCTTTTCAGTGGCCTGCAAAGCGTTTCCGTTGGCATTATCATCGTCTGTTATCAGTCCCTTAGCTGAAGGTTCCTCTGGCAGGTTTCCATTTTCCTGACTTACATGGTCTGTTTGATCCAGGCTGTTCTTGTTTTTATTTCCTACATTGGAAATCCAGTCCAGAAGACCTTCAATTTTGCTCTTACTCTCCTCAAGCTGTTCGACAGCTGCTGCCTGTGCCGACAGACCACACATTAACAATGCTGATTTCACTCTAACATACAATTCAAATTCTCAGGAAACAGAGAGTTTTTACAGAAAGCACACATGGAAGGAAGCCAAACCTTTTCGCTCTCCTGCTGTATGGCTGTCGTGACAGCTTTCTCCAAATCTTTTCTGGAGTCCTCGGCTCGCTGGTTGATGACCTTGGCTTTGCTTTTAGCCTCTTCCAGCTTGCTTTCAATAGCGGTGATTTGATCTGGTGTCATCTTGCTTCGGTTTTCCACGAGAAATGTATTAGTACTGCTGATCACATCATTTAAGGCACTGGCGTTTGTCAACACGTCTTTTTGGAGAGCCTTGTGAAGAAACAGAACGTTTTTTTAACTGATGAATGAAGCATAATATATTTTTTTGTAGGGCAAACCAAGTGAAGTTATGACAAACCTGATGCTCCTGCTGGTACTGCTGCAGGTCTGTAATGCTCTCAGCATTTTCAGCCTGTTGCTTATGGCCAATCAGGCGGTTCTCAGTCAGCGTGAGATTATCACACACGTCCGCCAACTTGTCTGTAAACTCCTTCTGTTTCTCCAATAAAGACTGACATTAGAAAAAAAAAGGTCAAACTTTATATCTTTAAATTTCGTGTTGCGCAAATCTATTCTCACTAAAACATTCATGTAGACACAAACATCAAAGGTGTAAAATAGTTTTCACATAATGAAAATGAAAGGAAGGAAAGGAAGGGAGCAAGAATTCGAGCACACAGAGGTAACGTGCAAAGTTTGCTTCAGAATAAACTCTCCTAAATCAAACCACTGTAAATATCGAGTTTGCTGTAAACATGCTGTTTGCCAATTTGTTGCCATGGTGCTAAAAAGCACAGGAGGACATCATATTGTGTGTTAGTCTGTTTGTTTTTCAGGACATTTTCCAACAGAGATAGCACATTTTGTCCAGTTAAATGTTCGCCGGAGTCTCAAAGCCTGTAGAATGAAAACAAGCACAGAAGTTAGTCTGCAGCAGGGATCGAGCACTCAAGCATGCAATGCTGTTATTTCTCTGAGCACTTACAACCTCAAACTCTGGAAAAGAAACAACAAACTCAGACCAGAATACACTGAAACATGCAGAATGTCTAAAATAAAAATAAAAACCCACTCAGATTTACAGCTTAAATTCAAGTAAAACAACTGAAAATGTCAATCTAAACTGCAACAAAAACAGAGCTACACTTTTTCTTTCCAGGAAAAATCTCAGTGAAATGATATATTTATAACATATACACAGGCAGACCTCTGCCAGGTTTTCTCTCTCTCTGGCATCAAGCAGGACATCTAAGGCACTCTTCTGTGTTACAAGCCTTTCTATCTGGTCTCTGAATGCTCGCTGAGTGGTGCTGAGGAACTTGAGGAGGTAGCTACTCTTAGCCGGACTCAGGAACTGAGTGTGCTCTGAAATAAAGCACTGGATATCAAACGTGACATCCTCTAACTTGAGCCTGGCTTCTTTTTGCAGATGGTCCTCCATGTCCTGGGAAAATAAAACATGGAAGGATGTTGAGGGTTTTTCTCCTCTTGTTTACTCAAGCTGTGCAATGCTTTAAACTGCAATTTAAGGTACCTTATTCTGCTGGCTCAGATGTTTCAGAGTGTCCACATCACATGTGTTCAAATCCACACCCAACATCTCAGAGTTATTTTGAATGAGCCCCGCCAGCGAATTGAGATCACTGAGATGCTGCTGATATGTTGATTCCAAATGTACCTAAAATCATATATAAAGGGGTTAGTGGCTGATGCTACTGCTATATTATTGTATTTTAATTACTGTGTTAAGACTGACCTTCCCTGTTTCCATCGCTTGAATCAGAGAGCTGCTTCTTTCTGCACACATCTGAGACACAGCAGTAAAATCTGGCTCTAACTCCAGATATATCGAGGCCAAGTCGTGGTGGATCTGCTGGGGAACGTCTTCATCAGCAGAGTTTATGAGTTGTTTGGCTTTCTCCATATCGACTGTCAGAACATCAGCCAGACTAGAAAGCTGAGACTGCAGAGACTAGATAGAAAAAAAAAGAATTTGATCAGGAACTGAAACACATGTTGACATTTGAAATATGTTAAAAATCGATCATTTATTCAAAAACAAATGGGCTTCAGCTGGTCATTTCTAACCTGACATTCGTCTATTTGGTTCTGCAGTTCTTCCATGTTGTTGTCTGTGGGTATTGGGGTTGAGAGGTCTTTTCTGGCATCTTCTAAAACATCAGAGTGATCCTGCAGTCTCCCAACACACTCCAAATAATCGTGGATGGAGAACAGCTGTGGGTAAAGAAAAAAAAATGAATTCACAAAAGGAACAGATGTTACTAATGTCCAAAACTAAGAAATGATGAGCTTAGCATTCAGCCAAAATAAACCGCACCTTATATTTGACCTCCTCAACTTTGCAGCCATATGAGCTGGCAGAGGCCTCAACAGATGGTTGGTGAGTCTTTGGAGCACCGTCATCCTCTCCCGACTCCTCATCCTCTCCCTCTGAACTTTCCTCTTTGATGCTCTCCAGTGTGTGCCACTGTTCCTGCTGTGATTCACACCCCAGAGCGCTGCTGAGGGTATCCATCACTTCCTTAAGCACTGAAAGGTCTTGGCTTGTGGAAACAGTCTTAAAAACCTGCAGCAGCTGCAGCTGGATATTTGGAGCATCAGACTGCTCTGTCTCTTGACTTCCTCTTTCATCCTGGCTTATCAGTTTTGCTTTCCTCATGTCCTCGCTGTCTAAACTGAGAGAATTTTGCTTCAGTAAATTCATGAGGTGATCTGGGTGACTGCTGTCTGTGAATCCTTGAGATGTGCTACTCTCGTGGAAACTGTTTTTATGTAAAGATTGTGCATTATTCTTATCTATAGAAAGGGCATCTTGAGAATCTTGAGCTTGTGCCCTTTCCAAACCACTGCTCTTATCACTGTGTGTAATATCTTCCCCCTGGTCATCTGCATATGTCTTTCCAGGATTAGAAAACACTAATGGGCCTGAAGAGGAAACAACAGGTATTATACTGCTCTCAGACAGGAAATCCGTAACTGTGTGAGTATCCACAGAAACACACACTTCTAAACGTTGATCCTCTTCTATAGGATCAGATCTCATCTCTTCTCCTATTCTACTTCCAGGCTGTCCAAAGTTGTCTGATAAGGGAAACGATGGATTTAAACAGGACACATTTCTATCACTATCAGGATCGTCTGTGTCCGTTCTTGATGCAGAGATCTGTTCAGTATCAATAGCGAAAATGCTGTTGTTTTGCCTCTCTGGGAAAAGCCTCTCAGCATCACCTGTAACACCAAGCACTGGCTCTAACAAGTCTTTAGGAGTCACCGCTAAATCTTCAACATCATTGCTGCTGTGATAAACAGTATTTGTAACAGCAGGTATCTCAGAAGAGGAGCTCTGCTCTTGTGGAGGTCTTTCACAAACAGGTGCACCCCTTTGGCAGAGAGGTACAGAAATCTGTTCAGCATCAATATTAAAAATGTCATCATTTTGCTTCTCTGGGGAAAGCCTCTCAGCATCACCTCCCCCTCCATGGGCTGACCCAAACAAATCTTTAGGAGTCAGGGCTGAATCTTCAATATCATAGTAGCTTTGGTTGATAGTACTTGTTGTTATGTCTCTATTAACAGAAGATATCTCAGAATAGGAGCTCTGATGTTGTGGAGGTTTTTCACAAACAGCTGCACTCAGGCTCCGTTCTCTCTGACAGAGAGATACAGGGATTTGCTCAGCATCAACAGTGAGAATATCATTGTTTTCCCTCTCTTGGGGAAGCCCCTCAGGATCACCGGCACCTTCATGGGCCGCCCCTAACAAATCTTTAGGAGTCAGGGCTGAATCTTCAATGTCATTGTTGCTGTGATTGATGGTATTTGTTGCTGTTATGCTGCTGTAAACAGCACATAACTCAGAAGAGGAACTCTGCTGCCGGGGCCCTTCACAAACACCTGCACTCAGGCTCCGATCTCTCTGACAGAGAGATACAGGGATCTGTTCAGCATTAACAGTGGGAATGTCATTGTTTTGCCTGTTTTGGGAAAGCCTCTCAGCATCACTTGTAAGGCCACAAGTAAACCCTAACAAATCTTTAGGAGTCAGGGCTGAATCTTCAATATCATAGTAGGTTTGGTTGATAGTACTTGTTGTTATGTCTCTATTAACAGAAGATATCTCAGAATAGGAGCTCTGCTGTTGTGGTCCTTCACAAACAGGTGAGCTCAGGCTCTGATCTCCCTGACAGACAGATACAGCATCAATAGAGGGAAGGTCATTGTTTTCCCTCTCTTGGAAAAGTCTCTCAGCATCACTTGCACCACCATGGGCCGACCCTAACGAATCTTTAGGAGTCAGGGCTGAATCTTCAATATCATTGTTGCTGCGCAAGATGGTATTTGTTGCTGTTATGCTGCTGTAAATAGCAGGTAACTCAGACGAGGAGCTCTGCTGTTGTGGAGGTCTTTCACAAGCAGCTGCAATCAGGCTCTGATCTCGCTGACAGAGAGCTGTGGAGATCTGTTCACCATCAATAGTGAGAATGTCATCATTTTGCTTCTCTAGGGAAGGCCTCTCAGAATCACCTGCTCCACCATCTGTAAACCCTAAGAAATCTTTAGGAGTCAGGACTGTATCTTCAGTATCATAGTTGCTGTGATTGATGGTATTTGTTGCTGTTATGCTGCTGTAAACAGCAGGTATTTCAGAAGAGGAGCTCTGCTGTTCTGGAGGTCTTTCACAAACAGCTGCAATCAGGCTCTGATCTCTCTGACAGCTGCTGGGCTCAGATTCATCATTATAATCACTTTCTGCTTGCTGACGTAATGCAATTCTGACATCTTCTGCCCTGTTTTTCACAGAGTTACAATTACCCCTGGAAACCGAGATGACTGCACCCTCAACCAAATCCCCAAGCGATGTGTAATCCACACTCGGAGCTGGCTCACTGCCCAAAGTTGACCGAACCCCACTTTCATCTTCCACTCTAGCTTCCAAAGACAAAGCACTGGAAAATGAAACTGACGTGCCGGTTTCACTCTGAATGAATGTCTGTTTTCTTACACTGGTATCATATCCATCACCGAAAACATCATCATCACTGGGTATGCTGTCAGATTTACCGGAGTGATAAGCAAAAGTGGCAGACTGAGTCTGGCTTTTGGAATCAGTATTGATGCCAGAGATTCTTCCTGTCAGCTCGCTATCCATTAAGGTGTGTGGCTCACTGTCCTCAGCCCCTAAAGGCAATTTTCCTATATGATTGATACGCTCTGCTGTAACCTGATTCCAATAAGAGGGTGAGATCATCTGAGGCATGTTACCACTTTCTGATGGAAGGGAAAGATGTACTTTATTAGTCATTGTTTCTACACTCCCCACTGCCTTACACGCCAACTCTCGATTTCTATTTTCACTCTCTCCTTCTTTGTTATTAGCCTCTTCTTTGGCTAAATCAAGCACCGTGACAGCAGCATTTCTTGAAATCACCTGCTGTGTGTTTTCAGCTGCGTGAATTAAACCCAGATCTTGATCTTCAGAAAGAGAGTAAACACGGTTTTCCTCTGGGTAAAAGTTGTCTTGCGAATCTGAATCCCTGACTAATTCAAGCGGGAGTGCCTCACCAATGCTCCTGCTGCAATGAGACCTCAAAAAGCTCTGCTCTGTGTGACATCTGCTTGACAATGCCTGTTTTAATCCAGAAAATCTGTCTGTCTCAACCATCAGGATGGGATTTTTTTCATCTGACTGTGAGTCATGCAGCTCTAGTACCATCTTATCATCCACTAATCCTTTATTAAGAGCTTCCTGCAGGTTATAACAATTCCCAGAGGTGACGTCCAAAATGCCCTCTTCCTCCATTTGGGTTTTCAGAAGCGCAATAGCACTCTTCCACTCATTTCCACCCTCCACTGAGTCCTCAGAGCTTAAAAACTGAGGTTGTTCAATATGAACACTTGTTGTATCAAAGCACTTAGCCTTATAGTGTGGTGGCACCTGATGGCAAGATTTAAATGAGGACTCAGAGCCAATCATCACTGAAGGTGAGCTAATATTTCTGCTTTCCCCAGAGCAAAATGTGTGAGGGACTGACACATTTAGAGAACCTGGAATATCAAGACCTTCCCTGGCATAATCTCCGGCCTCCTTTTTCAAAGTATTTCCAGAAATTCCTTCTTCAAACTGATCTGACTTTGTCCACCATGTGTCGTTTTCAAACGCGTTTTCCACCTCTACACCTCTGGTGTTAAAATCAATGTCACTACTCACTAAAAGGTCCTTGGCATGATCGTGTTTTGAAGCTTTGTCATTTTTATTCGATTTTTCATCAAAGGTTATTCTTCCATTGCCAGAGGAAACGAAATTATGAGGCTCAAATGTGTGTTGTGTGTTTTCATCAAAGGTGATTCTCCCGCCGGTCTGGGAAACAAAGTCATAACGATCAAACACGTCCTCTGTGTTTTTTATTAACTCCTCTGATTCATCATTTATGTGTAGCGACATCTCAGAATCTGCATCTTCAAAAGGATTTTTGGCATCAAACAAAGTCAAATCAGTCAAACCTTCATCATCGTTTGGATAAAATAGCGTGTCTTCAAGAAAAGCATGAGCCATTTTGTTTAACTGATCATCAAGTATCAAAACCCTCTGTTCTGACTTTGGATCAATGTAACTGTTCATCATTAAGTATGAGATGAATAACTGTTTTGCTTCCGTGGGAGAGGGGAGATTAACTTCTGAACCATCATGAGGCCACCCATCAACTGCCAGCTTTTTATAAGTGAGCCAAGATGAAAACTTTTCACTAAGGTGATCAACATCTGGCAGCACATCTGGGATCTCTATGGATTTCAGAACCTCTGCTGTGTGACTGTCGATCCAACCATTTTGAATAGCGGTAGTGATATCTATCACCTCTGAATTTTCTGGAATGTAAAATGCTGCTATTTTCCCTCGATTAGTAAAAAGTGTGCAGGTAAACTCACTGGAGGTGCTTTGACAATCAGATTCATGCGAGGCAGACACCGTTTGGATTTCCCCAGAGTGAGGCAACGCAAGTCCCATGAACTGTTGCTGATTTCCCAGGACGATGAGTGTGCTGCTGGAGCTCATCAAGTCACACTGAATGGCCGCATCCACCTTCAGCCCACCTCCAGCATTCTGGAAGTTACCATTTGACACCTCAGTTTCATTCTGACCTTCTAGATCCCCCTGAGCACCTAACAACCTCACCATAATCTCCTGATTACTAAAACCACCCGAAGTCACACTGTTAATATTCCCCTCTGATGTCTCTGAGCTCTCTCTGCTCAGGCCCTTGAATATCAGTTTATTAGCCTCACAAGCTTCACCCTCCTCTTCAGGCTCTAAAAAAGACAGACTTTCTGCAGTGCCAGGATTTATCATATCCTGGTGAGACTTTTTCCTCTGAAGGATGTTTACGTAGACAGAAGCAGGAATTAAACCACACTGAAATGCCTTCTCCAGGGTCATCGTGTCCCCTGTGTAGGACATCTGCACTTCATCACTGACCTGGCTGGCCTCTATTATCTTTATGATCACATCTTCACACATGGACCCTTCTCTAGCTGCTGCTATGTCAGACAGGGACACAGAGGAGACATGTGAACTCTGTATGCATTTGCTTGAATCATTCAACACTGGCAAGTGATTCAGCGTTGATGTGTAGATGCGATTTTCTTCAATAGCTTCGTCACACCCCAGATGAAATTGGGGTTCAGAGAGGTTAGAGGTTAGGAGGGCCCCTTGATGATTTACCAAACCTCTCTGATCAATCAGGCCAGTCATTCCAGTCCCAATCCTATCAAGGGGTTTGAAATCCTGCAGGAAATGAAAGCATGACAATTAATCTCACTAGCTTTGGCTTCAGCCTCAAAATTTGTTCAAATTTTACTAACTGAGGCAAGACAAAATCTATACTCACCACCACACAGACACGGGTTTGTTAAGACAGCGTTTGTGCAAGAGCAAGACTGCAACGGGGTTGCAACAGGAGGGTGATGGAGAGTACATTTAAAGCTATCATGCATCTGGAATATAAGCATTCAGCATCTTGCAAAAAGAGTGTCATTAGTCACACAGCACACTGTAAAGTTATATATCTGCTATCCTGTTGAGCTCTTAAAGAGAGCTTAAGCACACTGAAAGAAGTGAAATATCAGACCACAGCTTGGTGCAATTAGCATGTTTACAGCATACTCAGGTTTGACTGGTTTCAGCCATACTAAGTTTCTGTTCCTAAGGAGCCAGTCTAAGAGAAAGTGCGACAGAATTTGGCAAACACTGTACTAGGGAAAAGAGGATAATGGTTAGACATGCAATCGAACATCAGGGGGCACTGTTTTCCAACACATTATAGGGCACACTCCATTAATAAACACGAAGCCTATAATCCAACCTCATCTGCAGAGGGAGTCTGATCTGAACACTGCTGGGAGAGTTCATTGTAGGCCTGAGTGAGAGACTGCAGCTGCTCTTGGGCCTTCTTTCTTTCCTCTTCTGTCATTCTGTAAAGACAAAAAAATATTAAGGATGAAGCCCCTAGCTTTACCAGTCAGTCTTTTGCATGCTAGTCCAGGTAAGGAGGCTTACTTGTCACTGTGTTTGTTTAGCATCGTTTGTGTGGACCTCAGCGCTTCTGCAATTTGTTCTTTTTTAGTGACGATTTCCTCCACTGACACCTAGAACATCAAACAGCAACAACATGCATATCACCATGTTAGAGTCAATGATGCATAGTGACTTTTATGGTAGTTTTACTTTACAATTGCAACAAAAAAACAAGACAATCCTCAAAAATGCACACACACACACAGACACACAAATACTTTTTACAGACTAAATTAAATTTTTCATGATTCATTATTTACATGAAGCATACTGCACACAACAACTTTGCAATAAATATTAGCAATGGAAACCTACATAACATTTTAGTGTTTCTCCCAAAGAGGACTTGACTGATTTACACAGTCTTTAATGAGGCTATAATTTTAACACTGTTATTTCTGATAGCACTGTGCACATTGTGCTTTATTCTGTTTTACATAAGGGGCATGATATCAGAAACATAATAAGGGGAAGGGGAAGGTGATTTTGACATAATTTGACAAAATAAAGTCTAATTATGTTACACTGTAATTACTGAATTGTGATTTTACTTTACAGACATTTATTTAAGTTTATGAAAGTATTACTACAGAAATGCAAAGGTCCACTACTAACATCAAAAGATATATAAGAAGTCAGTGATCTCATTAGCAAATGACATGTAATGAAAATCTAAACTTCTTTAATTCACACATTTATTTTATTTTCTATTCTTTTATGTTGGGCAGATTTAATTATGGACCCCGTGATCATAAACTGCCTCTCACCACTATTTAGCCATGATTTAATTCCTTTTGCAATATAATGAACACATCAGGGATAGTTTTATATAAATTTCATGTAACCTTAAGGTGAATAATATCAGTTTTGGGCCACATGTTAAAATATTTCAATAACCCGTGAGACTGACGTCATTTATTATTCAGTGAAGTGCATTAAATATGGGTGCTTGTGCAACATATGCATTTGTTTTTATTATGAATAAAATGAAATAAGTATTTCATATTATCTTTGTAGGTCTTTGTAAGTGCATTAATTAAATCCATGAGCTTCACAACATATATGGATAAAATGAATCAGGAAGTAAACAGTTTGTTTTATTAGAAATCAAACGCTGTGACAGCAAAGGGTGGTGGGATCATTTTGATTGGAGTGTTTTTGTCATTAAAAAAATTCATATATAAACAAAAGTTAGCAATAATAAAAAAACAGGACACACCAGGAACATACACATTATTTACCTGCGGCTTATTAGAAGCATCTGTGTTGGCATTACTATCTTTCAGAGCATCCCCACCATTGCTCACGGTCTGTTTCACATTGGACATCCACTGCAATAGTTTGTTAACCTTATCACCATTCTCTCTCTTCTCCTCATCAACAGATCTCTAGAATTAAAATAGACGGACTTTTAACAAGATTGTTAACTTTGCTACAAAAATAAACCAAAACACAGGAAGAGAGCTGTCAAAATCCATTCATGATCAAGTTAAAATCAGCAAAAACCAAAAGAAGAAAACACAAGAAAGCTTTGGACAACCATGTACTGAAAAACTGTTTTGGTCAGAGCTGAAGAAGAATCAGCAGCACTGAAACACAAATATTTTTTACCAGTTTAGCAATGCGAGGCTTCATTGGTAATACCACAAGAGGCATCTTTGTTCATCAAAAGGTCAAAGATAACGAGAAAAGACTCACTGACTTTAAATCCACCCCACCAAAGGCTAATGCTATAATAACTGACAGGTTTTTATTTATATGCCCAAACATAATGAAATGTTGACTTTGGTCCAAAACCGTGGGATTTCGTAGCTTCCAGTAACCTTAACCCGGTGTGGCAGTCGTACACGCTTCTCTCCAGAGCCTCTTTGAATGTAATTCTTCTCTTGGTCCTTGGACAGGTGAGGCTTTTGGTGTGGAACTTCTCGTCTTTGAGTACAGTGGCGGTAACTTTATCAACGAGTCCGCTCTGAACGACTTCTTCAAGTGAGATTCTGTCGTGGGTGTCAGGTTTTATCAATCCTCCAGTCAGGAGCTGGAATTCAATACAGCGGAAACCGGCGTCTTTTGGGAGGAGATTTTCCTGAACAGCCTGGGAAACAGACAAAGTCTTTGCAGTCTTGGGATGAATGAAGCCATTAAGTGCTTGGTCAAACTGCAGAAGCTGCTGACTCAGTGCTTCATCCAAAAGACCTCTTTTGAGAGCCTCGGTGAGGGTAACTCTCTCTCCACATGACGGGTCACAAATACCTCCAGTGCAGGCCTGGGCCTCTAACAGCCGCAAAGCAGTAGCTCTGTCAGTAAAGCCCTGTTGAAAACCCTGAAAAACCGAAAGCCTTTTCTTCTGAGTGACATCCCAAAGTCCAGCAATGGGGCTGTTAACATCTTCCACAACAACCATTCTTGAAAATATCATGTCTGCGATCTCAGTGATACTAAGAAGACCTCTGCGATAGCTCTCAAGCTCAGACGATTCCAGGAATCTCTGACTTAGAGCCGACTCAAGGCAAAGCTGTCGGCCACCTTTGACATCAGTAATGACGTGAAGTGGGGTTCCACTGGGGTCAGCTGTGGACTTCTCCTGCCATTCACTCTCCTGCTGTGACAGAAACAGATATGTCTTCTTGTCAATGTGTTTCCCCTTGAATGCTTCATAGGCTGACATCTCAGTGCCACAGTTGCTGTTGACAACTGACACCCTATGAGAGCTGGCAGGAGATGTGCTTGTTAGGTGCCTCTGACCAAACGGAAAGAGAAACACTCCACCACTGATGTCGTACAAGCATGCCTTCAGTATGTCAGAGTAGTATGCTTTCTGTCCAGTGTCAGGGTTGTGATAACCTTTGGGGTTACTGACTGGATCATAGAGACTCTGTAGAGTCTCCTTGTTCAAAAGACCCTGATCTACAGCAATGTGAGCTGTTACCCTGACCCCAGTTGCTGGGTTTATCAGTCCTCCAGTAGCAACCTGGACCTCGAGGATCTTTTTGGCTTTGTATCTATCGAGAATCCTTTCCTCCATGGCCTGAAACACAGACAGCTTTTTGCCTTTAAAGATGTAGCCACTAATAGCTTTCTCAGCCTCCATCAGTCTGTCTTTCAGGCTCGGATCTATAATCCCCCTCTCCAATGCCTCGGCAGCTGAATGCGTTTGTCCGGTAGCCAGATCTGTAAGGCTTCCTGTTGCAGCCTGAGCCTCGAGAAACTCAAGGGCATATGTCTTTGCTAGGAAGCCCTTCTCAGCAGCTTCCAGGAAGGATATCTTTTTCTTGCTCGACTCCACATAAATTCCAGCAATAGCAGCCGGTTTGCCGATGTACTCTTCATCCGAGGGCCTAAATTTGACAATATTTTGAATGCTTACACCCCCTTTGAGGTCTGGGAGCTTTTGGGGAGTTGAATATGTCACGCTCTGCTGTCCATTGCGGTCTGTTATACTACTCTCTGATGCGCTTTGGTACATTTTTGTCTTGCTGACATTAGTTTCGTGCAGCTGTTTGTCTTTAAGTCCCAACAGAGCCATGTATCCCTGTGCTGTCACAGAGCTTTGGAAATCAGTGTTAACGTGGCTCTTGTAAGTCACACTTTGCACATCTTTCTTGAGAAAAGCGGGAGTTTGATAAGGGGAGCTATCCAACATTGAGTTTGTTGTTGAATCCTGCTGAAGGCTTTGACTGTGAATGATCTCCCTCTTATCTTGTCTGACATGTTTAATCACTTCAAGGGTGATTTTGTTCTCCGTTGTTGCCATCTGTAGATGTGACATTGGAAGAGCTATTAAGTTTTTACAGCTACAATTATTAATATCAACTAACAGAAAAAAACAACTACTGAAAGGAGCATACTGCATTTAAAAATACTGGATCTGTTAATAAATGCACTATTATGTTCCTGTAATGCAAAATTCAGCCTCGTGCGTACCTGTGAGGACTTTTTCACTGAGAGAATCTCTTCATCTCTCCTGCTTTTTGTATCTTGATTTGAGTGCACCATTTTCTGCATTATAGCGACATCTGCATTCATCAGATCAGCCTTGTTGTCTTTCACATACTGGAAACTGCACTGAGTCGCCTCTAATCCGAGTGTCGAAAGCTTCTCCTGAAGGCCTTTAACCTCTTTGACGTACAGCACTATTTGTTCCCGCAGAGATCTTGCCTCATTTTCTCTCATTGTGAGTTTCCACTCGCTGTCTTTCAACAGCTGTTGAAACTTTGTCCATTCACCCGTTTGCTCATTGCAAAGGCTTTGCATAGCACTGATTTTTGACTTGAGTTCGACTTTTTCTTCCTCGAGTTCGTCTATTTGAGATTTTGCTTTTGACAAGTCTCGCTCGAGCTTCGTTCTCTCTTGCTGCACTTTGTCCATTTTGATTTGAAGCTGTTGGTCCAGTTGTTGCTTTGAATCAGCTGTGCTCTGATGTTTTATCTGCTTCATGTCTTGCTTGAAATACTTATTCAGCATCTCTGCTAGTTCAGCGCTGTGCACTTTGGATTTCTCGCTGTCGTTTGTGAGCTCGGACTGCAGTAAAATGATTTTTCTCTCTATTTCAGTTTTCACTAGCAGCAACTGCCTGTCATAGCCCTCTCTCTGGAGTTCTAGTTTGCTCTTTAACTCCTCCAGCATTTTCTTACACTTATCCAGTTGTTCCTCCATCTGCTGGGACCTCAGCTGAAGCGCAGCGTTTTCTATTTGCTTTTGCTCGGCTTCCGATTGGGCGTGCTGAAGGTTTTCTCTCAGTTTTCTGACTTCAGATCCCAATAAGATGCTTTTCTCTAATGCCTCAGCTTTCTCCCTCTTTAAAAGTGTATTCTCATTTTGTAGGTTTGATCTGGATTTCTCAGAACTGGACATAATTTCTTTGATTGTTATTCTATTTTTCTGAAGCTCAGCCTCCAGCTGAATTAGTTTGGACTCTTTGACTTTTCTCTCTTGGGCCTCTTTCGCTAACTCGTCTTTTGTTCTTTGCAGTGAGGAGCTTAAATCTGAAAGTTTAGCGTTCAGGT
This sequence comes from Rhamphochromis sp. 'chilingali', assembly GCF_963969265.1. Lineage (NCBI taxonomy): Eukaryota > Metazoa > Chordata > Actinopteri > Cichliformes > Cichlidae > Rhamphochromis > Rhamphochromis sp. 'chilingali'. Next base: position 14,222,676 of record NC_137947.1, on the reverse strand, counting down.
TCTCGGCTTTCCTTTCCGTTTCTCTCTTCTCACTCTGAAGCGTGTAAAGTTCCTGCTTTACGTTTTCTGTCATTTTCTCCGAGGTGCTGGTTAACCCCTTAAAACTGTGCTTTTGTTTGAAAAGCTCATCTTCTAAAGCTTTGATTTTACTGAGATGCTTTTGATTCTCTGCACATTCCTTCTGCAGTTGTGCATTTTTAGCATTCAGCATCACTTTCAAATCATTGATTTCAGCTTTCTGCATGTGGACCTTTTGATTTGCCGAATTCTTGTCAGAAAGCACTGACATCAGCTCAGTTTTAAGAGAGGTTATTTCTTTCTCATAACTGGCAGTACTTGAACTGAGAACTTTGATTTTCTGCTGCAGTTCAGTCATTTTCTTTACCTCCTCACTGTAATCTTGCAGTTTAATTTGAAGCTCATGAGAGCTTTGCGATTTCTTATTCAGCTCCTCCTCGATAATTCTGACCTGTGATTTGGTGCCCTCTACTTGAGCCCTGAAGATTTTAATTTGCTGATCCTTGCTGTCAATTTCCATCATCGCCTGATCCAGTTTAGCTTTGATGTTCTTTAGATTTTCCTCCATCTCCAGATTGATCTGTTTCATCTCATCTACTCTCGCCTGCCACTGAGAAGCAGCTAATTCACTTTTTTGAAGTTCTGCTTCCAGATTTTTACACTTGCCCTGCAGCGCCTGCTCAGATTTTTTCATTAAGCTACTTTCTTCCTTTGCTGTTTGAACTTGCTGTTTCCAGCTGTCGATCTCTCTCCTTAAAGACCTGAGCTTTTGTTCTGAAAGTGACCTCTCTTTTTCCATTGACTCCATCTGGATGTGAAGACCTTGAATATTACTCTCCGATGAGACATTCATCCTCGTCAGCTCACTGCATTTAAACTTCAGCTGATCTATTACTGACTGCTTGGAAGCCAGGTCTAATTCTAAGCTGTTAATCTTGTAACTATTTTCCTGTTCAATGGAGCTTTTTTTCTGCAGCTCTCCATGGGCGATGTTCAGCTGCTCTTTAAGGCCTTCTATTTCAGTGCTGTGAAAAAACGTGTTTTGTTCCAGAGAGGACTTTGCTCTTTTGAGAGATCTGATTTCGTCTTGAAGCTCATTGATGGATTTCTTCATGTTCTGTGTTTCCTGCTGGAGTTCCTCTGATTTCTGTCTCATGCTAATCCTCTCAGCTTCCAAGTCCATCTGAAGTTTCTTCAGTCTGTTATTGCTGTCATCCAACAGCTTTTTATAACTCTGTGCTTTTTCTTCAGCCATGTCTGCTTTTCTCTGGACCAGGACCAGCTCCTCTAATTTCTGCTGCAGAACATCCACCATCGTGCTGTCATTTTCTCTGAATGCAGATGATCTCAGCTCACAGTCTCCTGCTGACTGGCTGTCAAAGGCCAAAGGCTGCTGAGCCACACTTTTAGCATGGATTTGGCTTTGCAGCTCATGAACAGTGGCAAAGTCTATTTCCTCCACATCTTTTTTTCTGTGAAGGCTTTGGGTATTAATATCGTGGCCATCATTTCTATCTTTTAAGAAATCGTCTAGCTTCTTCTGAGTCAAAGACCACGTGGCCTCTGACTGTTCGATTAACATTTTTGTGTGCTTTAATTCCTGCTCAATTGCCATTTTGTCTTTAACTGCTATCTCTAATTTAGCATGATACTGATTCAGATCATGCTCGAGCTGGGATTTCTGACACTTTAGATCACCAATTGTCTTCTGCTGTGTTTCTATTTCTCCTTCCAACTTTTCCAACTGTTCTTGCCTCTCAGTCAGCAAAGCCTCCTGCTCCCAGACCCGCTGCTTAAGTTGACTAATCTCTATATCCTCTGTAGCTTTTTGGAGCTCCATGTTTTCTGTCCACCTTTCATTCTCTGCTCTTTCAAAAGCTTTTCTCTTCTATAATGGGAAAAAAACACAAATCATCCACTGTAGACATTGTAAATTAGCGCCATTAATAATAAAACAATCTCTCCATGAATTTCCTTAATGAGTTTTGTTTATAAAAGAAGAGATAGTTGTACTGTAAATGCCTAAAAACTGCAAACATACCATCAATATTTTAGGTTTGATTTTATTTCAGTTATAGTTTTATATGTCAAAACTAAGCTTTAGAACTAATGCACAGATTCCTGGAGAGACATTTAAAAGAGACATATAAGATCTACTGCAGCAGAATTAGAAAAAAGCTTTCTCATCCCAGCAAGTCAATATCTCCAGGAAGGAGCTACCATCCATGCAGACATGCACTGCTCCATTTCCTTTGCTTCTTTTGTACAATGAAGCAAACTCTCTTCCCTCACGATGAGACCTCCATCTGGGATAATTGTCTTGGAGTGAGTCAAAAAGTCAAGGTAGACAAGTAGTGGAAGTGCTGTGAGCCACTAAAACAAGCTGATAAAAAAGAGAAGACCACCCAGGAAGCATGCCCATGTGCGACAATACAGCTACATTGGCATCAGGAAACAAATGGTGAACAAATTGAAATTGAAAAAGTGCCACACGAATCCCTGTTACCACAGAAAGTTTTATGTGTTAAAGCAAGAATAACTCACCTCCTCGTCCTCAGTTCTCTTCAGCGTTTCGCTGGCAAACTTCACATACTGAGTCATCAGAGTCACCAGAGCAGTGTAGCGCGTTCGGAGATCCATAAACTATAAACACAACCAAGTATATTACTGAGCAGGCACTGTTGTTCATACAGAACTCATTTCTTCTGCTGACAAAGCCAAAATAAAGTTTGACCTCCTGCTGAATGGCATCAGAAGAACTCTGCATCCTCCGTTTCTTGAGAGGAGATTTGTGCTGGGAGTCGACCATCGCTCTGAACGTCATCAGCTGAAGTTCATAATCCTAAAAAAGAATTTCACATGAATTGATGGTGAACTAGTTTTTGTTAGATTATTATTGCTCAGTCTCCTTTCACCAAATGTCAACAAAATGTGACTAACTGCTGCACTATTCAGAAAAAATATTCTGCAAAAGCCTGCAGACCTGATGCGTTACTGTTTAGATAACAGAACTGTAAAGTGGGGGTTAAACTAAATTAAAGACAACAAATGGCTTCACCTTAACAGCAGATGAGTACTGCTCTGAGTACTTTTGACATTCGTCGATACTGCTCTGTTTCTTCTCAATTTCAGCAACAAGGATCTGAAAAACACACATTTTAATACATTGTGTATCTATATAAATGTTTTTTGCTGTGAATAACTTCTGTGTTGTCCTACTTTTTGTTTGTTTAACAGCTCAGCCAGTGCCTTGCTATCCTCAGGCTTGTGTTCTTGGGCCTTCAGCTGTGCTGCCTCCATGTCTCTAACCCATTCATCAAGGCTACTATAGGAGTCTCTGTAGTGCTTCAAAGATTTGCTGATACCATCCAGGTCGCGGAGCCTGAAAATTGGTTGGATAAGCTTTTAGTGATCAATACATACACTGACTATTTTCTGCAAAAACAGCTGGTGTGCTTGATTTAATTCAGAATGAATAAATGAAAAAAGCCAAACCTGCTATCGATCTGCGAGTGGATGTTCTGCCACCTCTCGCTCAACTGATCCGCCTTTTCTTTGTGCCAGTCGAGGTCAAAGTCGCGCTCGTTGTGCGCTTTAAACATGCGGTCACTGATGAGTCGCGCCTTCTGCAGCTCATCCTCCATGTCGTGGAATGACTCCTGTCTCTCATCAATCTCTGTCCGCCAGTGCTGTGTGCAGAAGCAGGAATGGTTAACAAGTGAAGTCAAAACACTGGGTGTGTTGGTGAAATACTGTATCATGTTGGTGTAACACCTTTAGTGTGGAAATGACATTTTCAATGGATTTGACATCAGGGTTCATGGCATCTTCTTCATAGAGTTTGGACTCATAGGCCTTAACAAGCGCCTCTGCACTCTGACTGTGTTTCACCACTAAACTCACAGTTTTTAATCTGCAATAGAAGAAAAAGGTCTTTAGTTCTAATATTCTTTTGTATTACAAACATACATATAAATGAATTACCTAATTACAATGAAGGGAAACTCTTACTTGTCCATATAAATGGAAGACATGGAGTACACTTGGCTCATGCTCTGAATGAGGACTGTGAGCTCAGATGAAAGCGTTGCCACAGACGGAGAACCTGCGGCCTGTCTGAGGAACAGCTCGCACTTCTCCTTCATGGCATCCAGATCCTCCTTCAGCTTATTCAGCTCTGCCGTCTTCCTCTGCGAGAGCAGATGAGGGCGGGGGGATGATTTAAACTGACAATAACAGCGAAGTTCTCGAGTATCATAAATGAGTATTGCAATGTGTACCTCGTGCTCTGTGATACGCTGCAGACTCTGCTCCAGGTCATCTCTTTCCAGGGGTGAGCGTATTTGCCTGATCAGGTGTTCTTCATGGGCCTCCAGATGCATACGGAAGTTGCGTATTTCCGAGATGTAATGATTGTACACCGACTCCTCGTGTTCCTCTGTGTAACAGAAAAGGATCAAAGTCTATTAAAAATACTGACATCTTGGTTGCATTTTTCTTTTTGAGAGTAATAAATATAAAGCTTTGCGTTATTTTGAAAATCATCCAAAGGAAAATAATTTAAACCCAAAAATACTGCAGTTTAAACTGACTGCCTCTAGGTGGCACCCTTATTATGCTATAAGGTCAAGTAAGGTCTGATGCAATGGAGCTCAATCCACTGAACTTTGTATTCTGCTGAGGTGGAGTCAGTCCCAAAATGAGAAAATTATGACTAGTGCATTGAGAAAAAAAACAATCTTTTAAAAGGAAATGCAAATATTTTATACTGTATATGTGAATACTGCCCACGTGCATATGTATCAACACAGCGGAACAAATATTCTTCAAATTTTCCCAAAATTAAAATTCATGACTACACATAACACTTTAACGGCATATCAGTGCAGTATTTACATTCACAGCAAAATCAGAGTAATTCCAATAGGTATTAACTTAAGGCTTAAAAGGCTTAACAGCCATGTGTTTCCCTTTGCTGTGTTTTGTACAATGTACACAAGCTGCTTGTTGTTACGCAGAAGGGGAAGGGAGATTTGAGCCTTGCCTCTCTCTGCGGATCTGAGCAGTTCCTGGTAATACTCCTTACACGCCGCCACGTCTCTCTCGAGCTGCGCGCAGTCCGCCATAGTGAATACCTTTGACTCCTCGCTGTCTTCCAGGAACTCATCAAAGTGGGACTGCAGGTTGCTCAAGACCTGCTGATGCTCACCTGGCAACATGGTCTTTATCTGGAGTGATGAGAGCAAAACAGTCAAACAAATAAAAACAAGTGTAAATAACACAAACTGGCATTTTCCTTAGAATGATCGTTATCAAACTGAAGCGTGATTATCACAAATGATCGTCAAAAGAAAAGCTCGACTGACTGCAGTCTGAAAAAACAAACTTCGACATACTGAAGCCACATTCCAGTTGCGGATGGCTTGAATGTCAGCCATTAGATAATGCCAAGACACCACACTCTTCATGTTGACGTGGGAGTGGTGCCACAGTGCCAGGACGTTCTGATATAACTGCTCAGTTCTGCAGAAGCAAAGGTTATATTATTAATATTATTTGCTGCGTCAATGAAATTTGTGAAAAAGATTACTATAGGGGAACTGTAGGAAACTTAGCATCCTACCAACTCACCTTGAAGCCATATCAACGGCCTCTTTGTTGGGTGGAGGGACAGTGAAGCAAACAGAGGGAACCATCGCCTCATTACCTGCTGGGTTGATGACTTTCCACTTAGCCCGGTGAGAGTTACTGGCCAGTACGCACTCATCCTCTTTATAAATGGTAATCTGAAAGAGTTGACAAACCGTAACTGATTTACTATAAATGTTTTATATAAACCGAGATTAAATGTGATGATTCACGGCACCAATAATAGTACCTCTATCTGACGATAATCACAGATCGCTTTAACAGGGATGGAGGATCTTAGTGGATTTTCAGGGTTTCTGGGCTTGAGCTGCACAATATTTTTAGCCCTGCCCACCAGCCCAGCCACAGTGCTGCGGTACTGAAGGAGCTGCTCTTTCTCGTCCTAAGGACACAGAAACCCACAAAAAATGTGTTTTCTTCATTTCGCCTTTAAATGCACACACACTTCATATCTTTCTGTCATTTTACCATGGACTCCTGAATGAGATCCTCCAGTCTGTGTAGGCTACTTGTTCGATCACAGCTGTACTTTCTTTGAATCGAATCCTGCAAATTTTTCAGGTAATCCATGGACTCTTTGGCATCACTGAAAAACTGCACAGTGAGGGAAAGAGAGTTGAATTAGATGTGGCAAACACTTTGCTGCATTCGCTGAAACAGTCCACGGCAGCAACTCACCTCAAAATAAATGGCATTCTCCTTGAGATGTTGTTCGACACATGAGCAGAGCTGTAAAATCCAGCTCCACTGGGTCTGCATTGCAGCTTTGTATGCCTTAAAAACAAACCCCAACATTAATTTTTTCAGATTAAAAAAATACATACATATCTTGGCATCATAACTGGAAAATTACAAGTTGAATCAGGACTTTATAATCTTGTAATCGCTGTGAAAGATGAATGCAGGGTGGAGTCACTGCTGCTAGTCCAAAATTTGGATTCTTAATTGTCATATTGAGGATGCACAAAGAACACAAAGGGCTTACTTCAATAGTTAGCCTGGCTGGGTGGTTCTTGAGCATAAGGCGCTCTGCCTTGTCCTGCACAGACTTGATGGCTTCCTCCTTTTCATCCAGCTCCCTCATCAGGTCCTGTATTAAGACATTAAGCTGAGCATCACTGGCATTCTGCCACGGCATAAAACCAGTTAGTCCATCATCTAACAAAATCTCATATCCCGTCTCACTGATTTTAAGTTTAAAGCTAAACATTCAAGCCCCAGTTCCTTTTGATGCGAATGGTGCCTCATTAAATAAATGGAGCTATAACGTAAGCAAAAACTAGAAAGCCAAATCGTTGTTGATGGAAGGTTTACTAGCTTCAACAAGCAAAGACTTACAGCGTGGTAATCCCTTTTTTTGGAGATGTTAATGTTGCGATCGCTCCAGTCAAAGGCAACCTCCTCTTCCTCCTTCTCGTTCAGCCAGATGAGCTCTTGAGTTGCCTGTGATACAAAGTCATGCAGGCTCTCCAGGTGGCTTTGCCGCTCCCTGGATGAGCTCTGAAAGAGACGGGCGAGTCAGACAAAAACAAGCACGTAAGCAGTTGTAGTATTTATTGGAAAGCCATTCATAAATTCGGAATATTAAGCTCGACAAATCTCTCACCAAGAGTCGTTCATACTGCTTTTCCAGTTTGTTCAGTTTGTCTGAAAAGCTGAGCTTTAAAGGCATCGTCATCTGAATCTGAGAAAAGAAAAACATGTTTGTTTGTTTTTTATTTATTTATCTTTTTTTGGGGGGGGGGGGGGTTCTAACACAGCTAACAAAAATTTATGCAACTGCAAGAAATACTTACTTCACTTATTTTGGCTTCTTTAAGACTCATTTGGAATTCTTCGATCACTCTGTGCACATTTTTGTGGTTATCTAAATTCATTTTCACACTTGGCATATCAGATCCCCACTCTGAACGCTCCAGCTCCATCTTAACAACAGAAAAAAAACTCAACACAGATACTCAGCATCTCATTTTAAGTGCCTTAAAATAAACCCACACCAAGTTATAAATCAGAGATGCTCACCTGCATCTCTTCTACCCAGTTTAGAAGGTCCTGAACAAACTTCATGTTGACCTCTTCTTCTGTCAAGCTGGGGTCTGCCAGTGAGGACTTCAGTAAGGGCTTCCGGATCTGCATGTTTTTCAAATGCCTGAGGCTACCTGGGACCATGTCACCACCGCTCCCCAAGTAGCTCTGGACTGATGCAGGCTGCAGACTCGGGGTCAAGGCAGGAGTCAAGGATGGGGTGAGGCACGGCGTAAGGCTGGAGGTGAAGGTGGACCCAGGGGTACCTATTCCCCCTGGGGTGAGTGCAGGAGTAAGGGCTGGTGTCAGGTTAGTGTTAATGCTCTGGGAGAAGCCAGAGTTCAGACTCTGTGTGATGCCTGAGATCATCATTTTGGTTTGCTCTGTTGTCAGGGTGCGGCCTTTGCTGTACACAGAGGAGCATTCGGCTCTCAGGGCTAGAAGATCATCGCGGAGTTTTGACACCCTGTATAGAAGCAGATGACAATTTGAGACATATTTTTTTAATGACATGAGGAAATTTCAGTGTTTTATTTATACAGAAGGATGTACTTTGTACCTTTGGACAAGCTGATCTGCAAATGGGAATTTTCCATCCAGGAGAATCTGGATATCCACTACTTGTTGTCTGAGAATATTCTCACACTCCAACAGGTAGCCAGCGATCTCAGCTTCATTTAGGAACTGAATACCAGACTCAAGACGTTTTGCATCCTTTGAAAAGAAAAAGAAAGGACTTCCAACTCATTGCTATTTTATCACAGCTTGCTGGAGTATTAAACTGAGAGTGCATGCTTACAGACTGCAGGGCCGTTCTCGCCAGTGCAAGCTTGTCCTCGCCGTTAACACAGTCTCGCTGAACCCTGTTGGCAATCTGCTGCAACATTTCAAGCCTAAAAAAACAAAGATGGAAAGTTATTTTACTTGTTTTCACTTGTTTAAAGTCAAAATGTCTAACTCCCCCCCCCCAAAAAAAAAAAATTGAGTTGTCACACAGTGCGCTCACCTGGATCCATAGGCAATGTTGTTATTGAGAAACACTGAGCTGTTAATCTGTAAAGGCTCAGAGTAGACGGTGTCACCAGAGCCGTAGCTGGTGAAACTACTGTTGCTCCCGCTTAAATAAGCCATCTTACTTTACAATGCAAAACTCCTACTGCAGACAAAATCACTGTTTTTCATCCTAACCATCCCCCGAAACAATATCGGGCTCCAAATTCGACAGCTCGATGAAAGCATTCGCAGACCTAACTGAGGGAGCTGTTTTCAACTTGCTCATATTTATAGTGTCACAGCCAGGTGAGGAGCGAGTACAAACTCCCACCCTGAAATACTATGCCGCCCTCGGGGAATAAAAATTAAACGGCAGGTTGAGACAGTCCAGCGTTGTCAGAACTGAGTCTGTTTGGAGGACAGCCAAACTGCTGTAATTGCTGTTTCTGCCAGTTTTCACCACACCCTGAAATAATGCAGTAAATATGATGTGTTTATAGACCATGGAGGAAGGAATTGATATGTAAACTTGTCTAAACGACCATCATTCATAGGGAATTTGGGAAGGTGATGTGTGAGTTTCCATAGAAATACCAGCTACACTGTAAAGCAAACAACAGATGGGGTTCAAATACTTGAAAGCCTTCGCCAAAGAAAATCGCTGCGTCGGTTCACACTTTGACATAAACTTGTGTTGAATCAAGATAATCGAGATTTGTTTTTGTGCTGCTGACTTTGCACTTCATTATTCAAGCAGAATGTAGCCCATCCTCATCATATGCGTAGCATGCACTTTGGCTGTAAACCTGAGCTGAAATATATCATGTAAACGAGATCTTAGATCAGTTGGGGGATTTCTGCTTTAATGAGGCAAATCACTCTCCGACATGCTACACTGACCATTGGTGTCTGGTTTCATTAAAGCCATTAGCAGGCTTGCAATACGACACCGAAGCACTCTCCTCACGCCACCCTCAGAAAATATTTTGCAGACTCACTTAGCATGTGTCTTCATGTTTATCCTTTTTTTTAAAGAAAAGCAGCTCATCAGTGATGGTTTGATTTCTGCATGTGACCTCCAACACACACACAGTTTGTCATATTAAATACCCACTACTTTGACTTATGCGCCTACACATTAGCAGAGTTAATTTCTTCTGCCCATTAAAACAATAAAGTCATAAATAAATTAGTTTATAGAGACTATAAAGATGAGACCTTAAATCACATTAGGATGAGCCTGGGCAGAAAAAGTGCACACCTACCTTTCCACCTCTGGCCTCAGGCTCTTCTCTCTTTCCAGCATGGCGACAATTAGTTTACCCCATTCCTTCTCCACATCATTCGGATGATGACCTGGGGGTAACTGAAGACGTCCAAACTCGATCCACATCTGTCAGGGACAACGCTGGCACACTTATTATCGCTGCAGTGCGTAAGACCATAAATGCAGGAAATGTGTAATCCAATCGTGCACATGTGTACCTCAAGCATTTTGTAGAGATTTTTGATTTTTGTTTTCTCATTTTCTTTTTGTGGGATTTCATGTTCTTTGAATTGAAGATATTGTGTATAAAGTGCCTGTAAAATAAAGAGCAGATTACATAAAAAACAACTTATTTAAAAGTGTCCGATCACTTTTCTGTACCCCCTGCATAATAATCTCTCATGCAGCAAACGGATGCAGCTGCCCTCTCACATCATTAGCATCGCTTTAAGTTGAGCATTAAATTGCAATTATCCTTTACCTTTCAGACATACAGATATGCCTACATTCCAAACACAGTGTAAAACGGGATAACTGGAGCTCATCTTGTTGTGGTGCCATACCTTGAGTTCTACAGGGTTATTGGGGAATGATCTACTTGACATTATGGCCACATTGTGTTTGATCCACTGGCTGAGGTATTTGATCATGTTCTGGTACTCCACCCATTTGATATCAACGTCCTGTTTATAAGAGAAGAAGAATCATGAGAAATAAGGGATTTCTTAGCATTTTAACTTGGACTCGTTGAAGTCGCTTAACTTACATTAGGACTAACTCCTTCAACTCCATCGGGTACTTTGGGGAAGGCATCGTACAGTGTTGAGACGTAGGTGATGACTGATTTTTCATCAGGAGACTGGACGTCAACATCTGATGAGAAACGTACAAACCCAGGGGTCACAAATGACAGCAAACAAGAGCAAGCTGCACTCTGAGAGTTATTTTTCATGATTTGAATGACTCTGTATGTGACTCTTACCCTCAGGATCCAGTAGTCTGGCCACCCCCAGCTGTTCAGCTACACAAAATGCATCTTCTAAATTTGATCGGTTGGTCTGTGTTGACACACGGCTCATGTCCACAAGGTCCGGTCTGTAATAGAAAGAGGCAGAGGTAGGTAGAGGTAAGGTACACACGGTGTATTACTGTAAGGATAGGGCAACTAAAGCTATAAAAATAAACTCAAGCAGTGATGTCCATATTAGCTGCATTTTTTGAATAAATCAAAAGAAAACCAAAAGCACTATTGTTCTGCAAAAACATGCTGTGTTGTGTGTGTGTTTGTTATAGTACCTGTATTTGTGAATAAGGGCATTAAATAGCCTCCCATCCCTCCACGAGGTTGTGAAATTTTCACATCGCACACCTACGTAGCCCTCTGTCGTCTGCTTGGACCAGAGCAGCAGTCTCTCCTTGGCTGTCATGTCCTCGGACTCTCCCGTCACATGGATCTCCGAGATCTGCCGCAAGGCAAAACAAAAAAACAAAACGCAGAAATGAAATGGCATGACTTCCACGCCTGAGGGTTCAAAGACATCAAATCAAACACATAAACTTGCGATGCACTGCTCTGTGGCATTAAAACTTTATCTTCACTGATTTGCCTGTTTTATAATGGGCTTTAAATGGTCTGGCACCTTCATGTTTCTCTGACCTTTTGCACCTCTATGTTCCATCCCATCCTCTCCAATCTCAGGCCCCTGGCCTTCCAAAAGTTCCCAAAGCCAGAAGAAGAACTACTGGGCAGCGTGCTTTTTCTTTTCGTGCCCCATCTTTAACTTAAGCTAAGTTAAAGACCAGCTTGTTCACTCTATCCTGCTGGTCTTAATCTTATGCCTAAAGTTTTTACTGGTTCTTATTGCTGTTCTCTTTTGTTTTATCTGTTTTTAACTGTATTGTTTTTATTTATTTCCCATTTTTACCTTCAAATAGCAATTTATTTGAAAGTGCATTATAGATAAAAATTTATTATTATTATTATTATTATTATTATTATTATTATTATTATTATTATTATTATTAATAATATGAGGGGAAGGGCATGCAAGAACAGCAACACCAATGGCTGTAACTTAAATGGCTGCTGGATCGACACCTGCGTGCCTGATAACTCGCTCACAGTGAGGATACTCAACTCTATAAGGAAAGTTTTAGTTTTGATTTGATTAACATGAAAAAGTGAAATGGTTGTCTGTCCCTGTGTGTTAGCCCTGCGACAGACTGGCGACCTGTCCAGGGTGTACCCTGCCTCTCGCCCTATGACAGCTGGGATAGGCTCCAGCGCCCCCCGCGACCCTGAAAAGGATAAGCGGAAGCGAATGGATGGATGGATGGATGAAAAAGTTTGCTGAAAATGTCTGCAACATACCAGCAACGTGAGACAGAGTTGCATAATAAATTATCCAATAGTTTTACAGCACACTATACAGCTTCAGTATGGTATAATGACGTAAAGCAAACACTGCCACGTCACAGGTTGATTTTACAGCTGCGTGTTTATAACGTGTATTAAAAATGTGTGGTTGGTGCACTAGCTTTAAAGTTTATTTTCATATCTGGAAAATCTCTTTAACTTTGGTTCAAAACTTTCTAGGAGTTTGTTTTTGTGGAACACAGATACCAAGTAGCCGAAAGTATGGAAACATTATGCATGAGAGACAGGCTTTACACATAAAGCAGAAAAATCACAGACTGTGGTTTTTTTACAGAATGAACTGCAGTCAGTTCAGTAAATCATCAGTCAGTTGATCAGTAAATCAATCTATTCAGGTAGGGAACATGGTGACAACAACAAAAAACATGGCAAAAAAAGAACAACAAAATCCTTAACATACACATGAATAAAATACAGCGATGTATAAACCTCTGTTTAACTGGACACCACTTTAGTCCTTTTATGCTTTAAACGGAAACCATATATAGTGAGCACAATCGGGCACAATTATGCAACAGTTATACTATTATTATTATTATTATATTATAGCCACAATTCCAGCAGATCAGCTGATCTCAATGCCAGTCCACATCAGCTGATTGCTTATCTGATATCAATATAAAACTCACTATCCGACATACAGGAAATCAGACTGTTTAGGCTGCTAGAGCACTTACATGCTCATCTGCAAGCTGCTTTGCAACCCAGCTCCAGCTTTCACATTGAGAATCTCATATCTGTCACTGACGCCATGTTCTGTGCTGAGGACTTGCTGCTTCTGTCTCCTGTTTGCATGTATACACGTGAAAGGGCTTTGATTTCCCAGAACATGCCACCAAATATAAATGACTGCAAATCAAAATATCAATCTTCCACTTGAGTATAGATCTGACTTAATTATGATTGTGGTGGTAAGTCAAACTTCCCAACCAGGGATTATTACAGACAAGCCAGGGTAACCACAGCTTTCTTCAAAGTGAAAAATAGAAGTGTTAAAGAGCTTAATCTGATTAACTTCATTAATTTAACTGAATGCCTTCATATGACTGTGGCATCCATACCACAACACAACACAAGGGTAAAGGAGATTTAATAAGACTAACAGCAATTTGGTGGATCATCAGCAGGGATGCATTTCAGGGTGAATCACTATATCATTTACTTTTGCACATTTTAGCCTCCATAACCCACTGAAGCTACAATACTATAATAAAAATATGTAAAAATACAAATTAATAATTGAGCTGTTAAATATCCAAAAGCAAAATCTGAGTAACTATTTTTCTGATATGGTTTCTTTGTTTATTTTTGTAAACAAATGGGGGAAAAAGTGCCAAAAACTACTGATGTGACTGAGTTGCAAAATGGTTTGAGGTTACACTTTTTTTGTTGCATACGTGAATACAAAGTTAAATATGAAAGCGCAAATACTTTTGTCACATATCTGACACTTCCTCCCAAACAGCCAATTGATAATGCACCACAGATATTTACTTTATCTCCTACCAAACTTTACTCTGTGGAGAACTACAGTTTTCTCTCTTCTCTGTTTCACCATAAGTTGCTGCTAATGACCAAAAGAGATGAAGATGAAGATAAATTTGAATGATTCTCAGCATTCCCTGATAGTGTTAGCCAGCTAACGCAGATAACATCAACAGGAGTTTGTAGATTTTGTTTGAAGGAGGAAGAATAATGACAAACAAGTTTCGAAGAAGCATGACACTAGAAATAGCTCCCATACTTCAAGATAAAGTCATCTGCCAACTGAGCAAAGCAAAAATGAATCATATACATCTCAACTCTTAGATGTAATAACAGTAATATTATAAACTGTTCAGTCTATAAGGAGATCTATAGATGTGCCTTATATAGAACAAACACACAAAAGTTTGGACCAAAATATTAGATTTGCATTGAATCAGTGAATCTCAGGTACACAAGTACAGATACTGAATTTCCTCTCTAAGCATTGAGATGAGTGCAGAATAGTCGCACATTAAAACACATTTATACAAAATGCTTTCACTCGTTCACAAATGGTAAAACAACAATTATGAGCTTATTTTCACTGTTTTTTTCCATATTTATAAACTATTTTTGAAATACTGTTAAAATATTGTGTACTGTATGTACTGATCATCAGTATAATATGAATTTTTTTTAATGCAAATCAAAAATGTTCTATATGAAATATACAAAAACGTACACGTATAATGAATTATTCTATTACAGTATATTCTTCTCAGTTCAAAACAATAGTTCTTAGCTAATGTGATTATGTGACCTAAATGGTTTTCAAATCGTTTTCTCTCACGTGATCTTTAGTTATTATGTCTACAAAAAGCTTTTAACAATGCAGAGTGACCTATTTTATCATCTATCATGTACTTGGACACCACCATTGCACTGTTACAGTATCAGACTTCTCCCTAATCTACATGATTTACCCCTGTACCGCCTACAAATAGCACATGGTTTCTTGGTTTACCTCGTGTTCGCTGGAAATACATTTGGCCAGAGCTGGAGCATGTTCTACGTAACCAGAGCAGGTGTAGGCCCTCCGTCTCCTCCTTCGGTGTGCTTGAGAGCCCCATATAATCTTGGCAAAGGTTTCCTCACTTCCAGGTCTGTCATTACCCCTTAGTGTCCGTAGCGTGTGCTCCACTGCTCCAAAGCTAACCGCCCTCCTTAACTGGCGTTGTAGAAGCTTCTTTACAAGCAAACCCTCCTTAGCCGGGACACCTTTGGAAGTAGTGCTGACACCATGGAGCTTCTCTTCCACAGAGGACCTCCTTCTGTCACCATCTGCCTGGTTTGTAGAAAACTTTTCCAACCTGCACGTTAACCTTGTGGCAAGAGGTTGAGTCTGACCATCCCGAAGGATCAGAACTGGTATTTCTCCAACATAAACACCTTTGCTGATGCTGTCTTGCCTAGATAGAGGTTTGGCCACTCCTGATGGCTCATCCAGCTCGGTTTGGTTTTCTCCTGTGTTGCCATCTGGGTCATTTTTACACTCTCCACCACTGCAGATTGCTTTGGTTGTAACAAAAGTCTCACTTTCAGGACTTCTGAGAGATCCAGCAAGCTTTAAGTCTTCCGATTTCCTCTTTTTCCTCTGAAAATAGCGGCGACCTTTAAGATCTTTGGATTCAGGTCTCAAAGGAGCCCTTTTGGGGTCCAAATAATATTCCTCTTTCGGACCCCGAACACAACCACAGGTGTTTCCCATGGCTGTAAATCATATGGTGTCCTAAACATCCACAATGTTAAGCTCCAAACAGCGACCGGTTTTAAGGCGAAGTATCCAGTAAACTCTACTCAATCTAAAACAGCAGGATCCCATCGACATGAAGCCATTGACAGCTTTGCAAGTAGAGCACCGTAAGCAGCGCTTAGCAGGGCAGCCAGACATAAAGCTGGCTCCACTCAGAGCAGAGCTGCCTCCGTCCTTTTGTTGACTGCGGAGAACCGGTCAGCCCCTCGCTCTCTCTGTCTCTCTCACTCTGCATTTCTCACTTGCTCTCTCATGCGTCTCTCCTCTGACACTGGAATCTTTTTTGACCTTTGAAACATTTCTCTGGCTTTGATAATCCAGCACAAACACCATAAATGCACACACAGACGTGTGCTGGTAGCCCTCAGAGCAGGAATGAAAAAGAGTCGTGGATAGACCTGTTTCAGGATGACAAGTCTGTTGCAACAAAACAGTAAACACGCATATGATAGCCGCCTCTTTCCTGTCCTAATATTTATGTAATGCCATAATGTTTCTTTGGGTAAGAGGAGAAGGATCTCAAACTGAAAGTGCATTCCAGTAGAAAACCACGAGCTATGCTGCTTGAGAATTTGGTTCAACAAGTTTAAAGTTCCGTTTAATGCGACGAGTCAGAACGGCTTTGAAAAACAGCAACATATATAGGCCACAAAGAGCAGAACAAGCTCAGGCAGATCCGAGCCGGACAACATAGTGCTTTCACTTTGTCTATCGCTCAAACTCTGCACAATGGCTGAGCCAGAGGTTGGGCTTAAGTCCAATGGTTTAACCAAACAATATGATCTCAGCTGATCACCATGGCAGCAGTTCACATGGGGGCAAATGCTGTGCCCGAGAAATGATTCACCGCATAAAACTCTTCTAGCAATTCAAAGAATTATATAACACTGGACACTTAAAACACTGTCTGAGAAAGAGCGGGACAAACGCACTGCAGAAAAAATGAGGGAAAAAAGTGGATAATAAGTGTGTTAAAGTGTAACTATAATCCCACCACACAGGAAAGCTTAAAATAGCTTTGAGAGTAACATTTAAACGAGTCCCTGAAGGTCAAAGTCACCTGACAGCCAGCACAGTCCAAACTGCCGGTCACTCCTGCTTCTTCTCACGTTCACCTCATGAGACAACTACGTTGGCCAAGCTGCAGTATTAGCCTATGTTCATACATCTGACAGTAAACATGCTAATATCTTCAAAAGAGTGTGTTAGCATTTGGATTTTTGTTAATGGTAAGCTCTATAGTGAATGAAATAAAACATGAATGAATCACTCATCAATGTGTGTGTGTGTGTGTGTGTGTGTGTGTGTGTGTGTGTGTGTGTGTGTGTGTGTGTGTGTGTGTGTGTGTGTGTTAGGTAAATGACAGCACACATGGAAAGAGTGATACTTCATTAGGGTAAAACAAACTGGTTCAGTCAGCAGCAGCAGTGCTTTGTCATGCCAGCGGCATCTAGCCCTCCACACTAAAATTAATATTGTACTAGTTCCCCATGTCACAGGTAAAAAAAATAAAGATAAATATAGTGTGCACCATTTTGAGAATAGGAATATCATCGGCTTTGTGTAGCAAGGAAACCTCTTGCACACACAGGAATAAACAATGAAGAGCGACATAACGAGTTAACTGAAGTCAAATATTTGTATAAGTCATAATAAAGTAGCCTGCAGGTATAAGAAAAGCGTGTCATGGAAACAACCCTTTGTTTTCATGCAATATAAAAGTAGTGTTGAGTTCATACATGCCAGTGTGCTATCAGCTGTGACATTTAATAAAAACCAAAGCTGTACACTTTCAGTAAAGCTCAAGTTCTCTCCTGAAGTACCCTTGTATCCTTTTTAAATCAAGAAGAAACAGGCCCCTCGCTGCCACATCCACAGCTTAAGGGCTTGCGTGAGACCGACAGCAGCAGGTGTTGGCATCCTCGCAGACGCTACCTGTCAGCATGTCCAAGCAAAATTATATCAGCTACTTTTCCTCCATTAATTCACTCAGGGCTAGTCAGACAGATGTTTGTTCTATTAACGCTATACGCCTGTAAGACACAGAATTATTTTTGCAATATTTTTCTTCTGACTCACAACTGCCACGTGCCAAAAGCATAGTTAATCTAACAAAAGAAATTGAGATGGGTGAAGTTTCTGCATGCTGTTAGACTTCAGAAGAAGACTGCATGCTGGGTGGACACTCACATTCTTCTGGCACGCACATGCAGACTAGCTCGCTTGGCATAATGTGCCACTGTTCAGTGAAAGAATATTTTTGAGAGCATTCAGGAGGAAATATAACCAACTCTAGAGCACACGATACCCCAAAGCTTTTTTTGTTAATGCACATTAATGCTTAGTTGTACCAATGTGTGCACAAACATTCCCGAGATACTGAGAACATTAAAAAAAATTATCTTTTTCAGTAATTTCCCTTTTGTTTAGACATTTAATATTCCTTAAAGGCCCTTTAGGCTGCTAGGAGCCATCTGATGTTACAACTGGATATGAATTAAACATGAACTAAAGTAAATTGTCAAGAAAGACAGAAAAAAGCCCAGAGAGATGAATGTTGATGATGGGCTTGATGGAGGGTATGGCACTTGGCAAACCAGCTTCAGAAGGGGTAAGAACTCATTCTTATCAAAAGAAATGGCCTTTTTTTTTTTTTACTATGTTTAAAATATTAACAAACTTAATTACAAATGAATCAACTGTGTCTGTAACAACTTGTCACATCATCCCTGTGCTCATAAACAGCTTTGTGTCTAAGCAAAGCCAAGCTGTGACGAAGCACTTCACACATCAAGTGCACAGGCCAGATGATGACACTCACGCAGGGGTGAAGAAACACCATCAGAGGTGATGATAGTGATTCTAAATTACACAATTGATATTGAATACTACTGGAGGGGCTATAATAGAAGCAGTAGAATTATGCTGCTGATACTTCCCAGTGCAACAACAAACACAGGAAACACACTGAATAATATCAGAAGGTACGACAGAGGCGTTCCCTTCAGACGGGAGGCGTTACAGGTGCACATGTTGGAGGGGAGATGTATTATATGGATATCGATATCTATAAGAATTATCTATATCATTTGTAAATATAGCTGCTACTGCCAACAGGGTGACGAAGGAAGCCAACCAATCTACTGCTGGTCAGCACCCACTAAGAGCTAACTAAAGCTACTAATCTGGACTAGTGCAAATATACAAGACTTTTTTTGAATGTGGAGTCAGCCTCTGCAAAGAAAGACATCTCTGGTTGACAAATGAAGCAGTGAAGTATAGCAAGCATGTCCCATCACAGTGGCATTATGGGTGTCGTCTTGATGATCGTGGTGAGATGATGATCTTGGAAAGAAGGGTTATTTGCAAGTGGTGGTCTGTTGCGGTGGCTGGGCCAGGACTGTGGCTGGGGGGAACCTACTGCCCAGTGAACATCAAGAAGTTAGAAAGGTGCTTGGGTCACCCTTTGGCTACAGCAATTCATCTACCAAATGTGACAGCGATGAACTTCCAGTGTATATGCCCAACAGGATGATTTTCCAGGGCCTGAGAGGGGACACAGTTTCTCTTTGGTGCATCCCAACAGTGGAAGACGGGCCTTGTGATGGCAGATGCTTTCATCGCAGTGGATATGACCACCATGAAATCCAGAGAGGGGTTTCAAGAAACTTAAAAGGCATCAAGAAAAAATGGCTAAAGTAATAAATATATATGAAATCAATAAGCGGTTATTTTTCGTCTAACTTGTAAACATTTTTGGATATTTTTGTAGTGTCCTTAAGTATGTTCCTCAGGAATCATAATAAGGCTGATGTTTATATCAAGCAAACAGCCTTCCAACAAATAACATACCCACACACACCTACAGTCTCCACTTTACATGGCTTAAATTCATGTACAGGATGCTGTGTTTTTACATCAGACTAGACAGATAAATCCTTCAAAGCATCAGGCTTTTCTAAATGTTCATGCTGCTTTTCCCACACGTTTGCATGAAACAGCGAATGTAGTTTGTTATTTTCTTACAACAACAGTTACGAAGTACTTTTTCACAAGTGTTTACTTAGGTATGATCTAAGTAAACACTGTCGCTAAGTTACTTATCAAAACTAACCACGGTAACAAGGACCTATGTCACCACAAACTGTTGCGCCTTTTTATCCAGCAGAATAAGACAGTCCAAGGTTAGATGAAGTTAATAGTTGATTCTTTTTGTGTTACTGCGTTTATAACTCCTGAAAACATTTTAAGCTGTTAGCTTCTGCAGGCATTAAAATACACGTTTTCTTCGTCTTCTGTACCAGTAACACCTCTTCAGTATTATAAAAGTACAGACTGGGTGTCTGTAGGTTCTGACCCGTTGTCTCTACACTTTACTTTTTAAAGGGATCTGTCAGTTTTTTATTAGAGGCATGGCTTTGGCCAGTAGGGGTGCTTACGAAAATGTAGCAGTCTCCTTCACTTTAGCCTTTAGAAAATTCATTAAACTCTTGTACTATTGGGCAATCCAGCAAGTTAATCATACAAATTTAATAGGAAAGCTAAACTGGACCCCTATGGTGCTATGGTGCTATGGCAACACTGAAAACATAAATAATGTCCTTCACTAAACTCAGCATAACAAATGCTGCACAACTTTGACACCTTGTGGTTAAAAACAGAAACACCCAAGTAATGTCGTTAACTAATTTTAAAACATCTGACCTCATTTAGCCCAACACAAGACATTCAAAAGCAGAGGATGCAAAGATCTTAATTACTTGGCAATTAAAAGCATGAGGGTGACAAAAATAACTGGAGTGCAAGACTGACCTGAAAGTGCAGAATTATGGTCCAGATCAATCCCAGCGTCAGTTTTGGGTTGCCGTCTGTGATGTCATCATTTCTTATATTTACAAGTTTGACCTGGTAGAAGGAAATGCAAATTTAGCACATGCAGACTTATTTAAGTAGTCATAGCCTGCTTCTTCTTTTTTATATATATATTCACCTTTAAGCACTAACAATGAGTTTTCCTCTTCCATATTATGCCTGTCATTCCACAACCACCACAAGAGGGCACAGTCGCCATTGTATTGTGCTAGGGAAGATCGTTACCATAATCACAGTGTGGCACTGAGGGGAACTCGTTAATGTTTTGTAGTAATTAAACGTTTTATAACATAATATAATGAAAAAAGTGTACTTTTTAAACACCCCCTTCAAATAAAGCAGGAAACTACTAAAAAACGAAAATAGTCTGACCACGGTTAGATATTATAGCATTTAATAAGGAACTCATCCACTGCCCATCAGATCATCTGTAACAGCTGTAATCAATCAAAGTTCAGCTTGGACAGTTTACATGCTATGACTACAGAAGTTGCATCATGTGTCTGGTATGTACTGAAGCAAAACAATAGGACAACTCATTTGTTGCAATCTATGAATCCTTTGTCTCGAGCCTTACGTCACATCTGGCTGTGGCTCAACCAGGCTGCCTTCATCTTCTCATCCTGAGCATGGTGGGGGAGGGGGATGCAATCAAAGCTCTCTGAAATCCCACTGTTGGGATTTGCAGTCAGCGCTCCTTAAATGCTGCTATTACTGTTCATGTTTCATGAATTTTTTGTAAGGAAACAGAAAAATGCCATGAATCCAGCTGTGTCTGATGGTGGCAGTGTCTGAGAACCTGCTTGAACCCAGATATCAGCTTTTTTGCTGTATAAACAAACAGATAGCTACCCCTAAACATGAACTGATATATTTGTGTAAACCATTTGTAAGCCTTTATGTGTACTTAAATCCATAGGTTCTTGAGGGCATGAGACAGTTAATTAATGTTGCCTCTGTACACCAACACAACAATTTTACTGCACATTAATCAAATTGTAATCAAATGACAATGTAACTGAAATGCAGACATTCAGTTTTAATTCAAGGGGTTTAACAAAGCATTGCAAGGGCTGTTTTTAGTAGCTGAATGAAAATCCTTTGTAGTCAATGACTGTCTGAAGTCTAAAACCCATAGATGTCACCAAAGGCTGTTTCCTCCTATGAGGTGCTCTGCTAGGCCATTACTGCAGCAACATTCAGCTGCTGCTTCCTTTTGGGTCTCACATCTGAAAATTATGCTCTCTTGGGGTGAGATCAGGTGACTCATTTGTCATTAAAGAATATGCCATTTCTTTTTCCTTGAGAGAGCCTGGTTTGGTTTGGTAGTGTGCTTTGGGTCATTAACCATTTGTACTGTGAAGCTCTGTCTGTCAGTTTTGTAGCATTTGTCTGAATCTGAGCAGAAAGTACATTTCTGTACACAGTTCTTCCTACTACATCTATCAGCAGTCACAGCATCAATAAGCACTAGTGACCCAGTTCCAGTGGCAGTCATAGACTCCCATCCGATGATATATTCTATATCATGTTTGATAGATGAGGTGAAATGCTCCAAGGCCATTTCTCTCCTTCTCCATACTTTTCTCTTCCCATCACGCTGGTAAAAATTTATCTTGGTTTTACTTGTGGCTCTGGCTGTTTCTAATCTGCCCTTCTTGTTTCTTGAGAGCACCCAGTGGCTTCCACTTTGTTGCAAACCCACTGTATTTCTATTTATGAAAGGGTCTCTTGAATGCAAAATCTGGTAATGATACACCTACCTCCTCAAGAATGTGGGCTCGACAGGGTTAGATATTAAGAAGCTGATTTTCATAAACAAATAAAGATTTGTGTTATATTCTACTTTTGTTGTCTTCTGTGCAGACCTTTTGTTGGTTCTGAGCAGGTCAGTCCATTCCTTTCTAAGAAGGTACCAGATTATTGACTTGGCCACTCCTAAAATCTTAGATATCTCTCTAGTTGGCTCATTTTGGGTTTTCAGCCAAATGACGGCCTCCACGGGACTCCTATCGAGATTTAGAGTGAGCAGCTGCAAAGCTCCAGCTCAAAATCTGGAATTAATGCTTTATCTGGAATAATGAGAGAACATGTCTAACCACTAAACAATTAATTATGAGCCTCTGAAAATGGGGGGTTGTCCATAAAAACTGCTTTCCTAAACAGTTAATGCAGTACTTTTGTAATACCCCCTGAATTGAAGCTGAAAGCCTGCATTTATATCAGATATTAACTGTTTTATTTAAAATTCACTGTGGTGGAATACAGAGGTCAAATGACCAAAATAAAAGCATAATTGGCCAAAAACATTTGGATCTAACTCTAATTCATTACCAAATCAAAGTATAAAAATTACAGCTACTTTTTATGGAAACTTTCAGCTGTTTTTTCAGCTTTGTATGCAAGCTGATTTCCAATAGTCAAGCTGATGGTGTATAATTTAAAGAGTGTGTGGCAATATTGGTGAAATTACTCCAGTCACTATTCCTTACCTGCCGCCTCTTTAAATAGTCCAGCGCTATCTGTACATTCTGGAGTCTGTGGAAGCGCATCCTCCCTCTTTCCCGAGGCTGTGGACATAAAAAGGGAAAGGGAGCCATGTGTGCAAATCAGGATCTTCTCAATGTTAAAGGACACATTTTAAAACAATACAAATGACATGGAGGAAACAGGACATGCGTCTAAGGTTCTTACCCACTATTCTGGTAAGATGACATAAAAGAGCAAACACACAAAAGCTCTTTGCACAACAACAGTGGCCATCTCCCTAAAGAAGATATGCTACATATCACGTACCATCTTAGAACATTTTCCACCATTACCACCTGAACATGTCATAACAAATCACGCTTCCTATGACCTGAATAAATCAATATTATTTGCATGTCTGTCTTCAAATCATCACAGAAAGTTGCATAATATGATCACTTGCGGCAGATGCTTGTGAATAGTCAGGGGCCACTGAATGAGGTCATGAAATGGAAAATGCATTCAAGCCAGGATGCAGCAGCAGCTAAAGACTTGCACTGCATTCAGCTACCTTATTTTGTTTAGTAACGATGAAATGACACCATAAATATAAACCCCATTTGGGTAGTGAATGGTACTCAGTTCCCCTTTTGAAGCCTTCTTCTCAAAAGCAGCATATGAAAAATGTCCAGATCATCACGCAAGACTGAAGAGTTTTGACTGTATGACTAATGATGCGCAAAGCTAGTGAAATGAGTATAAAGACCCAAGCTTCATGGACAGCTTCTGTCATATTTTATTGAATCTTTTTAATGATTTTGCAAGATCAGTGAGCCAAATCGCTCTCTTTTTTTAACAGGAACAAAAACTGAAAATTAAAAAGCCTGGGTCTTTGGATCAAGGGCACATTTTTTCTGTGCCATCGGTATCACATTCTAATATGAAAGAAATTTTATAATGTGCTCATGAAAAAAGGTGACTATGAAACAAAGTGCTTCATAGAAGGAAAAATAAAATGGCCAAGTTGTAAAATTCGTCCCTGCTAAAGCAAGTATTTTAGACTACAGTAAGCACAAATCCTATAGTGGGATTGTGTCTGTGCTTCTGTTAACTGGTCACAGCACGCCCTGAATTAGTTTGTTACTAAAGGGGGTGGGAGGGCAAGCCACACGTACCCCCTTATCATCATCCACCGTGTCTCCATGCTGCTCAACTGCGCATGCGTCTGTCCCACTCACCAACCGCAAAGTCTTCAGAAAATCACGCTCCCTTGGCTTATCATCGAAAAGGCAACACATGGGGAAGAAGAGGAAGACATGGACACACACAGCGGCCAAATCATAAGGAAGTTAGACAGTGGACAGAAACAAGTCAAAGAGTGGAGAACAGAGGAGGAGGAAAGTGGGATGTAAACAGAAAACTGATATGCAGGAGGATGAAAGTTAGTCATACTAATGGGGAATAACTGCTGGGATTCCTTGCATGGGACTACATGCAGTCTAAATATACAGACTAGCAACATATTAACACTGACATGTACTACAGTATGCACAAAAAATATCTGAACGTACTTCGGGTAAATAAAGGATTAACAGGTTAACAGATGAATGAAATACTTCAATACTGAAAACATGCAGTACTTCAGGAGCAAAGCATTGCAGCTACATAGTTTTTACTTTCAGTTTTGTTTGAGTATACATTTTCACAGTACGACTACTCGATACTGCAGATTAACATATTTTAAAATGCTGGTCAGAAACAGAAATTTAAAAAAAAAAATGTGACTGGTGATGTTGGGAAAAAAAATCTATCTCAGTTTCACTTCCTGGTCATTCCAGGTTTTGCATGACAGAAAGTGGCTTCAGCAAAGTGTTGCTAAAGAAATCCCAATGCTTTGACTTTAACTGTTTATATTTTTTCAATGCAATTCTGCCCACTTAAAAAGATTTTACATCGTATATATAAAGTCAAATAAAAAATATTTAATTTAATGCATATTGTCAAATTAAATTGACGTGTTTAGCATACATCAGTTTAAACCAAGTGTATCCTCTTTAATAATTAATTGTTTTCATAAATGAACCTTGAATTTTATTTATTTCACATGCATTTTACTCTAAATTATTGCTTCGTGCTCATGAGGGTAGAGACTGTTTTTTAGTTGTTTTGAGTGAAGCATTGAAAGTAAAGTGATTATTCCTCTGAGCTGTGATGCAACATTTTATATCACTTGTTTTAAAAGCAGCCTCAGGAGTTAGAGGGCGAAAAAGCTTGTTAGCAAGTTTGTTAAGTGCCCCAATTAATGTGTCAGAAACCACAGTGGGCAACCACAGAGCTGATTTAGAGTTTACATTTCTGAATGACAGACTACTTAAATGTTATATCAAATCCCACATGAGCTTGGCACAACTTGAGAAGTAATACTGCTACTACTATCACAAATAAACAAGTAACAAAATGTGAATGTAAAAAACAAAAGACATACTCTACTGCTCACATTCATCTTAGACTGAGTAGAACAGCTCAAAAAATTAAAAGAATGACCACATGAGGAAGTTGCATTGATGTCACAGAGAAGACAGAGAGGAAAATTCATTAAAAGTGGGATTTTGATGAGTGGGTTTTGGTGGATACAAAAAGTGATTGGATGGTTTTCTCCCAAGAATCCCTCCCTCCCACAATAAGCCATGTGAGTAAGAAGAGGGAAGGGCCAGTGCATCAGTTATGAGATGGTATGACATAGTGCCCCATGGGAAAAAGAACAGTTCTCGCACTCTGTTTATTAAAGTCAAATGAGAATCTGAATGGGTTTGTAAGACTGGTCTCATAGGAAACTCCTCAGGCTAAGAATTCAACTGGATCCACAAGTACCAAAACACTGTCAGTGTTTATGACTAGAGTAACAGAAAAACATGAACTCACCAGTGTATCTCCAGACAAAACCTCCAACAGCGAGATCAGGTTATGTCCATCTCGTAAGTCTTCATAAAGATCATTTATATGCTTTCGTACCTACACAAACAGGGAAGAAACGACACTGTAAACTAACTGCATGCATCATATTAATACCAGACTCTTTTTTTTTTAATGTAGTTTTAAAAACATTTTAAGAACAGATCTCACAAACAATGAAGGTCTATCACATTCATAAAGTTGGCATGGCAGTCATTGTTTTTGTTGATGCTTCCATGTGTCAATCACTTAAATTGGTTTCATTTAAGGTCTAATTTTGGGAAAACTTGTTTTAGATCACATTCTTAAAACACGCTGAATCTGTTGAGTTGTAGCAGGATATCACTGTGACACCTCATCTTAACACCTGCGAAAGGCACTTTGCAAATCCAGTTTGATGCTTCCTCCTTACAGCAGGCCAATTTCTCCTTCCTGCCGTAAATACCGCGCCTCTGAAATCACCCTGCTGCCCGATGACCTGCTTTCACACAGGGCTTCCAGCACTGTTATCGCAGATAGTGGCCACAGCTGTAGAGCCAAAATAGTCCTGTACCCTTATGTTACTGGATCAGCAAAGCAGGTCCCCGACTATTATTCAGCACCTCTGAATTCTCCGGGACCACATCTGAGGCCTGCTCACACAGACATTACAATAACTTAAAGTGGCCCGAAATCTGTCGGTGGATCAGAGAATACAATGTAAATATTACAGTAAAACCATTAAGTCAAGTTGAAACAACTAGGGGTAAAATGTTTCTGATGGTATTACTATCTATAGATTTATTGATGTGTCATGTACAGACAGAAGACATTATTTCCTTATTTCTTCTGCCAAGATTGTGGTAAAGTTTACATGGTGTGTTGATGCAAGCTGTAGCAAGCATTTCCTCAAGGTAGGAAATAGTAGATTCTTCTCGTTCACCCTTTTTTTACTTTTGAAAATAATAAAACATTTCTGCTTAACCTCACATGTAACCAACCATCCATAAGTCATAACCAGTCACTGATAACAGGAGGCCCATAGAGGACTGATTTTAAGAAATCAGTTCTTTATTCCAAGTTTATCCTCGTATTTGCTGATAATTGCATGAAAAGCACAAAATACGCTTATTTCATATACAGATTAACCAGACACTTTAATAGGTATACCTGTTCAAGTGATGGTTAACTCAAATATCTAGCCAATCACATGGCAGAAACTTAATGAATTTAGGCATATAGGTGCATTTCAGTGCAAGCCATCCTTCCAAGACCAGAAATATCACAATCTTAATAGCAATCAGATGCATGCATGTCTATATATATATATAATATAAAGTCAAAATGCTTTTTTATATTTTGCTTTGTTCATTGAATTTATTTTTGCAAGACACCACATTTGACTACGAATGGATTAAAAACGCTCCTCATTCGGGAAGCTAATGCAAAGAGTTGCAAACTGATTAAGTGGCTGCACAGAACAAAGCCGGACATTTATTTTTGCTTCAAAATGTTTGTCGTATTGGCATTTATTCAGTTTTAATACAGACAGATAAAGACGTCCTACTCACAGGAGCATAGGATTAGGAACTAATCAGAACTAATGAGCAGCTCACTTTTTTCTCTGCTTCATTATGTTTTCTTTTCTTTTTAGGGACTTTATTTAAACTGAAGCAAATGAAAAAAATGTAACTGAACTACATATTTATAACTCGCATTACATACTGGACATAATTGAGACTTTGGTGATTAATGTACCACTTATGCAAGAACCTCATAAAGACAACACTGTAAATTGCGCCCAGATTCTTTTATTACAAAGACATATTAGACGAGACGTGCCGGTGCTTGTCTGTCTGTCTGCTAAAGTGTTTCATTAAATCCACACAGATTAAAACGCCACAGTAAGCATTTCAAATTCCTGAGTCAACAAAAGGCAATCATTTGCTGCAACAGTGCAGCAGAGCATGTCCTTCTAAATGACTTTTAATAAGCTTTAATAACATCTGAGGAGGAATGTTAACGTGTTAAGACCTAACAGGGAAAGTCATATTACTTAGCCAATAAATAATGAAGAACATGAAAATGGTTTTTCAAGCTGCTGTGGAGAAAAAATGTTGGAACACTAGCAAGCATTCAGACTGAATCTATAAACGCCATGGACACAGAAATTGGGATATTAAAAAATAATTTAGAAGTTCAAAAGAAGCACTCATAAATCAGCAATGATTCTTACCTTCACCAGATGCTGGTTTATCCATTTTGTAAATGTCTTCTTTTGCACTCTGTCTCTTTCATCTGCAGAGAAAAAAAACACTTTCTTTAGATTCGGTGTTTTGGCAACATACACCCCTTTTTGTAAATGCCACCACTAAAGAAGCTTAATCCTGCTATGCATACCTATTCTACATAACCTTTTGGGATGCTTTGTGTTTAAAGTAGCAACAGGACATTATGCAAAGTGTGAAATAAAATCTTCCCCAATGTATGTATGAAGGTAAAGGTGGTTGTTTTTCCCCACAGACGGGCATCTAAAATGTGCTGTAAGTGTTTCAAATAAAATAATATATTTCCTGTGCCAGTAAGTCACTCTGTAATATTAGTTTGTGGATTTACAGCTTTGATGAAAATCATGTTGAAAAGTAAGTAGAGAAAATATGCCCCAGTGTCTCTAAAGAGACAGAAATAACTGTATGACAGTGTTTTTTTGTTTTGCGTCACCATAGCAGCCAGACTTCTTGCAGAAAATGGCATATAGGTGGAACCAGGAAACAAATGGATGCAATTAAAGGAGAAAAAAACAAGAAAACTAAAAAATGAAATCAAGTTAAGTTTTAAAATATGTTTCTCAGTAACATAATAACGACTGAGAAAAACTACACTCTTTTCTAAACAGTGACTTGTTTAATATTTTTCATCATATTTTTCTTTGAGTTGGACGTCCATTCACTGGCAGAGGCAAACCAGAATCAACCCTGTCACCACAGCTATGACTCATTTCCCCTGATTCCACATCTTCCAGCTTCCAGCAACTTATCCTCATTGAACAGAAAAAACTCACATGCTCAATCAATAACATGACTACACCATCTGTCGGCCAGATCACATTCATTCCAGCAACACTGTGGAAGCCTGAAGCTCTTACTGCAGACGAACAACACAGATAACCTCCTGTCTTTACTAATCTTCAGCGTGGAAGATTAGGCTTGCAAAATAAGTTTTGCGTAAGGACATTTTACCTGCAGTTAGTAAGAAGCAAGTACAGGCATGACTAATCTTTTTAAGGAAATGACAAAAACCAGTAAGACGAACACTAACCCATGCAGCACATTAGCGCTACCAAGCGCTCCCTACGTTCCCTCTCTGTCATTAGGCGGTACTTCATTGTCTGCACCCCTTCCTGAGGGCTGTCGAGAGGATCGCGATCCAGGTACACAGATGCCATGCGGATAAGTGACTGAAGAAGAGGCAGCAGCAACGGTCTCCCTCTTCTCGCCTGCTTGCCAACCACCCTCTAGGGCTCTAGCTGTGACTCCCTCTCTCGTCAAACTTCCAGAACGAGTCCTGTCAGGTTTTCCATGGCGGCTTGCTAATTTTGGTTTCCATGTGGTTCACTGTTTATCTTGCAGCAGCGCTCAAAAATCATATAAGAAAGTCAGTGTGCTTCATGGAAAAAAGGAAAACGGAGAAATTGCTCCTTGTTAGCTGACTATTAACAAAGAACTAGTTTCTTTAAACCATGTATCACACTTTCTCATGACATCATGTTTCACTTAACTATTTCACATATCAGATGCATCTTGTGCAATATAAACATTATCAACTGTGAGCCCCAATTTTCAAGAGTGCAAAAATAATCATCTTTCTATTGTTCAACTGCCGCCAAGACTTAAAATGTTTACTCCAGGAAAAACAACTGAGAACACTTTAAGTCAAAGAACGGCCAAAACCTCCTATTACGCAACATGAATAATAACAGTTTTTAGTTGAAGTCCTTCATCTGTTTTCTTATCATACTGAACATCACAGTTATATAAGACAAAAAATGAAAGTGCTCTTGTAGTGACAAATGATGCTTCAGAAACTTGCATACTTACATCCAACACACTGTATTGCAATGCATGGCTATATACATAACTATAATATTTGTTTGTAATATTGTAATCCTGCATTTTGAAAGCATTAGTTTCTAACAAGAACTGAGCCACTCTGTATCTACCTAAGTTTATAAAGGACAGCATATTCTCTGTGGAGTCACAGAGTCTGAAAGATGCCCACACAGTATATAAGCTCCCTTTTCAATGATATAGCAGCTTTGCATGTGAAGGGAAAGAGTCCTTCAGGTTTATAATGAAGCTCGAAACATGCATTTACAGAACAGGGCGCCTTCAGAGCTCTGTGACTGTATTCTCTGCAGATTTGTACATTTAGCTCATCTAAAAATAGTGCATGATTAAAAGCAGCTGAGAATTCAAAAGTGGGTTGGACTGACAACTATTACTTTTTTGATAATCTGCACAAAGCTCAAAGACTGAATTTAAAAAAAAGATACAGTGCAACAAAACTAATCAGGAGAAGCAAACTGAAAGGAAAAGCAAGAGTGATGCAGTGAAACCCCTTCCCAGCAGCACTGCTGTGTCATTGCTGATGTGAATGTCCCCGTGACTCCGTCGTGCAGCTGAATCACACAGAAATAAAGCAGTGCACTCTGCAGCAGGACACCAATTTGGTGCGTAATGCCCATGTCTAAGCTCTCTGCTGCATAATGCATAAACCTCTCCTGAAAAGCTCATTAATATAGATTGACTGGGCAAGTTTTCCAGGAAACTCTCCAGCTCAGAGCAGAGGTCAGGAGCTGAAAGAAGTGTCATCAACCAGCTTTCAATCACAGTCAGTAACAGATAACCTTAGAGCACATGATTTCACATACTTCACAGATTACTGATAGCGCACAGTCAATACACTCATATCAATAAATGTCACAGCATGGCAATCAGGTTGACATTATTGCTGCCATTCATGTTTAAATACAGTATAAATAGATAATGAACAGTTTAGCATATTATTATGTGCTACAAAGCAAGTCATTTCTGTAAATAAGCTTCCTAAATATTATTAAAGTGAGTTTAGTGGTATGGTGCCCTCTTGAGGACTTAACAAGAATAAAAGTGCTCTATAAGAGCAGCCTGAAAAGTATGCCTTATAATTCTAGTGATATATTATTTGTCTATGAAATCAGTGAAGATCAGATATTAAACAGCAAGTACTCAATCTCTGCCCCTCTAAACTAAAGTCAGACCTAATGTGTTTATACAAACGTCTCGTCATGATATAAAACGTTATCAGCCTTATCGCACACTTACTTATTACAGTTAATAAATTCTATGATTGCACTGCTTGGACTTTTGTTTCATCTTATATGCGGTGCCACATTTAAGGTTCCAGTGACACAGGCGTAGAGACAGGCCAATGACACCCCTGACAACCACAGGTCGTTTGAGAAGATTGGTTGCCGAGTGCTTGCACACGGTCAAAGTGACCCCTGCTAGCGATTGCTAGCACACACTGTGACTTTGTGACCCACTGACAGCCAGCAGCTGCTCACCAACCGGTCCAGCAATACACATTTTTCCCAGAAGGTTGCTGGCCATGCTCTTGGCCTGTGTGGCTGAGGCCTTATTGTGCTAAAACAATGCTGTGCAAACGTGCATTTGAGCCATCTACTTTCTTCCACTTATCCAGTTCAGGTTTGTGGGAGCCTGTTCCAGCTGTCACAGGGTGATCGGGAGGGTGCACCCTGGACACATCGCCCATCTGTCACAAGTCAACATGTAGATACTGATACAGCATTTCAGTTATGACTAAAACATGTGTTATTTATTACTGAAATACTGAATTAGTATATCATTTGAGTATGTAGATGAAATCTCTTTAATATACTGGCTCAACCCCATTCGGTTACATCAGTGACACACAACATCCATGCAGTTCATTTTAGCAGTTATCTGAATGATGCCAAAAACTATGATACTGTCAATAAATAAGTAAGAAAGTGAGGAAAACATCATATGAACTAATTAATAACTCAATACTTGAGGTAGTAAATGTATGATGTTCGGAAACCTTTGCAAAGTAATTAAACTTACAGCGTGTGATTGCTTGTACGTGTCTGTTTAAATGTTCTCACTTTGGTAGATGATTCACCTCCACCAAAAGTCTGGGAACCGGATAACTGGATTGTGACCTCTGACTTTAAACGGTTGATGTTTGAAGAATCACAAGTTGTAGAAAGCCCGACCCGACAAACCACCATCCTAACGTCTACAACCTCAGGCGATGTCTACAGAATGCATTTATCAAAACCTTCTTCCGATGAGCAAATTTACACCGAGGCAGGAAGTCAAACTGGTAGTAATTAAGGTGTTGTTTACTGCACAGTCTTACATCGCAGTGTGTGAACATATTCAAGTGAATAGTTTCTTTTAACAATGACAGCAAACAGCAGTGCTGTGAATCATTAGCCACAGCAGCCAGTCTTGTATAAAACTAGATGATGAGCATAACACTGTTGTGAGGCCTGTGTGCACTCGGTCTGCAGTCCATGCCGAGTGCAAGCCAAGAGTCCACCCACAGCATTCGAACGGTCAGCCTGAGACACTTATTTGTAGACCTCAGCAAAGCACATGTGCATGGCTATAAATAGCTACAACCCTAAATCATGCTGCCCCTGCAACTGCAGGCTACATAATCTGTGCCACTCAGGTGACATCCTTCATTTTCTGCCACGCAAAGATGAGTGAAGCGAAATCGTCCTTGTAATAGAAGTGAATGTATTTATTTGAACAGAGATTAAAGTTGCATAAGTTTGTATCCTTTGATTTTGGAATCTGATTGATGTAGCGCAAAACAAAACGGATCAAATCCTATGATATGTTCTCCAGCATCGAATTTGCATATTCAAAACTACATATTCAACACATGAAACTGATTTTGTACCCAAATAAACAATTCAGATTCTAATTTGCTTTCAACTGACTTTCAGAAAATGAAAAATCAACCCAGCAGTAGTACAGCCTACCCTTTGACTGGCTGTTCAATTTGTAATTTCATCATTCTGTTTAAACAGAAGCAGAAACACAAACAGATGAATTTCAGTTTTCCTGAGAACATCTGGCAGAGAAGGACAGGGACACCCTTTGGTATTTTGTTATGTCACAATGCCTAAAATATCCTCACATTCTGAGAGGAGCAAAGAAAGCTCTACCAATCACAGTCCACCCTATGTAATCCCTTTGCTCTCATATGTGAAGGAAATAAAAACAAGCATAAAGCCTAAACTCAAGAGCACTCAACCTTCAACCCACTGACGAGGACGCACTGAACGTTCTTGCTCAACGGCCTCCTTTCACAGCTCTTATGCTGCAGCCACTTCAGTAAGCAAAGGCCTGTGTGCTTTATTTAGAGTACAAGGTAACCCATTGCACCTTTATTTAATAGTGACTCTGGTCATTTAAAAAAAAACCTCAAATAATTCAAATAATAAGCCCCTCCTCCACACAGTGGTGATCCTGCTCATACACTAACATACATTAAAAAAATAAAAAAAAAATAAACCTTTCACTAAATGCTCCATCAGGACAAAACCTGTTCAGTCTTTGCGTGTTCCTTTTGAAAATGTTGAAATAAATCTATTTATTATATCACTCTACATCATAATTATGGTGTTTATTATTTAAACGCTTATTATGTTTCGAAGCAAGAGTGCACACTCGTGGCCTACAGCTGTGGCTTTGTGAGGCTGCACATTAGAAGAGTGGCGCTTTGAGCAAAACACCAACATGCTGGTGACCCCTGGTTTTTGTCAATCGAAGGTCGGCAACCTTTGCTATCGAAAGAGACATTTTTGAGCTATTTTTCTACCCCCCAAAAAATCTATATGGAGATGCAAAACGTGGCTACTTATGATTATTTGATACTTTAACTGCATTTTCAGTTTCTTATTTTGGATGTTTTGCTAATTATTTTAATTCTTTTTTCTTACCAAAAAATAGATCAAGTAGAGGAAAAACAGTCTAAACTACTACTTCAACTGCCTTTTCTTCTACTAACATTATGCTTCTGAAGCGCACATGTACATAAAGACAATGGCGAGTCAGAATGTTTACCAAATACATACCATATTTGCTATCTTAGCATATTGCCCTAAATAGCATAATCGCATTTCCTAATTAGTGATAAACACAGTCTACGGCTAAGCTGGTATAGCTTTAGGGCTGCCACAAACGATTATTTTGATAGTCGACTAGTCACCGATTATTTATGCGATTAGTCGACTAATCAGATCATCATCCACTGGACGTAAAACTACAGCTTATTGCACCAGCAGCATCTGCTCTTATATAACTATCATTAGCTTACAGCTTTAAGCTTTTAAGGTGCTAACTAAAAATAAAGACAAGATGATAGTTTATTCAATTTTAATGAAATTTGCAGATTGTTTCGGTAAAGTTTAATAAACTCCTTGCTATCTAAAATATAACAGGACACCGGAGTATATTCTCCAGCATCTCACACTTCTGATAATCAGCTGTCTGCTTGACGTTTATTCAGCTGTGTAAAAACTATAACTTTAATCTCAGCCAAACCGATTTACTCAGGAACAAATAAAATACTAAAAAAAAAGCCAAACAATAACATTTTTAATTTATCTAAGTGACTCATATATATTTAACCTGAGTCGCGAAGGACGGCGGTAGGTTTGAAAACAATTTGCCGGGAGTCCGGTGTTCTCACGGCGCTAGTGACCTAGCCCCCGGCTAGCTATCGAGCTAGTGGGTAACAGACGTCTCCGAAAACGTCGGAGCGCTTTTGAAAATATGTGGTGTCCTGATAAACTGAGCAGATATTTGAGGTTTACACAGCTACATTCTCGCCTGAAAATATGTTAAACGTTTATTTTGTGACCCAGAAAGAATAATAAGAGTAATATTAAAACTAACTAGCTACCGCCATTGTTGGAAACTAAGCTGGGCCGCGCTATGAATTCTGGGACACAGCTGCTTCTTCTTCTTCGGGGTTTAACGGCAGCTGGCATCCTTGTACATGCTGTGCTGCCATCTTCTGTTTCAGTCCGTTATTACACTCTTAAATCCTGCTATTATTCCTGCGTCTTTTGCGATCTTACAAAGCTTCAAACGACACGTCGACTATTAAATCAGTCGTCGACGATTTTGATAGTCGACGTAATCGTGACTAGTCGACAAATCGTGGCAGCCCTATATAGCTTTGAGGGCCATAACTCATAATCCAAACTAAAATGAAATGTTAATGTGATGGTGATGGAGCTATGTAAGAGACACGTGACACATACCACAGTCAATCAAATCAGAAAAAAAAATAGTGATAGGACCGAGAGACTGTCAGCCCTTAAACATCAAATCTCTTGCAACTTACAGCAACCTAATATTACTGATTCTATTATTCAACAGCATATGCCTGTCAAACTATAAATTGGAGGTTTATATAAGCTGAATCACAACAGAGGACGACTGGTGGCTCAGTTCAATATGATCAGCTGCAATCAGTGTGTGTTTTAATAGGCACGCTGACATCATTGTTCCTGGTGTAAACAAAGACAGAAAAACATCATAGAGGGGGAGATACCGGAAGGTGCATTTTTCCCATTCTTTGTAAGTGAAATATTGTAGCCAGTAGGGTAGGGCAAAGACAGAGGTATGTGACTGGAACAGGTTGCCAAGCCTTCAGAGCAGCCTGTTCAGTCAGTCTTTGCTTTTTTGGAGACTAAAGTAAAGAAGAAACCATAATATTAATTTGTTTATGACTCCTTTCCTACAACTGCTGCTGAGAAAGTGCAGGCTCTACATTAAAAACGGGACAGCATGAACCAATGCTGCATATCCTTAAATTAAAAGAGCCATCGCTTTCTGAAAACGTGCAGTAGCTGCAATTTTAGCTGGATACACAGACAGAAAATAATAATTAATGACTATTCTCACCATTTCTGGTGTAATAATGATGCGCCCTGCTACACCCATGGGTGAACTGACCCTTGATGAAATACAAATGGAGCATAAAGATGAAGCTGGCAGCTTACCCACAGACATGAGCTGTAACTACTCAGGTACTCAGCAAAGTCCAGCAGAGGAAACAGAGAGCCATTAATGATAGCTAATGGCACATAAATACAGACTTACGGCACTTGCTTGAAAACACACACTCACACACGCTCAAACACACACAGCTGCAAACAATCCAATAGCTTCCATTTCTTCAGCAGCTGCACCTGCCTTATTGGACCATGACACCAATGAATATTTGGCTCAAATGTGGCCCATATCTGTAGATTTCTGTGCGCCATATTTGGCCTTGACTAAGACCATTGACTCAAGGTGAATCAGCCACAGGTTCACTCTATATGTAGCCCACAAAACACTTGTCATAACACACATCAAGCCCATCTCATAACTTTGTTGGCCAGGTTTGCCCGACACAACGTTTGCCAACGTCCTAATTGAGACGTCACTCAGATTGCACTCAAATTTTGCTGCTCTCCACTGTTGTAAAACAATGACCACTCAACATCAACAACTGATTCTTTTTCTTTTTTGAAATTAAAGAAACACCGATTCACAATTCACACTGTTTTACAGACCATAAGAATAAAACAAAATTAAACAAAGCCACATTTTTCCATCATTCTGAATTATTTTGTCCTAGTTTCCCTCCCAGTTTCTCTCCAGGTACTCGGGCTTCCTCTCAGAGTCCAAAGTCATGTAGTTACTGGGGTTAGGTTAACTGGTGATTCTAAACTGTTGATAGGTGTCAATGTGAGTGCAAATAGTTGTCTGCTTCTCTGTGTTAACCCTTTGACAGACTGGCAACCTGTCCTGGGTATACCCTGCCCTTCACCATATGGTATCTGGGATAGTTTTAACCCCTCCTTCAACCCTAAATTGGATAAGCAGAAGAGAATGGGTGGATGGATGGATGGATGGATGGATGGATGCATAGTTCAACTGTATAAGATACACAAAGCTAATAATTATCTAGATTTGTTCTTACAATATTAAAAGAGACAGAATATTCAATGGTATCTATAAGGTGGTTCAGTGGTCCTTACTAAATAACTCTGCCTTTTTTTCCCACAGATACTTCCTCATAAGGAATAATAAGATATGATTAGCACCATTCCACTTTCAGTCAAAACAATGATTCCCTTCACGCTGTACAAAAGCAGGTATCCCCGTGCACTCATTCAGGTTTTTCCACTAATTTGCCATTATTGCGAAGCTTATATGCTACATTAATTTCTTACAAGTGAGCATAGCAATAGCTAAATCTAATATGAATTCATAATGTTTTCATTTTCACCAGTTACACAAGGTATAAGGATAATCACAAGAGTATTGAAATGGTTTTTAACCAGCAGGTTTCGTGATGTGAAGGCAAACCAAAAAGCAATGGAACAACTCATTTAATGGCTGTTCCACTTTAAAACATGGAGCAAGGAAACCTGCTTCCTCTTGCCACTGCGCCACTGTGGCACTGCTTCCCAGCAACGGCTGCATTTGGGAGAGAAGGGTGTTGCTGCTGGAGCGGGAGAGGAAAGGCTCCAGAGCATGAGTCAGGGGTGGGACACAGAGACTCACAAGATGATCTCATGTAAGCGGAGCTAAGCGGGCCTGTGGAATGAGGTTCAGTCATGCTGGTCTCATCACCATGACAGCATATAAATACAACAGAGAGCATGTATTGCACTCAGGCACAGATTTGTTTTAATGCAACGACACTGGACTGCAGTAAAGCCATATTACAGATAGATAGATAGATAGATAGATAGATAGATAGATAGATAGATAGATAGATAGATAGATAGATAGATAGATAGATAGATAGATAGATAGATAGATAGATAGATAGATAGATAGATAGATAGATAGATAGATAGATAGATAGATAGATAGATAGATAGATAGATAGATAGATATGACAAAAATAGTAAGTTGCAATTCTGTCGCTGAAGACAAGGGAATAGTAAAGAAGTGTTTTAAGAGTTGTTATGTTTTTTTGAAATGAGATTTATTGATTAGATCCGTGAAGGACCTCGCAGCAAGAACAACATCATGCTTTAGCACTTGCTGTAAACAAAATGTACTGGCCAATAGCAAGAAAATGATCAGGCATTTGATTACTGACTGTAGATAAGAAGCAGTATGATCTAGGACTGCATCTTGGCGAAACCTGCAAAACGAAACTGAGAGCACTCTGAGGGTATGGAGAGTGTGAGTGTGTGTATGTCGTCCATTTCTGTGTGCCTTCATGTTGGGTGTGTGTGAGTGCTTGTGTCTGTGTATGCTTGTTTGTCTGGTGTCAGGTCACATCTTAGACTCTCCCTCTCTCTTAGAACATCTCAGGCTCCCCCAGGTATGGGGCCTATTTTCCCAAGCTACATTCCTTGCCAGTGGCTGGTGTCCCCATGGACTGGTGCATTAGTACTTCTCGGGGTCTGGGGCTGGGTGCTCTGGTGTGTACTGGCTCACTCCCAAGGGCCACTTGGTGGGCCTTGGGAGTGAGCCTCTGCTAGGGGCTAGGGGCTGAGCCTCTGCTAGGGGCTGGGGTGCCCTTGGGTCTCTGGTCTCTGGGCCCAGAGCTCGGTCTGCTCTGGGATAGCTGGCTTCCAGTGCACCACTGAAGCCATCTGGTGCTTCTGCAACATGGATGCTGGGTCTCTCCTCTGCTCTTCTCTGAGTCGGGGCCGCGGTAGTACCTGCGGTGGTCCTACTGAAGCTCTCGTGCTCTGGGGGGCCTGAGGATGTCTGGAGCCCAGGTCTCCTTCATGTCTGCTTCAGGTCCTCAGCTACCCACTTACATGGAGAAACATTACGAACACAAGCGCACTCACACAAACAGGTGTACATAAAAGTGTTCACACAGGTGTTCACGCAGGTATTGACAAACACACTATCTTGGGCTGCTGCTGCCTCTAAAAAATCTTGTACTATTACTGTGTGTTTTCCAGTAACATTGTTTTTTATGCATATATTGGTTGTTGCTGTGGTTGCTCTGCTTTTTTTTCTCAACAACTGTTGAAGCAGTGTTTTTCTTTCTTTATCCCTTTTCATGTCCTCTATTTTCCCTTCTTCTCCTTTTGTTAACTTTCTTCCCAACCTCTTTCCTTTTTTTCCCCTTTTCCGCTCCCCAGTCTCATCCGTTATGGTTGTAATAATCCAAAATAATAAAAAACTAGTTAAGTTCTAATAAAATATGACTATCAAGTGGACAATTATAGTGAAAACCGTAAGGCTTCACTTGTGAAAGTACATCTGTTTGGCATTTTTTGGCCTTCGGACAACAATTCAAGACAACAATGCCGAACAGGACGCGGGAAAAAAAAGAAAAAGATGATAAAGCTGAAATCAGAAACTGATCCAGAAATCTAATGTAATTTTTCTGTCATGAGCAAATGAATCTGCAGCTATCAGATGCATAATATGGCAGGACAAACCTCATTTTCTTCCTTTAAATAAATTCCTATAAATAAATGAATTTCAGGAGTATCACCTTAATCACCATGGCACATGAACATGTGTCTGCAACTTGTATCTTGCTTCCATTAAAACAAAGTATCTTTTGTACGGTAGCAGACTGTCTCCATACAGCCAGCCTGCTTTGTGTGTGGGCCACTAGGCCATTTGAATGTGATGAGTGGGCTGTCGACATAGAGCAAAGGGGTTGGGCTGCACAGCCCAGGAGGGTGGACAAAGGCAGTGACTGTGCAAAACATGCAAAGCTCTCACTTGCCTCTGTGTGTGATAAAACAAGGCAATAAAAATATTAAAAGGGGTTAGCTTAAATCATACGAAGATATTTTTAAGTATCTGCAATAGTCCTGCAAGTCATAATGAAGAGCACAGAGACTCACAGAGAGAAATCTGACAGACACACTGGCAGACCACACCCTAATAAAAAACAGAACAGGCATCCTAAAGACTGGTTCAGTGCTTTGTATGAGTACTTGCAAATAACACACATTTTTAGTACCTAGCTGGTTACAGTACACATCTTCTTGAAAATTTATTACAAAATTGGAGGATTTTGTGTAATGTGCTTTATTAAAATCTGCAAACAAAAATGTATGTGTACTGTAAGGTTTACTGGTTAAATAAACATTTCCAGCAAGATTCTCCTTTATCAGCAGGCAAAACATGTGCATGTGGGGTTCTTATTTCAATTATTACATTGTTCCTCCAATGTAATAAAACCATCCAGGCCATCAAACTTCTTAAGAACAAAATGAACTGCAAGAAAAGCTGACTGAACCACCAAATGGTTAATCCATTAAATCTTTCCTGATTTCGAAGGATCATCAGCTGTTAAGAAACCCAGTGGCCCCTTCATCCTGACAGCCTACCAAGCAGGCTCTGCTAGAACAGTGTGATCCCATACAGCCACTGCCCAGTGCCATTAAGCACTGCATGTTTCTAAAAAACATGTCTTTAACTCATTCCTCAAGTTTACAGTCTTTTGTATGTGTACCCTGCATTGAATTTCAGTTCAACCCAAAGCAGTCGCTCTGTTTAACGTATTATTAGTGCAAGTACCTAATTAGTGCCACATTCCTACATCAGGTATAATAACAGCAACATACTTGCCCTCATTTGATGGCAATTGTGGCAATTCTAAGACCTATGAACTCACATTAGCTCAGAACCACAGTATGTTTGTAAATTGATTTAACTCTTCAATGGTAAAGTGTACAGAAGGTAATATAATATATTAAAGCCAAAAGTGTAAGGACAATAATCAGCATAATAAACGTATACGTTCCTTGTGTTTGCATTATAAGCATGAGTGATAAATACATAACTGATACCAAACAATTATAAAAGTTATTATTTACTGAACAAAGCATTCACACTCAGTAGTGACCCAGTGCAGCATTATCTACCCATCCATTTTTTTTAACTGCTTATCTTCTTAGAGGTTGCAGGAGCCTATCAGAGTTGTCATAGGGCAAGAGGCAGGGTACAGAGCACCAGTCCATCGCAGATAATACACACCAATCACCAATTATCTTAACAAGCATGTTTGGACAGTGGGAGGAAGGCAGAGCATCCACTGAAAACCTACAGAAACAAAGGGAGGACATGCAAACTCCACACAGAAAGCCCTAAGCTGACAAGGAGCATCAAAACTGCACCACTATTCTATTTTCACTAATAACATGTTTGACATCATTTATCTAATAGCTTTATTCAGTGAGCGCAGAGTATTCATGGTTAAGTCTTAAAGCTGAAGGCACAGTATAGAAGTGTATACTTAACATGCACACTTCATTATTTCTTTACTTGTCACAAATCTTGTCATCACTGCACTACTGAGAAATGTTATCGCACACCGAAATGTTTCCTGACATCACGGAGGCCTAGTGTGCCTGAATTTCAACAGGTAAAAATGAAAACAAAACAAACAAAAATCTGTCTCTTAGCCTGCTCACTGG
This sequence comes from Rhamphochromis sp. 'chilingali', assembly GCF_963969265.1. Taxonomy (NCBI): domain Eukaryota; kingdom Metazoa; phylum Chordata; class Actinopteri; order Cichliformes; family Cichlidae; genus Rhamphochromis; species Rhamphochromis sp. 'chilingali'. The sequence continues at coordinate 14,181,215 of NC_137947.1, read as the reverse complement.
CTTTTCTGTTTACTGGTCTGTGTTTGCTTAGTTACTGTTGATGAATTTGCTATGAAAAAGCAACTCTTTGATACTCTGGCCATCACATGGAGAGACGCTTCAGGCTGTGATCGTATCAACTGGAAATAAATAAAAAATAAAGCGATTTTTAGACAACGTCCAATGGAAAAATGTCTCAGCTCTGAAGAAAACAACATACTTAATGAACAAAAGGTTGCACAGGATTGATTTAAAGAGATTTATCAGCATTACCCATATGGAAAAGATATATATAAATCTTATAAAGTTTGTATCTGTCTTGTGTGAAACTTGTTTGAAAAGCATACAAGAGTGAAAACAGATATAAGATCCCTAGAAAAATTATATAAATGAAACTTCTATGTTTTGGATACTTACTAAAACAATATATGAAAGTGGCCACTTTCATGAGTAAATCATATAAGCCTTATATGATTCACTATATGAAGTAGGCCACATCTGATGCAAGTCTTTTATAAGTTTTTTCTATTTCTTTTCCATATGGATATCATCCGCTTATAAACACGACTTATTAAGGCAACTCAATCCAGTAATTTCATCAAACTTCTCCTGTTGTGTAAAACTGCAGATGCAAACAATCCAGAACTTTGTAAAGAATCACTTCAGCTCATAAGTAATGTGTTTCTGCTTTCTTTAACAGACTCTGGTAAATGAATACTGAAAATCTTTTTACTTTAACCGTCAAAGTTTGTTGTTTTTTTCTCCGATGAAGTGCAGAACGTAACCAAAATAGATTGGCTATAAGAAAACTCACAAACAAACCTTAAGTTTTAACCAGGGTCTGTCTGTCCAAACAATTCTGTGCAGAATAATATCAATAAGTCCAAAACAAGGACACTAAACCTATTTCATTTTTCTTGACATAGTGATAAACTGGTTAAACAGTAACATATAAGCATTATTCTGCAACGACAATGCTTCAGACTGATGCAAAATAGTTTCTTAAAATGATGAGGAAAACAGAAAAGAAGCACCTTACCCTTCCTTGATAAGTTCATATTTCATGCAACTGTTGATGAAGAGTTAACGTTTTCCCTAAAATCAGTTTATAACATCTAAAGCGGATCACAGACTAGCTGTGATGGCAAAAGAACACTCAAAAATAAGTCTGCTTGTTGTCTTATTGCAGCTCTTCTGCCGGAAGACACCAGCCACAGATTCCTAATGATGCTACATCATATGATCCCATTAGAGTGCAGTCGGGGCGTTTAAGCCTTATACCACAGCTGACTGTGCCTGCTGGCTAAAATACTCAACAGCTGAGAGAACATACTCGCAACAACTATCTGGTACAACAGGGCATAGTAATAGTTACATGTTGTTCTGATGCTTCAGATTCAATGAACAGGAAATACAAGAGTTGAAAGCATGACTGTCTGTTTGAATTTTGCCCTACCGGATCTCCAGAGGCCTGCTACGAGAATGCATGATTATGAGATGTCAAGATCTAGCCGTCGCATATATGCTGAATGAAGTTAGCCCTTTATGTGTGATGGATTTGTTCTATTTAATGAGATAGACCCAAAAGGAGCAGCCAGAAAGCTACTGATGAGAGCTGACGCGTAGCCTGCTATGTCATTGTCCTGCCAGGTCTGAAGCACCAGACATTTGAATTTCATTCCTGTAAGCGAGATCATTTTAAACATACAATAATAATAATAATTTACATTTTGAAAATATGATTTGCTCATACTGAAGACTTGTTTTATCCACTTGGACCTTGACGCTTGCAATCAGAGTTTTTCCTAAACATATTTCAAGACTAATGTTTTTAATATAACAGCTAAATAAAATAATTAATAAGCCTCCTATTTAGTGAACAACTATGATGACAAAAACCCTTTGTTTGGACTATTCAAAATCAACCTAAATGTGATGTCATGCAGGAAATATTCCCACTTTTTCCACAGCAGTGATAAAGACACGAACACCAGCCAGTCACCAGAGAGAGAGAACGGGGGGGGCAGGCTGACATTTGTTGAACTGTCAAGCAGCAATCAGGCAATTTCTTCTTCGCCCTAAAGCTGACACATATCCATTCAACACTGACTCTCCTACCTTTGTATTTTTCCAATACATCCTCATAAGCTTGGAGGTATTCCTGTTCGTCCGAAAGCGCATAAGCCGGCGGTGCGTACTGAGCCATAACCCGGGCTTCCCAAACTGGACATTCACCAGCGACGGACAGGGACACAGCACGAGTGAGTGTGTGCGTGCGTGTGTATGTGTGTGGATTCAGAGTGTAATCGGCGGTGTTGTTGTACGAAAGGAAACGCCCTACAACCCTCCCTTGTCTGCGCTCCGACCAATAGGCGACACTTCCTCTCCGGACTTCACCAGATTGATAGGAATGACTGTCGTACAGGCTACACTGGAAAAAACAACCTAAGGTTCATTTTTTTAGCATGTCACTTAAATCAATACTGGCTTTAAGGATAAATTAAAGCCATTTCAAAATCTTATCGCGAGTGATTTTCATTAAACCGGAAGGACCTCATCTCAGTAGGATTTTAAAACTGGGCTGAATCATGCTAACTTCTCGTTTTTTTAGAGTGCGCAAAAATAAACGCCTATTCTTGTCAGCCTCTCCAAATAGAGACCGTGTAGCTATCGCGTGTCCGAGCGGTTTTGGCTGATTTGGCCCAAACAAAACGTTTGAAATCGTATATTTATCTTTGTCGCCGACATAAGCTCTACATTAAATCTACGGATACCCAGCTTTCATTGAACGCGTCACGCATGACAATCTGTATCTGAAACGCTATTTCTCGTATTTTACGGCGTTAATTAGAGTCAAAGTATCATTATAAAATGCTTACGTGCTATAAAACAAGTTTTCCGATCAACTTATCAAGTGTGAAGAAACTGCCAGCCCATGGCAGGGGGATAAAAAGCTTTAATTACCCACTTCGGCGCCAATAAACGTGTACTGTGACTGTGCATATCAGCAAATACATTTTAAAAAATTATTATTATTATAATAAATTTTTACTTTTTGGTTAATAACAAGGGACAAATGTTAAAACTACACTAGACAATCAAAATTTTGTTGGTTGGGTTTAAAGCATCAGTCTAAAAGCAGAAAACAGGTAGACCAAAATACCATCACATGTGCCACAGATCCACGTCACTACAGACAAGCTTGTCCCCAAATAAAACTGAGCTCACGAGAAAATAATAAACTTAAGGAGGTCTGTCATTTTTTTCCTCTAAATACATCATATGTGGGGATTGTAACATATCCCAAGACGGTTTTTGTCCTTACTGCACATTGCTATCTAATAACTCCATATTAAGGAGACTCCCCCTCACCTGCGATCCTGAGCACAGCTCTCTCCGCCGGATCCAGCACGGATCCTCCCTGGATTTTCCTCTTGGACCGCTCATGTCTCGGCAGGTTCCAGGGTAAAGTGTCTCCGGGTGCGGGAGACGCCGATCCAGATTTAAGACTGTACTCATCCTCGTCCGAAAAATCCGCCGAGGAAGACATGGAGCAGTGTAGGGAAGGATTGCCCGAACTGGAGCTCTGTGAGACAAAAGAAAAATGGGGATAAGGGTGGAAAGAACAATGCTTGTCTTGAAATGTATGAGAAACACAGCTAAGCAATTAAAACGTTCACAACCCATCCCCTCCCCGCCTCACCATCGCGGGTCAAGGTGCATAAATATGGGCACGTTAGGTGTGAGGACGCACACTTGATCCACCAACTCCAAATGACCCGTAACAATAAGCGAACGAGGCAAATGAAAGCGATGCGAAATCAATAGTATCTGGCTCCCCCGCCAGGTCAATGACAACACTTACCACTGTATACATGGAGACCTGTCAGCTGGAAGAAAGGCAAAAAAAAAAAAGAGAAAAGAATCCTTATGCGTGTTATTGGCTTTCAGACTTCATAGACATTTTTCACAAGGTGCCACGCCCTTTGAGTGATGCTCCGGCCACGCGTTCGTTCCTTGTCGGAGCATTAAAGATGTGAGGTGATGTCAGATCTCCAGAGGGCTGGAGGGATGATACGCTGTGTGTTGTCGAGGCAAAGCTGGACCGTGATGGGAGAGCAGAATGCATGTGTCTGCGCGTCATACCCGGTAGCCAACAACAGCAGCTCCAGGAGCAGCGACGGCGGTGTTAGAGCGCCATCCTTGTACAAATCTGATGTGTTGCTACAAATAGCGACCTTAAACGCGGGGTTAATATGAAGACGGGGGGTAATCCCACTGATTACCATGGCGAGGACTCCACAACAGACCCCCCTGGGTCACTGCTCTGACTTTGCACACAGTTACACAATTACGTGCGGATGGACACTGAAGTGTTAAACAGAGTAAACCACTGTGCTAGTCAGAGTCCAGCGGTTGCACAACACGACACACTTGGTTTAAATATTAAATCAGAAATATATATTTTAGAACAAAACCAAATTAACTGACATTTAGTTCCAGGATTGACCAATTAGTTCAGTTCTCACACATTCTCCTTTTGTAACACAAGTCACAACAAAAACGCTCAAAGGCAGGACTGGTAAATGGATTACCTTCTTTTGCAATTCCTTGCTGCACCCTAACACACCTGAGGTTGGGCAAGAGAACAAATACAGGCAAGCACAGCCCAGTGGATAGGGTGGGGCAAAGTTATAGCAACTTCAACCACTTAAGTGACAAAAGTGCAGTTTAATGACACTTGAAACAGATAATCTGTGCACAGGAAAGGAAGAGGTCTGCCTTCCTCTTAGTCCTGTGTTATTAAAAGGTAAACCTAGAGCTTCTGCACAGATTGTGAAAGTGGAGGATATTATTTCTTTGGAGTGACAGAAAGTGATTTGTGGCTTAAAATAGCCACTGCTTTCATGGCTGTCTGCAGAGCTGATAAAAGCAACATGCTGTTAATATTAGCACCCTTTTTTTTTTTTAATTGTCGCATCACTTTTCATCAGGATGAGATCAGTCCTAAAAAGTGCAGCTTAGTGTTGCAGTTTTTATCAGCTCTCTTCATAATTCCTACTCATAAAATGCAAAACAACTGCACGATTCGAGGAAAGTTAGTACTAACTTACTACTGGAATAAAAGCATGTTCTCAGAAGTCCGTTTGCACTTAGTTTCATTTAAAGAAAATTACAGGCATAAGACTAGCTGAAATATTAGATCCACTCTCACATCACTTGGGGAAGTAGATGATTCTTTATTACTTTTTAAAACCTCATAATCTTTGCCCAAGAGCTGTTACTGGCGCTAAAAATAATATGAGCATGATCATCACGAAGGTTACTCTTTACCGGTGAAGACTTCTTTTGGTTACTGTAAAAGAAACCAAATTTTTCCACTCACGACCTGGTTTGAATCAACACTGGGCTGAAATTGCTTGTTTAAGCTGTATTCTGCTGCTGGTCAGTGTCATTTATATAGATTACATGTTTATCAAAAAAAAACATACACAAAGAACATTTGGTTTTATCACAACAAGCGAACCATGGTGGATTATTCATTTTAAACACACTGTTGTGAGCTAGGCATGTAAACACATTATAAATGATGTATTGTGGCCTGAATTAGGCCCGTGCTCACTGATCTTGTTGTTTTCATAATTGCATTCATCTCTTAATTGTTATTCTCATTGTAATTCAAGTAATTTGCAAACCTCCTTTTCTTGCTGTGTTGTTAAACTAACAAGATTGTGTCATGGCATCATTTATCTTTTTCTTAATCCTTGGTTAAACATTTCACCTGCATAACAAATGTATAAATAAAACGTCACATAAAATGTTAACTGGTGGCAGCAAAACATCTGGTTCAGAAGCCAAATGACTACATCTCATAGATAAGTCTTTCCTCATAGTTGGCTCCAGTCAAGTTGTTATTCATCTTGTCTGCTGACCAGTTAAATAGTAAAAAGCACAAAAGTGTTTCTGTTATCTACAGTATTGCAACACAACAAACAACTATTGGTGGAGTCTGCACCAGTGATGGGTGTGAGGAGATCAATATCATCCTTTGGACAGTTTGTCAGTCTAAATTTATACACTCATACTAAACAACACCAATGTAAAGCAGTAGGGGTATGCTGTATGCTGGTTAGTGTATTTAACATTCTCAATGCAGTCACATTTGAATCAGACACATTCAAAAACACCCACAGATGAGATGATTTTGTGAAATCAGAATTTCTGTCTCAGGAATTCAAATATATATTCCCAGATTGGAGGAGCAATACATAAAGAAAGGGCATCAAACCAAAGGACTTTAATGTGGTTGCACCTTTTGTTTCTGTAAGTCACCTTCTTTAAGGGGAGGTCCCCTCCTTCTTCTGCTTTGTGCTCCTGTAATCATACGTTATCCCCCCACCCACTCGGTCTTTGGGTCAAATGTTGTCCCTGTCTTTCCTTACTGTAAATTTTTACCAGCACAATCTGAAAGTGACAAAAGTATTGAAGGACAACAGGCCCAGTCGTGTTCTCAAGCAGTGCAGCTCACAGACAAGATAACACAAAGAAGGTGGAGATGTGGAAAAGGTGAAGATCTAAAACTGCGGTGAGTTAAAGGGCACAGGGAGCGTACCATATTATGCTTCCAAAGGCACGCACTAGCGTGCAGGCTAGGATGACTAATTCAAATTATTTAAGGAGTCGTAAAATCTAATAAAACGGGTGATTCACTTGTGAACTTCAAGCTGCAGCAAAACCAGAGTTTATTACTATAATTATTGTTATAATTAAGTGAAATATGTTTGGATTGTTGAGTCCACTGAACCTTTTTAATGATGCAGCTCCTTTAAAACACCGCGGCATGGGGCATATCCATAGAATACTTTATTTCTGTTGAGTTCATGTACTTTTTAATTTCTGGGGAAAAATATTTAAAGCAAAGATTACAGGATCTGTTGGTAAATATCTTTTTTAAACTTTTAAATGTAAATGCTGCTGTTGATTATTTGCACTACTGTCCATGTACAGCTCAAAGGCTACTTTATTTTTTTTTATTTAATGTATATCTTGCACCACTGACACTATTCTACATAGTGGCAGTAGTTCCTTAGAGTGTCCTTTATCTTTTCTTAATTCTTCTTTATAGTAAGACTAGGGAGAGACAGTATTTCAATTCTTCACTATGTCCTGTACAGGTAGCGGATTGGCAGTAAAAAAAAAAAAAATCTTTAAATGTTTGGTCTTGATTATGATGATTAGAAACTGAACAAGACACCCTGCAGTACCAGCACAGCAACGTTTCATTTCTTGGGAAGAAACCCATCATTCAACAGCACACCCAAGTGTCAGGTTCCTTAAATAAGCATCTCCCCTTTGCCCTAGAGCAAGTTAGCACTCCTTTCCCAGAATCAAATGTACATTGTGATGTTCCTGTTGAGGGGAGCAAGCAAATCCAGCGTATTGTTTTATCATTACTCTTAATGGTAACAGTGAAGTGGGGTACCTACAGGTTTACGTGTAGGGGTGACTTGTACAGACTGGTAAAATTCTGGCAGGACTCTCTTCTTCACTTTGCGTTTTCTTAGAGACGATGATGAATCGGGTTCACTTTCAGGAACCCCGACCAGATTGGGCTTTTCCTCTGTCACTCGAGCATGTATGCTCCTTCTCGGGCGATGTGGACTGTGCCTGAAGCCCTGGGGAACATGAACATGTCAAGCTGGTAACAGATTATGCATTAAGCATACCTTAGCATAAGAAGTTAAAAGCTGTGTTAGATTATGAAGAATTACAGCGTTTGCAGTTCAGGTTTAAAGTAGAGGTGGGATGCTGTTACTTTATAGGCTGATCACACAGAAACTTCAGTCACTCTGAAGAGAAAATGTGCTTTTTGAAATTACATTTATCTCAAGTTTTCTTAAAGATTGAGGACACTGTTTTACAAGATTAAGGCTCTAAAACTGCCCTGCATTTGATGTCCTTGAACATGATACTGAATCCCTACCAGCTAAAGTACTGAGTCAGTAGGGATTCTGTATCATGTGGTTCAATAACATGACCTACAAATGAAGGCAAGCTTTTGGTTTTGCAAATATAAAAACAAGAGAACTGCATTCTATTCTATAGCAGTGTGGTTGGCCATAACACTGGTCTGCCAATGTTGCACTTGAAATAAAGAATAGCTTTACTAAAACCTTACACTGTCATTAGTTTCCAACAACTCCATAGTTGCAATTGTAATTAAAAAGAGGCTATCTCTTTCATAGGCCAAGTCAGGAAGATTAAAACCGGCTACTAAAACAGCTTTATCCATAACATAATGTTAATTTTTAGTTTAGCATAGCTGTTGTAGCGCTTATTTTTATTCGTAATCATTCTCTTCCAGGCTAAAAGCTTAGTACTTACATGGCTATTTTCTTAAACCATTTCTACTTTTATTTTGAAAGCAAAAAAGCTTAAAACGGAAACGGATCGACAGAAAATGGTCTTCGTGTTTTCAGTCGTCAGCACCAAATGACATTTAACATAATGATATTGTGGATCGTTTTTTTAAAAAAAAAAAAAAAAAAAAAAAAAGCGGTTTCTGTGGACTCAGAGTTAGCTCTAACCCATGTGTTTCTGGGGAAAAACAGTAGTGAAACTGCAATATCACCCACATCATTTATTGATAACACATGCGCACTGCGCACAGCATAGACCCTAAAATAGCCATGCAGCCCTCGATAAAAGTCTAAAAGAAACGCTCTTTAAGGTGAAGCGTTGGTTAAATCACAGCTTAAAGCTTAAATGTAGTCTCACTTTAACACAAGTGATCATTCCTCCTGGCTATTAGGTGACAAAGCCATTATGTAAAAAGTTCATCTTACCTCTGATCGAAAATGATGCGTTCGCAGGCCAACTATAAGACAGATAACAGATGTTACAAAAAAGATGTTAGGATGTAAAACATTGCAATGACTGCAGCTCGGCTAAGAGATATGCATTTGGTCAGAAGTAATAACAAGTTTAAGATGCTTCAGGTTACTTTACGCACAGCATCACCTCTGAGTCTCACAGCCCGAACAGGCGTTAACAGTGATGACTCTGCTTTTATATACAAAAGATAAACATAATCAGACTATGAACGATTACACGTATCTCTAATGTCTGTAGGCTACATGAATATATGTACCCTGAGCTGTCAGGAGGAGAAGATGGGGCTGGCCTGTACGCTACTCACCGCGGTTCTTGGGGCGTCCAGAGAGCACAGATTTTATTGGATGCTTTCCATTACGAAGCCTGCGATGCCAGCAGCAGAAAAACAAAATTGTCGCAATAGTCCCCAGCAAAAGCAACAACAACAGCAGCACACATTGAATACTGTACGGCCTTAGTAGGACCAAAAACGCCGCAGCGATCATCATAAGACGAGATATAGGGCAGATCTGGCAGCCTCAGACAGCCGGCTCCTCCGCTGCCGTTATGTCGCTGATAACTCGGCAAGAGAATAAAGACACTCACTGACATACGTGAAGCATCGCACAGTAAACCGTGGAGAGCGCACAGGTCCAGAAAGGACAGCCCAGACTATTGATATCATTATTGTGGGGTACAATGCATGACTCAGCAGAGACGCCACTTTAAATTATTTATTTATTTTTTAACAGGGGCAGGGAGAGTCAGCAGATTCATCCCAGCATCACTCTGCTGCAGAGGGGGCTGCCCACACGAATAAGGCTGCAATAGTAAATAACACTAATCCGTGTAGACCCGTGGATGTACTGCACTAGTAGGGTGGATATATATTTCTTTAATATTTTTAAATGTGATCTAGAGTGTCATCGCCACTGTATACACATACAGCATGTTTTTGGCCGGAAATGAAATATCGTTTGTATTTTGTAGAGCAGGTCTACCCAGTATGGTTTTAAAATGTATGATAGGTGCTGAGATGAGGCAGGTCCTATGCACAGATACTTTGAGGATTAGAGCGAGCAGAAACTCTGATCATAAGCCAACACGGGTTATGTAATTTTGGGGTGAGATGACATCATCTCTCCTTCTGCTAAATGAAAGACTCAGACAAGCAAAGTGTGGCAGGAGAAAAACACGTGTTTATACAACACCGCACATTGTGGGCGTAGGTATGTAGATTACGACTATTCTATTTAAATTCTTAGACTAGTAAATAAATAGTTTTCCACCTACGTATAACAACATATGTATAGTTGTATGTGTCACTCATACATTTACCAACTTACAAATATAATCATCCCAATAGTTAGACATAAAAATCGACATTTTATTTTTCAAATAAAAGAATTAGTTCTCATTATCCATCAGGTCATCTTTGATGTTTAAGAGTACAGCTTTCAGTATTATTGAATTAAACTGTGTTACAAAATGTCAGCTTTATAAGTTATTGTAAAAGCTGTGTACTTACAAACTGCAACTGATGCCCTAGATTGCACAAGGCTATACTAAAATGTCTGAAGGTGTTATCATTTGTCATAAAAAAGCAACAACAACAACAAAACACAACCTACAGACCTTCTTTCACCTTGTTTGAATCCTGGTTATGTCTGTGTGCTTGGCTTTAACTTTCTAACTACATGGCCTGCTATAAATATCACTGCATATTGCCATAAATGCAGTGATATCATATTGCCTGTGTCAAATATGTAACATATGAGTTTTAATAAATAGAAGAGAACAGAACAGAATGAAACCCATATCCAAAAAAGTAAGATGCTGTATAAAATGTAGATAAAAACAGATTGTAACTGAATTTTTTAGTCACAATAGAACATTATAAAAAATCTAATCTTTCAACTAAGACATTTTACTATTTCATGAAAAAAAACAACATTATTATTATTGATGTCATCAGCACATCTAGAAACAGTCAGGATTTGGGCAACTAAAGCCTGGAGGTGGTGCTAAAAAGAAACAGCTGGAGTAGCATGTTGCAAGGGACTAGGCTCAGTGCCAACAGGTCAAAACAGAGTGTTTCAGAAGTAAAGATGGCTATAGGTTCACCAGTCGGCAAAAAACGAGGTTAAAAAATGTGGAACAGTTTCAGAATGACGTTCCTCAGTGTAGAATTGTGAAGACCTTGAATATTTCATTGTCTACAGTGCATAACATCATCAACAGAAAATCAAAATTGGGTGCCTGCGATATTTGAGCCCTCAAACAGCGCTGCATTACGAACCTGATGATCCTGCTATGGAAATCACTGCATGTGTTTTGAACAGAGTTCACAGTACCATCCACAAATGCAAGTTAAAGCTTAGGCATGCAAACAAGAAAACCTTATGTGAACATGATCCAGAAATGCTGCTGTCTGATCTGGGACAAAGCTCCCTTAAAATTGACTCTTTTAAAGTACAAAACTGTTCTGTGGTTGCACATCTGGAAGGCCACAATCAATGTTGTAAGGTGTGCATATTTCAACAAGGTGACACTAAACTCTATACTTTCACCAACTGACAACATTTGACACATCACAAAATAACATAAAACAAAGAAGACCCAGGAATGTGGAGCAACTACAATCCTATATAAGAAAAGAATTGGAAAAGATTCCTCTCCCAAAAGTCCAACAATTGGACTCATTAGAGAACCTAAACGTTTACAGACTCCTTTTAAAAGAAGAGGGCATGCTACACAGCAGTAAACATGGCCCTATCCCCCACCCTTTTGAGATGTGTTATACTTTTTTTATTGTGAATAAAATATTTGTTTATGAGATTTGCAAATCAATGCATGATGAAACTGGAATTACACTCAAAAAAATAAGTCATTGGATGAACTCAATTGGACTGATGGCAGGTTTTCCACATAATACATCTATTTTGGTCCAACCTAATCTACATACATCATGACAATTCAATTAAATTGAGTCAGTAGAACACAATTTCGTAAATACTGCTAAAATGAAAAAAAGTACATTAAAATGATGTGAAAGGTTTTGGTTGGTCCAACTCAATACAATGTCATTCACTTGAGCTAGATTTTCATTGCATTGAAATCATTATTTTGAGTTCAACTAAATCATAATTTTCATTACCAGAAAACTAATTTAATTATTAAAATAATGACAAAATGAATTTGTTTTTACAACTCGGGTTTATTCACTTGAATTAAAAGCAGAAACAGAATATTTTGTAAATAAACATACATGTCACATGGTCAAATCAACCTTAACAAAAATCAAAGTGCTCACAAAAAAGTGCTGACGTACATTTGTAATGAATGTCAAATCTGAATAGCACACACCTCTGTACTACTAGGCAATACTGAAAACAAACTGGAATCTGTAAAATCAGATTTCACTTCAGAATCATTGTATATATTTATAGTGACACTTGCAAATTCACAATGATAACCTACTAAACATTGCAATTCACACCATAGTATGGCAGTCACTGAAGATTTGAAACAACCCAACAATACATAAATACACACATATATACATATATATATATATGTGTGTGTGTGTGTGTGTGTGTGTGTGTGTGTGTGTGTGTGTTTTCATGACGAACATTTTTCTGTTACCAAGGGGGAGGTATTTTAATAAAAAAAAATCTTTCAACTTTACTTCTCCAAAACCAATTACATGTAAACATTTACAAGCTTATAAGAACGGGAAGACCAACTTTAAAACACTGGAAGACACAAAACTTGTCAACATTTTTCTATTACCTTTGCAAATCCCAAAAGCAATCAAAAAGAAAATGGTGGTTACAACCATGAAACTTTTTCTGAGCTAAATCCCCAGTCCTTTCATCCATCTATAGTAGTACAGATTAAAAGTCACATCACTCACAACAGAACAGCAGACAAAAATAGACAACTTCCATTTGGCCAAAAAAAAGAAAGAAAAAAAGGTCACAGTTTGAACAAAAGATATAAAATACTTGAAATGTGCAATTCACTTGTATTTTTATTTTTATTCCTATTTATTCTATTTATCCCCTTCGTATATTTTATTTATATTGTCTCTGTATTTATATATATGTGTGTGTGTATAACTCTGTAACTTCTGTCGGTGCTGTGCTTTTTTTGGAAATCGAATTTCCCAGAGGAACCCACCCGAGGGATTAATAAAGTTCTATCTAATCTAATCTAATCTAAAAAGGCCAAAATCAACTTTTGTGCTGGGTCTTGTTTGCCTAAGCAAACATCTTCATTTTCATTTGCTGCATCTTTGTACTGAGCCTTTGTCCATCCAGATTCATCAAAATCTTCTGACAGAACTCAAAAGTGTACTTGTGGTCATTTGGATAGCTCAGATCAAGTGCATAAATCAGTCCAAAGAGGACGATGAATGCCACGATGACACTACCGAGGTTGTTCATAACTGTAGTACCTTCAATGACAACTCCAACATCCTCTGGCTCCTGAATCCCTTCTCTTCTGATGGTGTAAATACCCATGACAGTTGCTGCAGTGGACCTCAACCGTTCATCCTCAGTGGAGGAGGTCTGAAAAACAGGTTGTTTCAGGTTTAAGGGCTCTGTCACTTGGAAGGGGACATATTATGCAAAACTCAGCTTTTGTATCCTTTTGTGCTGAAACATAGGTCTCTACCGCCTCTATAAACACTCCAAACATAAATAAAACCCGTCAATCTGTTTCCTATCAATAGTTTGGGTTCAGGTATTATGTACCTGCCTTAGGGAGGGGCTTGATATAGAGCAGCAGCTCCTCCAGTGTCTATCAGTGTGTGTGTGTGTGTGTGTGTGTGTGTGGGCTGGGTCAATTTCCCTTATTTCATCACAATTGGGAACCTTTTGAAACAGCTTGTTTTATGCACATTATTCCTGAAACCAGGAGATTGCTGTAATGGCAGTGACACTAGTTAGTGTCTTGATGCAATCTGCTGTGTTCCTTATAATGAAGACTTTTTACTAATTGGCATAATAAACTGAACTCCATTGGAGTGTTTACTTTCTGAAGTGCCTTGAGATGACTGTTGTTGTGATATACCGCTATATAAATAAACTGAATTGAAACACTGACAGAAAATGGATGAATGTTTTGTCCACATTTACTGTGTTTATAGAGGCAGTAGATACCTACATGGCAGCACCAAAAGAATGAACAATTGAATTTTTGCTGAAACTGTCCCCTTAAAAAGTGCTCTCCAGTGCAAGTTTTAACAATGACTATTAAGAATAATACATATTTCACAATTATATTGTCTCTTTTGAATATATGAGGATTTTGTGTGCGATGAACCTAACTCAAATTGAATCTAGAAAAGAAAGTGTGATAAGCGTACCAGATACTCCTTGAACAGTAGGTCTGGATCTTCATTAAAGTAGATCACCAGGCTTTTAAGAGTATGCTCCCTCTTTATGTCGATGTCATCATACTAATGCAAGGGTGGAAAAAAAAAGGGTGAAAAAAATGGAATTGATTGATTGCATTTAATTGATGGGTTTATCATTAGTACCGACCAAACTACTGATCGCCATGATATCCTTGATCTTTTGGCCCTTTGCTCCTTTGCTCCCCTGAAAAATTTGCATCAGCTTGTCTGTTAAATAGTCCAGCTGAGCCAAGAACTTCGCCTGCAGGGGTTTTGTAGTGATCTGCAGGAACTCTGCATTCACCTAGAAATAAAACATACACAAATATAATAAACTAGAAGTTTAAATACAGACTGCTGAATCAACACACTGAAAGTTGCTAAACATTTGAACCATCAGTGAAGTTTGTCAAGACCTAAACTGTTTTTAGCTGAGTTTAGGAATATAGCGCCACCTGTTGCTTTGGCATGTTCCTAGCAGCGTTTTCCTTCATTTTTGCGTTTACCTGTGGACGGGATTATTTTTTAAAACGAAAACGGAAAATCTCCGTTTTCAAAAATACCTGTGTAAGTGTGGACGTAGCCGAAATCTTTTATAATAATAAATAGGTTTGAACGTCATGGGAGTGCACATTGTGCTGCCTGCAGTTACTCTTCCGGCCACATGGTTCGCTTTTGGTAGCACCCTCAGTAAACTATGTAGTGCTTTTAAAGACACCTCAAAACGATACTTTCTACTAGAAAATGGCATATAATAATAAACACAGAATACATAATTTTTAGATTATAAAAAGAAAACAGTAAGAAAGAAGTTAGCTATAGGACATCATCTTTCATTGAGCACAATGGCTAGCTGCTAATAAGCTAGCACATGCTCCGACTTAAAAGTTGGCAGCTACACAATTTCTCCTCTAAAACAAGGCACTTTTGAAAAGACCTGGCTATATTGTCAAAAAAAAATAGTATTCAAGCAGAGAAGAGAATGGTAGCACCACCAAAAGTTCAAAAAACAACTGTTACAAGCTTCTATGATAAATAGCATTGCCATAGATTTAGCTGATAAAGAAATACACAATTGGATATATGAAAAAATAATATGTTACCTTACCTGAAGGTGTAGTTTTATCCAAAAAGTACAGAGAGGCCAAGAGCAGCTGGATTCATTTAGGTGATCCTGAAAGAGCGCAAAATTTTCAAAGAAGGCGGACCGTTGTGTAACTCAGTAACTTTGTGTTCTTGTGACAAAGACTGCTTTGAGAGACAATAATTTAGGTTCACCACACGAATAATAATTGCAGTAATGCTGGAGTGCTACATTTGCGTTGAATGAGATTAAAAATAATGTTTAAGCTTAAAGAGGGGCTTGAATTTATTTCTTTGAGTTTACAAATACTTAAGTGCAAAAATGCACTCCTCCTACCCCCAGTGCCCCAACAAACTCATTCATTTTGTGTTCAGAATCAGCCTCTGCTGGTTTTGAATAATTTTAGGTTTACACAAAGAAAATCAAATTAATTTGGTATTTTTTAATTGCATTTGTGAACAACTAACATAATTTGCATGTGTTCTTTGAAAGGAGGACCTGAATCTGTTTTTTGAGTGTACAGAATAGAGTAGATGTGTATTCTGCATTCAACAACGTGGTAGAGAAGGGCGCAGATGAGCACCATGTAATGCTGCTATTTACATATGTGTTTGGTGTTTATGTATATGAAGGTGTACAATTCATCTCTCCACTAAACGATGTTAAATATGATACATAAATATGAATCTAGGTAAAGTTGGCGCCTCTGGCGGGGATAACTAGAATATTAAAATAGTTGTAGTTGGTAACATCATCGCGCTTCGACCCGGATTAGATAAGAGCGCAGAGGCGGACTTTGTTCTCTCGTGTATTTTGTAGCAAGCCCAAGCTCCGTCCACGCGGCGCACACTCTGCGAACAAAAAAACCGCACCCGCGTCCGCATGACGTCATGACGTCCGGACTAGCTGCGTTTACGTTTATTTGGGATGTTGTAGCAGTGAGCTACCAATCTGACAGAGTGAGCAACACAGGCACAGGTAATGCGATGCTTATCTTAATTTAAACCATGAGTCTCAGTTATGCTGCATTTGATCGGTTTTACCGGACGTTAGCCCCTCGTCGGCATCCATTTATTTTTTTTTAGAGAAGGTCGTGTAGCACCTTATGGGAATGGGGGTTTTAGTTTCAGAAACACTTCCAGTAATACCCTACGAAGCGGACATTAGTTAAGCGGTGTGAAAACGCCAAAACTGCAAACACTCGTTTACAGTTTTTAATTTTTTAAAAATCTAACATTACACAACATAATATTATCTTGCATATCTCACACAGTGAGTGTTTGGGACCCATGAGTTATTTCTTTCAGAGTGGAGATATCACTGCTAATAATAGTCTTCACCAGAGTATGGTTGGTAGAACAATCCCCCAGCAGAAGATGAGTGAATTCTCGGTGACATGTAGGGCTTTTTAACTTCGATCATTTCAATGTGTGTAAAAATCGCTTTGATTTACATACTATGATCATCGAACTTCATGCAGCCCGTGAACGCACCACCATAGTGTAGTGGCGCGTAACTTCTTCTTCGTTCCACTTTTGAAGTGCTGTTTAGAAGCTCGCAGCTCACTCCTGCCGCCGCTGGTTAACAGGTATACTGCAACAACACTGATTTAAGTCGTTGAATAGTTGCTGTAGAGCAGCTCCCACATGAGAGGCAGCACCGAAGAGAAGTACTAAATGAGGTGGCGAAACGAGGAAGAAACTATGCCCCCATGTTGAATTTCTACACGGGTGACCCTCGTTAAAGCAAGTCGTATTTTCCTACTTTTAAAAGGCTTGACAACGACAAGAAGTTTTCAAAAAAAGGTGCATGCTAATATTCGTTTGCTCAACGTCTCGCATATTTGCTACGAGACCTAAGCTATCCAGCTGCTACTGTTTCCTTTGCCTAACTGTCTGTGTTGTTCAGGCTTAGCTTAAACGTAACTGTTAAGCTAATTGCACCAAAAGAGGTAATTATAATTGTTACTGTGTTGTCCGAAGAACTGTCGCTTAGCTTTATAAGCACGTACTCCAGCTTGAAAACGTGTGTTATCTTCCCGTTACCTTTAGGAACATGTCCTCCACAGTTGACGCAGATGAAGATGAGGTGGAAAAAGAAGTCGAGTTTGTATCAGTAAGTCATATGCACTCTGGCTCTATTAAATAAATATTAGTTGAAAATGATAACATTTTGGTTTTCAAACTAGTGGCATTGTTCACTGTCACGTCAATGAAGCCTAATAAACAGACGGCTATTTTTTCTCTCAATTCACTGATGTCTCATACTGTCCAGGTCCTTATGATTTGGACTTTAGATGTGTTTTATAAGCCTGAAATAGTGTTGATGTTTTTCTTTCTTTTTCTTTTTTTAATGCAGGAGGGCCCTCTCAGACCAGTATTGGAATGTATTGACCTGTTGAGTGACAGTGAGGATGAGGGATGTTCATCATTGCCCAATACAGTAAGTTTTTTTTAAACAGATCATTTGGTTATTTAATCCTTTTAATTCATATGTTAATATCCTTTTTTTCTTAAAAACACATTATTTCTTTCAATTGTAGCTTGAAGATAAAATCAGCCGACATAAAGCACGTGTTACATCTACCCTGGACAGACTGGCACACCAAGTGGCTGTACAGAAAAAGGAACGAGCAGATAAATGCAGAGCATTCAAGGTAAGGTTGTTGACAAATAAACTGAGCCACTGTCATTTGTTGTTTGTTGGACTTTCATTAATCATTTAGCCTGTCAGAAAATTGATTCTGTTTTCACTGTTTCCATTCAGATCTGTACCTTTTTTTTATGCACAGCAGGAAAGAAAAGATGCATTGCCTTATGCTTTATGTGAACTGTTGTAAAATAAATTTTACTATGAATTTTAAATTGCTAACACATACATGTGCTCATTAACATATTCACAAAGAACATGAAATTTAAACTCAACTTTAGATCCTCACCAAGATTTTACTGGGTTAGTGTATGGGTAGATTAAGCCCAACTTTATGAGCAGCAGTGCCCCCCTGTGGGCACAAAAAATGGGGAAGGTAGTCTATTCATAACATGCAACATTACTTGGAGAACCAACATTAAACAGTCAGCTGGTTTTCACTGATGTGTTGTTTTGTTTGTTTGTTTTGTTTTGTGTTTTCTATGTGAGGCAAATATCTTACGTGTTACGTCTTTGTCCCTTTTTCAGGAGAAGCAGATCCTACAAAAAGCTCATGGACAACAGGAGCTGGCTGTTAGCGCTGTAAATGGGATTAATCAGGAAGCCAAACGTTGTGTAGACATGTGGTTAAAGATGCCAGGTAATTATTGATCGGAATTAGAAATCTGTTGTAGTTGTTTTACTCAAATAAGTAGAACGACTTTTAAAACATTTTCCTGTTACGTAGTTGCTGTTTGTTTCTGTCTTTTTGGTTTGTTTTTTACATTTCTATCAGTATGCTAATTGCCTCTGCCAAGGAGGTCATGTTTTTGGTAGTGTTTGCATGTGTACATGTTATTCTGTCTATCTGTAAACACAATGGCTTGAAATGTTTTGAATGAATTCTAAACAAACCTTCTAGTGGTGTAGAGTGGCTTGCATCCACCGGGGTCAAATCAATGATTTATTGGTGCAATTTTCTGTTATAGTTGTCAGTGGAGTGGCTTGTGGGACTTAACATACTGCAATATTGTGTTTATCTAGGTCTTAAACCTGGAGCGATCAGTGCTGGTTCCGAGGGAAGACAAAGAGCTTCTTTCCACAGAACTATCTCAACTAGGCATACTTGTCCAGTAATTAACTGTGGTCGAGTTTATGATAATGCTTCCCTCCTTGATGGACACTTGAAAAGGTAATAATTCTTCATTCGTGAGTGTGTTGGTACAGCGGCTTAACTGTTTTCCTCACAAAAAATGGTTGTCTCTTGCACATGTATTGAGTAAAAGCTCTTGTATGCAGGTTTGATCACTCCCCATGTGACCCGACTATCAATCTTAAAGGAAGTCCATCAGAGTTTTTTGCCTGTGTTGCATGTGGAAAGAATTTTCAGGCCAAAGAATCCTGGAGGAACCACGTTAAGTCGAAGGTCTGTGCACTTTTCTGACTGTGCAATTAGAAGTTGCAGCCTGAATCCCTGCATGGTGTAATAATTCAGAACTGTTTTGGTTACTAGGTGTCCTCGTCTAATGCCGATGGTCATAGCATCAACCAGATGTATCAGCGAATTGTGTGTTTTGCATGTCCTGCCTGCTACAACCTCTTCAACCTCAGAGACGAGTGTCTCCAGCACATGTCAGCCGAAAGCCACTTCAAAGACTCACTCGCCTTAAGAGGTAATTTTTTTCTTTTTTTTTCTTTTTTTCCTCTAATAAATAAAATCATTACTTAAAAACAGCATTTTATATTTACTCAGGTTACCTTTGTTTGTGTGGTTCTAGAAGATCTTAGATACTGGAAAGTAGCTAAATGAGCCAATTTGCATTTTATTTTACATTTGATTTTAAAAAACCCACAGGAAGTCCGCTGCCAGTCCCTGTCCCTCAACATGTCAAGAATCGTCTCATCGCCTTGTGCAAAGATGTAGCGTTCAGTGTCCGCTGCTCTTTGTGTCATAACGTACTGATCTCCCATCAAGCAGCTCAAGCTCACTTTAAGTATGTTTTGTTTTTGTTTTGTTTTTTTACAACATTTGAATGTAGTGAAACCTCTTTATATATATTTCACTGATTGTATTCAGATCCTTTATGAAACTCATTTTTATGGCCCTTGTCCCTCATTTTCCTCTTTTTAGTGTGTACTGCAGACAGGGCTGTGCTGTGGCCAAAGCTGACAAGACGATAGTGCAGGTCATGAATCAGCTGCAAGTGCGAGGACAGTGTTCTGTCTGCTGTGAAATCTTCCTCAGCCAAGCTGAAATTGAGAGACACAGGGAGTCGATGCAGCATGAAGTTGAACTCAACCAAACAATGGCAAAAGCACTTCTTCAGCACTGCAGGTTTAGTGAAATTCAACACTTGAAGAGAGCTAGAGACTCAACAGACACAGAGGAGACCACTGGCCTTGCAACACCTCTCAAAAGAAACAGGAAGAGCGACGACCATGACAGATTTCCAGCTAAACAGCAGAGCTTGGGGACAAGTGTGACTGTTACCAGTAGCGGGAGCGTAACAGCTTGGTGTTGCGAGTGCGGTCTTCAGTTCTCAGACGAGGCTGGAGCCAGTAAGCACCTTCTGGCTGTGAACCAAATTTTCCATCAGTGTGGCGTGTGTGGCAAACATATGGGGGAGTCTTCCATTGCACGTCTGCATATGAGTCGCTTTCACGGGGGCGCTCATCTCTCAAACTTCCTCTTCTACTGCCGCAAGTGCAAAGTGGAAATGCCTCGGTACGAAGACATCCTGTCACACGTGTCCGGAGCTCACAGCGGACACACGTATTTCAGTGAACAAGAAGTGCCTGAGCAGCTTCCCATAATCGTTGATGTCAAGCCATCCACTAGCAGTGACGTCACATTTCACTCCTCGTCTGTGGCCAAAGTCCAGCTGAGCACAGAGGTGTCTTCATCAAAAGTAGAGCAGTCTTGGATGTGCAGGATGTGCGAGGATGTCTTTGACTCGGAGGCTGCCGTCCGTAAACACTGCAGCGATGTTAGTAGTCACAGCTTTCAGAGATTCGTCTGCGGACACTGTCCACAGAAGTTCTTCAAAGAGTCCACCGTACGGAGACACTGTATGAATGAGCATGATGGGCTTGTAAAAACTTCCTATTTCTGCGGCCTCTGCGACAGCATGGAGTTTGGATCTGAGGAGGAGTTTTTTGAGCACTACAAGAATCTTCACAGTAAGGACTACTACTGCATGGATGAGGTTGAAGTTGTTCAGCCAGATGCCGCTGATGCTGCCGCTGCCGCTGAGAGGACCAGTCAGTTTACATGCCCGTGCATGGGTTCGGAAAAAAGTAAAGAGGACATGAAAGCCACTTACACACAATGCATGAGGAATCTGGCTGCGGAAGAAAAATGCCAGTACATCTGTGTGCCTTGCGATGTATCTGTTCCATCCTATGCACAGATCAAGACTCATGTCCACACAAAACACACAGCCTTGAACCTGGACAGGAGCTTTGACATCAGATGCAAAGACTGCCAAGAGAGTTTTATGGATGTACCGAGTTTCCATAAACACTACCACTTGCAACATTGTACACTGGATCCCTGCATGAGTTCCAGGACCTGCAGGAAAAGCTCAAAAGCCGAACCCACCACTCCAATAATACCTAATGCTGCGGAGATCAAACCAGACAGCAATGGTAAATCTGTTAAAATGATTCACATTTAATGTCTTGTTTTTGGATGTTAATTTGTATTCATGTTCACAGAGATTGACGACGAAACGCTGACATTTTTGAACATTGATCACACCAATGACGAGAGTGAAGTGCAGGAAGGTAGGCAGTAAACTATACATATATATCACTGATATACAGATGAGGCCAGAATTATTAGTCCCCCTATGAATTTTTATTTTTATTTTTTTTAAAAAGTGCTGTTAAACAGAGGAAAGAATTTTAATCACAGCTTTTCAAAAAATCTTAGATTTTTATTGGTTACATTATTTTTATTTTGCACACAGGAACCAAATTATTTACACAAACTACCAGATAAGTCATCCTGATGCTAATAGGTGGTGTATCCTTTTTGCTGGATAACAGCCTGCAATAGTTTTTTGTAGTTTTCAACAAGTCTCACACACATCGCCTGAGCAATCCCTGTCCATTCCTCTTTGCCGAGTCTCTCAAATGCGTTCAGATTTGATGGGCTCCTGGCATAGTCCTTGGTCTTCTGTTTACCCCACATCAAGTCAGGTCTTTGAGCAGTCCAGCCAGTAATGCTGACTTTGGTCTTCTGGAGGTAGTTCTTCACCAGGAGTGACTTATTGTTTATGTTGTCATGTTGAAAGACAAAGTGACTGCTCAGACCCAATTTTCCTGGTTTTCTTTAAAAAATTTTCTCATATCTTTTTTTCCTTCAGGATTTCTTTGACTTTGACAAAGGTGTTTTTCACATGATAACTCAAACTCTTTTTGAGGTTCTTATGCTTTCTTTAAATTGGAAGATGAACCCACAGCTTTAATGATTTTAAAAGCTTTGAGCATTACAAAAATAAAGCACATCATTGCACAGTGGTGGTTTTTGCTATAGCTAAATAAAAAGGCCAGTTTTCTTAGGGAGCAAATATTATTGACCCTGGTAAAAAAAAAAAAAAAATTCTGAAACAATTCTGTTATTGTGTGCAAATAGAAATAATTTATGCTTCCTAAAGAAAACTAGTGTGTTTAGTAATCCTATATTGAAAATCCTTAGCTCTATTAAAAAAGTACTAGAGCAAGTTTGAAATGGACAAAATTTTTTAATTTAATTTATTTTATTTTAATAGGGGACTAATAATTTTGTTGTCACCTGTAACTAGAAAGAAAAGACTGGATACTAAATAAACGCTACTTCTATTTTTCTCTCTTTTCGTCATGAGACCCTAACGGCTGTCTGTTTAAAGAGAATTCTTGCTTTAGCTCAACTGCTAATAATTATTTGCATAATTAATCCTATGAATGTCCTCTCAAACAAAAACACACTGATTTACTTGTCTTAAAGTATCCTCATTAATCTTGATTTTTAACAGCTTGGATAAACGACTCTGTATTCTGTTACAGTTGAATCGGATGATGAAATGAAACGCGCGCTGTCTTTGAGCGCAGAAGAAGGACAAGAGTCAGCAGGTATGTGTGTGCAGGGCTGAGGATATAGTCTCTTTCTCTTTTGAACAGTTTGTAAGTCAGTACAATACGACATATTGTATTTTTTTGTTATTGTATTCAGATAAACATCCAGTAAGTTATACAGTCGGTGATTGTTAACATTGCCCTGCACATTAAGGAATGAAAATGTCAATGGATAACATGCAGGCTTAAAAAATATTTGAACAGTTGGTTCAGTGAGGTTTATTCCCAGCCTTCTGGGAGAGTTTTTTTGTTCTTTTATTAGATAGGAACAGACAGGAAATATGGGAGATGCAGTGTGATGTGCACTCGCAGTCTGGCTGGCCAGGAATCGAACCGTGACTCACTGCTTGGAGGAATTTGAACACATTTAACAAACATCGAGATAAAGAATGTGTTTGATCAAAAGGATGAAAGAGAAACTCGACTGTAGTTTTGTGTACTAAAATGATGTCAGGCTTACATTTGAGAAAGCAGGAACCTGCTGCTTAAATCGGAAAGTAATGTGATGAATTACATCTGTGTAAACAGGTTCTTCAGAAATTCATAAATTCCCTTCCTACTGGGGACAAACAGTAAAAGACTGTGATGTGAGCTCAAGCATAGGATGACACGTTCATCCGACCATCTCAATCTTCAATCCTCCATGGTTATGAAATATTTTCAGAAAGATGAAGAGAGAAGTCAGTCCTCGGAACAAAAGGCACTCAGAAAGGCCACCATCAGATTACAAAAAATGCTTAGAAACGCCACAGAGGAGTGCTTTGAGCAGGATTACAGACACAGCTCATTTCAAAGACAAAGTGTGGGTAGAGGGGAGTGGAAACTATCCAGCTCACAGACTGGGACAGCTAGGCTTAAATTTACAAATAACACGCACAGAAAGTCTGCAGCTTTTGAAGGTGTTATTTTCAGACAAGTCCAAATTTAGCATTCATGCTGATCTCTTGAATGGAGTAAGAAACTCCAATCAGTGTCCAGATTTTAGATTTCATCAAAATATGAAATCTAAAACAAAGCAGCTGCCTACTGAAAGAATATTTTTCCCAGGAGAAGATTTTTAGAACGATGTCGGCACGGAGTGAGAGTCAATCTTTATGGCACCTGTGAGACGTCATGAAGAGGGGGGCGGGGAGTGTGGATGACCTAAAGGCTCTGCTGGCTCAAAGACGAAGGAAACATTTTGGGGATCACTATAAATAGATTTGGAGATATGAAAGAATAGAAATGTTAAAGTTATGACATTGTGGTCAACATAAAATGTTCTCAGTGTTGTTGAAATGATGCAGTTTGTAGTGTTTTCCATATGGCCATGCTGGTATGAATGAAGGTTTTCTCGTGTAATTTGTTTTCACAGAGTTGGAAGAAGCTCTCAAAAGAAGCCTCCTGGAGTTCTGAGAAAGCCAGTAGTGCTTTTGTAACATGCTGTTCATCGAACGTTATACTAGAATGTTTTGTACAAGGTAACGTGTTCAGAATATAATAAAGAATTAAATGTTTGTCCTGTTTCTTACTTTTTCTGCGTTTTTCATTATTTGCAGTAAGTGGACACCAAACTGAACCTTGCAGATTTGCAATTTTGTAAGCTTGATACTTGTGAGGAGCCAGAGTGTTTCGACACGTGTGCTATAGATGGCATCCACCACACTGCAAGATGCCTGAGCTGAACATGTGACCACAGTGCTGTGTCTCCAGTTGCGCTCTGTTTTCCAGTGTATTGTATGTCACAGACTCTTCGCATGGTGTCATGTGAATCCTGATCCTTCTACGCTAGAATGTTAGATTATTTTTCTTAAGGAAAAAGCTTTTGCAATACCCAGAAGTCTGCAATATAAATTCACATAATTGTTGTGCTCCAGAAATGTGTTAATTTGGTGCACACACTTAAGAGTGCACTCGAGTAAAACTCGTATACCCAGCAATTAATGTTCCCAAGGGGCCCACATTACAAACTGGGACTACCGCAGTACCAGTTTCTCATGTGGGCTCTTGGATAAAATTAACAGCTCATCCCTGCATACACTGATCTGGGTAGCCAATTCCTTTTCATGGATTAACACTGAAAATATGAATTCAGAATTATTATATTGTACTCAACTGCAATATATCCGTCAAAGTTTCCATTCCCTTGGCTGTTACAAGCCAGATATCTGATTTTGGGCAAGTTGGCTAAAGAGCAAACGCTTTGAAGATAGTTGACTATGAGGTAAGTCTTGGGTGTTGTGCACTGACACAGTACAAGTTAATTAGCACTGGGCTCCTGGTTGTAGAATTTGGCAGCTCCAGGCTAACTGCAGTGCCAGAGGTGAAGATGCCTTTGTTGGTGAGTAAAAACTCCTCATGTAATGTAAGGAATTTACAATATAGTATAATTTTTTTTAATATATATATTTTATAGTACTTTAGTCATTGACATAAATCACTGTCAGAGTTAAAAGGTTTTGGTGGTGGATTCAGCAAAGTCTATTAACTAGTTTTGTTGAACAAAAAATAGTGACTGTTATCCTATTAATTTAAATCCTAGCTCGTTTTTCTGTGGGCCGGACGGCCGTTTCCGGGGTCCTTCAGGGGGTCCTCGGACCCTCGTTTTGAGAGCATAGTTCTGGGCTCCTCGGGAAGCTTCTATGAGGAGTGAGTGAAGGAAGTCACAGCCCATGTTTGGAAATGTTCTCCCAGGGGCGCTGCAGCAGCAGCCGGTGGAGCTACAGTCAGCTGGACAGCTCGGAGTTGACCGCACACGGGATTTGTTTTTACTACGGAACGGATCAGCCTTGTGACGGGTGTTCATCATCATGGCTCAGGCAAAAATACAGGCGAAGATGAACGAGGCTACCTGTAGCAAGTTCAGCAGGACGCTATCCATGGCAGATCGCTCGGGGCGGCTGCTGGAAAGTTTGGACCAGCTGGAAATGAGGTAGTTAAGTAACGGGCCTTAGCATGAGCCACCTATTCAAGCATTGTCGTTTGTGGGATATATATGACTGCTCACATTTTCTATAACAAGTTATTACAGCGCTTAAAATGTGCCATAAAAGTAGCTTTAATTTCTTAGCGGTTTTCCGAGAACCGTTAATGATCACATGTTTTATAGGTGGGTTGCTTTAGGTTCGTAGCTCACAGCCTCATAATCATTACTCTCGCAGTTTAAGGATGCTTTTCAATGGACGGTTATTGTCATGCTTTGTTGTTTCCAACAGGGTGGAGTCTTTACGCGAAGCGGCATCGGCCATGGAGCAGGAAAGGGAGAGCATCCTGGAAATGATTCAATCTCTACAGAACAGTCAAGAAATGCGTAACATCTGTGCTGGTGAGGCGGCTTGCTGACTATCACAACTTGAACTCAAAAGTCACGCGCTGGTTGATGTCACTGTGAACATATAGCCTCCTAGTATCATTTTGCTGTGTTTTGAATTCCTGTATTTTCTGCTCTGATGCCACTGCAACATTGTGATCCAATGAAGACACGCTTTGAAAGTTAACTTTGCTGTTGGGTGGAGGTGGGCTCGTGAATGTCTGAGGATTTAAAGAGTTCCACCCAAGTAGTTGTTTACAGCTCATGGATGTCATTTATACATCAAGCTCTATTTTAATGAAGGCACTAAACTAGGCTGAACATGCTCATTGAAAACCACCTGCAGTCTTTATTTGATTACCCGTATTTCTTTTCTTTTTTTTTTGTTTCCAAAGAAAGCGTCCACTTGCAAAGAAATCATTACAGTGTACAGTATTAGGCAGAAGTCTTGAGCCACTCCTTATTTCTTTCTACATTGACAGTAAAGTGGAAATAAGTGCAGGGATGTAGTAAAACATGCACAAATAAATAGAAATACAAAATATATGTGGCAAAACAGAATTTGGGCTACTGCCTTTTGTTCTGTTCTCTGTCAAAACGATCCCACCCTGCTTCAGTAATGTTGTGCTTTGGGCTCTGGGGAGTCCAGTCCATTACAGATAGTGTTCCATTGTGTGTTTCCTCTGTCTGGCTTTTAATCCATTAGCAATGTGTTTGGGATCATTGTCATGCTGAAAAATGAAGCCAATCAGATGCTTTCCAGATGGTACTGCATGGTGGATCAAAATCTGACGGTAGTTTTCTGTGTTCATAATTCATCAATTTTGACAAGATCCCTAACACCGCTGATACTTACTGCTGTGTCTCTTTCCTGACCTCCTCCATACATACTGATGACAGTTTGAGGCAGAAAATTCAAATTCAGCAGACTTGATTTTCTTTCTATTTATCTGCTGTAGATTGTTTTTACACCAGCTGCTTTGTCTCTCAGAGAATTTTTTTAGAAAGGCTTTGCAGATCTGAAGTGTAGATGTGTAAGCCCACCCTGTTGTTTTACACTGCATAAAATAACTGTGTCCCTGGCTTCTGGTAGACTGAGCACAGTCATGAACATGGAAACTTCAGATAATAAAGACAAGGGCAAGGATTTGAATTTAGATAAATCTAGCCAACATGCTACCCCTTACAAAACCTAGTTATCTGTGGTAAATGTATTTTTTCACTTAAAGTATGTATTTTATTTTATTTTTTCCCCTATGTGTCATGTCTCTTAGGAGAGAGAGAGGAGTTAACTTTAACTGCAGACCGTTTAATGGGCCGGACGCTGTCTGTGGAAATCTCTGTTGGGACAATCAGAAACCCGCAGCAGGAGGAGGCGCTACAAAAAGCCACATCCATCATAGATGAAATAGTGAAAAAGTTGCTGGACGACATGGAGGGGAGCAGGCAGAAGCTGCTGGCCCTGCACGCCGCATGTGTGACTGAAGCACCGGCCATTCCCATCGACCAGAAGTTTCAGGCCATTGTGATCGGTTGCGCTCTGGAGGACCAGAAGAACATAAAGCGGAGGCTGGAGACTCTATTGAGAAATGTTGAAAATGCTGAAAAGAACATCAAGATTATGGATCATCAAAAACTCGAGAACACAAAAGCAAACGGTAGTCAATAAGACTCATCACCAAAGCATTAAATGTGCCTTGAATGTTCGCTTTCAGAAGGCTGCTACTTGTAGCAAGAAAAGTGAGCAACAAATATCCAGTTTTACCAAATCATTGTCATTTTTACATTGATCTACTAAATATTGGTTACTTAATGTTTATACAATGTACGTGTGTGTTCACATATGCACCTAGTGCAGTAAAAGATTCTGAACAGCAATGAATTAAACAACTCTCTTTTTGTTTCATTGCCTCACTTTTAAATTTAGGTAGTTGATTTTGTAAGTGCACACACTACCTCTTTGTGTGAAATCAACACAGGATATATGGATTTTATTTTGTATTTGCACATATGAGTTTTATTTCAGATCACGTGTCAAAAAACGAAATAAACCTGTTGTCTTATGAGTGTCGGGCAGAGACTTCTTTAAATATACAGTGCAGCATGTGGCAAGTGCCTCTGTTTATTTAGAGGCATTATCCTCTACACCACGTGTCCACACACGTGGTGTAGAGGATAATCTATAGGACAAATTTTAAAATCGAGCCTTACAACACTTAGTTGTTTTGTGTCAAATAGAAAAACAATGTCAGCAGTGCAAAGGGCATACAATGTTTTAAGTAAGTAAAGGTTGCCTTTGTCTAGGAGCCCTACATATTATCACTTGCTCTTCCCCAGCGGATGGCATTTGAGCAAACTCATCTATTGTTTGGCATTTGGCATAAGGATATGAAATAACAGAATATGAGGATCATGAGGTATGAGTTTCTCGTGTCAAGGTACTAAGAGCAAGGCTAAACTTCTACACCCATGTTAGTTGTTTATTAACTTGTAAAACTGCCACGGGTACAGACAACCATCTTTTATCCAAACTGTCTGCACTTCTAAAATTACCTAACCTTATTCACTCTAACTAAATGTACCCAGTTAAAATAATAACAACATTCTGGTTAAAGAAACTGTCATGAAATCATACAATGGATGCTCAAGAAATTTTTTATTTATATCAGATTGCCACTAAACACTGTCTCACAAACAAAACAACAGACACACAGTTGTGTGGCACACTCCAGGGTGTGACACAACAAAACTGCAAGTCGTGTCGTTTTTCTCAGGCTGAAAGCCAACACAAGTTGGTTTGTCTTTCTAAAGGTGTGAATCTGCTAATGAAGTCATGTGAGAAAAAGTAAAAGTAAAATTAAGACACAAAGATTACACCTGAGTGACAGCACTTAAGTATGGTTAGTTTTAACTGCTGATTCTTTAAAATTATACGCCATCTTAATGATAAAGTGCAGTGAATCAAGTCAGTCAAAAGACAAAGTAAACACAAACTAGCACAAGCTTGAGAAAAACATTACTTACAGATCTACTGTGAAGGCAATTAAAAAAAACAAAACAGCAAAAGGGTGGATTAAAATGTGTACTCTGAAGAATGTAAACATTGACAAGGCATTGTAATGATTAAACATTCACTGATATGGGAGGGGAAAAGGCCTGCATGCATTACAGTTATGCCACTTTGCTTGTCTTCAAAACAGCAGTTTACAAAAAAAAAAAAACACCCTAATGGGAAACTGAAATGTGACACAATCTTAGTACCAACGGTGTAACTGTAGAACACATTTTAAGCACCTTTTGGTATTTTCACAATAGAAAAAAATTCTGAACACAGATCTGAAATCTTTTTTTCTTTTAAGAGTAAAGCATGCATGCACATGTATTCCCAGATGACCTATGTATTATAATTCCATTAGATAGCTACAACTGAAACTACTAAGGAAATGTTCATTCAAGACAGAAGATTTAATCTAAGACTTTTCTATATTACTAAATATTTTGTTGTGCTTGGTAAACCTGTGTAACCCAATAATGAGTTCTGAAAAACAGAAGGAAAGGTGAATACATTATACATTTCACAGATAGTTGTATTGAAAACTAAGGATTAGGACTGGGAGATTGTTTCTGGGAGTACTCTCATTTAGTTAGAAAGAAATGTAATTTTCTTGCATAATCAGGCACACGTAAGCGCTTCAATAGCAAAACATCCCCTCTTGATTGCCAACTTTTTGTAACACCTTCTGAGAGCATTCGTTTACATCCCGCCCTAAACTCCACACCACAGGTACAGTACCTACTGAGCAGTGAGCTTTCATTTTTCTTTTCACTTTCTGGCCCCAATACAGCTCCTTTTTTATAGTCTGGAGAAAGTTCTTCACAATCCAGGTCAAAAAACTAATAGGAGAATTCTGTATTGTGTTTAATGTACTCTGAATATATATGTCAAAGCTATAGAAATAATAAACAAAACAATGTAAACAACTGCAATCAAAAGCATAGTATTGTATTGTAACTGACAATTGGTTGTAACTTGAGGTACTATGATTGAAATAACAGATTTTTTTTAGTGTAAATGGTGTTTTATGTCTAAAATAATTTGTTTAACAAGTGTAAGCAGACAGAAAAAGGACTATTTTTGTGTCATTGGTTATTGATATTTGGTTACATACCTATATCTATGAGAGCACATGTTTAACCACAGCTCAGAAAGAGAAAATTTGGCACATAAGATCAGTCAAAGCTATTGTGCTTCGTACAAAAATACTTCACGCAGAGATTTAACTCAGCGTTCAATCAGGACGAAGAATATAGTTTGAACCATTATCTGTTTAACAGTTAGAAAAATATGGAATAAAATAATCTGCTTATCTTTTATAATACATGCAAATGTATTGCACAGCTGAAATGTTAAACAGAATAACCACGTACAGAAGGAAAAGTCTCGATGGAGTGCAACTTTTGCTGTTACATACTTTGATGAGAGTCGGTATGTCAAGTTTCATTAAAACAAACAAACAAACAAAAAAAGAGTGAAAAAAAAAGAAAGAGCAAAAGCCTCGGCCATAAGGGGGAAAATCCACCTGCACCAACAGCTAGAACTTCAGTTGTTTTGGGCATCATTAAATTAATAACACAACATACTGTAGCTGCAGTTGTTTCTTAAGGCAACCATTAGGAGGATCCAAGTATGTACAAAGGTTAGGTTTTGTGCCCAGATCGCTGATGAATATTCGAGACCGCAATACACCTATCAACATGGGGCGAGGAAGATGAACATTAGGTTAATAAAGTAATATAGTGTAGTGTAGTGTTTCCCAGTCTATGTGAGCTTTGGTCACTAACTGTCGCTACCTCAACAGCTTACAATAACGAGCAATCTAATGTCAGAAATAACTGTCGGTCAGTAAAATGAAATGATTTTCTCTAGAGGAGGCTGCAGCTTCCAAAGGGATTTTTAGTCTTCTTGGTTCTTTGCTTGTTAGGACGCAAAGTGATGACTTCTCTGCCGTTGCTGGAGCTCTGGTTGCAGACATTACTACTTGTTGTATTAAAAACACCTTTGGAAAAAAACCCAGAAAGAATGAGTAAAGGCTATTTAAAAGAAACAAAAACAAAACAAAACACCAGAGCTTAAATTGTGATACGAAAAAAGATTTCTTACCTATTTTATTGCTTGTTGTGTGGACCACCTCTGTCTCCTCTGCTGTTTGCTGTTTGAGTCGCTGTAGATACTTCTCAGCTAAATACTTAAAAACTAAATGAAGACAACAAGCAGAAATGTTATGACAGTAACATTAAGAAACAAGCCATTTTACTTGCATCTGATCAGTTGTTCAGATTTTCAGTAACCTACCCTCATTCACATTTAGGTCCTCTTTCACTGAAGCGCGATAAAATCTTAGCTTAAGCCTCTTAGCCAATGCTTCTGCCTCCTCACTGCAGTACAAGTGAAGGAAATACAGCACTTCTTAATTTTCTTCTAAATTAACAGGCTTATTTTCAATAAACAGTCAGCACTCTTTTCTTTAAGAGTTAATTGCTTTTCTGTACCACCGAATCCTTACTTTTTTATAACAGTCTCTTCCAGGAGGTCAATTTTGTTTTGCACAAGAACTGTGGGAATATCTCCAACTTCTGCTTCCACCTTCTCCTTCCAGCTGTCAATAGCCTGAAATGAGTCCCGGTCTGTGGTGGAGAAGACAAGCACACATGCCTGCGCACCTGCAAAGTAAGATCACATACACAAACAGTTCACGTTCTCAAGCTGTTACATCTTGTAAAAAAAAAAAAAAGCATGTTGAACATGTTGCATAATTCATTGTCCAAGAGCAAAAACACAGATTGGATTTAAGAATAAGCCCTCTAGGAAATATATATGTATATATATACTAGTGCTTACACTTACACTGGTTGGAAGCCTAGAAATAGCCTAGAAATATGGGATAAGCAAACGTTATTTGTTGCAGAGGTGCAATCTTACCGCGGTAATAGGCCTTAGTGATGGCATCAAACTCCTCCTGCCCAGCAGTGTCCCAAAGCATTAATCGGACATCTTCATCATTTACACTAAAACGATGAGAAAAAAAATTGACTAGTTACATATTCATCCATCTATAATATCCTATTATATCCTACCCAGCACACTCTACTTGTTTTTCTATGTTAATAGACAATCACAAAAACTACAATTTTAAGACATTTGGAATAAAACATTTCCTTCAATAAACAAAAGTAATAATATTTAAATATATTTTTTAAATTCTCGTCAAATAACTTTCTCTTTTAATTATTATTTATAACATGGAAAAAAAATATTTTATCATGTTTTCTTCTAGGGTGGAAAATTATTTCATTTAACTCAAGAGGGCTCTTGTTCCTCCAGGAGTGTAATGACATACATGCGTACATACATACAGTACACAGTTACTAAGTAAAGTAAAATAAGTAAAAACTAGATAGGCATTCAATAGAAGAATTGAAGTAAAATAACAAAATAAAACAAAAAAAATCTGGTTAATTAACCAACATGGATGTCTTTGGACTGTCAGAGGAAACCAGAGTACCCAGAGAGAACCAACGCAGTCACAGAAAAGCCCGAGCCAGCCTGTGGATTCAAACCCAGGACCATCTTGCTCAGAGGCCACAATACTACTGCACCACTGTGCTGTGGTTAATAAAATATTAAATAATAATAATTAATGTTAATTAAATAAAAGCTAAATATAATATAACAAAGTGGCCTTTTTAAGTAAAATGTGTCAAATTTAGTAAAATTCAGTTTTTTAAAAAAGAGTAATTTCTGATTAAACCTAAAATGTGGGTACCAACAGGATTCCACATTCCAATATGTATTTAATATTGTAAAACAATTTTATACAGCTGAAGTTGTAGTTAGTTAACAGACCCTCTGTGACTTTGATTATAGACTATAACTGATAAATAATGTGGAACATCTTTCAAATGAACATCTTACAGTATCTGCCTTTCCAGGAAGTCCACTCCAATTGTCTTTTTGTAGTCTTTAGTGAAAATGCCCTTGCAGTAACGTTGGATCATACTGGACTTGCCGACAGCTCCGTTGCCGACCACGACCACTTTGATGGCCACTTCCATGTCCTCCTCCAACATGGTGATGACGTCTGGCTGATTTTCTCAGTTCCACTGTGCCTGTATTGTTTCAGAGCTGTGATGGGAGCACATGTACCGGCTGAAAGTGTAAAATAAAATATTAGATACTACAAAAAAAAAAAAAAAAAAAAAAACACAAAAAAAAAGCCACACAAACACTGGACAAGTGCAACTCAAATGTGGTTTATATATGAATCACTCACTTCAGAGACATTGTCAGTTGAACAAATATGATGAAAACCAACTTTGTTACTCAGTTTATAAGTTACTTATAAATGCTGTTAAAGTGCGGCTGACAATCAAGCAAATTAGCAGAGGCGCAACTGACTGCTACTTCTTTTTAATACTAATCAAACTTATTTTCAGTTTGATATGTCAATATACTGTTACAAATGTAGTTGTCAAAGCCTAAAAAATGTTTTACAATACATTTTTATAGCCAACAGTCACAACTCAACTTTTATAGGCTTAATAGTATAATTATCATATTCGCCAGCAACACAAGCACTTCATTGCACTCTAATACATGGTGTCACATACACAATGTCTGTAATTAGCTTTTAAACTGTTATGGGTGCACATTTTACTAACTGTTGTAAAACAAATTTTCAGCTTGACTGGAGAGGTGGTTCACTATGTTTATTGTTCCATTAGTGCAGAAAACTGCAGACTCCGCATAGCAACCGTGTCCCCACAGCTATATACTTGGAGTGGCTGAGTGCTATGCTAAACAACATATTGTGGGAAAGCTGTTCTCAGTGGACACTGACAGCCTACTGCGTGACTGTAGTGTTCAACAGCCTGCTTGAATTTGAGTCACAATATGTATCTGTAATTGAGCTGAATGACACATCAGTTGGTATAACATGAAGGCAAAACACAGCTGAAAATAGAATAGTATGCTCGTCTTTTAATGTAAACTCTGTAAACTGTAAAGTCTTGACTTTGCATTTCTCTTTAGTTGAGCAAAGACCTCCTCTTCCTTTCAAGCAGCTAGTCCTCTCCTATTCAAGTGTAGTCGGTTCGCGATTTGTACTTTAAATATGTTTTATCATCACAGAAACTGTCAAACTGGGAGGTTAAGAAGCTGGTTATGTATTGTTTATTTATAACTACTATAAGTTCAGAGCAACGTGATTCAGATTTAGATAAATGATGATGATTCGCTTTAACAGTGTTTGAAAATGAGATCTGAATAATTGTGCTCTTAGTATCAACAACAATGTGGGGCAATCTTTTTGCACTGTGGTCATGTCTTATACCCCACATTTCTGAAATGAATTACAACTCTCCTCAGGTGATCTCAATAGGTCATGTTAGGGCAAGACCTCACAGAGGTTTCATTCTGAACCCCCACTGATGGTAATGTGAGTGACCCAAGTTGGGGTTTTTTTTTGTTTTTACATCTTAGCTCATTTGGTGACTCACATTATCAATAAGGATCACTTCCAAAAGGGTACCCCCAGGGTAAATACTTGTGACTTTCCATCATTTGTTTTTTTAAGGG
Source organism: Rhamphochromis sp. 'chilingali' (assembly GCF_963969265.1). NCBI lineage: Eukaryota > Metazoa > Chordata > Actinopteri > Cichliformes > Cichlidae > Rhamphochromis > Rhamphochromis sp. 'chilingali'. Next base: position 14,146,204 of record NC_137947.1, on the reverse strand, counting down.
AAAACGCCTCTTGAAAGAAGTCCAGCTGCCTTCTTTTTTCAAGCTCTAAAGAAGTGACTGGAAGGTGCAGTTTAACACTTCAAGACAGGTATCAGCTACACATTTAAACACAATATTCTCCATACCTGCACAAACAACTGTCCTGAGTAAATTCTGGGCTTTCAGGTCATCATTACCATATTCATACAATACAAATGTGATAACACAGAATCTGAAATATACAGGCCTACTGCATTTTTTACATAACATGGTAGCAGGGTATGTTTTACATTGCTATGCACATAGTACTGAATTCTGCTCAGTATGAAGCAGATAATACACCCCCCTTTGCTAGACAGTGAGTCATCTTCATAGACTCACCGTTACTTGTCCAGGCCTCAAGGCGGGGCACCACAATTTTTTGAAGCAAAGACTGAATAACACAGATCAAAACGCCATGACACGCAACTAAGCTATTCAACTCTGTCGAAGACTTTTGCTATATGTAATGCGTTCATAGTCTCTGATGGGAATTAAGTTTGAAGTCAACTTCCCACTCCTCTTCTTCACTCAAATCCCTTGCCTTGGTCAAGATAAGACCTGTTGAATTGCTGAAAGGAGGCTCCCCTTGAAGTACAGAGCAGCTCCCGAGGTAGTGCGTTAAAGCTGGGTGAAATAAACGGTGAAGAAATGATGGGAAAGCATGCCAAAGAAGCGTGCAGTTTCTTACCTGTAAAACGACGCTACAACTCATCCAATGACATTAGGCGAGCTATGCAGTCAGCTAACCCACATCCACATATCTACAGCCTCCCGCCGCTCTTCTCCGTGGCAAGAGACGCAAGAGACTCCGCTGCTAAGGGTGCCTAGCTAAGATTAGCCACTTTTCACAGAAGAAAGACAACCTTCTGCTCCGTTCGCTAACGACTTCTTCCCTGTGTAATGCAAAAACGTTCTCTCCTAAACGAAAGATACCGTTTATTGACTGTCAACACCTGAGGTCACTCTCATGACATTTATAGAATGGATATGCATTGCTGCCTATTTCAGTGAGCTACGTTGCGCGTGAGAGCTAGCCAGGCAGGCTGTTGGCTAGCTCGCTAGTGTTTGTTGCTAAGCAGCAGAGCCAAAGAATGCACAAAGCAAGAGAGTCGGCGTGGACGCGCCTCTGTCCTCGGGAGTCTTGGGAACACTTGTAGTTCTCATATGTTAGTCCTAAAAGTCACGTCTGTTTAAACGCTGAATTATTGTTGATATTTTTTTTATTCACAACCATTATATATGTCTTCTACGCGTGTTTTATGTGGACGGATCACAACAACCAAGAAAAAAGCGTGTGAAAATTACTCACAACCGGATTAAAAAGTGAATTTTACTTTCAGGTATGTGAAGTAAAATGCATGTTATAAAGCAGAAACACGGAAATGTGTTAAAAGGGAGTAAATGTACTTTCCACTACAGTTTCTCCCTTTCTGAATATGTGTCATTAATGTGAAACTATCAAATAGTTTGTTAAATAACTTTAAATAACTGCAGCTTCATTTTTTTTAAAAAGGCAGAAAACACCTAACCGTCTGCTGAGAAAATTGTAGCAATGGTTGATGTTAGTTAAAAACGTACCGACGTTTGTTTTTGTATAGGTTCATTTTACTGTATGCATATGAAACTTACCAAAAATGAGCAGAATTTGGGTTAGAATTTTTGTTTTGTTTTGTTTATTGAGTTAGCCACAAAATAAACTAAAATGTCTCTATAATATAACATGACCATTTACCAATTTCTCTAAATACAAAACTTTTGTACGTCAAAACAGAATACTTTGGATTACATACAGTGGAAAAATAAATGGGAAATGTCTGATCTATTTCGACCACAAAAATCATAGGAATAAATGACATGGAATTTAAACCTTTCCTGAAAGTGCTTTACAGAATATATTCTGTTTATTTTAAATCTAACATTCTTGTGTCAAACATGCGGTGTTTCATTCATTCCTACATACACACCCGTATATCCATATGCAGTGTCTGTGTGAAGAGAAGTTTATATGCTAAGGACAATGCCAGTAATCCTTATTTGTGGAAATTTGCTGATCTGATAGGTAAACTGTCTGTGGAGTAGTGATATTTCAGAAGAAAATCAGTTCAACCAACCTTATCAAATGGGCATTTGGGAAAGGGGTTTCTGTATGATTTTTTTAATATCTTTAAATTTTAAAGTTTAATTTCAAAGCTGTTATTAATCGTTTGAAAAACAATGATTTTCTTGATTTGAAGATAAGGTGAACCCGCGTTTTAGTGGGGCATTTGTTATGTAATACACGTGCGCCCGTGAGTTTGTGTCGGATTTGGTTCAAACGCCAAAAAACAGAAATAGAAACATAGTGTGAAATAGCAGTGGCTTGTCTTGGCTCAAGCCAAGTTTGGGTAATAGTATTTTAAAAGAAACTGTTTGCCTGTTTTTTTCATGGAGGTCATCGTTACTTTGAGAGACGGGGCGGGCTGTCCTAAAAAGTAAAACGAGTACACACCACTTCACAACTTTCGTTCTCTTCCGGTGTCGGATGCAACGTCATATTTTTACCCGCGTTTGTTGAACAGCCCCTTTTGTTTGGCGGGACTGCGTTATTTGGAGTCTAAAAGCTTCATCTAATCGGTAATGTAACGACAGTATTATATGCTTCTTGTTGCTCCTCAACCGTGAAATAAGTTTCTCGGGCTGTTTTTGAGCTCGGTCTTTTCAATGCAGTTTAAACGCAAATCTGATACCTAGCAAACGTCAAAGTTGGATTGTTTTTCACTACCCTTAACGTCTTGCTATGGGCTCTATTGCTAACTTAAGCTAAATAGTCTCTGTTAGCGGCTACATTTAGCCTTAAATGTAGAAATTGAGTTTATGAGAACGACAGTTACTGACTGCTGAGCCAGTGTAACATAACAAAACATACACAGCTTCACACTGTCAGTTCAGTTTGTGTGCAGAGGCTGATTTTTAGATGTCAGGTACATTTCGACTCTTCATCACAGTCTCTCAGCTATGGATTGAAGAGACGATTAGTCAAGGAGAAGCTCCGTTTGCCAAGTTTTGCTTTAAGTGATACCGGGTGCCACTTATGCACTGACTGGTTAAAGGTTAATAGCAGATGCTGTGCAGAAATTCGTTTGTTCTGATTTTGTATGGCAGCATCCTTTACCGTTTGAAATCAAAGAAGCTCAATGAATTTCTTAATGTTTGTTAGTTATAAGCGTTTTAATGGTGGCTCGGGTCTTCTCCACAATAGTGTGTTTTATTTATTCAACTCCTAGTAAGGAGAAAATGGCAAAATCAAGCGTTATGCGTTTGAAATAAGAACAGCTTATTTAATTTCCATGAATTTGTATTGAATGTCGCTTTGGTCAATGGCTCACTACATCAGATATGGCAGGTTTGGGACCCAGCTTGTTAGCAAGTGGTACATTAAAACATGCTTGATTTCTTTTACCATCAGGCACTATGCAGTTTGGAGGCAGAAAAAAGAAGATTAGCACTATCCCTCAGTCGGAGCTCTATGGGCAGCACCTGCAGTTTTATGGACAGCCTCCTCTTGAAAACATCTCTCTCTCTGAATTTGAAACATTTGCTGCGGAACGACTGAAGTGTAAGATTTGTCTCATACTACTTGTGAAATCAAATGATGAAAATTACTGTAAGCATTGTTTTCTCTGCTCTTGTGTAATACATTTTATTTAGGACATGTGGTTTGTAATGTTTGTTTTAATGCCACTGTAGTGTTGAAGACTGTGGAGAACTTGGGTGTGAGCCATGTCAAGCTTACAGATCCGTATAGACGCAAACTTGAGAGTCAGCTTAAAGCTCTGAACTTTCCTTACAGACCAGATGCTGTGAGTATGTTTCCCATTGTGCACCTTTAAACAGTATTAATGAGTCAGTTATTGCATTGTGTTGTCAACAACTTCAACTAAAGCTTTATCACAAAGAGATTTCTTTTTAAACTTTTACCCGCTATGTGTTTTAATGAAAACACAGGGGTTGGATTTGTTTAGGGTCCTGTAATATCGCACTGCACTTCATGGTGCTTGTCCCCCCCTTGTGAGTGAGACATATCTAATAAACTGGCATAGCTTTTAGTAGGGCTGAACGATTATGGAAAATAATCTAATTGCGATTTTTTTTTGCCCCAATATTGCGATTGCGATGCGATATGCGATTATTTTTTAAGGTCTTTGTCTTCTGTATTATTAAACAAAGACAAGCAATACATCATATAGTATGGCCAATACTATATTACATTAATTTTAAACTGTTCTTTCCTGGAAGACAGACCTCTGTTATGATGACATGAGGTGATGCATGAATTGATGACTGACATTTTTATTTAACTTCTTCAATCACAACAGTATATTTGAACATACACAATAGTTTATTTTTAGCTTACAAACATCTGAGCATAAAGTGCTGGCAAGGAACCCTGGTGTAAACATTAAAATGAAAGTCAGTGCAATGTGCAGATTGCAGAAATATACATAAAAAAAAATCGGTGGCTTTACCACACTCAGTTTTTCGACATCTGTGAACTACTAGACAGTCATTAAATTAAAAAATAATATTAAATAAATAAAACTAATAAATAAAAAATGCACACATCTTACTGATCTCTGCAGTCAGTAACATTACACATTTTTATATATTTTATTTATTGTTTACTCTATTTAATTTGTAAAATATGTGTACACACACACACACACACACACACGTGTAGAAAAATATTTAGTATACACATCCAGAAATGCATATACTATTATATATTGTACATATATTTATTAGTTTCAGATGTAGCCATTCTTGTATTTTGCTTGTTTACATTATTGTATTTTGCACAACTCTGTTGCTTGTGAAGCTCGCACACAAGAATTTCACTCACATGTGCTGTACCAATGTACCTGCACATGTGATGTGACAATAAAAGTGATTTGATTTGATTTGACATAAAGTGCAAACATAATAGCAATTGTATAAACAATGAGTATGGCTCAGCTAGCCATAATCATCCTAGCTCACAGGTTTTTTGCTAGGAAGACCAGCATATCTACTTTTGCTGGCTTTAAGGATGAGCGAGTGCAGGTCACTATATTCCCTCCAGTGCTGAACAGACGCTCTGAGGGGGCACTTGTGGCTGGCACACACAGATATTTGCGGGCCATCTTGCACAGTCGTGGAAAGTGAATGTTGTGCACCTTCCACCAGGCTAAGGGATCATCCTCTCCGTCAATGACAGGGGTCAACAGGTAACTATTCAACTCTGTCTTCACGACATCTTCAAGTGGCAGAGGCAAAGCTGAAGAGGCCGTACTGGTCCTCAGACGGTCGGGTAGGCCGAAGTAAACGGCCATGAAATTGGACGGTCTAGCCTTCTGATTAGCGTCACCGCTGTCTCGGTGGAGCTTAATAAACTCGGCCGTCTGCTTCTTGCTATCTAAAATATAACCAGACACTGGTGTAAATTCTCGACTGTCTCATACTTCTGTTTAATAAGTTTTCTGTTTGACGTTTAGTCAGCTGTGTGAAAACCAAGGAGGAACCCACCCGGGGGATTAATAAAGTTTTATTTTATCTAATCTAATAACTTTAATCTCAGCCAAACCGATTTAATCACGAACAAACAAAACACTGAAAAAAGCCCAACAATAACATTTTTAGGTTGTCTAAGTGACTTATATATTACGTTTAACCCGAGCAGCGAAAGTCCGCGGTGATCTGAAAATGATGTGCCGGGAGTTGTGCCGTTCTCGGCCGCATCAGTAACCCTCGAGCTCCCGGCTAGCTATCGAGCTGGTGGGTAGCAGACGCCTCCTAAAACGTCGAAGCACTTTTGCAAATATGCGATATCTTGATAAACCGAGCAGATATTTGATGTTTACACAACTACTTTCTCGCCTGAAAATATGTTAAAAGTTTATTTTGTGACCCAGAAAGATTAGTATGAGTAATTTTAAAACTTAGTAGCGGCCGCCATTGTTGGAAACTGGAGTTTGGCTGGGCCGTGCTGTGAATTCTGGAATATGGTAGGCCACGAAAGACACACCCGACCCATCCTTCAAATTCGGGGAAAAGGAGGACGCATTTGTCGGCTACATTCGGAGGAGTCTACGAATTTGGACAGCCTTCGGCGCGTCGCTGTGACGTAATCGGTCTACAAATGCGGCCTCAGGAGGATGCAGCCCATGAATTTGGACATGTCCAGAGTATAATCGCAGCCTTTGCGGTTAGAAAATTGCACTTGATCATGTCGCGATATTATCGCAAATGTGATATATCGTTCAGCCCTAGCTTTTAGAGTGAGACCAGTGTTTAGCTCGATGTGTATTGACACAGTATTGACTTTGAGGAGTTAAGCTTGCGCAGGATCCATCAAATTCTCTTTGCAATAGTGATGAAATAGCATGATTTAGCAATAAAATGTATTTGTATTAGTAAAGAAGAGACACTGCTGGGTGTTGCTGAAAACGTGACTCATTTACTAACATTTTAAGACCCTATGCTGAATTACAAGAGCCTGAGATAATGGAAGTTAGTGTACAGCTACCATAAACATGACTTTTAGTACATGATAATTTTTTCATATATGTACATAAAACAAAAACTGTACAACATGACAAGAAGTGGTGAATGATGATTAAATGATTGACATCTATTTGTCTTTCAAATTAACTAATTGTTTTCTAACTCTTAAGGATGACAAGAAATCTCAAAGTGGACCAATTGAATATGAAAAACGAAGAAAAGACCATATCTCCCACTTCATTCTCAGACTGGCCTACTGCCAAACGTAAGTCTTTAGTCTCCATTTAGGAATACTGGAAAATGTGGTCAGAATATAAGTTGTTCAGCTGCAAAAGATAAATGTTTATTTCCATTTGTCTCTCAAAGGGAAGATCTGAGGCGCTGGTTTATACAACAGGAAGTTGATCTTTTCCGCTTCCATTTTACTGAGTTGGTCCCAAAACAACAACTGGCATTTCTTCACAAGAATAATCTCCATTATGACACAGTAAGCTTTCCTAAAGAAAACACTTGACATATTTCAAAAATATTTTTTTTCTGGAAATTTAAGTTGAGGAGGCTTACCACAAAAAAATTCCAACTGGGAACTTTTACAACTGGGAATTTCTGTCTTCTTGTAATAGTGACTTATTCAGAAACACACAATTAGTCTTTTTTTTTTATATCACCTTGAAAATTTACTTACTTATATTTGATTAACTTACATTTAAGTGCCTCTTTACCATAATGTGTTTTAGAAACTATATCTTGGATTTTGTTTCTATGTCAGGCTCAGAGTATGTTGAGGACACGGGCCTAAATCCATGCCAGTTGTTTCTATACACAGCATAGTGGTGTTCAGTTGTATTTTCACTAGGTGGAGCTGTTCAATCATCATAACATCTTCCATCTTTAAAAAGTTGGCCCTATTCAGTAAAAGATTTAATTGTGAAAAAAATTATATTTCAAATATGTGTGTATTATTTTTTTAAATAATAAATCCCAAAACATAAATATAATATATATAGTTTACACTATATATTATATAGTGTACTTAGTCTCTGTTTTGCTTTTAGGCTCACAAAAGGAAAGAACTACAGTAGGTTTGGATAACATGGTGGTGGCGGGGTGTAAGCAAGAATGCAAAGCCAACTTTAGGTTTTTGTTTTGTTTTTTTAAACAATGTTTGTTTTCCACAAGCTTATTAACATCATATTAACAGTTCAGCTTATGCAACTCCTCAATGAAATCTCACAACTTTTCAGATTAGCAGCGAGGAGAAGACTGCGCTGAAGGATCAACTTATAAACTCCAGCTTTGGCGTCAGTGGAATCAAGGTGATGGAACACGAGTTCTACAAGGTGAGACATATATATAGTGTAGGTTATAGTTTATATTCACGAACACACCACAGAGGGAATGTAACTTCCAAGACATCTAGACAGTGGCCCTGTTAGGTTGATGTGTCATGATGGCTCGAGTTCTCTTTCTGCATAGTTAAGAGTCATTCAGGAGAGTTTTTGAAGTAGCGATCATTAAAGGTAATAGCACAGTGCAGGATAATATATGGTGTAAGGTAGGTTGGTCAGACTTTGCAGAACATCTTGGATCCTGTGTTTTGAATTCTAGTAACGTCTTCTTTTTGTCCAGTATTAGACTTGGACAAATTACCCCTCAAGCTTTCTCATTTGCATCATATCTATTGTGTAATGCTTACATGTGTGAGAGTACTTTTATACACTGGAGTAAAACTCTGATTTGTCTGCTTAGCGCTACTTTTTTTTTTTTTTTTAATAAACCCCTCATCCCCTGGAGCCAGTATCTCATCAGATAGAGACAGATCATCACCGATATGAAATAAATGAGCAAATATTTCTCCCCGGGGCAGTTTAAACCAACATTATGGAAAAAATCCAGCTTTTCCAAATGTAGAATTACAACGCCACATGTGTTTATCTTACTCTTACTAAAGAAATGCATTGACATTATGTTGTATATTCCGATGTGCATAGTAGGCAAATCTTTTAAAGGCTGTGATTATGTTCTGTCAGTCAGGTCTCTACTCATAATGATTTAACATGCAAATGGATTAAATGCAGTTTTTCTATTAACAGAATTTAAAAGCTAGAGTTTAATTTAAATTTCCTTGCTACTGACAATCATTTTCACTGGGAGAATGTAAATCATCCCATTTGGTTTGCTGAGCTTAAATTGTATCCTTGGATCACAATTTAAGCAGCCAAATTACTAAGGACACACGGCTGGCCTTTATACTGTGAACACATTAATGATTTAATTGTTTTTTTTTTCTTCCTCCAACTGTCATTATGTTTTAAAGGTGCCTTTTCAAGATGCCCTGGATCTTGTGCGACTGAGGAAAGTGTACCTCAAACAAGGCTATGCATACATTCCCCATCAGGATATTGTCACCATTGTTCTCAATGATTTCCGCACAAGGCTGTCTAAAGCTCTTGCAGTAAGTGAAATTTTATTTTTTTGTGTTGTTAACACAATAATGGAGGAGCACAATTGAGAATTCTCAGCATTTTGTTGCTTTTTAAGCCTAAACATAAGAGTTCAAACTTAAATCTGAGCTTTTTAAAACCTCCAAATCTGAATATGCTTTGAACTCCAGTATTGTTCAGACTACAGTACACATGTAGGCCCATTTTATTGCCTCCAGTACAATACTATCTTTAATCATCACCTTTGTGACTAGGGGTGGGTTTTGATCATCGATTTATTGATTAAAATCGATTCTGGCTTGGATAACGTGATATCGATTCATTAAAATCCTGAATCGATTTTTTTAAATATTAATTTATTTTGACCGAAACGCCAGAATCTCAGGTTAAACCTCACAAAATTTCAAGAACCACCAAACAGCTAAAACAGTAAATGAGAGCAGGTACACGGATTCTGCACAAAGATGTAAACACAAAGCTCGGAGCCTCCAACGGATCAGAATCAGTGAGATGTCGCATTTCTCACCCGACGGCATGGACACGGTCGGGGCTGAAAGCCGACAGCTCGCTGATTCTGATGTTTCGGCGTGTCTGCGCTTTGTGTTTACACCCTTTTTGCGGCGATTCTAAAGCTGTTAGTTTTATCTCTCTCCAAACAATATTGACCAAACCAGCAGCAAAAGAAGATCCAAACTAAGCTTCACAAAAACATCGTCATGAATTCCCTCTGACTTTTGCTGTTTTGCTTCCACCACGATAAAATCACACGTCATGCACAGCTCTCTCTCTCTCTCTCTCGCTTTCTCTCTGTACTTCAAGAACAGTTTCCCGTCTAAAAATCTGTTTTCTGCATTATTCGCTTGCTTGTTATGCACAAGTCTACCATTTACAGCGCTGTCGGCCGCTGTTTTGTTTTTTTCCCTTTTACTTACTTCCGAAAAGAAAACCTAATTTCTGCCGTTCAATAGGCTTCTGAACAAATTTAAACTCTTTAAAATTATGCAAAATGCAAAACGCTTAGCCGTGTCTCTAATAAAACCGCTGTAACTTCAGAGGTAATGTTAATATGTTGATTAATGGTTTTCTTTCATTTTTGATGTACTGCAGAATATTTTTATAAAATCTGCTGTGATGCTTACACCTTTGATAAAGTCTTGCGAGTGTCAGCTTCCTTTTTATAGATACAAAAATATGTAAATGTACTGATCTGAATTATAATATTTCTGACTGTCTGAGGCAAAATTTGCCAGATTTAAATAGAATTGAATCGAGTCGTGGATCGAATCGATTCTAGAAATCAGTGACGATACCCAGCCCTATTTGTGACTCACTCCATCACACCTTCACTTTATATTATTTTACACTAGTGGCCATTTTCATGCCATTTGTGCATGCAGAATCCCCGATTCCATAAGGAGAATTATTAAATTGCCATTGTTGCTTTCAGTGCCCCGAGGGAAATGGTAGAAACACAGGGTTCAAATGAGGGGAATAAGTATGCACATGTGGCAGAAAATATCTGGAGGAAAGATTTGGGACATCTAGTAGGAAAGTGCTTATTGTCCCTGCAGGCATGATGTTTTTTTAAAGGCTGCTGAAGGGGGTTTATGATGGGGCCGTATCACCAAGCTTTTGCATTGCTTAGAATGTCCTGAGGGACTTGAAATGCAATGTTTTGGGAACCAGAGGCCTTTTTCCCCCTTTTTTTAAATAAATATATAATATATGTGAGAAGACAACCCAAGCTCAGCTCCATGGTGGCGAGTAGTCCAGATGGCGAAATGAGCACAAGGAGCAGCAACTAAAGGCAGTGTCAGTTTGTGGTTTATGAATTGACATTAATCAACGTTAATTAGGCAAGAAATCTTGAAATAGATGACTTGCTGTACTGAGACACAGAAAACAATATTTTATTTCATTACAATTACCAGTATTTGTGAATTACATTTTGTGTTATAGAGTGGTAAGAGCGGTGGATACAGGAATTACACATATTTCGAGATTAGAGAAGCCACTGTTTAAAAGAATTATAGAGAAGACGTCGCTTTATTTTTGGCACAAGAAGCTGAAAATGTAGGAAGAAACTCAAAGTTGTCTGAAGTAGACCACACTCTGCTCATTAATTGGTACAGTAAGGTGGAGTAAATATTGGATCGATATGAGGGGTCAGTGTTTTATAGTTTGGCACCCTTTGCTGAAAATTGGCTCTTTTCCTGGTATAGATCCACATCGGGTGGTCAGAGTTCACTTTATTTGGACATCAAAACATCAATACCCAGGTTCTCACATCCTAATTAACCAGTAGACGATAGACATACATTTACTCTACATGACAAAATTACTCCTTTGTACGGCCACATGTTGTAACACAGCCAAAGACGACCTTTGAGTTTATCAAAAGTGCACCTGTTTAAAAAAAAACAAAACACTAATCACTTTTTATTTTTATTTGTCTTCAAAGACCTTTCATGATTATTTCATTTGCTTTTTTCACATACAGTATGTTATCAGTGCCTGCAAAATATGTGTCAGCCATTACCGTGCATACCTTTCATATTGTTTTCCCCTCTGTAATTGTACATCAGTCTTCCGTGTAGTGTTTTAAACTAGAACGCTGATTTTAGCGACGGATTTTAAGTTAAACGGTAGCTTAAACAAAGGAGCGGCAGTTCTAAGAGAAAATCATTTCAATGCACACTTCAGCCTTTGTGATGTGGTTGTGTTACGTTGTCTGTCACTGTAACAGAGTAGCCACTTTCACTGTCTTCTCAGTTAATACCGTGTCCTCATGACAAAGAGTGGGCTTCTTTGAGCCACTGAGCTAAAATGCTCTCTGGCAATTTGAACTACTTATCTAAAACTCCCTTCTGTCTAAATGAATTGTTTGATAACCAGAATGATTGGATTGTGATTTCTGAGAGTAGTTTTAGATGTACCTGAGAATAAATGCAGAGCAATTTGGTGCTTTTTATTTCTCAAAAAGAAAGAAGTGTAGCATTTAGGTGTAGTAGAATCATAGTTTTCCCTGTGATTCTGAAAACCTCTCAGGTTGTAGTATAACCAGTGTCGGTAAACCCGTTTGCGTGGATGGTATAGTACAGGACGTAAATGGTAAATGGCCTGTATTTGTATAGCGCTTTTCTAGTCCCTAAGGACCCCAAAGCGCTTTACATATCCAGTCATCCACCCATTCACACACAGGTGATGGCAAGCTACATTGTAGCCACAGCCACCCTGGGGCGCACTGACAGAGGCGAGGCTGCCGGACACTGGCGCCACCGGGCCCTCTGACCACCACCAGTAGGCAACAGGTGAAGTGTCTTGCCCAAGGACACAACGACCGAGACTGTCCGAGCCGGGGCTCGAACCGGCAACCTTCCGATTACAAGGCAAACTCCCAACTCTTGAGCCACGATCGACGTCACTGCATTTGCACTATTGTTGACATACAACAGTTGTTCAGGCAGGACCAGCTTAGAAATTAGAAGAGAAAAATAAAGCTCAAATGAAAAAGTTGTTCGGTTCTGCAATTCTCCAATTTTTAGGTAATTATCCAGACCACTAACTGCTGGAATGGAATAATTCAACAAAACTAGTATTCTTGTAAGTGAGCCAGTGTGTTACTGTAATGGTTATTCTCCTTTGCTGGGGACAGCAAGGGGACATCACAGAGAACGTGTCATTAAAAAGGTATGAAACGGAAAGCTGCCTCTCCATGTGACTCCATTTATTGGTTTATTGTTCAGTTTAACAAACAGAATGCTGCATCTTAAAATGTCTTTGGTGCATGGTTCAAGGCAGACCTGGAACTGACTAAAAGTCAAGAGTCAGGATTTAGACTCAAGCTTTTTTTGCAGAGGAATGAACATGGATCTTTAGGGGTGTTTCTTGTTTTTCTTTTTTCTTTTTTAAATAAAAAAAACATAATTCAGGCCTACAGCTGCCTGTTTTTAGACTGAGACAGCATACGAAAGCTTCAAGTCGGAGGATGTTGTAAAGAATAGCCTGACAGTTGCTGTCACATGTTTTAGGATGGTGTTAAAATATGTTGCGTAGATGATTTGCTCAACCTGAAGTCAGAAAAACCATCTTACTGTTTTTTTAAGCCAAGGTTGCGTGGAGATGCATTAACGTTATCACTCTTAAGGGCGTTGATACACTAAGCTGACAAGAGGCTGCAAGGATACATTTAGTAAAGCAGGATTTTTGTAATTTGTTTTGAATGTCGTGGATTCACATAGGTGTCGCAGGATTGATCGCACAGCCAGCAATTTCCTTTTTTCTTTTTTTCGTTGGAAATTAGTAAACACTGAGCAACACATAATCAAGGTCTTTAATGATAGATACTGTGGCGAACTTAACTTTTGGTTTAAATTGTTTACACGTTTCTGATCTGTTTGGATAACGGCGCTCCAGAAAGACAGCTTTAATTACGAGATTCTGTGCGCTAGTTTAAAGTGCAAATAGTTTAAAACGAATCAGGTGCACTTATCCTGCAACTTTGGGCCGTTATAACACTTTGACCTAGACTGTTTGCCATTACTCATGTGATGCCCATCTCTCCTGCAGTTGACGGCTCGCTCGCTACCAGCAGTGCATTCTGATGAACGGCTCCAACCTCTCCTTAACCACCTCAGGTAAGAAGCAGGATGAATAACATCGCTGCTGTTTCACCAGTGTGGCCATGAAAAAGACTTCTAGCACAATTGATCTTCTGCACCAAAGTGTCTTTGGTTGGTCTGAGTTAACCCAGACACTTTAAATAAAGTCCAGATGTTGTGGAAACTTTTTGCCCCTTAGTGCGTGTTCAGCATAATGCTTCCAGCATAAGGTTACTAGAAATATCCAACTTGTGCACTGTTTTATCTACCATGCCTGCTGCTTTTCTGGGAGAAAATATTGGATGGTAGTCGTGTTAGTTCACATGGGTAATTACAAGGTAGAGAGACAGTCGCAGTTTTAAGAACAGGGTAAGGGAATAAATGGTATAGATCTTTGAGTTCATAGAAAATATTTTGATTTTGGCTTCTTTTTATTATTTGTAGTCTTGGTTGGACAAAGCAAGACAATTGAAGACGTCATCTTAAGCTGTTATGGGTGTTTGTATAATACTTTTAAATCTGCTGAATGTATCTAAAAAAGATCATTTGAGTTTTCTACTTTAAGTTCCTGGCAAACAGTAAACACTGAATAGACTGGCCAAAAGTACTATAGCATCTACACGTGTATAATGTATTGTTTTTCTTCTTTTAGTCATGCCTATGTGGGACAGGATTACAGCATCCAGAAGAATGTTGGGAAAATCTCCTTGGATCAGATTGATTCAGTAAGTTGCTTTAAACATCTGTTCTTGAAATTTCTTCGCATGGCAAATTCTTCAAGGTGCCTTTTTGCATAGAAGGGCCTTATTGCTGGTCTGGGGCAGTGAATACAAAAATATGTGGTGTTTAATTTCACTTAATTAATATCCTTTGTACTCCATAGATACAAAATATGTACTTATAGGAAAATATAAATTATATAAGGCATTTCTTCAGGTTTGTCATTAACAATTACCTGCTTACAGCTTTCAGGGAAGTCATTCCCATTGTGTATGAGGCAGCTCCACCAGTCTCTTAGAGAAAACCATCATCTCCGCCACGGAGGTCGGATGCAATACGGTCTCTTCCTCAAAGGTATCGGCCTGTCTTTGGAGCAGGCACTGCAGTTCTGGAAAATGGAGTTCATAAGAGGCAAAGTGGATGCAGACAAGGTAATGTTGATACATTTTAATGCTTTGTAAATGAATATTTTCTGAGTATCTTTAAAACAAGATGTCAACAGATGCCTTCTACCTGCTCTCCTGGTGAAGGGTGGTTCAGTCCATCCTATTCATAATTGGTTCATTGTCAACAAAATGTTACATAACATACAGGCATCACTCGCAGGGCTCGCAAAATCTATCTCAGCCCCCGCCCGTCGGGTTATCATATACCCCGACGGGCGGGGTTGAGATAGATTTTGGTCGCCCGACCGGAGATATCGCTAGCTCCGGGACGTTGGGCTAGCGATTTTGCGAGCCCTGACTCGGTAACCGTTCATCCACCCCAGAAATGATACGGGCTACAGTTTTTTATTTTTTTTATTTTACAGGCTAAATTTGATCCCATTTCAAAACATTCTTGGTTTTTTTTGTTTTTTTACAACATATGATGGTACATATGTTGCTGGAAGTTAAGTAAAATATAGTGATACAGTGATGTCTGAATTTCTCAGACTGAGGGTTTTTGGTCTGGTCTGCTCAACACTTCAGTGGGTGGGGCTGCTTTTATTGGAGATTAAGTGGTTCCATCAAAGCTTTATTGATTGAAGGAAAGTTCACTGGTGTCATTAGGTGCACTCAGTGCTTTGATGAGGCTAATGAAAACTGAAGTGGTTATGAGTTGGGTTATTATGTCTCTCGGTAGGAGACAGACACAGTAAAGACATTAAAATTGTTCTGCATGAAGAAAACGCTCACTCTTTATGTGAGTAAGAGAGAGAAGTGACAGGAGACTCCACATAATGGACCAGCTCAGATAGAACAAATAGAATTTCATGCTGTGGAGTTAAGTAGCTATGAATCATGCTTTTTAGTCTTGCAAGGCTTTAAATATAAATTTATTAGACTATTAATTTTTTTAGATTTTTTTGACTTGACTCTAAAAGTTTGGATATGATCGTGTTGTTTGTGTTATGTTAACAGGGCCGGGGAGATTTGTTTCCCGTATTGATTCACCATAGTTGCAGATACTTTAGGAGGTGTGATCAGAAAGTTCAGTGGGTTTATTAAAAGCACAAACTATGCTGCTATTCACTTTCAAGGCCATCCTCTTATTCACCTCTGGCTTCCAGCGATATGAACACACTTACTCGCCATGCATGCTGGATTTCCTCTCTGTGTGAAAAATAACAGCCTTTAAAGGTGGAGACTTTGTTGTTGATGTCAATAAACAAGCATATTTTCGAGTGCTTTGTGTTGTACTCACCACAGTTCAAGCCTTCCCTTTGATGCTTTATACATCAAAGCACACAAAGTATTTTTGGTTTGCAGCATTGCAGGACTTTGTGATCATACCTCATTTGTTAGATGGGATGTCTCTGAATTGGTCTGGCATGCGTACATCGATTCAGATAAATGTTAAAGCATTTCCTTATCATCTATCAAGAAAATAACTTCTTAATTTCTCTTGTTGTATCAAATTGCTTTTTTAGTTGCCTTTACAGTAAGCACTACAGAATGTGGGAAACCTCCTCACATGCCTCACCTTGTCTGGGCTATCTTAGACGTGAAATATGGCTGCCCTGTGGTTTTTGAGTAGGCTTTTTGTTTTAAAATGCTCCATCCACAGTGTGGGCATTTGGGAATTTCTTGAGATATCACGTTTCCTAAAAGATGCACTCTAATGTTCATTAGATGTGAAAACAATCTCTCCTAAAGTTGGGATCTAAACATATCGGGTTAAGCATACCTTACTCAACCAGTTCTTTGAGTGTGTTTTGCTCTTCCACACTGAACTCACTGTTACACCTTATGACTGTTTGCTGCTCTGTTCCAACCTAATTTAAGAGCTGATTAGTCAGCAATTCTATTCACTTTAATTATATGCACCACTCAACATGCAAAATCCAAAATATTTGTCAGCTTTATTTTCTTTAAATGGGTACCTTTCATTGTCTTGAAGTCTGGAAACCTCTAAATCCTGGTGCGTTTGTTCTAGATTAAAAGATGCATTGAGAAAACGTTTGTTGTGTTAGTTGCAAAAGTACTTGCGAATGAGGTGTTTTTACCTGCTGTCATCAAATCATTTATATTTTATAAGATGTGCAGAAATACTGTGGATCTGACTAATGCTGACATCCATGCAGAGCTCACACATAAGTGGATTGCAGCTTTGAGTGCTCATCAAAAGATACAGTATTAACAGACTCCACAGTAGAGCAGGGCGATATGGCCAAAAATATTTATCATGATATATATTTGAAAATTTGCGATAACGATATAACCGACGATATAATTGATGCGAGACAAAATACAACTCCACAACATTACTAGCGCAAAAAGACAACCTTCCATTTATTTTCACTTAAATAAGAAGCTGGTTTTTATGTACATTAAAGCTTTATAAAAACGTAACAGTGCAAATGCAAATTCCTTGCTGAAAGTTTAACCAAAAGGCATTTCCAGTAGAAATGGGCTGACATATCCTGAGCATAACCATGTATAATATCCACTGAAGTTAAAAAGAGGTGCTTTGCAACATTAAACTGCAGTGTGCAGTACGCATTTTTCGGACCATAAGGTGCACGGGATTATAAGGCACATTAAGTGAAACAAAGCAGTCAGATAAATCAAACTTTATTAAACTCATTCTTCTTGCTTCCTCCACTTCTGTACCATTGATTCATTAATGTTGAATTCTCTGGCAGCTGCTCTATTCCCATGTTGTTGCAGTATATTAATGACTAACCTCGTATTGTGGATGGATTATCTCAGTTGTTCTCCTGACTGAAGTTTGGTCCGTTTACAGCATCCTGCCATGCGATTGCATTTGTCTCTAACCATGAAGAACCTTCACGTTAACTTTTATAAGTGGAAAAGTGTTAGTGTTCGTCCTCCAGCTTCACTGTTTATGTTATGCTAACATAGCTGTGTCGCTAGCGATCACGTAGCACATCATTATATACCAGCTAGCCCAACTTCAGTAACCCTACAAACGTCACTGCTGTTTAGTTTCCTGTCTTCATTTATGTTGGAAGTGATAGCAGAGCTGTACGTTTGATTTTTTTTCAGAAATCTCTCAGTCAGAACATGCAATATCATGCTTAGGTAACTAGCGAAACTAGCGAGCTAACTTCCGCTAGCTTCCTGCTAACTTCTAACTCCGTTAAATGTAATAACTTTTGTTTTCATGGATGCCTGGAAGTTCAACTTTATAGTTACACCTGGTAAAGCAGCAATGCTGATCGTTTTATTAAAGATGAAAGAATTTAGACAGTTTTTAACTCTAAGTGATGCTGCAGTGTTCGTTTGACCTGAAGCATACGGAGTTTAGGACCCAGATTACTCCCAGATTTAAGAGCATCTTAGTCCGACAAATATGACAATAACAACGGCCGCTTGCATGTTCTGCAAAAAAATGTGCTTTGTTGTGTATCTGACGGACAAACACCAAACCAGTTCCACATCACGGAAGTTGCACCATTTTTACAAACCAATTCTGGTTCATCTGTTTCACTCAACAATTGGCCATGTGCGTATGAAAACAAAGGCACTGCGCATGCGCGTTTTACTCCCATTCTATCGCGATATTTCATTTTCCTATCGTTGCCTAACATTATACCGGTATTACCGTGAACGGTATAATATGGCCCAGCCCTACTCCACAGCAAGTGCCAAGAAGTGATTGTGCTGAGTTGAATAGACACCTGATGTAGCAGTCTGGTGTGGTTGTCCTTATGGACGGGCCTTGATCCCAGAGCCCTGTAGTCTTTGAATACTAATTTGTAGTAGTAGATCACACGGCTGGCATCCTGGTCGTGTCACCCCAGGTAGCCTGCGCTCTTTCCAGTCTGGGTCATGTTTTGCATCAGCCAGACATTTTGTCCAAGCATGTGGGATTGTCTTGAGCCCCTGTTTCTTGCTGGTGCCTCAGTTGAAAGAGTAATGAGGAAACAGATTACAGGATTCTGACCAGAATGGATACACAAAGATGCACATGGTTGTAGCTGCGTAGAAAGCAGGTGCTTTGTCATTTGTAAGGTTCAAATCTTTTTGCTGCATGGGAAAGACCAGCTTTGCAGAAGCAGGGTGTACATGGGATCAATGGGAGGCTAATGAATTTTAGCAACCCTGATGTCTAATATTAATCGAAGAGACACGAAACTGTTGTTCACTGCTGTTTATTGCATGATTGCAATCCATAAAAGCCACAAAAAGTTGCATGTTTAGGACATACAATTTGATTGGAATTGTAATAGGCATATTTTTTTGGCAATATGTAGTGTTTGTATTCTGGGAACGGTTAATAGGAGTGTTATTAAAAGATGTACTCTGCCATTTCAAATATAGATATTCACTCCAAAAGATAGTTAAAGTAGGGTAATTCTGGTTGGAGAACATACAGATGCATGCATACTAAGGAGATGAAAAGTAAAAATATCACTGAATAATTTGTGGAGCACTCAGAAATAGTTTTGCACTAATGCGAACCATGATTGATGTCAGGATAGCTATTTTAGAGTTTAGTTCAGTGAGGTTTTTTTTTTCTTTCTTGAATGCAGATATTTAAATAAGGAATTTTACTTGAGCCACAAAGGCATTCCATTCACTTTTTTTAAGCTGTTAATTTACTAACCCTAGTAAAGCAGTCTCAGTGAGAGCCCCATGGTATAACACAGCCCTCTTTAGCACCCTGTACAGAGGTGGCTTGGGTCCCGTGTACAAGTTCTCAGAGCAAGTAGCTGTGCACAAAGCTCTGCTCTTCTTCCACAGCAGAGGCAGCAGAATCACGCTGACCAGATCACAGCTCTCTGTGATGTATGTGTTGTGTCAGGGACTGCACTTTGTGCCAGGCTGCACAAAGCTTGCTCATTAGTATGCGACAGGCACAGAGGAAAAAGATGGGAGGCAGCATTGCCAAAAGGGAGGCCCGGAGGAAGAGGCAATGTAATATTAGACTAGAGGGGGAGAGAAAATTGATGAAATCAACTTGATCTATCCATTATTCTTGCTACAGAAGTTGGCCAATTCATTTGGAGGAGTGTCTATTTGTACCACATTTGAGTGTGTTGCATTGCCTTGAGGGGGTTGGCCTGCTTTTAAACTACTTGTTTTTCAAATGTTAACTTAAGGTTAATTAACTTCCACTAACTGACACATTCTTTCATAATGTAGGTTAAACAAATGAGTCATTAGATGACATGTCATATTAACTGCTTTTGGAGATGTGTTACAAATGTGCACCTTGCTATTTTTATCTCAGTATAATTTAAAAGGAGCCCCACGCTTCTTTGTTGCTACCCCATATTAAATAAATCCTGAGATGATTTTTGTCTTTCTTTCTCTCTTTTTATTCTTTCTTTCTTTCTTAAACAACATTCAACTCATTAGTAGCATCAGGATGTAGGAATTAATTAGAATTTTTGTGTCTTTTCTCCTCTTGGACCACTATTTTAGCAGCTTGAAAAACTCAATTCCAGACCCAAATTAACAGAATATTTGCCAGTAAATCACATATGTGATGTATAATGTTTAAAAGCCAGATAGTCTGAGACTTTCCTTTATTTTTACTGCTCATGCTGAGTTTAAAAGCTACCCAGTGGCAATATTTTGGTCACAATTCTTCAAAATTTAAATTTATGGGATCTGTCGGTAAAGAATAACAGCCCATGTGTCATGGCAGTGATGTCAAATTCTGTATTGGTGAAGCTATAATAGGCACCTACTGCAAAAGTTATGACATGGGATAGCAGATATGACACAGGTGCTGCTAATAACATTGTGGCCCTGTGCTTTTAAGGCAGAACGGTCAGCCATGACACTTTTGACAGTGAGACAGCAACACCAGACTCTGAAGCTGAAGAAACCAATGCAACCCCCTACACACACACACACACACACACACACACACACACACACACACACACACACACACACACACACACACACACACACACACACACACACACACACAGCTTTCCTAGTTTGACATGTCAAAATAGGCTAAAATTAAAAATTCCTTAAAATTCCAACTGTCACAGTGAAGTTTTTTTAAGTCCTCCCATTTAGTTTAAGCTGTTTCATGAGTTACAGATTTTGTGTCTCAGTGACTTTGCTGCTCTAATTTTTCAAATATTTAGTTAAATGCTAATTTTGCGTGAATGACCTTTTTAAAAAGCGATCGATGTCTTCTTTTCTGCAACATCAAACTACTGAACTGCTGCTCCTGCATTTTATAGTCACTCACCTTTATGTTGTAGCTTTTTGGTGTGAAAAGGCCCGTTGTGCAGATTGAAAGGGAAATGTATTATAATGGTATTTAACATGAGAGGGATTGGAGCTATAAGCACATCAGTCACTATGGGCTGAGCCTAAGAAGCCATGCCAAGTTTACACACGCGCACACACACACTCTCACTCACTCTTAAGTAATCCCTTTTGATTGTGACCTAATTCAGGATTTTGTGAATGTGCTGTAGAGTGTGGGGGGATGTTATAGTGATGTAGTCCCATGAGCCAAGATATGCATAAGAGCAGCTTTGGCTCAACTCCATTGAACGCATCTTTTGTAAATTTGCTCAGTTTGGGGGTCAGCTGTATCGGGGTATATCCAGGATTATCTGAAGTGTAGGTTGAGGCAAAACAAAAACATAAAAAAAACACATTTAGAGGGGTTTCATTCACACGCCAGGTTGTGCTTTACCTCAGCTTTGCTGGGACAAATGACTGTTTAGTATGGTTTTTGAGGCTTTATGTCACTTTTAGCCTAGAAATTATTGTTTTTTAAATTCCAGGTAACATCTTGAATATGCTGTAACACTTGT
Source organism: Rhamphochromis sp. 'chilingali' (assembly GCF_963969265.1). Classification (NCBI taxonomy): domain Eukaryota; kingdom Metazoa; phylum Chordata; class Actinopteri; order Cichliformes; family Cichlidae; genus Rhamphochromis; species Rhamphochromis sp. 'chilingali'. The sequence goes on along the minus strand of NC_137947.1, from coordinate 14,124,656 downwards.
GGAGTTCCCGTGCTTTGTTTTAATAGAGTAAGGGAGTCTTAAATCAGGAAAGACCTCTTATATTTATTATTTGATTTATCGTACTTAAAGAAGGTTTTACAAGTTTTTAAATTGCCACTGCAGCTTGGCACATTAGTAAGTTTGCAGGGTTTTATTGCAACATTAATGTGTTATGATGGGTGCAGTCATGTTGATTGTGTTCTGCCACTGTCAGAGCGCCCTCCCTGTATTTTACAGTCGGATTTTTAAAGGCACGGTCACTGCGATGCATTTTAATGACTGCACAGAATTACTGTGCAATAAAAAGTTCACTGCAAAGATTGTGTAAAATGACCCCCATCAAAAAGTATAACCAGCTAGAAGATGATGAGAAGGATTTCAGAGGTCTGTAATACAGTTCATATGTGTCCTTGACTTTGATCTCCAACTTTTAGGGCAGATCAGGTAAAGGGTTTTCAAGATGTCAAACCAGGATTTGCATAGTTCTGCTGCCTTTAAGCCATTGAACTGTTGAATAAGATATAACAAGACCTGGCTTTATCTGAGTGTAAATTCAGTCTGACTGTACACTTGATGGTTAGTACTAATGCAAAGCTGTAGTATAAATGAAAATATTCATGTTTATGCAGGGCAAAAAACACGATCATTTTCATTGTCAAGAAATCTATCACTATTTTTTTTTAAGTCTATAAAATTTAAAGAGTAGTAATTACAGTCCATGTATTCAGCATATCCATCCCATAATATCATCAATTTTCTTAATTTGCTTTCCAGTTTGGGATCATAGGGGGCCTGTCCCAGCTGTCACTGAGCGAAAGGCAGGGTACTACTCTGGGCAGGTCAAAGCTAAAACGACTGGCATGTTGAGCATGTCACCTTCAATAGGTTGAATCCAAAACGCCTGTTACACAATGAACGGCAGACATTCACACAAACAACTGCTGTACTGAAATATAAAATGCTTGCTTTACTTACAGTAAACTCATTAGAGCAGTTTAGAGGATTGAACTGCTCATCTGAGTGTGAGCTGCACATTGAGGATTACAAAAGTGCTGTGTACATTAAACTGTGTTCTGGGGCCTTGTTTTGTTGAATTTAAAATAGACTTCATATTGAATTGAGTCCTTCTACAGGGCAGTGGGCAAAAGTTCTGAGAAAGATGGCCATATTACAGCATCCGTGGTTCAACTATCTCGAGTGTGGCGACACCTCTACAGCAGGTTCTCTCTAATAGCTCTATATTTCATTGAGGAAAACACCCTGTCAAAACTGACATGATGTATGACAATGACTCTTTTCACCCTTACCTTGTCCCTCTTACACTCTCATCCTCACTAATGCCTTTCGCTTCCTCTCTCCTTCTCTCCCTTTCTGTAGTTTGACAAAGCATATGCCTACAGCATCCGCCACATGTTTGGCAAAGAAGGAAAGCGAACAGACTACACCCCCTACAGTTGCATGAAGGTGATTTTATCAAACCCACCCAGCCAAGGAGACCATCATGGTGAGTTGACGGCTGTTGGAAGAAGTGGTTGGTTTGGAAACAGTAACACATTTGTGTTCGCTAAATCTTTGCAAATCTGCAGTTATAGTTTAATGTGCTTTCATGCTCCTTTATTTTCTTCCAACTGTTGAAATTCTTTATTTGCATTTTTTCCCTTTAAATAAAATCCCGCCTTATCTTTGTAGGATGTCCATTCCGTCACAGCGACCCGGAGCTGCTGAAGCAGAAGCTTCAAGTGTACAAAGTGTCTCCCAGTGGAATCAATCAGGTGGGTGCCATCTGTCCACAGTCGGTTTGTCAAATGGTTGAACAGCCCTCTAGCCACAATTCCCTTCTCTGACTGGGGACAGCATGTGGGTTATGTTTCTTCTTCAGTCTCACAAAACTCAGCCAGCAATCTTATTGGATTTATAAAAACTGTCAAAGAAATAATTTAGAAACCACCAAATAGTACTCATGTTAGTAGCCAATGGCAGTTTGTCTTAAATATTGTAAATGCCCCCTGCAGAATAGAGCTTCTTTTGTTTTTATATATATATATATATATATATATATATATATATATATATATATATATATATATATATATATATATATATATATATATATATATAAATAAAAAAGAGTATTTTTTTGATTAATGTTTTGTTTCCTTTACAATATTATACATTAAAGTATAATATTGTAAAGGAAACAAAACATTAATCAAAAAATTGTTGAAAAACAAATTACAACATTGTATAAAAATTACAATCATCAACTCAAATACTTGGTTCTAATTGAACAGAAATTTCTATGAACTTGTAAGAACTGTGTAGGACATGAATCAGTCTGTGTCAGATCCTGAATTTGAAATTTCCACTGAAGTCACGGGTAAGAGACAAGTGGAACCAAGATCTAGGCCATTTGCTTTTTGAAGTTTGCAAAGACTGCTAAATTTTGCCAGTGGTAGTTCACTCTTTGCAACATAGTACGCTGTTCTACACAGATTTTTCAGGTTTATTTTTAGTATGTTATTTGCAATTGGTGTTTGTTCTGGGAAAGATATTGCAGACTGAGCAATAATGCATTTCTTGCATTTCTCATGGGTTCTAATGGGGGTTCTGGGTTCTGTTTGTACAGTTATGTTTTTTTTTATGTTGCCATAGTGACGGGTGACGCCCTCTCGCTGCGACGGTGTGTCCTTCCGGGGTCAGAGGGCGCCCTGTGTGTTGTTGTTGTTGCTGTGCGGTTGCCGCGCTGAGCAGTTAGCTAGCGGCAGTGTTCATCTGCAGATGTGCTCCCTGGCTAGCTCACGGGAAGCAAGACCAAACGACACCTCTGTCTCCTCCTTGTCTGAGCTCGCCACAATATTAAACATATCAGGTCCCCATAAGGAGAATCATGTGCTAACGGCTGTCTAAATGACTCGGGTAAAGTTTGTAGCATGCTTGTTGTTTTTGTCTGCTTCCACTTGTCTTTGCACTAGGATGATGTCGGCATAAATGTGCAGTCATATTCGTTGTGTTCCCACTAGTGCTGTCAGCGTTAATCTCGTTGAAATGACGTTAACGCCACAACACGGCAAATCTCCGTTAACGAGCTACCCCTGATCGCCCCGTGCGTAGGGCTAGACGGCCAACACGTTAACGAGCTAACTGCGCTAACACACTAGTTCCCACCCATGTAATTGAGCATTGCGTGGCACATCCAACATACTGTCTTACTTTAGTCCATGACGCGCTTACCTTCAGGGTCATACGTCACATGAAAACCAAAATAATTCCAAACGCCAAATCTGAATGAGGGTGGGGGAGGTTCAATTTGCCATGTTGCAAAGAGAGCTTAACTTCTGTCTCGCTAGCTTGCCCTGCGCTCTTCCTTCTGACTATGCTGTCTGTGTTGAATGCTCAGTGGATCTGCGCTCGACAGTGCAGCCTAGGCGGAGTAGTCGAACGCAGATTCACTGAGCGCTCAACGCAGACAGCATCGTCAGAAGGAAAGTTGATAAAATAAATTACAAATTTTGTATTGTTCGATACATATGCGTACCGAACCGAAAGCACTGTATCGAACGGTTCAATATCGATACGAGTATCGTTGCACCCCTAACACACATATATATATATATATATGGACTGGTCTCTGGGCTTTAATCACTTGACCCTACCTACATTATCACCTTTTTTGTCACACATCTGATCGGGACAAGCTAATGCCATGTGGTACAGCTTTGATTTGGAGCAGTTTTACACAGAAAGATCAGTACAGGTAAATACAACTACATATACATATTTTGAGTTTTACTGATAATAAACAGTCTTCTAAAAATTGCTGAACCCTTTCAGCGGGGAGATGGTGTGCAGATTGCTTACAAAAAAAGGTGAAAAACTAATATACAAGTCAATAATTTATGGCAATCTGTGCAGCATTTGTAGAGACGTTTGGGTATATATTCACACATGAGGTTTTGTGAATATAAAAGAGATTTATTTCTGAGAGACCAAAAAGGTAAAGATAACTAAGGCTGTAATAGTATCACGAAATGTCTTGTGAATCTAAGACGTTGTTCTATAATCCCAGAGGAACCTTCAGAAATAAACCTCACAAAATAAAAGCCTTACCATAATAACACAGCTTGTATTGTTCCTATATTATCCATCATTTGTGTGCATTTTAGCAAATGCTCCTCATATTCCACTAAGCAAACTAAAGCTCTGATAAAAACGGCAAAGTCTGACTGAAACGGTGCGTAGCTCGACACTGATCTAACCCCAGCCTCAGTGTTTAGCATGCTGGTGGCAGTTTCATGCTGGAGGCAGCCTTCAGGAATCTGGGGAATAATGAAGGAACTAATTTCAGGCAGACTCCTCAGAAGTGTCTCTCTCCTAGTGAGTACTGATAACTTGGGATTTTTCTTTTTTCAGCAGGTCACTCACCCCGAGTATGCAGTCTCACTGCACACTACAGTGGCTTTATTACCAGAACGTTGCCGTTCTTATGTGACCCAGTAAAAAGTTGGGCTGCAGGCTGGGTGTTCACCCTCTCCCTTTTCCGCTTTGTAGAGCTTCAGAAGGCAAAAAAAAAAAAAAATCCCCCAAAATTGAGATCTGTAATCATTGCCACTGGTTATTCTCCAAAGAGCTGACCCAGGGCATGAATATTTAGATTAGCCTAAATATGTATGTGATCTGTTTTTATTAGGTTTGAAGAGATTTTTTGAAGGATGTATTCACTTCTGTCATGATGATTTACTAAAAAAAAGAAATGTGTAAAGTCATTTTAAATAGAGGGCTGGGGAAGCAAAAATTGGCAACAGTATTCTCTGTAGAGTTGCTGTATCAGTATCTAAGGTGTAGAAGTTTAACCTTAATTTTTGTGAACTGTGCCTTTTGTTGCAGATCCTGGAGCTGGTTAAAGGAATGCACTACCAGCTGGCATGCCAGAAATACTTTGAGCTGACACACAATGTAAGTGGAGTCATTTGATGCAGGGAGTAAGCAGGGGTACCTGTGTCAGAGGCAGGGGTTTGGTCCTTGCATCTCATGCATGAAGGCTCAGGAGAGACCCAAAACTGTCATCCCATCCATCATTAGCAGTCTGTCACAGCCGCTTAATTTTCATAGGTTTATTATAGCATTCCAATCTATTTTGCCTCCCTGTGGATGCTTATTTAATTTAAGCTGTTTTATGTGCGTGAGTCATCATCCTGTTCAGTCAGCAAAGCTAGGACTGAAAGTGACAACACATTTTCTTGTTACTGCAGATTGTTCAGGTCATTCAGCTGGAGTTTGCACACATGGATGCACTGCATTTACACAGCTTTTGGTGTAGTGTGAATGGACAGTAGAGGTCAGTTCATTCATTCTAATGACCAGCAGGGGGCAACGCCTCTGGCTTCAGGAACAAGTCAAACTTTACATCTAATCCTACCTTAATAAACACTTTAATACTGAGTCTATCCTCTTAAGAACATCTTTACATATACTTATATTATACTAAGATTAACAGCAAGGTATGAGTCAGGATGTGGCAGCTTCATGTTTGACATTTGACTCGGTGCGTAATGAGAAGATCCAGGCCTCACATGAGGCCTAAAACCACTAGCTCACAAACCAACAGGTGATTGTGTTCAGTTTCAAAAGGAAGGCATCACTACAATTAATGCTGATAGGGGAAAATGACACATTGCACTTTTAGTAAGGTAACTATTTAGTGTTATTACAAGTTCCTATCCTTATTTAAATGGACTCAATGTATACAAATGTACACTACATGAATTTAGATAGATTTTTAAAATTCAGTCTTTCTGTCAGTGATTTATATCTCTTCACTCTACTAAAGCAGTATAAACGAAACAATGGTCTGCTGGGTTTGGGATGTGAATCCCTGTGTGTATTGCTGAGTACATTAATAGTACATCTAGTAGTACAATTCAGCATGGTCTTAATTTAAACCATAGATCCATTAGCCTGTGTTTATCATGTTACATGTCAATCTTAAATCTGTAGATTTCCAGGACTTTACATTCATATCTTCTTTTTAAAAAATAATGTCAATTATTTTTATTTCAATATACATTAGAACTCTAATTTACTCTAATTTGCTAAAGATTGACTTACTTAGTCTATTTTGTGCCTTATCTTTTTGCTGCTCATTATAGGAAGATTTTTACATATTGAAAATCTTACCACTTGAAACAGTTACTACTGGTAAAATATATCTTTGCTGTCCTTATTATCCGTATAATTAAGTAGTGCAACAAAATTTGATTCACTGATATAAACTGTGCTGGTGTTGAACATCTGCTCTGATGTTCCTTTTGTGGGGAAAATTCCCAGGGCTATTTGGGTTGTTTATTGTTTTTTTTATTTAGAATTTGTGGGTCACTTGTTTAGTTAAAGTCATTACATGTACATTTATTTTCTCCAGGCAAACAAATAATAAAATAGCAAACAGTATGTTTTGCAGTCATGTGTAAAATAAATTTATTTGCCTCACATGGCAATATACAGACTGAATGCACATTTTTAATTTTTATCATCCCAACAACTCAAAAAAAAAATGTTAGGAGCTGACGGACTAGCATTTAGGTCTACTACTTGCAGATACCTTAAAATACTATTAAAAGGAAGGCCGGTACTCTAGTGGTTCAATAGGTACGAATAGCCAGTGAAATATCTCCTTGGTAACTGAAGATGCTGACACGCTGTTTGGGTATTTTAAATCATTTACTTTTTCCACATTGAAATGTTTTGAAAACATCAATCAAATTACTTAATTATTTAAAAAAAAATCGCAGAAAAGGTCACAGAAAGAGAATTTGTATTCCATCCACTAATTGATTAATGGGTTTTTTACTCATCATGAGTTTACTCATTTTGACATTTTTATTTCCTGAAAGGCCATTTCATCTTTTCACTGTGCTCCGATAGAATAGTTAGCAGGTGACTTTGCGCACTAATGTGGCTGTGAAAGCCTCCTGTCCTCATTAGTAAATCGTTAGTAAATTAGTAAACCATTGCACATCCCCCTTACTGACGGAGATGCTAAATGACCGTCTTATAAAAGGTGACATTTTATTGAATCAGTCAATCATTGCCCTAGCAACCTGCCACTTTTGTGAAAACTAAACCTGCTGTTCTTACTATCTCCTGACCTTCCTTCTCCTGTGGTTTCTCTTTTTTTTATTAACAGATTGAAGACTCATCTTTCTCACTCAATCACCCTAACCAGTACTTTCTGGAGAGCCAGAAACTTCTGGGTGGAGGCAAGGACATAAAGAGAGAGATGGATGCTCCGCAGAGGTCACAGGAAAACTCCGCCTCCAAAGGATCAACCGGAACTCAAGAGGTGGCAGCAAACACCTCCCAACATTTGGCCGAGATGACAGAAGATTTGGAATCTTTCTTTCAAGAGGCCTGATTCTCAAATGTTTAAATACACATACAAATAATTCTGTATCTCTGGACATGCTCTGAATTCTGCTGAATCTTACAAATTCCCTAAACTGTTGTATTAAGTATTAAAGTTGAAAATCTGTCTTTCAGTCTTTTAATTCCAGCATAGCAGACTTTGGGAGAAAAAGTGAAGAAAATTAAAGGAGTGCACCACAGTGCTCATGGAAAGGAAAAATAGAAAGATTATGACCAAAAATAACATTAAAAAAATCTATAATTGAAACAGTAAGCTTTTGTATTTTGTCTAAAAATGTTTTTTTTTCTATTTTCTTTATTGCAGGTTTTGATTCAACTTTTCAAAAATTCACACAGACGTTTCTTTTTTTCCGCTGTATGATATTCTTTGCTCACATGTCCGTGATCCTGCATTTATTTCTGCCTAACCATGCGTTAAAACTGCTCTCTTGGTTTGTTTTCCTTCTTTGTTTTTACTCTGGTCTGAACTCAGATGGCTTATATTCTCAGTGCACAGTATTTTGGCAGAGACATGGTTTGGGGGGTGATGACTAGAACATTTCCCAGCTGTCTCAAAAACAATGTCATTGTATTTGCTGGCAGCAGTGTGGATGAATGGTGGCAGGAGGGCGGATGAAAATAAACAATTTCCACACTTGTATTATGCTGCCTTGGAATATTGCCTCCTAGTGCACAATGCAATTTATTCAAAGCATACGTGGTCAAGAGAGATTTCCTCACTTTCCTCTTGAGCCTCAGTTCAATAATTTGTTTAAAAAAAAATAAAAAGGTGGCTGTCTAAAAGTCTTAACCTTTTTGTGCTGCTGTGGAATTAGCAACACAGACTCCTCCAATCTCGGTTCTTTAGGAGGTACAGTTTTGTGCTCTTATCTCCCCTCATACTATGCACTTTACCAGACTGCTAACTTTGGATCCAATTAGAGGGACAGCAGTGTTAGTTTATGAATGTAAATGCATTTTTCAGGAGGCTGGAGGAAACATTTGGGTCATTTTGTGGAAACCTCAATCTGTAATGTAATCATAGATGAATTTAAGACAAATGTCCCTGATGATGACCAAAACATTATTTGTACCATTAATGCACATTTCTGTTTCACGACTTCCTGTGGCATAATGCAAAGCATCCTGCATCAGTGTCTCTCACTTTAAACATCAGAGCGCCCGAGCTGCACATGGCTGGAATTAAATTAGGTCTTAAAATCCAAGCATGGTGCTTGACATGGAGAGGATTTATTCAGTGTAATAAGGCAACTGGATAACAGTGCACAGCCGGGCTGCTGTCAGCAAGAGACCCTTGATGTTTAATATTTGGTGGAGCATGACTACATCTGACAAAGCTGGCACTTTCTTAGACTGTGGGCAGGCACTTGACTAGGACTGTTTATCTCCTTCAAATGGATTTACAATCATTAGTCATGAACTTGCTTTCGTTGTGTGATTTGTTCTCTTCCTGTAGTCATTACATGGACCAGGGGTGTACTGTGGGGATGGTGCATTACGCAAAGGGTGAGAAACATAATCCAAGACGTAATCGCAGCATTTGTTTCAGAAGCCTCATATGGAAAGTGACGTCCATGCCTTTACTGCGGCTTTGTGAATGCACTACAATCTGGAAAATCCCCAAGTTCATCTGTTTTCCATGCACAGGCAAATAATATTGACTAACACTTAAAAAATTTAAAGAGGCACCTTGAGCTTAAACTATGAGCCAGTTACAGAAAACATAAAAAAAATACTCAATTGTTATTTGTTGGGATGTGAAAGAGCACCACAGCGAATCAAAAGGTTATTCATCAGTGGTAATGATTACTTCTCTGACTCTATTGTTCATTTCTGCTCAGCGCATGATGTATCTTTTTGTCCTAATGCAGCATAAATTTACCCAGGGGACTAAATTTGCAGCAGTGTCATTTGTTATTCAGTACGCCTCACCAGAGGCAGCTCTGGTTAATTTGGAGATTTGCGTGCACGTAGTTTATTTCTTTTTAAGGATTAGATAGCATCTAATAATGCATACTTGTACATCTCACCCTTGAGCTGTATTAAAATTAGCAAAATGTATTTGATAACTGTCTCAGTCCTTATTTCAGATCGAATAAATGATTTGCAGTCATTACGGAGTGTTAGCTTTTCAGTGGGAGGATTTGGCAATGTTTAGTTCTTTTTAAATGAGCCAGCATCCTTGGTTTTTTTCCTTCAATCTAAAAAGTTTGAGCTTTTCTAGAAAAAGCCTGTTGCAGGTTAAGTTAGTGAAATCTTGAGGTGAAGGCCTGTGATAGTCTGGAAACCTCTCCAGGGTTTACTCTGCCTAGCTCCAGTGACAGCTGGATAAGCTGGAGGTCCCCTCACTCCCAGTTAAGCAGTTGATTGATGGATGGATTTTTAGTTTGGTGAGTTTAAAGTCATGTACTTGATGCTGCTTTTTTCCCCCTCTTTCTTTATAGTGGAAAAAATATAAAAATCTGTCTTTAAAAAAATGGAATCGGAAGGTTCATCATGCACTCACTCGCTGCTTTGACTGCGAAACCATTTCCACAAGACCATGAAATGTGAGTTAGAGCTACGAAAGAAAAACAGCTACTGAGTGAACTCTTTAAACTCAATTTAAAAGAACTAAAGATTGTTTTGTCAAAGTTGTCGTTCATTATGTAAAACTGAGTCAGTGAGCCGTTCTGCATGCAGTGGTGTGTAAGATGTTTGCTGAGATGTAATGTTGGTATTACTTAGTTTTACTTCAGGGCGCATTTTAGTTTTGAATGCTGAACTGACCAATACTATATTTGTTAATAAGCTTACTCGCCTGCCACTTTGTTGGGTGCACTTGCTGGGTTGGATTCCCTTTTGCCTCAGAGCTTTGTAGCATAGATTAAGAAAAGTGCTGGAAAATTGTTCAGGTCTTGTGTGACAACAACACCACGAAAGCAGCCCAAACTGTTGATTCATGTTTTCAAGCTGTTTTACGTCAAATTTTGATCTTAACGTCTAAAAGTTTCAGCAGAAATTAAGGCTTCACTGACCAAATGATGCAATATTCTATTGTCCATTTATAATGAGACTGACGCTGCACAGTTTCCTGATTTTAGCTGGTGGGAGTGGCACCTGGTGTGGTCTTCTGCTACTGTATTACATGTACTTCAGGGTTTGATGTGTTGTGAGATGCTCTTGTGCATGCCTTGGCGGTAATGAGTGGTTATTTGAGTTGCTGTTGCCTTCCTATTAACTTGAAGCAGTCTGGTTATTATACTCTTGCATCAGCAAGACATTTTCACCCAGAGAACTTTCACTCAGTGAATATTTTTCCATTTTTCTGAACAATCTCCATAAAGCATAGAGTGGGAATCCCAGCAGATAAGCAGTTTCTCAAAGCCCATTTGCCACCAACAACCATTCCACTTCATCTGGTCATTTGAACATGTCTAAATACCTCAATTGGCAATTTTATTTATATAGCACATTTCATCATATGAGAACTTGATGTACTTAATATGGAACAAGAAGACATTTAAAAATGCCACAGAGCAGTGAAAACAGCAAAGGGGAACAACACCTGCTAACTGTAGACATGTGTAATTGAAATTGTCTGTTTTTGAATGTACACACAGATATAATTGATCTCAGATCAGCAGGCAGCCTTTTGCAAAGAACAGGACCACAATAACTGAAAGCACTTTCAGCAGACGGAAATCTGATTCTGGGAACAATTATAAGATCTGAATCTGATGACCTGAGAGGTCTGACTGGGTTGCAGCCAGTGAGCAAGTCAGAGATTGAGAGCTTTGTGAACTAATATAAAACATTTTAAAGGTAAGTCTAAATTGCTCTAGGAGCCAATCAAGTTCCTGAAGATGCCTACAGCTGATTTGGGGATTCCTGCAAACAGAGCGTTACAATAATTTTACCACTTGGTCTACATGGACCAATTCTCAGAGTCACTTCGAAACAGTAATTAACCTTGGATATATTTTTTAAGTGATAGAAAGCAGTTATGGTGACCTTATTGATGTGATTATCAAAACTTAGATCAATGTCCAAAATGATTGATGCCGAGGTTCCCGACTTGGATGAAACATGATAGATATGAACTTATGTGTGTATGTTTGCATTAAGTTTCAACCATGTGGTTGGCTGATTAGATATGTGTCAACGAGCAGTTGACTAGGTACAGTTAGGCGCAAATATTTTTTACACATTGACACAAGTTTAGGTTGTTTTTTTTTTTGTTTTTTTTTACCTGTTTACTGAAACGTTCTTAACATGTGCCACCCTCTATTTAATGGGACCAAAAGTAACTGGACAATTGACTCAGACTATTTCATGGGTAGGTGTGGGCAATTTCTTTGCTATGTCATTATCAGTTAAGCAGATAAAAGGCCTGGAGCTGATTTGAGGTGGGTTGCTTGCATTTGGAAGATTTTGCTGTGAACAGACAACAACTCTCCATGCAGGTGAAACAAGCCACCATTAAGTGAAAACAGAAGAAAAAAAAAAACATTGAGAAATTGCTAAAATATTGTGAGTGGCAAAATCTACAGATACATCCTGAGAAAGAAAGAAAGCACTGGTAAACTCGGCAAAAAGAACTGGACGTCCAGTGGAGACAACAGTGGTGGATGATCACAGAATAATTTCCATGGTGAAGAGAAACCCCTTCACAACACTCTCCAGGAGATAAGCGTATCGATCCAAGTCTCAGTAAAGTTCAGTTCTGGAAATAGTATGAAGAAGGCATGGAACAGCTCATGATCCAAAGCATACCACATCATCTGTAAAACACGGCGGAGGCCATGTGATGGCTTGGGCGTGCACGGCTGCCAGTGACACTGGCTGTTTATTGATGATGTGACACAGAACAGAAGCAGCCGAATGAACTCGGGCATACATACAGAATTACTTTACTGTCTGCTCAAATCCAGCTATATGCAGTCAAATCGATTGGGCAGTGTTTTGTAATACAGATGGACCCAAAACATACAGCTACAGAAACCCAGGAGTTTATTAAACAAAAGAAGTGGAATATTCTTGAATGGCAAAGTAGTCACCTGATCTTAACCCAGCTGAGCATTTCACTTGTCGAAGACTAAACTTCGAACAGCAAGACCCACAAACAAACAGCAACTGAAGGCTGCTGCAGTAAAGGCCTGGCAGAGCATTACAAAGGAGGAAACCCAGAAGCTGGTGATGTCCATGAATTCAAGACTTCAAGGGTTTTCAACCAAGTATTAGAAATGAATGGAAATTTTTATTTTCACTTATTTCATTTTTCCAATTACTTCTGAAGCCCTGAAATTCAGGCATTGTGTTAAAAAAATGCTTCAGTTCCTCACATTTGTATGCAATGTTTGTTCAGCCCACTGAATTAAAGCTGAAAGTCTGGACTTGAACTGCATCAGAGTTGTTTTATTTAAAAGCCATTGTATTAATGTACAAAACGTTAGCTCTGTCCAAATATTTCTGGACCTAACTGTATATCTAGCCATGTGGCTACTGTACAGCCTATTTAATACATTTCTAAAATGTCAAGATAATGAAAAACAAGACGTAACCTGACCACAGTGTTCAAACTGATCAAGGTAGTTGGTTTTATTAAAAGTGGATCTATTACACTTTCTTTCTAGGTCACTATTGCTGATATACTAGAATTGCTTTGCACAGTTCACAGTTTAAAACAGTACAGCCACAGCCGTGTGCCTGGCTGTACTTTACCCGTCAAAGAAAGGTAAGGATATCACATCTCTTTGACATCACACATCCAAGTGAGTAAACTATTGGACTGTAAACTGTGAGAAACCATGTTCTGAGCTGTCTGTAAATTTGCTGATCTAAAATTTGAAACTCTGGTCATGTTTTAACAGGAGCATCCATCACTGTAGCAGTATATGGCAGACAAAGACCAATAAAAAGGTCTAATAAAAGCTCTTTAAGCTTCTTTAGGTTTGCTGTTAAGTGTATCTGTGTGTAAATATGAATGTAGTTTTATTTAAGCATCTGATTCCTGTGGTTTCCCAATAAACCTAAGTGGTATAATCCAAATATTGAAGGAAAAAAAAAAAGAATATTCAGAGTCTGTCCTCCATCTCAAAGCCCTTCTGAAACATAAAACCAACATTGTTTGGGTGTTTACTTTTCTGGCAGACAAACTATTTCTGTAAAAAACAAAATTGCTTCCATCCACTAACAGCAGCTAAAACGACTGATGTGCCACACAACCAATCGGGAAAATATTTTTTAATTTTCAACAAATTCACTTCCCCGTGAGCGCTCATATGACTCACTAATAATGGAGACACTTATTAAAGAAATTGCCCTGCTAGATTAGTTTGCAAAGTTGAAGGCAGTGGCTGTACAATTGTGTTGCAGTTTGTTGCAAGACCGATAATGGAAATTTCTATTTAAAGTGTTTTTTATTACTAAGCACCGTTTTCAACATTTAGAGCTTTGATTACATTTCTGTTTGATTTTCATTGTTCAGAGTATTTTAATCATCCGGAGCATGCAGTAAAGTTCACAGGACTCAGTTTATGAGTCAATGTTTAATTCAACCAGATTTAAATTCTTTCAGTATCCTCATTTACCTGCTTGTTTTTTATGGTAGCTGTTTGGAAATGATTCTCCAGGCCTCTGGAAGTCTTCTGGAATTCTACATTCTACTAAAACATGTCCTCATTTGGTGTTTTGATCATGATGGTGGAGAATGGCAACAGGGTGCCCCAAAATCTCTCATAGGCCTTTCTGGGTGGATGATGGTGATTGCGAAGGCTGTAGCATACGGCACTCATTATTTTATACTTCTCAAATCATTTAGTGATGTCTTGTGTCCTGTGTATGGGGAATTATTGCCCTAGAAAACCACTAGAATAGAAATGATTTTTTTGTGTGTGCACAGACTGAGTCATGGTAAAAAGAAAGTACACCCTCTTTAAATTGCCAATCCCAAGTACAGCAGCAAATCTCCATCAGAGTAGCTGAAAAAGGGGAAAAAAAACCTCAAGGTGCAATGGCCCAGTCAAAGTCCAGACCTCAACCTGATTGAAATGCCGTGGAGAGAGCTGTGCATAAACAAATGCCCATAAACCTCAATGAACTGAAACAATGTTGTAAAGAAGAGTGTGCCAGTATTCCACCACAATGATGTAAGAGGCTGATAAACCCACAGAAAACCATTACTTCAAGTTATTGCTGCTAAAGGTGGTTCTACAAGCTACTGAATCATGAAGTGTACTTGCTGCTTCTTCATTTTAGCTTAGTTTTAGTTAAATAAATAATGACACTGTGTAATATGTATGGTAATGACTAGATAATTTTTATTATGTCCTGATATGTAAAACCTTAGAAGTGAAAGATTGTACTTTCTTTTGGTGGCTTTAAATTAGAGGAGAGCGGATCGATCCGAATACTGATGCTACGGATACCAACGCACAGCACAATGTTAAGAAGTGGGCAACAAAAAGGCCTCAGTAGAAGAAAGAAAAAGTTCTAATAGTGACGAGTAGAAAACCACCAAACTCACTTAAAATAGAGTACACAAGGTTTATTTTTCTTTCTAAGCAGAGTAGAGGAGTGAAGGCTTAGTTCTGGCCTGGAATTCAAGAGCTGAAGCCACCACGGTTACAAACAGGAAAAGGTCTGCATCTTCCCGACAAAGGCTTTTTACCCACCTTGATAGGCTTTGCATTTGTAGGGAGTACGTTTTCACAGCAGGTCCTGGGAATACAACTCTAAAGCTCTTCTCCTCCAGGTCGTGAGCGATTTCTTCTGGTTGGCCACCCCCTAATTACAGAGTAGGCTTAAACTTCCTAATACACAGGTCCAACAAACCAGCAGCTTACAATCCGGTCTTTTATCACAACAAATCCATATAAACCCAAATTAAAACAAATCCTCCTTCCAGTAAAATTTAATTATTTTAGCAGCTAAACCATCCAGGCCAGGTTAAAACTATTGTCCTTTAAAATGCCTTTTTCTCTCACCAGCTTTAAACGTGTCCTACAACATACTTCCTTCCTGTTTCTGCCTTTCTGTCCTATTTATAGAGAAGGGCCCAAATCCACACCAATCAACTACTCTCAGTACTCAGCTGGACTAGAGTGGAATCCCCACTCCCACATGGGTGTGGCTTATATTTCACACACAAACACAAAATACAATTATTGAACTGGAAAATAATCCTAAACCAGTGTTTACAGTGAGATTCTTTCAATTATCCCACAACGACTAGTTAAAAAATGCATTTTACTTTGTTTTGATTTTTTTGTCACATTTGTAGGTGTTACACACCACATGTCTTTGTCCGTGCACCTGTTGGCATCGTTCCACTGATCTAAATGTAGAGAACCGAGAGTGTCCGTTACCGTCTCTCGGTGTCACTGCGTGGTATTGATTGTAACACCAGATGGAAGCATCAGTTACACTCCCACCAGCATTTTCTCTCATTCTTGTGAATCCTGGCAATTCTTGCAGTGCTGTAGAGTGTGATGTTGGGCTCTAAATGATCATTTAAGAAACAATATATTTGCCATCGAGATTGTTCCCAAACACTAAATTAGCCTCGAGACGTGACAAAACTCTTGATTGCAAAACTGGACACAAAACCACCTGCAGCTGTATGTAAATGCATCACTATTCCTGCGGGTGCTGTCTCATTAACCTGACAGATGTTTGAGTCTCTTCTCATGCGATTAACTTCGCTCGCAAACTCCGCGCTCCTTCTAAGCCTTACCTGCAGCCACGTTGTCGCTTCGTGTTGGACAAAACCCGTGAAAGTGGTGCGTTAGTTGCTCTAAACATCCCCTTCGCTCCTGCAGGAATGTTTTAATCAGCAGCAGCACGCATGCGACTTGGCTTTACGCTTCTTCGTATTGTTCTGGATCAAACGGCTTGGTAAACAGTGACCATCTATTTCCGCCCCCAAACACTACAAAGTTTGCTTAACTGAACGTACATTTACATTTTTCTTCTCTCTCCCTCTTTCTTTCTCTAGTTATTTTTCCCCTGAGTTATTTGAGCTTTGAAGGTTGGATTTAATGAGATCATATTGTGCATCCATATTTGACTTGAAAATGACTTAGATCTTTGTTTACAATGCTTTCCTTCGTTTTGCTTGGGTGCATGTTCTGCTTGGATTATTATAAACACACGACTGTAGAAATAATCACAGTATAAGTTTGAGCACCTTTAAATTTTCAAACTCGCTTTGCTTTCTCTCAGACCGCATCAGTGACTTGATAAGTAAAATATGTTATCATCACAAGAGGGAGTAAAAAATTTTTTTGTAAAAATAAATGGCTTCTTATCTAATAGAAAGCTAATTAGAGTGTTTCTAAAAATCAAACTATTCCTTTAAGTAAAAACACAAACTTTTTTTTAAAAATGCGTTTGCGGCCTACTGCAAATATCTGATGATAACTCATCTATAATTGATTTTGGTTTAAATTAATTCTCAGAAACTCCCACTTGAATTTAAATGTGATGTCTGTATTGAATGGCTGCTGTTTCTCCACAGGAAAAAAAGAAGGAGAAGAAGCTCCCTCACGTCTTCCTACTACCAGTTAAGTGGATTCTGTCACACACATTAAAACCAAATCTGCAGCAGAGTGTGACACATCAAAGGGGAAATGGGAAGCGAACCCCCTTGTTAATGGAGGGAATTGTGGAAGTGGAGACTGTGAGATGTTGGGGCGACATAATGGCACTGACAATCAACCAGCTCTGTGCCCATCCCTTTTCCCTGCAGGGGGATGTTGGTGGAGAGGGAGAGCTGGAGCTTGTTGATGCTTCGTGAGCTGACACTGAGTTAGCAGTCTGAACAGACAGTAGATAAGAAACTGAAAGATGGGCAGTGTGAGGGGGGGAAGAAAGAGTTGGGAGCAATCTCCTGGATTGTCTCTTTGACGTTGATAAATTGAGCAGCCAGATCTCGCCAATCCACCAGATTGCCCCCTTGAGATTGAATGATACAAAAGAATTTTTTTTGCCCCTTTATTTTTACTGCAGATAACCTCCTTAAGGGGGTGTTACAGTAAGATGAAAACACTGTCAAAATGTATTGTTTCTTAGCCGTTCAATTCGAATCTAAAGCCTGCTTTAAGATGAAGACCTTACACGATGTATCCCTTTGTAAGTTCCTGAAGGCAGGCTGGTTTAACCGCTTTGCTCATCTCTGTAAACTGTTGTCAGGCACATTTTGGGAAATGAGATAACAGAGGAATGGTCTTTGCTGTCTTCTCAAACATGGTTAGTTATAAAAAGAAAATGAATGCCATAAAGTGAAACATCAGTATATTCTAAAATTGGTAAGTTTGTTTTTATTCTCTCAAAAGCACTGCATTCATCACTCAGAGAACAAACCATCCTTTGGGCCGTGGAAGTTGACACAAATTATTCGCTCCATTAAATCACACCTGCCGTTGAACATTTATTAAAAAATAAATCTGTTTTGAAATAATCTCAGCCAGAGCGGGGGTGGGGTGCAGGAGCTCACCTCTCTCTCTCTCTCCCACAGCTGCATTGGTTAATCTCCTCCTTGTAGTTCATAGCCTCGGCACCCCTCGGGGAGGTGGGATTTTTTTTTGCACTACTCACATGCATGTTTCATCTTCACAGGGTCTGAAGCAGCACTCGCTATAGAGAACTGCAGTTTTCCCAGGCCCCATAATTGTCTGTAGTTTGATGTCTTAGCTGGTCAAGACCTCACATGTGTGCCAGCAACTTCAGAGAGAGCTACAAAAAGATACCTTTTTTTCTTCTCCTGAATTACATCAGTGTGACCCTACAGCATAATTCCAACACCAAACACACACTGACTAATGACTCATATTTTTCACCCGCAATTGAATCTATGTCATACTTAGCTTTATACATGAAAATGTGTACATCACAATCAAATCAGGCTCAAAACCTACAGAATTGAGCGTTTAAAGTAATCCGTCAAGTGCCTGCATTCAGGCTAAGAAGAATTTTCTGTTAAAGGCCTGTTAACATTTCCTTGCCATTCACACATCATGGTTGAAAAGTAAGTCTGCGGAGAAAAACTAAGAGAAATGTTAATTCAAAATGCCAGAGAGGCTCTGTGTGAAGTTCCCGTATAGTTGGCTTTTCTTCGATCCTGAAAATGATGTGAAAAACATTCACTGAGACAAAGTGCTAATACTTCCCCGAGGGTTCCCTCGCTGATAAGGTGAAGTCAATGTAAGCTTGTAATCGATTTCATCAGCTTGCTGCAGCAACCCTCAGAGCATTTTAGTAAAGAAATGCAGCAGTGAAGGGATAATTCAGTAATGCCTTAACTGTGACTTGGGAATGTTGTTTCTGTCTGTGATTATATTAAAATTAACCTTTGGTTACATAGAGGCCTAAGTAAGCCTATATAGTTAACAGACAATTAAAAAATATCACATTGTTAGTGACTGGTGGGTGTATGTACTATATTTGCTGTCAGAGCTGCATTAATTCTTTCAACAAGGTCCTGGAAACATTCATGAGAGACGTTGGTCCATGCTGACATGAAAGCATCACATAAGTGCTGCAAATATGTCAGAGGCACATTCATTAAATGAACTCCAAAGGTGCCCTGTTGGATTAAGATCTGATGACTGTGGAGGGCATTTGCTGAAGGAACCGGTTTGAGAATACCTGAGCTTTGTGACATGGTGAGTTATCCCGCTGGAGCCATCAGATGATGGCTCCAGATGTGGTGATAAAGGGATGAACATGGTCAGCAACAATTCTCAGGTAGGTTGTGGCTTTTAAAAGACGCTGATAGTAAAAGCTTTCACGTTGTTTACGCCAAATTCTGACCCTGCAATCTGAATGTCATAGCAGAAATCGAGATTCAGTAGTCAATAGGCTTAATAGTCAATGTTTTTCCAATCTTCTGTTGTCCAGTTTTGCAAATTGTAGCCTCGGTTTCCTGTTCTTGGCTGACACGAGTATCACCCACAGTTGCCTGCTGCTGCTGTAGCTCATGTGCTTTCATGGTTTGGTGTGTTCAGAGATGCTCATCTGCATACCCTGGTTGTAAAAGTGGTTATTTGATTTAATGTTGCCTTCCTATCAGCTTGAATCAGTCTGACCGTTATCCTCTGATCTTTAGCATTGGCAAGGCATTTTCACGCATAGAACTGCTGCCCAGTGGATATTTTCTCTTTTTCAGACCATTCTCTCTGAACCCTAGAGATGGTTATGTGGAAAAATCCCAGTAGATCAGAACTTTCTAAAATACTCAGACCAGTCCATCTGCTAACAACAACTGTGCCACTTCATCAGGTCATTGTGAACGTGTCTGCCTGCATAAATGCAGATTCTGGCTTATAGCTCATGAAACTCAGAGAGATCAATGAAAAATAAATGCTACACGATACAGAAATTTCTAAATTCTGAAATGTAAGTTCATTTATACACTCAGAACTTGATCAGGGCTCCTGTGCCACAACTTACTGCACCACCATGGTGTGGCATGAAGGTGTTACTTTAGCCTTCCTTTGATAATGGCCTTCAGCTTGTCTGAACCTTCTATAGCAATAACCCAGTATGACCTGAACCCCCATAATGTATCATTGGGTTTTGTTTGGCCAATTAAGCACAGTGATAGCATGGTCTTCAGTCATTTAATGGTAAGGTTATGAAAAGAATGAATTTTTCCACAGCATTTTATTGCTTTGAGATGCATTAACCTACAGTAGCTGGGGAGTGGTGAGTACGTATGGCTCCTACAGGTGGATGTTTACTGGAGTGGTGGAGGGCAGTAAATTTAACATGACATTTTGCAGCTTATGCAGACAATAACATGGAGAGAGTGCGTTTGATATATGATGTGAGGCCACATATCTATGAATCAGTACTGCTCTTTGCCTCCCGAGTTTGCAGGCTTTGCTCTATACATGCATATGTGCTTATTCTAATTTCCTATAGGAAATTAGAATCAACTTCTTGCCAAGAGCAAATTAAGCGAGCTCACTAAAAAGCAAAACGAGGCAAGGGAAAGAGAAACGTATGAATAAATTCTATTAGCACAGAAATTGTAATTTATTTTACCAACTGGCTGGCTTTTGTACCCCGCATTTTAACTAGCAGCATTATTATTTTTTGATTCAATAAGTTACATAATTGATCATCTTTTACCACATTTTCTCCACGTTGGACACGTGCTAACAGAATATGTGTGTATATATGTTATGTTTAGGTTATGCAGGGGATTTAATATGCATGGACCTACAAAAACAACATTTAGTTCGGAGTGATTATGAGCATGCTCGTACTGCACACACTAATTGTCAGCTCAGTGTTGAGACATATAAACTTTTAGCATTAGCTGAAGCCATCACTGAACGCCCTTTCCTGAGATGTGGCACATCTAATTTTCCTTGTGTGGCTGTAAAGAGTTCCCTGTAGGAAGTGCAGACTTGTCATGTGCTCTCCATTAAAACACCCAGGGACAAAAAGACTCAAACATGACTTTGACTGCATCAACGGCTGAATCAATTGTTGGCTGTTTTTATGTGGGCCTCATGAATCACCTTGCCCTCCGAGCAATAGTTGTTGTTTACTTTTGCCATCCAGATCAAAATGAACAACTGTGTGTTATTTCCAAAGCTGCGAAAGAAAACACAATGAAGGCAAAACAAAAGGGTTTCATTGGGGACATCTGTGACTCTGAATCCTGACAGCTACATTACAGTGTTGCCTGTTGGAAGCATTTATCCAACAGTGTTACCCATGGGTGTATGCGCAATATTAAAGAGCTGGGAGAAAAAAAAAAGATACCTGCTGTGGCTTCATTTTTTACAATCTTGAGTAGTCTGTCAGCTAATTGGACTTTTGGGTTTTTAAGACTAGAATAGCCCACCTTAAATGAGAAAAACTCCAATAAAATCTACACCATGTATAAAAGAATATCTAATGGTTATATATTCATGCTGTAACAAGCAGCAGTAAATGAGATTGGAAAGAATACAGCAGATCGGGATAATAAGCAACAGCTGAGGGTTAACCTGAAGCTCCCTTTCAGATAAGTGAAAAGGCGAAATATCACATATTTACACAAGCTCGCAGGGCAGAATTAAAGCACTGACTTTTTAATACAGGATGACAGGAAATATCCATCTGTATTAGTAAAACTGCACTAATTCAGACTGGATGTTAAACACAAAGCATATCTGTTTCTAGTAAAAGACACGAGATATGAATCACCTGCCATCATTAGACCACGCGCCATATTCAGGCACAATTTATCCCGTTTATCCACTATATGTGTTTGTGGTCTGCAGCAGCTCAGTTGCCAAGGAAATATTAGATATTTTTACATAAATATTTGTGATCTTAAACAGGAGATGTATGCAGAAGCTTACAGCTGTCTACATTATGCATTAAAAACACTCACTGGGAACAGATGCAGACATCAGTGTTTGCTTTAAGACATTATTCAGTGAGAACTGGTTTTATTTTTAATAGAAAGAGACTCGAGCAAATTCCGATGGGATCCAAAATTTACTTAGAAAATTAATTTTTTTTAGAGGCACTTCTTGTGTTGCTTTATTCCTTTTATAATGGAAGCCTTTATTATTTAATATACACTGCGGTGAATTCAGCCGGCACTATACTGTATTTATGAAGGTGTGGAAGAGCAGTTCAGTTCACTTCCTCCTTAGTTGATCCATGTGCATAGTGCAACATAATATGTCAAAGCTCATCATCTTTCTAAAATTACTGCAGCTCTAATGAGTTAAGGGGGCGGGCTTTGGTGCTAGAAGGAAGCTAAGATCAGCTATGGTAGTCGTCTTACAGTAGCACACACCTACTGTCACCTGGATCCCAGCCTGCTGTCGCAAGGCCAGAGAAACAACATGAAAATGATCAAAACACATCCAGGGCTCTAACTCTGCACACCATTTCATCACAAGCACTACACTGGTGAGGAGGCTCTTTTAGACTCTGGTGATTATAAGCCCTCGTTTTCTATTCTGGCTCATCAAACCAGCTGTCTAAACAAAGCGGAGTTTGCTCAGGTAGCCGTTCTTGGATAGAGGAAATGCTGTGCGTGTGAGAATTATCACCATGCTCTGTTTTGCATCATTGAACATTTCTGGGTACTCGCCTAGATCCTGACCCACTTTGGTGTCTTTGTGTTTCCGATATTTAGATCAAGTGATTTTTTTCAGGAAGATAAATGCCATGCTGTCTGACTGACTCTGTGGAGTCTATGTCATCGAGCGAATGAATTAAACAAATGTCAGAATGAGGGGGGGTGGTGGTGGATATTTTGACGAAACAAGTCTGCTGTTCATCTGAGCGGATTCACAACACCCCTTTCCACCCGAAAAGATAACACAAAGACGAACACCCGCATCAAATTTGAGTCGTTAAACCTGCGAGCTGTTTGACTTGAACACATCGCGAGAAGGTTTGGTGCGACTGGTTTATGAGGCAATCGATTTATTGTTTTGTAAATCAAATACGAACACACAAATCCAGAAAGAAGACAGTCGTGAACATTTATTTGAATTGTAGGGAGCTTGTATTGCTTCTATCAATCTCAAGCGTTAATCACCGTGAACCATATGTAGAGCTGGAGACAGCACCGTTCATTATGACTACCACTTTGAAAATGACAAGAGGTGAGCTGTGACTGGCTGCTGGAGTGTATTGTGGAGGCAGTGACGGGTCGGGCCCGTAAAGTAGCTTTGACACTTGGCCAGAATGCCAGCAGTGGGCTCGACTTATTTAATGAACTAACATGTTCGTGTTGGCAGCCCTAACTGAAGCATTTATTAGAGAGCTGGGAACAGACACAGGGTGCACTCAGGTTGGTAATGACAACAGCCACCAAATGACAGCACCTTTAAATAAAATAAGGTGCAGTCGTGTTGAGACTTTAAAAAAAATATATATATATATATATATTTTCACTTTAGGCCACAGCAAAATAAAAGAATACTGAACAGAAGTGACATTACGCCAAAAGTGCATTTCAAATATCAAAAATAAATGAATGGGACTTTTCAGCTCCAAAAACAGGAATCCTAGTTTTCTAACCTTGGGAGATTTTTACAGGTCAAAACTAAATAAATAAATAAAAGTCTGTATATATAATACACATGTAGTCTAAGGGCGTAAGCACACATAAAAACATTAAAAAAATATATTGTCCACCAGGAGTGTGACCTGCTGTCTTCTTAGTGCACAGCAACCTGTAACACAAATAGAGCAGAGGTAAATGGACTTGTGTACTGCTGGAAAAAAAAAAAAACTGATAAAAGTAAATAGTTGAAAAGCATTTTACAGGTTTGCTTTTTTGTAATATTCTACTTTCTTGGCAAGAATTGGATGAGAAGATTGACACTATGGTTGTGCTGCTACTCTAATTATAAAGCCTAGAATAAAAACTGGATTTTCCCAGTCAATCCTAGTCAATCAACCTGAAAATCAGGGAGGAAGGTCTTCTGAAGCTCACTAGTAGATTGAGTTACATAGATAGAGATATAGATAGCTTGCAGAATTAATGAAGAAATAGACTAAGTTAACCATTTTCTGCCTGTGTGGCATGGACCCTCTTTATCAGACTCTGAAATATGAATGAATGTTTCCCAAAATGTCAAATGATTCTTTTCTTTCTATACATCAATGAATGGAGCTATTCATGTGACAAACATGTAGTCGTGTCGTGTGAATGGATTCTGATTTGTATGACAGATGACACTTGTGTCCTTGGTGTGTAGCTGTTTGTTTGTTTATGCGGAGAGCCTTTGAGCCCCGAGTCTGACATTTTGGCTGGATGTGCATCAAATGCAGTGTGGTAATTCGCCTCCATCCACTGGCTGTCTCTTTATGAATCCCCCAGTTATAATCTGTCAACACGCGTCTGACATCCTGGGTGATGTTTTGTATAGAGACGCAGCTTTTAGCCGGAGACAATCAGCTCGTCTTTGAGATGGATATGGAAAGAGGTAGACCTCTTCTCTCTCACCTAGACCTTTTCAAATGAGCTTTTTATTGTCTTGTTAAAAACAAATAGGTGCAATTACTTGAGAAAATAAGAAAGTGAGCACGAGAGCTGTCAATAAAGAGTGTGAAGCCATCGTTTGCTTGCACAGCTGCTTTACAGAATTAGCGACTAGCCTGCAGCATGTTGCATGTCTGTGAATGTCTCCGTCTCTCTCACAGCCAGTCTGAACCCATAAGCAGATGGTATCATTACACGACTGCAGAATGTGTTGATATAACTTCAAGCTGTGCAAGGACTATTTTCTATCATTTATATTTATACTTATTTTCCTGTCTGATTACCAAGTCAGTGATGACACTTCCAGAGTGTGACTTTTTACACCGCTTGGGAATGATAGAAAACAAACTTACCTTCTAGCTGTATTCTGTCTACTATATCTATTTATTTAGGTCTGTATAAGAAATAAATACAATATCATACAATTCAAACAATAAAGATGGGACACAGGACAGAACAGCCAGTCTGGTTTTGTCTGCAGTTCATCAGTTAATTTGCTTAATCTGCACAAAAAACATACAAATCCATAATGGTTTTATAGTATTTAGTAGGTTTTATGTATCAATATCATTTCTTGGCTGGACAAAATTCTTCTTTTTGTGCTTAGGTAAGCTAAAAAAAGTGCTTTATAACTCCATTTTCTCACAGACCTGCTTTCAGCTAACTTGTGTTAAAAAAGCTTCATTGCAGTGAGTGTTTTACTTTTAGAGTGTTTTGGCCATTGTTACTGATGCCAGATTTTAACAGCGCTACCTCATCTGTTATAAACAACTACACAGGCCAACGGGAACTATAATGAAGAAGTAATATCAAAACAATCACTTGATGATTCCTCACAGAAATTATGGCTAACCTGCTTTAACACAGTTAAAGCAGGTTATCCATAAAAGTTTGTGTTAATAAAAGTTTCCTGCTATACCTGCAAAACTGGAGAAAGATTTACCAGAGTGTGAGAATTTCCTTTTAAATATAAATCAGATCACCTCTTGATGAATAAATATGAACGAAAAGGTTAAAAAAAGAGCAAAGTAAATGATCATAGTTACCAGTATCTCCTTACCTATTTGTGATCTGTAATCTCTTTCCATCATGTTGCATCATCCCTTCTCTCCAAGTCCAAACTTATTTCTGTGTACAACAAACAGAGGAAAGAAATGATCTTTACTTTTTCATCAGCAAAGATGAAAATCCAAGAGAATCTTTACTGATTCGGCTTTTGTGTATTCTATTAGGAGTATTGAGGCTGCATAAACGTTTTTGCTATAAAAAAAAAAAAGAGAGAAAAAACCAGCTGCTGGTTTTTATAGTGCCTGAGGCTGCAGCAAAGGTCTGCGCAATGTACAAGAATCACCATGGATACGTGCGTGGACTAATGGCATCTGAGGAGATGCAAAGACAACTGCAAAGTCTTCATGAGTTTAATTCTTTGTGCAAAGAAAAAAAAAGTCACAATGAATAATGACTCATTTAAAAAGATCCCTTTTGTAATCTCAGTGTGGGAGCAGTTTTATTAGCGGCATTCATTTTAAGAAATACATCAACATCCATAGCAGGCTTTGGGATTTCATCTCTTGGCTGGTCTTGAGCTGGCGGCAGGCTTGTTATGAAAATGGATCCGAGAGCGCTTCTGGCAAAGGGGGCATGAACATCACTGAGATGCACAGAGTTTCCAGCAGCAATGATTACTTCCAACTCATAGGTGCAGATAAACAGGAGAGCTAGTTTTAAGAGGAAAAGTACTACTGAAACTATTTTCGATTCATACTGCAAGTATAAAAATCAAACTTCAGCTATTTAATCTATAATTTATTCATAGCAGTCATGTAACCCCTGCACTTGTTCAAAGAAAAACTGAACAATCACATGTAATCCTTTTAATTAACTGCAGTATCGCTGAAATGTTTTCAATGAAAATGCTGTTTTCTGTGGGTTCATTTAATAAGACGCACAGTGCTGCGGCTCACTGCTAGCCTACAATATTACACTGTGAAAATAACCTTGGAAAATATCCTGTGTGACAATGCTACTGGTGACGTACAAATTGACGACATCTTGTGAATATTGCATTATGTTGACACAAACATTCTTTATATATGTTCCCCAAGTAAACATTTTCACCTTATTGCTTAGGGAGGCATTATATAGCTGTTTTGTCAGGTGATTTATGGAGGACGACACTGCGTACCTACCTAGATACTTCCCCGGCCAGTGAAGGACCTGAACTTGCTTGATGGCAAAGTGTAATCTTCAGGTCTGTAGGAGCCGTTTTCAATTTCTTCTGCTCTGGAGAAGAGTAAACAATGACAATGCAACAATTATGATTGTGTCTTAATTTTACAGTACATGACTTTTGTCAGAAATGTAGGACAATGTCAGTGTGGTAGTGTGAGGTATGTTTGAATGGCTTCTTGAAGAGGCTTGCTCAAAAGCAGTTCTTACCCCCGTCTATAGGTTATATATATGTCCATAATGGAAAGATGCACATCCACAATGTGAATCTCATATTCCACCTCATCCCAAAGGTGCTCTATTGTTTTGACATGTAGTAAATGTGGGGGCATTGTGGGTACAATGAACTGATTGACTTGTTCAAGAAACCAGTTTGAGCTCTGTGACATGACACATCAGATGATGGGTACACTGTGGTCATAAAGGGATCAGCAACAATACTCCGGTAGGCTGTGGTGTTTAAATAATGCCCAGTTGGCACTAAAGTCCCCAAAGAGTGCCAAGAAACTATTCTCCATACCATTACCTATGATACAAGGTAACCGGATCCATTCATGTTTACACCAAATTCTGACCCTACCATCTGGAAGTTACAGCACAAATCGAGACTTGTCTCACCATTGTTTACTGTCCAGTTTTGAGTGAACTGTAGCCTCAGTTTCCTGTTTTTTGCTGACAGGCGAGGAACCCAGTGTGGTCTTCTGCTGTTGTAGCACATCTGCTTTGAAGTTTGACATGTAAAATAAGAGATGCTCTTCTGCAAACCTTGGTTATTCGGTTACTTGGTTATTTAAGTTAGTCTAGTCTTTCTATCGGCTCTGAGCATTTTCGCCCAGAGATGTGCTGCTCATTGGATATTTTCTATTTACCGGACCATTTAAACCCTCGACATGCTTGTGTTCAGCAGGTTCTTGACCGTGCTTAAACACCTAAATGCACTGGGTATCTGCCATTTGGCTGTGATTAGATATTTGTGTTAATGAGCAGTTGAAAAGGTGTACGTAATAAACTGGTTGGGTATAATAATAATAATAATAATAATAATAATAATAATAATAATAGTAAAAAGAATTAGAGACTAATAGAAACAGTTTTTGTCCTTGATTAAAAGCAGTATTTTTTCCCAGTGGGGACTTTTGCCCTTGGACGGATGGATGAATGAATGACATTCATAACGGTATGTGCAACTGTTGCGATGAAGGTCTTAGATAAAGCAATGTTAATAATTAGTAAATGCTACAGCTGTAATAAGCTGTGTGTGGAACTCTCTGCAGGAGGGGGAGATACAGGAGAGGTGGAGGAAGATCTCAGCCTGGGCGTTTACCGTCTTATGTAGTCTGGAAGATGTGTGGATGGTGGGGTGGGTGCAGTTTTCTCTGTGGTGGGGTTGGGTGGACTGTCCAGGGCTCTGTGGAGCCAGGGGGCGCTACTGCACTGGGCCCCGGTCTGATGGGCCTGGGCCCCCCTTCCCTGGCGGGTCGCGGAGGGTGGGAGTGCCTACTGGGGTCAGCGGGGGAGCTGGCCCCAGGGAGGGGTTACCTGCCCCTCCCTTCCTTCCCTCCCCATCTCCAGCTGCCTCCCTCTTCCCGCTCCTCCACAACCACCCACACATGCAGGGCCTTGGAGTGGGGGTATGTCACCAGGGTGCAGAGGAGGCTACCCCCCCCCCCCCCCCCCCCCCCCCCCGTCCCCTTCTGGCTGCCTCTGCCTCAATTTTATCCCACAACTTAGACATTCACATTATTCACACTCTCATTACACATACATATAGGATCTTGGGGGTGGGCACAATCACGGAGTCCAAATTACCATCAGGGTGTATACCTCACCCCTGACGTCGTTGCCCACCTCTCAATTTTAAATACACTTAGTCATTGAGGGCTAGCAGGAGGGACTATGCGCTTACCTGCTGCTCCTTGGCAGGTAGCTCCATGCCCTCCTGGGTTTTAATTGCACCTTAGAACACATATGCATCAACACTACAATGAGCGGGTGGAGGGAGGTTTGGAGTCTTCTCCCACCCCCATTCTCTGCGGCCTGCTGGAGCGGGAGGGCTAGTAGGAGGAGTTGGCCGTCCGACTGCGGTCTGGGGTGTGGGGCCTCCCTGCTGCTGCGGAGTCGGGGTGGTCTGCCTCTCCCCACCGCAGGGAAAAGGGTAACACCACCTGGGTCTGGGTGCAATTCCCCCCTCCAGGGGCAAGGGTACCTAGACCCGGTTTGTAGAGTACGCTTGGGGAGTGTGATTGTGTGTACAGCGTCTCTTTATGTCTGTCTCCACGTTGGTTGAGTGTGGAGTGAGTGCATATGAGAGCATGAGGGTGGGAATGGATGTTTGTGTCTGTGTGTGCCTGTATGTCTGTGTCTATATGTCAGGTTGGGTATCAGACGCCACCTCTCTGGGGACACCTCAGGCCCTCCAAGGTTTGGAGGCCTATCTCCACCCACCACCACTTCCCCTGCCGGTGGCGGACTCCCTCAGGTGTCGGTGTGTTGGTGGTTCTTTGTGTCTGGGGGTGGGCGTCCGGGTACACACCGGCTCACTCCTTGGCGGCCGCTTGTCGGGGCCTGGGGCCTGGGGCTCGCTCGGGCCCCTTTGGAGGTGGGGTGCCCCCGGCCTCTCGGCCTGGGGCTCGGTCACTCAGGCACAGCTGGGGGCCGGCGGAGCTCACGGGCGCGTCACTGCAACTCCCCCTGACTTCTGCTCCGCGGCTGCTGGGCGAGCCCTCATCTGGGACTCTCCTCAGCTCTTACTGGAACAGTGGCGCGGCTGCCCCTCTGTTGGTCTTCCATGGTCTCTTGTGTTCTGGGGGCCTCTGGATGTCTGGAGTTTTGATCTCCTCCATACCCGCTTCACACCCTGGAGGACGGGGCTGTGGCCCCCCCACACTCCCTAGCAGATCATTACATGGAGAAACCTTTGGAATGCAAGCATGCTGATCCACACAGGTATGCACACATGGGTATTCACAGACGCGGACTAAAGCTTTCTTGGCTGCTGCCTCAAAGCACACTGTGCGCTGTCTATCTTGCGTGCTGCACAATATCGTTTATTATTTAGTAAATATTGATATCTATGACTAGCTAGTTTATTGTGATGGTGCTTTGTTTTCTCTATTATTATGTTGCTCTTTGTTGTTTGCTGTCTCCTCTGTTTGTTTTTTTTGTTTGTTTGTTTTTTTTTCTCCATACAGGTGACCCAGGAGTTCTTTTTTTTTTTTCTCTCTCTTCCCCCCCCTTCTCACCGTCTCTTCTCCCCTTTGGTTTTCTTTCTTTCTCTCCCCCTCTTTCTCTCATTCATTCCCCCTGTCCTATTTATTAAAAAAAAAAAAAAAAAAAAAAAAAAAGACAAAGGATGAACTGAAGCTCTGCCATCACGTAATGTCGCATACTGCTGTTTCTGATGTCATTTAGAAAAAATAAAAAAATAAAAAAATAAAAAAATAAGCTGTGTGTGTATTATTGTGGAAATGCATAATCAAAAATGATTGTAGTGTGAGAGGTGAAAACTCTCGATTCTATTCTCAACGATTCAGCACTAATATAAACAACTACTGATGCTACATCTCACAAGGTGCATATATCTTGTTATGCATGACATGCACGGGTGTTACAAAACGCACCCTTCTATTGAAA
Organism: Rhamphochromis sp. 'chilingali'; assembly: GCF_963969265.1. Taxonomy (NCBI): domain Eukaryota; kingdom Metazoa; phylum Chordata; class Actinopteri; order Cichliformes; family Cichlidae; genus Rhamphochromis; species Rhamphochromis sp. 'chilingali'. The sequence continues at coordinate 14,094,382 of NC_137947.1, read as the reverse complement.
AAAGTCAATAGAAGTGGACGAGTTATGAATAAGTCAGCAGGTATCTGACCATAGGGATTAAGCGGAACTGTATTTGCAGAGTAATAAAACAAAAACTGAAGTGAAAAATGCACACAGAGATACAATAAGAGCATTACTGAACAGCAGAAAGGAAATGTGCAATAACGGGTCCAGCTGAGACAAAAGCACGCAAGACTGACAGCATATAATCTTGGCAATAACACACACGTTGCTTTCTGCAACTCCAAAACCTCCCCCCTCATTTCTGCACATACAATTGACCTTAACATCTCGCCTTGCGCAGCGCAAATACTTCACTCTGAGCCAATCTCATACAGTCAGTACTCTACCATTCTTCTAATCAGATGATTAATTATTTCTAATTATATTGCAGTTTTAGTTAGATTCTGCTTCCTATACATCTTTTGTTTCCATTATTTTAATTGCATGTCTGTGCTTTATTGTGTTCTTAATGAGCTGTCAGACCTGTGAAAGCTCTCACACTTACAGCTAATGTAAACGAGCATTAATAGAGAATCTATCAGAATATTCCATGAGATGGAAATTATATTTCAATCCCTCAAGTGTGACACAGCCAGCCGCAAGAAAATATTGCTCTTAATCATAGAAATATAAACAAACATAATGTGGTTTATAATACTGTGGATAGTGAGCTAACGTTAAAATGAACATTCAGACATCAACATATATGAGTTTTCAGGTGGTTTTAATGTGTCACCTATGATTTCAAGTTAGCATTTAGAGTTTTTGCTGAATGTGCGAAAGGAATCCAGTGAAGAAACTTTCTAATCCTCTCCCAATTATGCCCCATTTACATGTTAAAAGTGTGAATCACTGATTATTTCTGCAACTGAGGTCGTGACAGTGTCTCCACTCACCTATTACATTCCTCTCCTCTTTGACCAAAACACACCGCGGTGTGTTTCCTTATCTACGGAGAAGAACAAATCAGCGTTATAAAGAATGAATCGGTCCTATGCATCATCGCTAGTCCACAAGTATAGAATGCATGCATGCAATATTTACACACAAGCCTTGTTACATTCCATCACTGTGAAAAAAGTAAACCAATTCAAGGTATTATAAAAGTGACATTTTATTAGAATTACTTTTATACCACCGATGTGGTGTTTAGTTTGCCGAACAATATTTTAGTGTCTTTTTATTAAAATTTATTCTCTCTTTTATAACAGCTGAATTCCTTGTGGATCTAGTTAGAGATGGGAAGGGATTTTAATTCAACAGTGCATTTATTTGGGGTTAAAACGGGCAGGTTTACTTTTTTTTAAGTGGAGGTTAGATTAGGATTATCATTAGGGTTACCTGCTTAGTGTTTAGTCTTCCTTTGAGTCCCGTGATCTACACTCTTAATGAGAGTCAGGCTTCAGGTGTACTAATCACAAAAGAGAATTCAAATTGCTAAATAGATCTCAGCTTCGATATTTAAAGAACGGAAAGTTACAGAGCAGGTTTCTCAGGTTAAATGACAGAAATGCAGAAAGGCGTTAGCAGAGACATTGATGAGTTGCTGAGGCCGTTGTTTTCCCCCCTCAGCAATGACATTCAATCAGAAGGTAAATACCAGCATCTAGATCCCGTATTGCCCACATGCTTTTCTTTAAGCTCCAAATGCTGAGAATTTTTAAGGCATTATTATGATAATATATGAGGACTTCTTACCTCTTTAAACGCCATATCAGAGTCAATCAGTGTCTGTTTAATGATGTAAAACTTCAGAGAATGAATTAAGAACAGAAATTTATTAGTTTCTTAAGAAAGTGATCAGATATTCAAGGATAACATACGGTGTTTTACAAATGATTCATTTGGGACAGGTTGGTGGGTTTTCTTTATGAAACGAGTTAGCCGTTACCTGCAAGCAGATGTTAGGTTTTAGAAACAAGAAGCTTGAATTGCGTCACGTATCGCGTTAACAAACTGCAGAACAATAGCAATTTAATGCTTCACAGGCTGCTATTTAGAAAGTCTTACACACTGTGTTGGAGGTTTATGCTGTTTTTATTAAATGCCTTATGTACAAATACAGATTACACACAGAACAAAGCACGCATTAGAAATTACACACTGTACATTGCTTTCAACCAAAACTGTGTTTTGCATGATCATGATCTCACATCATTTTGTATCATTTAAAGTCACAACATAGCCTAGGGTAATTTTGCCTGATATTTCAACATTAAACATTTTTTTAGAAGAAAATTTTAGGTCATTTAGACACTCTGCACTCAGGTCTTCAACTCTTCTTCAGGATAGGTTTCCATTTGTTGCATTTAATGTTATTTGTGTTGTGGGGAGTGTTTAGACTTGCCGTTGGTTAGTTATAGTTTTTGCAAATCAAATCAAAGTTGCAGATTAGTTCTGTTCAGATAAAGTGAGAGAAAAGCAACAGTTTTTATTTTTACTAAACCAAATCATCAAAAAAGTGGAAAAAAAATTGCCTTGAAGAAATCAGTTTGAATTTCTCCATGAAGTAATTTAAACCAGACAGCAGCCACCAATCAGTGAACTCTGGAGAAAGGTTGAAGTTTTAAAAAAAAAGACTTTTTCAAATTTAAAGTGAACACATTTTCTCCGTAGCTGTGGCTGGTTAAAGACTCATCGTGCCTGTAAAGTCACTGACAAAGAGCTAAGCTGGATTTTGTGGGCCGTTTTCCAAATTAGGAAAAAAGTGCCAATAGGGTTTGAATAACTTAAAAAAAAATACTCGCATAAGAGGGCAAAACTAATTTCCCCCTAGACAAACTCGTATTTGAAGAACAGGCACAACTAAAATGAGAAAAAGTTTTGCTTGTTTTCCACATCTAGTAGCGTGTCACGGTGGATAAAAACGGACATGGCATCACTGGATGTTTCGCAACACCACGAAAATGCCTCTATTATGTGGGGCACCGAAGTCTCCTTAGCAATTAAAGCAAGTAGAGAGACGCAGCAGAGTTTTGATAGGTTCTCTAAGTCAAATTATGTCTCTATGATTGCCTGCTTTAACACAGTGAACAGGGGTTGGCTATTAAACCTTAGTAATCACTACATTAAAGACACTAAATGGAAACCAACTAGTCATGCAAATCCCACAAGAATAAATCTGCAGATTAATGTTTTAGGGCAGAGGGAGCTGGAATGAAGGGCATTTAAACAGCCAAGAACAACCTTCCTGCATATGGATGAGAACTGTTAAGTGTCTCTTTTGTTAAAAAAAAGGCTCAAACATCAGTATACTGCAATAATTGTTGCTTTATGCGCTTTATGGGGGTGGGGGTGGGGATTTTCTTTTTACTTTCTGAAGAAGATGGGCCAAAAATAAAATAACTGTTACAACATTTATAATGGATTTAAAAAATAGATATAAATAGCTGAGAATTGGAGGTCTGGACCACCTTTAGTATCTGCCATAAGGATGTTTTCTGTAGCCTCCTCGCGTCAGCCGTAAAACAGGGGCTTTGAGACTGGCTCGGGTAGTTCCCCACTCCTCCTCTGCAGATTAAAGCAAACAAACGGTGAAAAAAAGAGTTAAAAACGCATTGCAGAAAGCTGCTGCATTCACAACGGAAACGTCATGTCACAAAGGCAAACTGTCTCTCTTCTCTAGCCTCTCCTAAATCTATTTTACCAAAGACAAGAAAATTTAAGCAAGCAAATTATATCCCAGGTACTATGGGGGCTTCTCTTCACACAAAATTAATTTCATGAGCTCTTTGCCCTCTGACGGACCAACACTGAGATTCGACTGTCAGCAGCTCCTTCCTTAGAGCCAAATTACATAAAGATGCCCACCTCTGCTGCGAGGCACAACGCACCGCTCCCAAATAAGAAAGTGTTTATGAAGCAGAAAATCAAATCATTGCCCCGTTGGTTTAGGTTTGGTCTGACCTCAACACCCCAGTGCACAACTCATTGTGCTGAAAATGAATGAGCCCGCAAACCTGCTGTGGCATCCGGCTTATCGCCGTTGTCATGTGACAAGGTTGTAACTCGACTTCTGGTGATTTATGCAATTTTATTTAAATAGCAGTTTTAGATGTTTCTTAATGTTTTTAGTTGAAATCCAGAGACTCCTTTATAAAATTTGGAGCAGGTGCTGATTTGGAAATTGCAAACTGGCGTTTTTTTCTTCTTTTTTTGCGAGTTTGTTTTTGGGCACAGCAAAGGTTAGTCAGCCGATAGTAACAGCTTTCTGGAATAAGCCTTTAAAGGCACATGCCCAAAAGGCAAAACAGTCCACCTCGGCAATAGGCACTGGTTAGCCCCATGAGCTTCCACTGGCACATTTACTCCTCTGGCCAAATGCAGCGAGGAGCCAGGAAGGTAGGAGGAATTTGATGCACACAGAAGTGGCTCCCTGGGTGAAGATGATTGCAAGTGGGCCGAAACCACAGTTTTCTTTTTCTTTCTCGGCTGTGAATTTTTTTTTGTATAGCAGTGCAGCAGTGTCAGCCAGGAAAGTGTGGTCAACACAACATTTTTTTCTTGTCAGGATTTACTTTAAATCAAATCAAAGGATTTTTGAGAATGTTTTCTTTCTATTCTACTATTTGCCCATGAATGTAGGGTATTACCTTTAGTAATGCTAATACTTTAGTGGGAACTGTCTTTAGTGAAAACTTCTCAAAATACAGAATGATGGATAGTGCTGACCAAAAAATCACTGGTGCTAGATATCATATAAAAATATGACACTATGGAGGCATGTGACACACGACACAGGAGCTCTAGTTTTACACTCCAACTTGATTCACCTCCAAACATAAACTGAGCATATTGCGCCCAAACACAGCAGAACCCTTCCTCCCAGCTTGGGTGTGAGTGGAGCCCTCTAATGGGTCGCCACACATGTCCCCCCTGAACACCCAAACAATCCAGGACCCGGGGCTTAATCAAACGTCCAGAACGGCTGAAACGGGGAGTCCGAGAACTGGCTGTGGGTCCACCAGGCCAGGAAAGACATGCCGAACCCTCTGCTGGCCGGACGAGCACCGGCGGGCACGGAGCGATCTCAGAGGGAGGGTCAGAGTCCAACGTCCCGGCAGCAGGTGGGCGGTCGCGGCAGGGGGCATGGGCCAGCACCACAGGAGCATTCTGCAGAACGTGTGCAGGCTTAAGGCGGTTCACTGAAACTACCTCCTACCGTCCCCCAAATCCAAAACAAAATGCTTGGGACCTGATGCAATAACCCGAAACGGGCTGTCGTAAAGCGGACGCAAGGGGGGTTGATGGGCGTCACGCCAAACCAAAATGAAAGGAGAAGATTCCAACGACTGCTGAACAAAAACATCTGGCATGCAGTGGTGCACCGGGCCAGTGACAGAAAAGGGGCCTCAGACAGTCGACCCAGTTACCACTCGTTAAAGAAGCACGGAGCGCGGCCTTGAGTGACTAGTGAAACCGCTCGCACATCCCGTTAGCCTGCGGGTGGTATGCCGTGGTGCGGTGGACCTTCCATCGCAGACCAAAGTTCCGACACAAACTGAGGGCCTCTGTCCGAGGTAATGTCAGCGGGGGGACCAAAACGCTTACTAGCCACGTGCTGAATGTCTGTAGTAAACGACTGAAAAAGGTGAGGGGCTGCCAGATGCCGGACTTCGCCGACTTCGCCGCGGAAAACACACGGAGGCAGTCAGGGGACCAGTCAGCGGGTACTCCTTCAATGTTTTAACCGAGGCGGGACGCGGAAAAGCTGCGACGGCTTGCACCTTGTCTGGCAACGGGACCACGCTACCATCGGAGATGCGGTGCCCCAGGAAATCCAGGACCGGTAAACCAAACTGGCACTTCGAAGGGTTCATGATCAGGATTCGTGCTGGCCACCAATATGTCATCCAGACAGACGAAAACGAAAGGTAGCCCACGCAAAACAGAGTCCATAAGTCGCTGAAAGGTCTGGGCGGCACCTTTCAACCCAAACGGCATGCGCAAAAACTCGAACAAACCAAAGGGGGTGATGACAGTGGTTTTCAGAACATCCTCAGCGCGCACTGGCACTTGGTGATATCCCTGCACCAAATCGATTTTGGAAAAAAATCGAGGTCCCGGCAATATGGGCGGAAAAATCCTGGATGTGGGGAATCGAGTAACGGTTGTTCTCTGTAAGGTTATTTAAATCCCCGTATTTTAAATCCCCACAAGGTTGCCACCGCCCATCTGGCTTGGGCACCATGTGAAGTGGAGAGGCCCAGGCGCTGTTCAAGCGTTGCACAATGCCCAGGCGCTCCATAGCCGCGAACTCCTCCCGAGCGACGGACAGTTTCATGGGGTTGAGGCGACATGCGCGGGCGAATACCGGGGTCCGACTGTGGGGATATAACACAGCAGCAGAACCCTTCCTCCCAGCTTGGGTGTGAGTGGTGCCCTCTAGTGGGTCGCCACAATATTAAACTCTTCTAAAGCGTCTTTAGGGCTGCATCTAACCAATATCTTCATTTTTACGTAATGCTTCAATTATTTAAACAATAAAAAAACAAACAAAAAAAATCAGAAGAACCAAAATATATTTGTTTTTATGTGAACAACAGTGAAAAATACAAAAGTGTTCACTTTATATCGATAGCAAAATACTACAGTAGTGGTCAGCAGCTTGTATACACTCATCATGGGCATGAATGTCATGGTAATTTTGGGATTTTACTGAATTCTTTGAACTTCTCTTTATCCGAGGTGTAATAATTGAACAGCATAGATCTTTAATAACTTTACAAAAGAAAGACTTGTGTTCACAAGTTTGAATTTATTTTTGACTGTGTAGATTTTCTCTTATCCACACAGAGTCAAAATTACAGGCTCAAATATATACATACACTTACTTAAATCTTTTAATAAGTGGTGCTCAAGGTTCTACAATTTACACAAGTTGGAAAAATCTCTCAGGGCCAAGATTATCAATTGAAACAATTGTACGTAATTTTGATGTGTAAGTGTTTACAATTAGGGTGTGTCACTACTTTACCAACCCAACTTTAAATGAAAAGAAAAGGTTCAGGATCAATAAATCTACCAACCTCCATAAACTGCAAACTGCTGAAACACCAGCATCACTGTATTGTGAGTTTGACATTGCCATGGGAAGAGAGAGCACATCGAAAAGTCAAATGCTGTCTGGAGAAGTTTTGTCTTTAGACAAGACAAAGATTGAGTTATTTAGTCAAAATGACAGGAGGAACTTTCAAGCATGTTGGTGGTAGCATCATAGTCTGGCTGTTTTGCTGCCACTGGTACTGGTACATGAGAAGGAGGATGCAAAGAAGTATTGGAACTACCTTCTCTATCTACAAATTAATATCTTTGATCAACAACTAGGCAGGCAGCTGAATTGTGGAAACAGTCGAATGATCCCAAAAACAGAACAAATTGATTCTGAAATGGATAAATTAGGCCAACATAAAGCTTACTTAATGGACTTCCCAAAGCTCCAACCTTCGCCTGTGCTTAAAAGCCGGCTCAATGCCAGGACACCAGCCAATTTAAAAGACCATTATCAATTCTGTTAAGAAGAGCGGTAAACTATCCAGCCACAATTATGCCTAAATAGTGCTGATGGCTACCAAAAGTGTCTGTTTGAGGTATAACTTATTAATGGACAGTTAGCCAAATATCAGTGGGGATATGGTATACATTTAAGCCTGTATGTACTCTTTTGATCCTGTGTGGATCACAGAAAATCCAAAATAAATTCAAACCTGTGGACCCAATTCTTTCTTTTTAAACTCATTAAATATGTATGCTGTATAATCATTCCACCCTGGAAAAAGAAAAGTTTGAAGAAGTCACAAAGAGCCCAAATTACCATGAAACAAATGCCCAACACTGTCTGTGTCATTCAGCCCTTCTGATCACATCTGTAGATTATGGTTGTGGTTATCTGTGGTTTTGTATTCTGATGTCGCCACCGTAGTTTTTTGATAACAGACATGAGAGCTGGCTGAAAAACAATGAACACTGAATCCATTTATAGTGGCAACTTTTCAGTGAAAAGTTAGCCAAGCCCTGAAGCATACTCTGGTTTATCATCTATTTGAGTCTAAAAGAGAGTGTAATTAACAGAAATATGCATCATGTCTTATTAAACAAGTGCAATCAGACAGCACAACTCCCCCCAAAGGGCAAGGGCTATACTAAAACATTTATGTTTTATGCTAATGTCAGTATTGGTAATATTGAAATCCTGAATAATGACAGAGTTATTTTCACAGATTACTTGTGCTGATGTCAGCATTGCTAATATAGAAATGTAGTGTAGAACAAGGTTATTATCGTTAACGAAAACTAACGAAATAACGAAAACTAGAAGTGAAAAAACATTTTCGTTAACGGAAATAAAAATAAAAACAAAAAAAGGAAAACTAACTAAAACTGTAATGAGTGTTCACAAAACTAACTAAAATTAAATGAATTTATAGCAAAAATGTGTTTAGTTTTCATTGATGTGTGCGTGTCATACAATAGTCAAGGGTGAAAATGAAGTTTAGTTTCCAGATTTATTTCTTGCTGTCTAATTATGCCAGCAGGTGGCAGTACGTTAGTCGAGTCGTCTGTGTTGTTGCTCCGTCCACGCGCAGAATCATGTCAGGAAAAGTCGGGAGCAGTGTTGGTCAAGTTACTTGAAAAAAGTAATCAGTAACTAATTACTGATTACTTCCCCCAAAAAGTAATCCTGTTACTTTACTGATTACTTATTTTTTTAAAGTAATTAATTACTTAGTTACTTAGTTACTTTTTAAAAACACGTTTTACAACCTGAATAGGTGATAAAGCGATAGATCTTTCAGCCCAATTCTACTTTTTCTACATAATCCATCATACAAAATGTAATCAAATGGAAAGGCCCCTTTTTAAAACTTGTTTTATCAGTTTTAATCTTTTAACTTTATGCATCAAGCAAAAATTTATTATATGCAACATTCTCTGACTGGAAGAAATTTGTTTAATATTTAAACCTATTTTCTGCACATTCCAGCACATAATTTTTTTTTTTGTGTGTGTGTGTTTACACTCACTCTTTCAAATAGATGCAAGTAAAACACAGCAGAAAATAAATAAAATCAAAGAGTCCTGTTGCGGTCCTGTTGCTCTATTTTCACCTGTAAAGCAGGAGTGGGGTAGGCGGAGGTATACCCTGGTGCAGATGTGCCGCAGCAGTCAGTGGAAGAATCCACGAGTTTCTCTGTGAATTTCCCATCACGTTGTAGCGCACTCGGTGCTTGCTTGGAAGTTTAGGGGGTTTTTTCGCTGTAAAAAGAAGTTTTCTTCCCACGCACAACGGACACTAATGTTTTTGTCACTTTTTATGGAATCAAACTCAAAATAAGGTCAGTACTTCCACGCTTTAAATGCTGCACGCTCATACTCTCTCCCGCACTCGATATATTATCCATTGTTGATCTGCATACAGCTGTTGTCACGAACATCACACTCACTTACGTCACTGTCATGAGACATTCTCGCAAAAGAAATCAAGGTTTTAGTAACGCAGTAACGCAGCGTTCCTACGGGAAAGTAACGGTAATCTAATAACTGTTTTTGCAATAGTAATCCCTTACTTTACTCGTTACATGAAAAAAGTAATCGGATTACAGTAACGCGTTACTGCCCATCTCTGGTCGGGAGAAAGCGCCAGAGTCCAATTTGGGATTACTTTGAATATGACTGTGTTTTGGATAAAGCAAGTGTCTTGTAGTGGAAAGAGACAAATTATGAGGGACATTTCTAAAGGGAAGAAAATCCCACAAACTTTAAAGTGCACTTGAAAAGCTCACACAAGAAGGCTAACCTAGCTTACCTTGAGAAGGTAACCCTCATCCCCAGAAACAGACGCTAACCCCAGGCAAGGCAGCGTGATGCATCCCGAGACAACAGGACTGGGATATCTACATAACTGTGTGAGTCAGTTGCCTTCAAAAAGTTTATCAATTCACTTGAACCAAAATTATGAACACCCGGTGCTGCAAGAGTTAATAGTCTCATTGGGGCCAAGTTATACATTTTATAGTTGCCTGGTATCAATGGTTGTTCATCTGCCTTTATTTATTTATTTAAAGAACCCATAGGTGGGAATGTGAGTTGTCTGTCTCTGCGTGTTAGCCCTGCGACAGACAGGCGACCTGTCCAGGATGCAGGGTATGGTAGCTGGAATAGCAACATACCCAAGGATAAGCAGAAGAGAATGACTGATATGATGAAACTGGGATTTTGTTACACTTAATTATTGCAAACACAACTAAAACTATAACTGAAACTAATCAAAACTAAACTGAAACTAAGGATTTTCAAAAAAATAAAAACTAAACTAGCAAACAATTGGTAAAAACTAATTAAAACTGATATAAAATTGAAAATCTGAAGTCAAAACTAAATAAAAATAAAAACTAATGAAAATTGCAAAACTATTAAAACCCTGGTGTAGAATATTAATTCTTTTGTGTCATTGTGTATTCATAAAATGTCTTTACTTAAAAATAATGTTTTAAAGAGCTCAGAAAAAGATATATTATTGTCCCCCAAATAAATTTTTGAGATGTTCCAGGGGAAACTAAAGCTTTTTCCTAATTTCCCGAATGACCCTGATTTTTGACCTATGACCATGAAGCATTACATATTAAATGGTGTATTTTATTACCTTAACCCATGATGATTGGAGAAATATTTGGCTTCTATAAGCTGTAAAAACTCGAGATTTCAGACCTGGATGCCAAAAAACGGTCGATGTACAAACTAAAGAAAATCAGGATCAAAGAAAATCAACACATTCTTACAGCTGAGAACCTGGAACTGCAGAGCACAGTGCAAGGTGAAAAAGGACTTCACCATTTAATCAGCCATCCAGCTGCCAAATCATTTTTATGAATCGACTAATCAAATAATCAACCCATTTTCTCATTTTTAATAATGGGGTTGTGTTGCATTTTAGCTGGATTCAACAATTTATAGTGAGTATCAGTACTGAAAAGTGAGGATACATGAAAAAGACAGTGACTCATTTCTGTTCTTGTCGGTATAAAATAAGCTCTACTTACCATAGTTGTTGTAGGATTCATCACTGGTTCCCTGCCCATATTCATAATAGTCTGAAATGCTGAAAGCAGATGAAGCGAAAACACGGGTCATAGAAAAAAATAATAAGCTGCAGACGACTTTTCTTTTTTGTCAAATAAGGAATAAATGTGATTTCTTTGGGGGGGGGGGGGGGAAAGGACTGCAGTTCTATTATCAACAAGACCAAACACTTTTTTACAAAATCTCTCAGTAGTCCTCTCCACTGTCTGTGTCACTCAGCCCTTATCTATTAGTTCTTAATGAAGAGACAGATCTTTAAAAAGTGGTCATAAACATATCTTCAACCACAGAAGGGCTAAGTTATTCCTAGAAAAGCTGGGCAAATTTGAACAAATTTTACTCCATTTGTTGGGGACTCAGCTGCGGATTTAGTGCATCACTAAATATTTACAGCAGCATGATGGTGTATGTGGGATTAACTACTGTGCCCATGTTGCTCAAGTTGCTCACTGATGTGTTTTTAACAGACAACAGACGTCTCTGGCACACTTTCATCAGGCTTTAGTATACACACATACTGTAGCTTTGCTGTTAGGATCAAGTCATTGTTGGTTTGGGGATTTCTTGCTCTAATGTACACCTGTGATGGCCCAGCTGGTCACAGTGGACCTTAAACATTCTGTATTGTAACAACAGATGGATGGTAACTGAGAAAAGTTGAAAAAGCCTTTCCTGCTGTGTGTGTGTTAACGTTACCTCTTTGACTGATTGCTGTAGTTATCTTCATAGGCTTCATAACTCTCATCATCATACTCTCCACCGTATCCGTCGTCGTAGGCCTGCGAGGGAACACGCGGTAAACATTAACATTGACTTGTCTCCACATCTCTATCCAGTCTAACTGGTTGGAGATAAATAATATAAAAATAATCAATAGTTAGTTCCATGGGCTAACTATATTACAGTGAGACGGTAATGGGAGAGGAAACAGAAAAATTAATGTCCAACAGGGATTATTGATTAAGGTTCGCAGGGAGCATGTCTCACTGGTAAAGCTTATTGGACACCTTCTGAGTCTCAAGCTGCAATATGGATCTGCACTATTGATAAGTAGCTATTCAGAAAATAAGCACAAAATGCAGCCAGGAGCTTTACACTCGTGTTCGATAACAATACAAGTGGCTAAACAGCACGCAGCCCACAGACAAGCCCTAAAGTTAGATATTTTGCCAACAACCTGTAAGTATTAGAAACCACTTAATTAGGGCTGCTCGATTATGGCAAAAATGATAATCACGATTATCTTCACTGGAATTGAGATCTCGATTATTTGACGATATTTATTTAACCCTTTAAGACCTACTATAGAACCATGTCCGCCAGAGCTTATATTATTTTTTTACATGTTGTAGTGCCATTTGTGGGAGCATTTCAATTTGCTATGCAACTGTTATAGCCCATATTTTAATAATATGTATACATTAAGTCCATAGTAACTACATTAATTGCAAAAAAGTGCAATAAACTACAAAAAAATTGAAAATTGTTTTTGGTTTTTTTACATATATTTCTACGGAGAAATTTAAGAGGTTTATCCCTCAAAACTTTAAATACAAAAAAGTTGCAAAAAATAGTTTACAACTACAGGAAATTTATTTTGAGTGTCTTCATAGTTTTATTTTGGAGAGACACCAATTTTTATATACTGCAGGAAAAACGAAAAAACAATCCTATGATGCAAATTAGTAAAGAAAACAGCATGTGCATCAAAATAAACTATTTCCAGCAGTGCAATTCGAGTTCTAAGCATCCCAGAAACTATTTAGAAAAGTCAAACATGACCAGTATAGGCTTTTAAGGCCTACAAGTAAAAAAACTACATTTCCGCGAAAATGACGTCACTTCCGGTTTTGGCCAGGAAATGGCGGACATGCGATAGTTAGCGGTGACGTCTGTTTCACTGTGGGAAGTGTTACGAACAGCTGATCGGATCGGCAAAGCGTGTTTCTGGAATATTATGTTTTTGTTGCTGCAAGCGCTTTTTATGCAATTTTTGCAAAGCTTTACAGTATGTGGAAGGAAACCGTGACCGAGGAGAAGCTGATGGCATAAGATGTAAGTACAACTCCTCCTGTTTCGTATGCAAAACAAATTATTGCGCTAGTGTTACGATCCAATGTTGCCAGTGTTTTGTGTTAGGCGTGACTGTTATGTGTTTCCTGTTTTACTTTGAAGGTCTGTCTTATCTCAGTGTGTTCAGTTTCCGCTTCCTTGTCTCGTCAGTTCTGATTTGCCCCAGCTGTGTTTCCCTCCTGTTGTCCATTCCCTGATTGCTCCCTCTATGTATTTAAGCCCTGTGTTTCAGTTTGTCATGGGTCGTGATCATTGTGGTGTTGGTATCGTAGTTTTGTAAATAGCTGTAAATAGATTTGTAAAGTAGCAATTGAGTAATTTGTTCACCTTGTATATATTGTTCACTGCAGAAGCCTAGTAGGCATGAGAAGCCATTTTTGTTGATTACGTTTTCTCCTGTTTTTGTTTAGGAAGTTAGGTAAGTGAATTGTCTTTTGTTTGGTTTTTCATTTTGGGTAGGAAAGCGTAGGGACCATTAGGGAGTTTTGTTTGTTATTTTTGGCACTGCTCACTGCTGAAGCAAATAAATGGCTGCTTAGCATTTTAAAAGATACTATTGTTTGGGTTCTTGTTTTGGGTGGAGTGTGGTGGGCCAATGTTTTGTTGCGTTCAGGACACGCCTAGACCTAGAACGTAACATAAACCTCAGACCCTCCAGCGAAGACATTTATGTTACGTTTATGTTACGGTATGTCACACAAAACACTGACAACATTGGATTGTAACACTAGCTTACACGGTTCAGGTTCTACAGGGATTTAAAAATAGTTACACAAAACGGAGCGTGCTGCTCTGACCAGCTTTAAAGGGTTAACGATGACTTTAAAAAAATAATATAAAATAGTGTGCAACACCACTGAAGTTTTTTTTTTTTTTTTTACCTCTCTTTTCAACCAACGGCAGTCACTCTCTCCTCTCCAAATAACTTCTGTTTAGCTTTCCGAGCTTCCCCCGGGTCCTCTTAATCAGCGGTCTTGCGCCACGGACCGGTTTATGCCCGACAATATTTTCACGGACCGGCCTTTAAGGTGTCGCGGATAAATGAGGGAGGGGCTAATAATCGGCTTAGTCATTTTTAATGATCGTTGAAAGCCCAGATCGGAATCGTGATTAAAATTCGATTAATTGAGCAGCCCTACACTTAATGTATATATGTATATATATATTAGGGGTGCAACGATACTCGTATCGATATTGAACCGTTCGATACAGTGCTTTCGGTTCGGTACGCATATGTATCGAACAATACAACATTTGTAATTTATTTTATCAACTTTCCTTCTGACGATGCTGTCTGTGTTGAGCGCTCAGTGAATCTGCGTTCGACTACTCCGCCTAGGCTGCACTGTCGAGCGCAGATCTACTGAGCGTTCAACACAGACAGCATTGTAAGAAGGAAGAGCGCAGGGCAAGCTAGCGAGACAGAAGTTAAGCTCTCCTTGCAACATGGCAAATTGAACCTCCCCCACCCTCATTCAGATCTGGCGTTTGGAATTATTTTGGTTTTCATGTGACATATGACCCTGAAGGTAAGCGCGTCATGGACTAAAGTAAAACAGTATGTTGGATGTGCCACGCAATGCTCAATTACATGGGTGGGAACTAGTGTGTTAGCGCAGTTAGCTCGTTAACGTGTTGGCCGTCTAGCCCCACGCACGGGCGATCAGGGGTAGCTCGTTAACGGAGATTTGCCGTGTTGTGGCGTTAACGCCATTTCAACGAGATTAACGCTGACAGCACTAGTGGGAACACAACGAATATGACTGCACATTTACGCTGACATCATCCTAGTGCAAAGACAAGTGGAAGCATACAAAAACAACAAGCATGCATGCTACAAACTTTACCCGAGTCATTTAGACAGCCGTTAGCTGATATGTTTAATATTGTGGCGAGCTCAGACAAGGAGGAGACGGAGGTGTCGTTTGGTCTTGCTTCCCGTGAGCTAGCCAGGGAGCACAGCCGTTTATTGACATCTACAGAAGAACACTGCCGCTAGCTAACTGCTCAGCGCGGCAACCGCACAGCAACAACAACAACAACACACAGGGCGCCCTCTGACCCCGGAAGGACACATCGCAGTGAGAGGGCGTCACCCGTCACTATGGCAACATAAACAAAACATAACGGTACAAACAGAACCCCGAACAGCCCTGACCCGCTACAATATGCTGCTGAGAATATAGCCCAGAAGATGCGTATAGTATTGCTTTTATTTTGGAAAGAGCCATTTCTCTGTAATAAACTCGCCTTTCCAAAGATGAGTGATTCCTCAATCAGATACAGGGCTTGCAAAATCGCTAACCCGACGTCCCGGGGCTAGCGATTTTTCCAGTCTGGCTACCAAAATCTATCTCTTCCCTGCCCGTCGGGCTATTGTAGGAAGGAAAAATATATGTCAATGCTTTTGCATTCTTTCGGAAATGTAGCTGGGGAATTATGTCATTGGCATCGGTGAGCCACTGTCAATATGTGACATATTGAAATCGCGTTTGAATTTGCGCTTGTTTTTTGCTTTCACTTTGCAATCGCGCGAATTGTGTATAGAGAGCGACAGTACTGATTGGTGAGTGATGATAATTTGCGCACCAATTCCTCTGACATAGTCTTATCAATTGTTAGCTTACTATGCAAACATGACAAGTGAAATCTCCCGCAGCAAGCTTAAACATGTGAGAGGTTGATCGCGCAGAGAATCGCTGACCGTTATGTGTGTGTGTAAAAGCAGCACGATATATATTTTAGTTCTGCTGAGCCAAATAAGACAGGTCAGGGTGAAGAAGTGACAGCCAAAGAAAAGCTTACCACAAAACGGAAAAGTTATGACAAATCAGACTATAAGGCAAAAAGAAAGTGCAGCTTTATGGTTTCATGGACAAAATTTCTGTGACTGCAATATGACGAGCTATATAACCGGGGCTGCACATAAGTGGTCCGCAGGTGCGCATTCGCTGTCAAAAAAAACCAAAAACGCGCACAAGATATGAAGTTGCAACGCGTGTTTGCGTACATAAGATTTTCTGGAGGAGGACAGACATTTGTTTAGAACTCTTAAAGATGTCGAAGAAGCAAGCTCCTTTAAGCAATTACTTTGGTCTTCCTCCACCTCCAAAGAAATGTCAGAAGGAGTCCGAATCACAAAAGAAGCACGTATTCTCGGAAAAGTGGTTGCAGGAGGTGAGCTGGCTTCAGACAAATGATGAACGCACAGAGATGTGGTGCGGAATGTGCCGTGAAAATCCCACTCTAGCGGACAAAAACAGTGCTTTTTATATGGACGCAAACGCGCGTTGCAACTTCTTATCTGGTGCGCGTCTTTTATTTTGACAGCGAATGCGCACATGCGGACCACTTATGTGCACCCGTGTAAATAACATAATGTTCTGCCGGGTGTGTTGTTGGTTTTCTCTCGATTTCTGAGTCGACAAGCGCCTTTGTTACTGGGACCAGTCATTTTAAGAAAAGCCCCCATTAGAACCCATGAGAAATGCAAGAAATGCATTATTGCTCAGTCTGCAATATCTTTCCCAGAACAAACACCAATTGCAAATAACATACTAAAAATAAACCTGAAAAATCTGTTTAGAACAGCGTACTATGTTGCAAAGAGTGAACTACCACTGGCAAAATTTAGCAGTCTTTGCAAACTTCAAAAAGCAAATGGCCTAGATCTTGGTTCCACTTGTCTCTTACCCGTGACTTCAGTGGAAATTTCAAATTCAGGATCTGACACAGACTGATTCATGTCCTACACAGTTCTTACAAGTTCATAGAAATTTCTGTTCAATTAGAACCAAGTATTTGAGTTGATGATTGTAATTTTTATACAATGTTGTAATTTGTGTTTCAACAATTTTTTGATTGATGTTTTGTTTCCTTTACAATATTATACTTTAATGTATAATATTGTAAAGGAAACAAAACATCAATCAAAAAATTACTCTCTTTTTTTAGTCGGGCTACTTACATTTATTTTGGGCTACCAAAAACTGAAGAGTCCCTGCCCGAAGGGCTACCAGGGATTTTGAAATTTTGAGAGCCCTGAGATATTTTTAATTACTTTTGTTTCAGCAACATTAAATTTAAAAACTGTACTTTTGAGTTAAAATATATATTTATAATTTTAATAAATGACAAATTAAAAAGGCATGAACATTTTTTTTGTATCGAAAAAATATCGAACCGTGACACCAAAGTATCGAACCGAACCGTGAATTTTGTGTATCGTTGCACCCCTAGTATATATGTATGTATATATATATATTAGGGGTGCAACGATATTCGTATCGATATTGAACCGTTCGATACAGTGCTTTCGGTTCGGTACGCATATGTATCGAACAATACAACATTTGTAATTTATTTTATCAACTTTCCTTCTGACGATGCTGTCTGTGTTGAGCGCTCAGTGAATCTGCGTTCGACTACTCCGCCTAGGCTGCACTGTCCAGCGCAGATCCACTGAGCACTCAACACAGAGAGCATCGTCAGAAGGAAGAGCGCAGGGCAAGCTAGCAAGACAGAAGTTAAGCTCTCCTTGCAACATTCAGATCTGGCGTTTGGAATTATTTTGGTTTTCATGTGACGTATGACCCTGAAGGTAAGCGAGTCATGGACTAAAGTAAAACAGTATGTTGGATGTGCCATGCAATGCTCAATTACATGGGTGGGAACTAGTGTGTTAGCGCAGTTAGCTCGTTAACGTGCTGGCCGTCTAGCCCCATGCACGGGGCGATCGGCGGTAGCTCGTTAACGGAGATTTGCCGTGTTGTGGCGTTAAGGTCATTTCAACGAGATTAACCTGAAAGCACTAGTGGGAACACAACGAATATGACTGCACATTTACGCCGACATCATCCTAGTGCAAAGACAAAAACAACAAGCATGCTACTAACTTTAGCCGAGTCATTTAGACAGCTGTTAGCACATGATTCTCCTTATGCTGCTGAGAATATAGCCCAGAAGAAGCGGATAGTATAGCTTTTATTTTGGAAAGAGACATTTCTCTGTAATAAACTCTCTTTTCCAAAATGAGTGATTCCTCAATCAGATACAGGGCTTGCAATATCGCTAGCCCGACGTCCTGGGGCTAGCGATTTTTTTAGTCGGGCTACCAAAATCTATCTCTTCCCTGCCCGTCGGGCTATTGTAGGAAGGAAAAATATATGTCAATGCTTTTGCATTCTTTCAGAAATGTAGCTGGGTAATTATGTCATTGGCATTGGTGAGCCACTGTCAATATGTGACATATTGAAGTCGCGTTTGAATTTGCGCTCGTTTTTTTGCTTTCACTTTGCAATCGTGCGAACTGTGTATAGAGAGCATCTGTGAGTGATGATAATTTGTGCACCAATTCCTCTGACATCGTCTTATTAATCGTTAGCTTACTATGCAAACATGACAAGTGAAATCTCCCGCAGCAAGCTTAAACATGTAAGAGGTTGATCGCGCAGAGAATCGCTGAGCTTATGTGAGTGCGTGTGTAAAAGCAGCAGGATATATATTTTAGTTCTGCTGAGCCAAATAAGACAGGTCAGGGTGAAGAAGTGACAGCCAAAGAAAAGCTCACCACAAAACGGAGAAGTTATGACAAATCAGAGTATAAGGCAAAAAGAAAGTGCAGCTTTATGGTTTCATGGACAAAAGAATTTCTGTGGCTGCAATATGACGAGCTAAATAACCAGGGCTGCACATAAGTGGTCCGCAGGTGCGCATTCGCTGTCAAAATAAAAAACACGCACAAGGGTTAGGGTTAAATTTAAAAACTGTACTTTTGAGTTAAAATATATATTTATAATTTTAATAAATGACAAATTAAAAAGGCATGAACATTTTTTTGTATCGAAAAAATATCGAACCGTGACACCAAAGTATCGAACCGAACCGTGAATTTTGTGTATCGTTGCACCCCTAATATATATATATATATATATATATATATATATATATATATATGTATATATATATATATGTATATATATATATATATGTATATATATATATATGTATATATATATATATATATATGTGTATATATATGTATATATATATATATATATATATGTGTATGTATGTATATATATATATATCATTTATTACTTGTCAGAGTCTGCACGTAGAAAATGATTCTTATTACAGATCCCCTAGTTGCCTCAGATGGTGTGTTAATCCAGTTTGTGCCTGTTTACTTCTACAGAGGATTCTTCTCAGCTAATTTATGCAGGGACCCTGTTTTTGGATCAGTTCAAATAAGAATTAACATTCAGAAGAGGGAAGCTCAGAAAGCCTGGTTAACAGGTCTCAGTCATTAAATCCTCTAATATTTCATCCATTACAGTGACATGTGAACATATTCCTTAAGTGTTTTGTCATATTAGTATCATCTGTTCTTTCCCACTGTGAAGGCTGTCACTTTCTAATAAATCACTTTTAGTTTCTTTTGACTTATGACTCAAATCTCTTTAAACAGAACACAGTTATCAAGGTGCCAAAACACAGCTCTGAAAAGAGAGAACTTGACCAAAAAAACACTCATTAGGATGGGTTTTAATTGCTACTGTGCACTCTGGGGAATGAAATGATATGAACCTATATGATGGCATAGTGGACCTTTTCCAAGGGTTTTGCTCCTTGAGAAACTTTCTGGAGGAGATTTTTAGATCAGAATATTGCAGGAACCAACAAAGGTCAGAAATAGATTCAACCTCCACTGACTTTCAAAAATTATTATTTTTTATTTATAGTTATAAGCTGGAAGTGAACATCACTGAAAGATAAGGTGCTGTGCCCTTAAAGACGGGGCATTATTTATTGTGAAGCATGAGGAGCGTGGTTTAGAAGCATTGCATATGTCACCTCCTGCATAAAATATATAAAATTTGATGGAAAAATGTGCATGTCAGTGCAGAAATTCTCTGATGCTTACAAATGTTTTGGAGAAGGGAGCTAAATGAAGTACATAAGACTATTTCTTGACTATCTTGACTATTAATTCTTTGTTTTATTATTAAACTATTATAAAACTGCTAAACATCTGGTGCTGCTTCACAAGTTTGTTCCCAAAAGCTGAAAAACACAGAAGAGAACTGGAGCTGATTTAGTGTGGGCAACAGAGCCTTGAATTGCAGGAGATGCCAGAGTGCATCAGGTGGCAGATTCTGCAAAATCTGGCTTGTCCTTACCAGACAGCAACCACAAGCATCCTGATTTCATGTCATGTAATCACATCAGCGAACAAAATAATAATCATTTTATTTCTTAAAAACCGAATTGTGGAGAAATGTAAGGATTTATGTCTTCTAATACATTACTGCAAGGATTTTTAATAGATTTTCAGAAAAATCCCTTTATCGAACACTTTCCAGGTGCCCATGGAGCATAACACCAAGCTATTGGAACAACTTTTCAGTGTTTCTCTCTGGTAAAAACAAGTCAGTCTGCACCTAAGATACTAAAAAAAACATAAACACACTATTTATCATTCTGTGTTTTACTAGATTTGATTTATTTATTGCTTTTCTTGCATCGAGACACCACTAAAGAAAGTCATAAAAGAATGACATGAAGCACACGGTGCTCCTGAGTATGGAACCCATGCCTTTCTGCTCCCCAGTGCCCCCTCAACCACTTGGCAATCATATGATGTTGGCATCTGTGTGATTTTGACCGCTATGTACTTGTTTGTATGGCTGAATTAAAGCATGAGGAACAAAACAAAAGCAATGAGTCACGGTATACTGACTGGTCCACAACAGAGAATATCTTCACTTTCTTTAATTCCAGGAACTGTAATAGCTGCTGCAGATATCAGCCTCACACAATTATTTTATTTCTAACACCCACTCTAATCCCCGGAAGAGCATAATGTCAGTCCATATTCACGAGGGACCTGCATCGACTTTATTGTTAATCGCGTCAGTCTGGTCGATAGAAAATTATGCTTTCGAGTTGATTATGATTTATAAAAAGAAGCGATGTCATATTTTATTTGTTAAAGTGAAATCCCCTTTTGGGGATCACTTCCCACTTCTGAAACCAAACTAACACCTTTATGTTGAACGATCTGCCTGAAGAGAGCACACTATTCTGCTGTATGGTTTATTCATGACGGCAGGGATAATCAGACCCAGCAGACCAAAGGTTCATGTAAACAGCATAACCTGAAACTGGAGTAAGGCCAAAGGGTGTGGAGAACAGTAGATTAAGGTATTGTCTCTTTTTGTAATTGTTGGATCATGCTCATTTAAAGAGGTTTAGTGGAGTTTAAAGTGCTTACGCTTCTTTTTCATCATGATCTAATCTCTTCTAATCCTTTCCAAGCTTGCTATTTCGAATCAAGCTTTACTATGATACATGCAAGTGTTCAGTTCCTTTTAAAGGCTGAATGGATTTTAAATCAGCAGAATAAAATGTGTTGAAAGCTTCAGTGAAACTGGTTGATGGCGGACGGGAGCTTCATAGCTCAATATTCCTCCAAGTCTGCCTGTAATAAAAGAACATATACAGTCTATGTAATGGAGTAATTGCATCTTGTATTAGGTGTGGCTGCCTCTGGTAATGCTCTCTGTCACAAAAGCATAGCTATCAGCGTGAAGGACATCAAGTACAGCTATACAAAAGAAATTACATTCAAAGCACTAGTACACACTCTCCATCTCCTGTCGGGAAATGCTGATTCAAAGTCCTCTGGTTCCTGTGTGGCTTTATTTGTGTGAACACGAATTTGACTAAATTAAAGTTAGGGATTATGTCAGGGATTAAGTTGTTCTGGGGATCCTATACTTCTCTTTTTTCTTGCATGAGTCTTTCCTCACAAAGGCAGCGAGTCAGAAACGTGCATATCTAAGTAATTAACCGTTTTGTTAGCAATCCCACACGAAAAAAAAAAAATCTTCACACTGGACCACAAATATAAGAGGGGATTATTTTCAGTCAGCTGTGAAATAATCATTTAAAAAGACTTCCATCATTGCTGCAATGTAAAGTCATGGAAAACTTGCAGTATATTTATTTTAAGGATAAAAAGACTTGTGTCACTGTTACAGATACAAAAAAAGAGAAATCTAAAATCAATAAATGATACAGAGGGAGAATTCATCCTAACATCCCACAGCCCAATTTACTGTTGAGGCTACTTGTTTACGAGATAGATGTGTGCGTGCTCAGCTCACCAGAAGGCGAGTATTCATTGTCATGGGGTTTGAGTTTTTGTGAGTTCACTGTTGTGTTTTGAGTAGGATTTATTTTTGGCTTCTTTGGGAGTTCTTTTCATCTTTGTTTTCCTGCTTTAAGTTGGGATTCTAATGGGATTCCTTTATATGTTGAGTCCTTAGTTCTTGTTAGTTTAAGTTACTGATGATTTTGTGGCGTTTGTTTTCGGTTAGTTTCCCTCTGTTCCCTTTCTGTCCCTCTGTCAGTGTTGTTTATGTGTTTGTCTTTTGCCTTGTTCAAGTTCATCTGTTACCCCTGTTTAGTTGTGTCTTACTTCCTGTTTTATTTTGTTAGCTGTTGGTCTTTTCTATAGTGTCTAGTTTTACTTTAGCGTTTTCATAATTAGTTTTAGCTTAGTCTTGTTGTTGTTGTTGACGTTTCCATTCTCCCTAATTACCTCATGTGTATGTATAGCTTCAGTCTCTCATTCAGTTGTTGTCAGAGTGGCTGTTTATCTTTCCTGTTTGTCATCTCAGTATTTGTTCCCTCGTGTTTGTTCCCTTCTGTCTTCTGACTTTGAATTTTGCTGATTTTCAATTATGCTCATGGACGTCAGTAAACCACCAAATAAAGGTGTTTTTTATAGTTTATTCTAGCCTGCATTTGTCTCATTTTCCCTGCATACAAAGCAAGTGCAAAAAAGTATACCTGCAGAAAAACACAATGAAACTATCAGTCATGGACTGGCCTCCCCAGAGCCCGGACCTCAACATTACTGAAGCGGTGTGGGATCATCTTGACAGATAATGGAACATAAGGCATCTAACATCCAAAGATGAGCTTTGAACGTCCTTCAAGACCTAAAGCCTAAAGAACTTATTCCTGAAGACCACTTAAAGAAATGACCAGAAAGCCTTCATTCAGGCTGCGTTGAAGAACAAAGGTGGTGATAACAAATATTGACTTTCAAGCTCATTAGAGTTGTACAAACTCTATTCTCGCCTTATATAGTGTGTTTCAATGTGTGTTTGCACATTTCAGTAACCTGCTCCACCTATTTCCCATTTTTCTAGCAAAATGCAAATAAGTGAAGGTTAACTCAACACTTTGTATCTTACTATAATTTACAAAATCTAAGTCTTTGTGTTTGTTGCTGTGGATCCTCTAAAACCTCTAGAAGAAGCACTTGATTTAAGAGCAGTTTCTTTTAATCTGTTCACATCAAAAACAAAAATAATACAGTGAAATTTATATTGAATTAATCAATGGATGCCACCACTAAACATTACCATGCTCTGTTAACCAGCTGATTTCGTTAAAATGTCTTATATTAACAGTAGTAATGTAGCAATGAAGAACTTAATTTCACGTCAGCATACAATTTGCTAACTTTTTATAAGCAGATATAAAAAAAGATGGATATTGTGTCCAAGGTGACATATTAAGTCAGCCACATTTTTCTAATAACAACAGGGGTTACAAAAAAGAGTTGTACAGAATGAATTGAGAAAATGACCTTTGAGTTAATGGTTTCTGATGTTAGTTTGAAGTCTTATTTAATACAGCAGGACCTTTATTTTACAAATAAGACTTTTATTTAAAAAGGGAAAGTAGCAGATATAGCTTTATCCTGTGGCTACCTTGAGATTGACAGGTTTCTACTCTACAAGCATGCAGCTTCCTCCATTTCTAAGTATGATCCATCGCTTACTCATGAGCAAAATGGCAAAGACTAAAAAGCTCAACTTCAGCTTTTAAAACGGTAGTTCACAAACCGATGGTGAGATTATTGTAGCCACCTCCATCGTTTATGTGCAAACAGCAATGTTATGACTGTTCATGAGTCATGAAGGAGCAGTTTTGTTTTGGCATCTGAAGTTGTGTTTATGATGGATTATACTAGCGCTTACAATTGCACTGTGTGATGACAACCCAGAAAAGTCTATCCACTGAGGAATACAATGAGATACAGTTGCAAAGCTGCAAAAAAAGGTAGGTTACCCTTGTCGTAAGACATTTCTTTTTAACCCTTGTGTGGTGTTCGTATTTTTGTTACTCAGCCAGTGTTCATGGGTCTGGTGGACCCGCTAGAGTTTTGGCTTTCCAAATTAACACTATCAAACAATTTTATGTTAAATTACTCAACAGATGTTTACTTCATCCCAATTACAAGACATATGAACAGCAAACATGGTTAATTTTTTCCCTTTACCTTTGTTAGATCACATTTATGAATTAATGTGCTTCTCGTTTTTCTTTTATATAAAATGTTATAAATAAATCAGTTATAATCAAGTGGAGTGAGTGGAAAGACAACACATTTACACGTGAAAAAATAATTGTTTAATTTTTCTTTTGAAAAAAACTGAACACGGGTCTCACAGACCCGAACACCATACAAGGGTTAAAGCTAAACTATATCTGTATGTTTCAAATGACAGAGTTTGCAATAAAAGCATCACAGGGGATATGCAGCATTCAGTGATTCAAAACTCAAAGGAAAAAATATAAAAACGTTTACCCTTTCCTTTCTTCGAGTACTCCTGACCTTAGCATTAGTTTCATGAACAAAACATGCAGATCTGAAGAGGTGCTATGTGTAAATACTGCTCCCTCTAATTAATGAGGCTTGATTCCTCTCGTTTGACGTTCATCTGTAAAAACAATTAACACTGCTCCTTTTCAACAAGGCAGAGGACATAAATCAAATGTTAACACAAGGCTGGAGAGTTCTCACTCAGTGTAATTAGGACAGCGAGAACCTAAAGGCCCTTAGCACTGTGCTTCATTATCAATTGACAACCTGTATGTCCCCTGACAGTGACTGATCTTCATAGGGAGCAGCCTGTGAATGCCTCTCCACGTGGCAGGAATGTGGGGGGAAATGAGATTTGCAGCCTTTTGTCTCACTGAATAGATGTTGCTGTTCGCTGCTTTCTACCTGTGCAAATTCAATCAGCATGCACCTTTTGTTGTTCCGAACGCACATAAAATACAAGTTTACTTCCGAACGCTACTCTTGAAATTGTGCCATGGGAAATTTGATAGGATGATAATATTTACTACATTGAATAATTATGATGAGCTCAAACCTTGATTACTTTAGGGACATTAAGCAATCGCTCTAGGTTTAGGGATGCTCAAGAAGACAATAAATAAATACAACAGACATTTTCCACTTTGAAAATGTTTGTCTGCGTATACCCTCACAGGTAGCTTAAGTCCCTGATGATACAACTGAGGCTATAATGCATTCTACCTGAGTCTTTACCTCTACTCAATAATCCAGAGGAAATGTGTCATACATCTGTTTTAATGAACAGGAGAGTTCTGCATGAAGAATTTCCATAATTAATATAACAAATGTGAACTCAGCACTGTATCTGAACCTATTGTTATGAAGCAATTATAGCAGATGTGCATCCCACCCACAATGGTGCCCTTAGAAAACTGCCCTCCTTTAAGCAATACACAGAACCTTACAAATCTTAGACATTTTTTATGTTCATGCACTAGATGATACGGCGAGAATTTTTCCCCCCTTTTCAAAAGGGTGTCCTTTTGCTTTTTTTCCACAGTTGATAGATTAGAGTTTTTTTCTTCAAAGCCTCCCAAAGCTCTGTGTTTAATCACATTATGGCATTTCCCGCGCTGCCTCAGTATGGTTGCAGGGCTCAGGTTTAAAAAAACCGAGCAATGCGTTTCAATTTTTACCAGCAATTTGTACAATTCATGGTCTGCTGTCAGGGACGAAACACTGTATCACTCTCAGACTCCTCTCTTCTGTCATCAGCCCTGACATTAAAAGATAAGATTTGATCTAGATGGGATCTGATCTTTAACTAAGGCCATGGTCCCAGTCTATACAAAATTCCATTCATCACATCTTTAATCTTCCTCTGCTCTCCATCTGCACTTTTCACATGGAGTAACTTATACAGATTACAGTGTAATGTTTCTCTGCTGCTCTTTCTAGGGGATCAGTAAAATTCATTCCTTAATACTTCCACCAATGCCAGTAGGTAATGGCTATTAATGGTAACTTTAGCACTTCAGCAGCGACTTAAATTACAAACCTCAGTGCAACACCTACAATGACATTTCTGAGACGAGTAATTTTCTTATTAATATCTCAAAAGATGGGAAATCTAGACGATCTTCCAGGATTCAAAGCTTTAAATCCCACAATGGCAAAAACACGTAGCCAGAAAAGTGTTGGCACATCAGATCAGATACTGTAAGAGCCCAGTAGGGAGAAGAAGCTCCTGTGGTGTGACTACAATACATTTAATAATAAGAGCAATTCCAACTGTGCTTTGTGGAAAACATGAAAAAAAAAAATCAGCCTTAAAACAAAATCATCAAAAGCAGCCTACATGGTTGGGAAAACAAAAAAAAAAAGCCACATCCCACAGTACTCCAAAACCTCGATGGGGAAAAGACATTTTGTCTGGAACAATTGTAAAACAATCAAAAATACAAACTGACACTGAAGACAGTCGCTGCTCGCTGGAATTGTAGATACCTTATCACTGAAAAACAGGCTTCTTTCCCTGGATAACAGATCTGGATTTTGAGCACTTTCACATTAAAATATGGTAGAAGGGAGATTCATTTTGCAGCAGCTTCATGCAGACCGGCTGCTGATTGCTTAGATACATTATTAATAAACATGACAAATATCTATCAGACAAACTGAGAAAAGGTTAACCCAGCATTAACTGTTTATATTTCAAATTATTTTCCTCTGTTTATTAAAATGTATCAAGGTATAGATGAAAAACTGAAAGCGAAGCCTACTTAGGTTGAGTGTATTATGGGTGTTTTTTTATAATCTTACTAAAAATATAAGGAACACCAAACCTTAAAGGACCAAAATGATGGCCTAGTGATTGCAAACAGATTAAAGTTTTACTAAAGGGCTTATCGGTTTATCTGAAATGATGCAAAAAGCCCAGCGGCGCTTCACTGTAGTACACGGAGATCTGCACCAGACACACAGCAGATGTTCTGGGTGCACTTCATCTGCAATATGTTAATACATTGTCTCAAAAGTGAAAGCCTGGCTGTCATCATCTCTGGATTAGGAGCGTTTCAAATGTCAGCACGTGAAGAATCTGTTAGAAACACCGTTTAAACGTGTTCCGCGGACTCAATGTCTAGACTGACACCCCCTAAACTCGCTCCATGGCAGAGCACTGTAATCCACTTCACTTGTGAATTGTTGCCATCATTTAAAAGGGACAATAATGGTCACTGTCACTGTATTAGTTTTACGACACTGACAGCGTGACAGAGTCCATTCATCACAATAGTCTCCAGAGGAGCCCCCGTTACATGATGACCCGCAAAACAGCAGAAAGGTTTACGGGAGTTTCACCTCAAATGAAGGAGAAAACAACACTCTGTCATTCATTCGGCACACAACACACTGACTCTAAACTACACAATGCATACAGTACATATAGACATATGTATGTGCTGGTTATTAATAAGCACTGCTATGCAAATTGGTTTCTACCAGAAGCGCAGTGATATTAATAACTTGTCGTGACTGTGTGTAAAAGCAGAAGCTAAAATAAAAATTGTAAATTTCACTGCTGCAGGAAAAAAAAGATTGAGTTATCATCAAAGAGTTAGGTAACTTTTTTGGCGGATAAACCTTTGTTTACTGTATGAAGGCTTGATTTCATCCATTGGTCCATGTTTTTCTAGTTATCCAATACAGGGTTGTGAGGGGGGCTGGAGCATATGTAGATCTGTCTACCTTATAGGGCAAAATGAGGAAAGGTCTCCATGCTGTCCCAGGGCTAACACAAGAGACAACCATTTGCACTCACATCTATGACCAATTTAGATTTAAACTTAACCCCACTAATTGCATGTCTGGACTACCCAGATTCCAAACCAAGACCTTCTTGCTGGGAGGCAATGCTGCTAACCACTGCACCACTGTGCTGGCAGAGTTTTCATATTCTTTTAAAGGAGAGATTTTAAAAAATGACCAATTAATTTCTAACTCCTTCTCAGGAGATAACAACAGAGTAGGTGTGCAAGCCTCGGAGATCCCTGGCTCCTAGTGTACACGTGGAGAAGACAGCAACAGAGTAGTTGGTTTAGTACTTGTAATCCTGCCAAATCAAATATTTTAGAAAGGTGTCTCAAAAATATCCACGGTAACTTTTTGGATGCTTAGCCATAAATTAAAGTGGAAAAAAGTCCTTTTTTTGACTGGGATTACCTACCGCTGTCTACTAATATAGTGTTTGTGAGTATAAGTATATACTTGATAGAGCTGCACGTAAGAACTCGGCATCCTCCGAGCTCCCTAATGCAACGTCCATGATTTCCGGAGGCGCCAAAGTAAGAATAGGTGCAGGTAATAGTCCAGAGACTTCACAGTGATCATCCCGATGCTCCTAAAAGGGTATTTCGAATAATGATAACACATCTGAAGCAGATCCCCCACTGTGTGCTGCCTATATGACTTTTAAAAAAAGCCATTCAGCATGGTTATGTTAATGAAGGAGCACGTATCTCTGGCTTTGACTGATGATGTGAAAATTGTAGCATCACTAACTGGAATCGGTTCACAAAGAGCTTCGGTCTGGCAGGAAGGAGGAAAGAGCGCTGGTGTAAAGGATACAGCAAGGTGAGATTTGTGGGAGAAAGATAGAGAGAAAGCACTTTGTTCATAAATTATAAAGCAAACAATGATACACGATAACCGCCAGCTTCCTTGTGCTTTCCTTTGAAGTTATAAATCAATACCACCCTCGATTAGGTACAATTATAGACTTTCTCACAGTATTGCATTTATGAGACAGACTGACAGTTTGACAGAGTCCATCAATCAACAG
The DNA here is from genome assembly GCF_963969265.1 of Rhamphochromis sp. 'chilingali'. NCBI lineage: Eukaryota > Metazoa > Chordata > Actinopteri > Cichliformes > Cichlidae > Rhamphochromis > Rhamphochromis sp. 'chilingali'. The sequence goes on along the minus strand of NC_137947.1, from coordinate 14,065,217 downwards.
TCTCCGGAGAAATTACACAATACTGATACACGCTATATTTTCCTAAAGACAAATACAGGGTGTAGCAACAAAATCACAGCAACTGCTGCTGATATATTGTCGTGTTTCAATAGATTGTTCTTTGCAGGCTTCTTGTAGCGAAATAACAAGAAGTCATACAGCATCATGTACACTCATTGAAGGAAGAAAATGATAATAATAAAAAAAGCCAGGACCTGCATAAAAAGTCCTTGCTGCAATCTGGAAACATGCTTAAGGAAAATTGCGTAATGTAGTAGAAAAAAATAGCAAAGCGAGATATGAGTGAAGAGAATGTTCAGGACAAACTCATCTTTCCATAATCCCCTAGTCTCTGTGCTCCCACCCTCCTTTCCAACCTCCAATTACAAAGAGAAGAAATGCCCCGCTTCTTCACTCCACAGAAATACACAGGCTCTACATCAGAACTCAATTTGGTTTGGTAATGAGACTGCGCTTGTGCATTTCCCCATGCAGACAGCCCAATCTTCAATTGCCTGCACACATGGGGGCTTTTCTTAGCAGGAAGGCTCTGAGGAAATAGGCTGGTAAAAGTGTTGCCTTTTTTCATTTGGATGAAACTTACAGCTCACCTTGTGTAGTCTTTTGAAAAATGACCTTGAGAAATTTGTGATATCTGAAGACAACATACTTTTAAACTGAAGCCTTGAAGATTTATTTCTTTTTTGGATACAGAACATGGCATTATATGAAGTGATATAAAAGATTTTACAGAACGCCGGTCAAGGCACTGATTATGCCTTGAAATGCAGCATTTTCTCTTCACAAGCTGATAGTGCGGCGACTGTATCCCCAATGCAGAGCTTCACGGGTTTCTGATAACCCACTGTACAATGTTCTCTTACATTTACAGCACAATTTACTTAACCCTGCACTGTAAAAAAAAATTGTGATATAAAAGTATTTTACTGTATATTTTACAGGTTTGTACTGTTCTTCTAGAATATCATTAAATTCACATAAATAGACTGTGATTTTACATGTCAAATGTAAATGAACGTAAAATCACTGTAAAGTAATAAAACATAATTTTCTTGTTTTTTAAATGTATCTGTCTATTAGGCCTGCCACGATTAGTCGACTAATCACGATTACGTCGACTATCAAAATCGTCGACGCGTCGTTTGAAGCTTTGTAAGATCCCAAAAGACGCAGGAATAAGTAGTAGGATTTAAGAGTGTAATAACGGACTGAAACAGAAGATGGCAGCACTGCATGTACAAGGATGCCAGCTGCCGTTAAACCCCGAAGAAGAAGAAGTAGCTCTGTCCCAGAATTCATAGCCAGCCCAGCTCAGTTTCCAACAATGGCGGCAGCTAGTTAGTTTTAATATTACACTTATTATTCTTTCTGGGTCACAAAATAAACGTTTAACATATTTTCAGGCGAGAACGTAGCTGTGTAAACCTCAAATATCTTCTCAGTTTATCAAGACACCACATATTTTCAAAAGCGCTCCGACGTTTTCCGAGATGTCTGTTACCCACTAGCTCGATAGCTAGCCGGGGGCAAGGCTCACTAGAGCCCGTGAGAACACCCACCGCCGTCTTTCGCTACACAGGTTAAACATATATAAGTCACTTAGATAACTTAACAATGTTATTGTTTGGCCTTTTTTTAGTATTTTATTTGTTCCTGAGTAAGTCAGTTTGTCTGAGATTAAAGTTATAGTTTTCACACAGCTGAATAAACGTCACCAGGCAACTGATCATCAGAAGTGTGAGATGCTCGAGAATATACTCCGGTGTGCTGTTTTTCTTTTAGATAGCAAGGAGCAGATGGCTGAGTTTATTAAACTTCACCTAAACAATCTGCAAATTTCATTAAAATTTAATAAACTATCATCTTGTCTTTATTTTTAGTTAGCACTTACCTTAAACACTTAAAGCTGTAAGCTAATGATAGTTATATAAGAGCAGATGTATGCTGTACGTCTAATGGATGCATGATCTGATTAGTTGACTAATGCAAAAGTAATCGGTGACTAGTCAACTATCAAAATAATCGTTTGTGGCAGCCCTACTGTCTATACATATGCATATTTTGATTGTTAAAATACATTCACAAATGCATCATAATTTCACAAATATTTGTCCGTTATTTGAAAGATTGAACTGTTAAATCCAAATGTAATGCTATGGAAAAATATATAAAATGATTCGTATAAACTTTTTTTACAATGATTATCATTATTGTTAGTTAGGGTGATCGTGGCTCAAGAGTTGGCAGTTCGCCTTGTAATCAGAAGGTTGCCGGTTTGGGTCCCGGCTCGGACACTCTCGGTCGTTGTGTCCTTGGGCAAGACACTTCACCTACCACCTAATGGTGATACCCTGAGGGGAATTATAAAGTGGAATTGTAAAGCGCTTTGAGGGTTTTATAAAGTGCTATATGAATGCAATCCATTGTTATTTAAACCAACTGTTAACTGTATATTTCTGTACATTTAAATATTATTATTCATATTGCCACATTCATTGACCTTTTTTATAGGTAGTTTCATTGTTTAATCACATTAAATAGTTCCCAATTTAATGTTTAAAAGCACTTGAAAAAGGCAAAATCCCATGTAAAATTAGGGCAACAAACTATATTGCCATTACTGAAAATAACCGTATTTTCATGGGAAAGTTATTTTCTGGTATTATTTTGTCATCCCAGCTGCCGGAATATTACTGTTTTTTTAGGATTTTTTTTTTTTACGGTGTGCAAAGCCTGAACCGTTAAATAATTGTCAGAAAATTAGAATTTTTTAAAAAGTGGAGTGTTTATTGGACCTTAGGGCAAATAAAAAAAAATAATTTAGTGTTTTATTTGTATCATGTTTGCTATAATTATTGCATTAAATGTGCTGGTTTTGCTTGTTCAGGGTTTTTCGGGGCAAAAACAGCCAAATATCACACTGCTGATGCACAAAAACTCACGTGTCTAATATGACACAGGGTTAAGGAGACAAAGAGAGTTCCCATAGCTCACATGAATGTTTTTTTAATTAAACTCCAAACCAATAACACCAGTAATTATTTTCAAATAGCCTGTGTTTTAAACAGTATGTAAGCTGGTCTGTTTGCTAATCATTTCTCAGATTCCAGGTCAGATTCCTCACCTGCATGGATGTACATGGAAACTTGGGATACTACACTACCTAAACTGGGCTGTTCCTCAAACAGTCTGTAGTTAGCATAAATGTATGTGCAAGTGGTGCAAAAATACTTATCTAATACAGTGGCTCTCAAAGAGGGCCGATAACGCTTTCAGAATTCTTTTTTTGAAAAATATCTCATAACAAATAAATAAATAAATAAATACATCAAATTAAAAACAGGGTAAGGAATAAACACACAAATTACCATATTAAAAAGCTGTGCACAGCAGTCAAAAATAGTGTCTGGGTACGAGGATGAAGGTTTGTCACTATAAACAGAGCTTAAAGCTGAGACATATCAAACCTCAGCACAGTCTATGATGGCTTAACCCGAGCCAGCCAAAAATAAATCAGGCTACACAGTTAAAGATACTCGATTTAAGGCTTTTTTTTGGGTCAGGTCAAAGCATGACTTGCCTGTGTGGCAGAACTGAGGCAACGGTGAAAAACAAGCAATATGTCTTCAGGTTCTTGCCTCCTTTTCTTTGAAAACTTTGATTACAGGTTAATCTTACTTTGAACACAAAAAACAAACAAACATTTTATTAAGTTAGTGTGACAAATGATCATTAGTTATCATAAGTTTGGAAAATATGTTGTGCTTTTAAACGAGATAAAGGGAAACCGATCACTGCCTGCAACTATGTCGAACTCAATGATCCAAAACCATCATTATACGCTTCTGCAAGTTTTTAACATTTAAAATAGGCAAATATACAATGTAATACTTGCTTGTCCTACTTTTTAAAGATGTCCCAGAATGCCCTACCTTTCCATGTAAAGCACGAATCATCCAGATTACATGAAAGGGAAGTAAATCAAGTCTGATTTACACACACTTCAAGTAAAATTACTATCAGCTATACTTTTCAGTGTGTGCAAAGAGGATTGGACTTACATAGTCGTCATATGATTCATGTGTGACTGCTAACAGCGGGGGCCTGTATCCGACACTTGCTGCTGCTGCCCCTCTGGCTCTCGGGACTTGTACCTCCCTCGTCAAAACTGTCGTGGGAAGTTTGCTGTGTGCTGCCGTCGCTGTCCCCCGAGGTGTTGCCGCGCTCCTTCCCGCGCCTCTGTGGCCCCTGGTAAAGCAAAAAAAGCAAACAAACATGGCCTCAACATTGCCCTAAGAACCTTGCTGTGCAACACTCATAAATAAGCCACAGTAAATTAAGTGGGAAAGTGGAATTAAGAAGAAAAAAAACCCCTCAAACTATATTTAAATCCTTTTTAGTGCTGCATACGTCCACGCTGCCACAGCTGGTGGTTGCCTTACACTGTGCTCAGGTGAAACATAAGATAAACACAGCACTGGGGTAGATCTTGTTATGATCAGAAGGGTGACGAGTGTCACTTTGTGTTTTGTCTGCTCTGCAAACATGCCTGTGGGATGCAACATGGTTATTTCAAAAATGTGACAGAGCGATGTCATGTCTCCGTTTGCACGATAACACATCTGCCTGAAACCGCTGATTAATGTCAGGCTGCAGGCGGACAGGTATAGTTTTCAAATACAGCAAGTTGTTACTTGACATGCACCGGTGGAGAGCAAGGGCCAAAGGGCTGGGGCAGACATGAGGAATTTAAGGTAGGTTGTTTCTTTATATAAAAGTCTGACTATCCAGCAGCTCGACTTCATGCTCGGTGTAGGGACTGCAGGGAGGATTTAACATTGCAAAGATGCCTATTTTCTGCTAACTTACATTTTTACAGCATGATACAGCTAGGGTATGGCAATTTGTCTTCCTCCAGCTTATTCTTCACTAGCTGGCAACCTATTGTGATCCAAAAATACAGACACTCAAATGGGAATTATTGGTGCATATTTTTAATGGAGATTTACAAAAATCGCTTATCATTGCAGCATAAGGGGAAAATCTGGAAAAGAAAGTGGTGGTACTGGTGGTGAATTGGGAGCGTCCCAATGTTGCTGGTGGATTTTGCTCATATGGATGTGCTGCCAGAAATAGGCCAGGCTTTCATGGCACACTCTACCTGGTTATTCCAGAGGGACTTTCATAGCTCACATAGATTAAGGTCAGTTTGCTCAACAATTAGATAAATAAATAATTCAAAAGGAGACTTATAGAGGGATGCGTGAACGTCTGATCCAATGAAATGCTCTGTAGCATTTATTGTTTCTGCATAGGCTGGCCTACAGGAGCTACGCGGAAAACAATTCACATTTTAAATTTAAAAAAAATGAAAAGAAACCATTAAAAAATATTAAATACAATATGATTAGGAATACTCACAACTGGTTTGCATAAAATACAGAAACATGTACAGGTGAACCAATTAATGTCAAAATTCACCATGAAGGTGGGTGCCTCATTGTTATTTTTTAACACATTTATTTTGTCATTCAGAGCAGGTTAGGTGCTAGGCTCTGTATTACCTGCAAATGCATAAAATTACACATTTTTATTGCATTGACTATTAGACATGAGAGATCTTGTTTTTCTTAAACCAGCCTTAAACCATGACATAGCCCCTGTCATGTTTTACAGAAGAATATAGACTATAGATATGGAATATGGAGTACCAAAAGACCTTTTTGCTGCTGATTTTAAAATCAGTTGTTGTGTAATTTTTCATACCTCAGCCTTTTCTTCCTGTTTCCCTTGTTTAAGAATGGCTTTTTGACAGCTGTGCTTCCATGGTGATGATTTCTAATGAGGTTGGGCGAACAGTAGACGCATATTTCAGGTCCTGTATTCCATCTTTGCTGGATTTTTTGCTATTTCTTAAAGACATGACTTTGAGATACTGTTGCTGTAGATATACCAAGTTTTTAGCAACAAGCTCTTTAGGAATCACTTTGTTGGTGCAAAAATACTATTTTATGCCATTCATGGTAAATTCAAGTATTTTCGGATACTTCAGCTAAAGAAGTTTTAGCAGCAGCCAAGAAGTTACAAAGTAAAAAGTGCCTGAAGCAATTTAGAATTGTTTCTTGTGTAAACATGAGACTGGTTTGGGTGATTTTTTTATGCTTGAATGCTCCATAGGTCAGTATTAAGTGGCCTAACAAACAAGTGGTCAAGTACAAAGTCTGCGCTTAAAAACTGGTAATAAACCAGCCAGTGTCCAAAGGAAAAACTCGGAAAGACCTTCAAACATAAAAGTATAGTTTAAGAAGACTTAAAAAAATGCAGTTCAGAATATAAAGAAATGAAATGTGAGTTTGGCTTTTGCACAGATGTAAGCAAGTGAATTCATAAAAGAGTAGAAATAAAATGAAATGGTTTTAAATATCACACAAGAAACACACCAGTAAAAATGATAAAACACCAAAAATAAAAAATAATTTAAATAAACTAATAATTAGGATGAGAAGTGTCTGTATAAATATTATGTATTTATGTGTGCTTGTGAGTGTAATTAAAACTTTACCTTGTGGTTATTGCGGTTGTTGGTCGTAGACACCTCCCTTGAACACTCCTCCCTCTGCTTGATTCGTCAGAGCCGTTCAACAGGGATAACTCCCGGAGTTGTTCCTGCCTGATCTCGTCATTGTAATCCTGTGGAAACAAAATGCAGCACGTCTCGTAAGAAAACAAAACAGACAAGGTCATTTGTCTTCTGACTGCAACAGATGCTTGCAACAGCAGCAAATGTCATCAAATTAAAATTATCTCGACACCCAAGGGGAGCTTGTGGCTTTGCTGAGCGGTGACTAGCCAGTGAAGAATCTTTTGGTTATGGTTTGACTCAAAACGCAGAGGAAAGATTAGTGGTGGAGAAAAAGGCAATAAATATTTCTCAAATGAGCCGCGGGTTTGTTGGGGAAAGAAGAAAAACTATTTTCCTGTTTAGGTTTCGAAGACTAGTGTTAACTTCCCAGATGGCCTTTAAAAAGAAAAGGTGTCTAACCAAAAAATTTAGGGCAAAATTTATCTTGATGTTGGATGAGGAGAACAGAAACGGGAAATTAAATCAGACAAATATTTTTCTCACTTTAATGCAATACAAAAATAGCCCTTGATTTGTCTGCACACAGACTGTAATTGACACTTTCAACAACTTTGCGTGGAATATCGCTATCTTGCGATTCTGAACCATTTTTCTCAGCCCGCTATCAACATGATATGGATCGCGACACAGCAGATAAGGGAGTGGACAAAACAGCCTTCATTATCTTGTCACTGGTGACAGATAAACAAGTGTGGGGGTTTTTTTTTTTTACGAAACACTTAAACCGAGTCCACGGGATTCAATACCATGGGCGAAATGTTTCTATAATGACACCAAGGCAGCAACAGATTTCTTTGGCTGTCACTGCTTATGACAGCACATTACGACCGCATGATCTGGTGTCACAGACTAAAAGGAGAGCCCCAAGAAAAATACGTCCTCTCGAACAAACATAAAAACCCAATATATGTTACTATGAGCAGCAATTTCAACTTTTACTCATGAAAGAGCCAATTTGTGGTGTCCATTGTATGTGCACATTTGTCACACTTCACATTCCAACAAATTTTAATATTAGACACTGATAACCCGAATAAAAACAAAATCTACGTTTTAAATCATGATTTTATTTATTAAGGGGGGAAACAGATGTTCAAATTTATGTGGCCCTGTGTAAAAAGGAAATTGCATCCCTTCCCTTCTCCTTGATAAAGAGAAGGGAAGGGATGCAATTTGTCTGACAAAGTGAAGTAGGCTTAAAGTCCTCAAAAAGCAACACATCATGTCATGATTTAAAAAACCCTTAAGAACAGGCTTAGAAACAAATGCATTGACATCTATCAGTCCGTAAAAGGTTACAATCCTTTTCTAAGGGTTTGGGACTCAAGTGAACAATGGTGAGAACAATTATCCACAGATGGAGAAAACAGTGGTGAACCTTCCTAGGATTGGTGGGTCTGCCAAAAATACTCCAAGAGCGCTTCAATGACTCATCCAGGAGGTCACAAAAGAGCAGGGAAAAGCATCTAAAGAGCTGCAGGCCTCTTTTCCTCAACAATAAGAAACTGACTGGGCATAAATGGCATCTATGGGAGAGTTCTAAGGAGAAAACCACTGCTGACCAAAAAGAACACAAAGGCTCACATTTGCCAAAAAACATCTTGATGTTCCCCAAGACGTGAAAATGTTCTGTGTACTGATGAGATAAAAGCTGAATTTCTTTGGGAGGTTTTAGACCCGTTACATCTGCTGCAAAACTAACAGAGTTTTTCATAAAAAACTCTGTGGTAGTGTGATGGTAGTGTCTGGGGCTGCTTTGCTGCTTGGTGATGGAACCATGAATTCTGCTCTCTACTCCTGAAGGAGAATGTCCGTCTACCAGTTTGTACCTGAAGCTCAAGCTCACTTGGGTTATGCAGCTGGACAATGAACCAAAAAATTTCAAAAACAAAACCAGAATTAAGTTTTTTTGAGTGGCCTAGACAAATTTCAGACTCAAATCACATTGAGATGCTCTGGTATGACCGTAAACAGGCTCCTAATGTTGGAAAGCCCTAAATGTGGCTGAATTAAAGCAATTTGGCAAAGAAGAGTGGGCCAAAATTCCTCCACAATAATGTGACTCATTGCCAGTTATCACATGCTTGATTACAGTTTTTGCTGCCAAGGGTGGCATCAGCAGTTATTATGTTTAGGGGACAATCAATGCAAGTTATCATTTACAACAATGTTAAATAAATATAAAAATGGTTTAAAAATGCAATTTTTTATTTCTATTTTCAAAGTCATCTGTTTTTTTTGTCATGGGCGGGTGGACAAAGGAGCCAGAGGCACAGGTTCAATACCCCTGACGTGGAGTTTAGTCCTTTCCTACCTACAGGCCAGGCTTATGGATCACATCACATTTAGTCATGAGGATATTACAAGACATCCTTTACCCACTCTGTGATTTGCATAGTTAGGACTGAATGTAATCAGATCTTCAACAAAAGCTTATTATTAGATTAAACTAATTCTGTGTGAACACAAAAAAATCTGAACTCATTAACTGTCTAAATGTGTGAAATGTAACCCTTTTTGCAGACTTGTTATCAGTCGTCAGTTTTAGCAGACAAATCTGCAATCACGCTCTTCTTTAATTTATTCATAATTTTCCTCAGGATCAAATTTTTCAGCCACATATTGTCGAAGGATTTGCAGCACACACTGTTCATTTTTCAAACCATAGAAAGAATATCTAAAAACAAGAGGTTAGTGTCTCTCTACTTAAATTGTCTTCTCCTTCTTTACATGTCTGACCTTCACTGTTTCTTAAGAAGTTAATGGAGCATGATTTTGAGGTGGAAAAAAAGAGAAATTTTTATCATTGTTATAGTGAGCAACCTTGATTCGGTGAATGTGAACACATTCGATACTGTTGCAGCAAAACTGAGCATTCATTAAACTGCAGCATGTCAGACATGTCTTCATTTACAGTAACAGGCTGTGTGTCATGCACAGGCCATATGATGAACAGATTATAAAGACTGAAAACACTGACACCAACATACCGTGAAAGAAGAAAATGAAACCATGGTGGTGGACATGTGACAGACTGTGCACGTTCTTATAATGAACAAATAAGGCCTACAGCATTCTGTTTAATTCAAGGAGACTGGCAGAGCTCTTAATAAGAAATCTGGCAGCTCATTCAAAGCTCAACAAACCTGCCAGAGCTTGTGAAAGTAGACTGTTGACAAAGGTGTTAACATGAGTATACAGAGATAAAGCCCAAGCTGAGGCTTCTCGAGCCAGATTGTTTGCACACTGTGATTAATTCTGACCATGCATGACCTTGTACACATGCAATGCCCTTCACAGAGCTTAAGTTAGACTTAAAGAGGTCAACACATGAAGTGCAGTGTTACCAATCATTGTGATGTTTGCGTCTGCCAGCTATTTGTCTCTGTGGCCAGAAAATAACAAGTCAAATTAATTTGGCATTCTTCAATCATCAGCTTTATTATAAGTGACGCTGTCATGTCAGATCACCTTTGACACCTGCGGCAGTATTGAACAAGGTAAATACATTTATCCAACAAAAACATCATATTAAAAGACATGAACAAACCAAAGAAAATGGATCAGTCTTAGCTTTTGAATAAATCGTGTGACATTTGTTGGATTACAGTGATTATATAAGATTGTTTTGTTTCCCAACATAATGCATTTAAGGGGTAGAGTCGTGCTATTAGTGCTATTATTGTGTTTGAAGAATCAAAAAGCTGTGTACTCAGAGACTCACTGGATTCGTAGAAATGTCTGGCAGTGTGAATGTATGTATTTGAATTTGAAGGTGTTAACAAAATCTATGTTTAAATGTGGGTGCTATGCATCAGGTAAACTATGCCAGTACCAGGCTGGACCCTCAGAACTGCCTTCATTCTTTGTGGTATAGATTCAAAACGGTGCTAGAAACGTTCCTCTGATGTTGGTTCATCTTGACGTGATAAAAACATGCAGATTTATCAGCTCCACATTCATGATGTGAATCTTCTGTTCCACCACATCCCAAACGTGCTTTGTTGAACTGAGATCTGGTGACTGTGGAAGCCATTTGAGTACAGTGAACTCCCTGAGATGTTTAAGAAACCAGTTTGAGATTATTTAAGCTTTGTGACATGGTGTGTTAACCTGCTGGAAGCAACTTGACTTAGTGTTAAGAAATATATTCTAAAACACTTCTTCAGTAAAGACTCAGAGAAGAGAAACACACAGAACTTCTTGCTAGCAAGGGCAGTCTCCAGAACTGAGACTCGCGCTGAGAAACTGCCCCGGTCTTTATTTATACTTCAGTGAGCGTTTGTTCCTTACATTGGAATGTGGAGGTGTACGTGTGTGTGACCCCATAAACGACTTCCCTTAACCTGCTGGTCTGGAAAATCCAACAGTTCATCTATATGTAAAGAAGGCACTTAGACTAAAACTGACATAGCTACGTTAATCCTACCGTAAAACAATAAGACAAGGTACGACCTCTCCCATGCTCCTAGGATGTGGGGGTGAACACCCTGGAATGTTACAGACCTCCTAGGATGAGACATTCTTTCAATATGCCACCAACTATATACTTCTACACACAAATGATTACATGCAGTATTCTACCATATGCAAACTTATATCATTAAAAGATTATACTGACTACTAAGTACAATTTTCCTATTAACACTTAGTTATACTAAGACTCAGAAGATGGGTGCACTGTGGTCATAAGGGCATGGACATAGTCAGGTATGGTGTGGCATTTGAATTATATTCAGGTGGTACTGAGGAGCCCAAAGTGCGCCAGTGAATTATCCCTCCCATATATCCTCGAGTATAATCTGAACTGTTGATACAGGGCAGGATGGATCATGTTGTTTGCACAAAATTCTGACCTCACCATCCAAATGCTGCAGCAGAAATTGAGACTCATTAAACCAGGCAATATTTTGACTGGTTTGATAAACAACCATGTCACATTCAAAGTCACCTTTCTTCCCCATTCCGATGCTCAGTTTGAAAGTCGGCAGCTTGTCTTGCCAATGTTCACATGACTAAATGCTTTGACTTGTTCCCATGTTACTGGCTGGTTAGACACTTGCATTACCAAGCGGCTGAAAGGTGTATCTAACAAAGAGTGGGGAATAGACTGCCTCAGGAAAAGTGCTCAGACATATCTTGTCCTCTGTACTAGATAAAAGACTTCATATTTTTTGCACACCAGTTGTATATAATACAATGATAAGCTCTATTAAAGAATCAAATTCTAACTAATGCATCTTTTTTTTAAAGTTCTTTCACATTACAAGTTCTTTCAAAGTTAGCTCAACACAAACAGCACCACAGAAAATTAGCTGTGCACAGTCTGGCTCTATTATGGAGATAATAATGCAGAATATTTAACTCTGCATCCCTGACCAATTTTTTAGGTGGTCTCTAAGCTTCCTCACCCAGGACGTCTGGGCCAAATAATTAGGATAGTGCAGTATGAGTAAACCCAAGCACACCTGGGTCAGTTTTTACACCAGTTTTAATTTTGTTTGACTTTATGGAAAAACAAATAAGCAGTGTATATCTCATTAAAGTATCTGTGTCACCGGCTATCTGCCAAAATGCTTCCATTGCAGTTTGGCCCAAGATGAAGGCCTCACAAGCGTCTGTCTTTACAGTAACGCACTGATTAGGCTTTTCTTTTCTTTTTAGATGCATAAATTGTGAGCTAACAGGACTGATTTCTGATTTGCAATTCTGCTTCATTGTAAGTCCTGGTAAGCTTTCTGTATCAGCTTCTGACAAAATTCAGATCTAGTTGTATGTGCTCTGTTTCTGATGGCCAACAAATGATCAACTGATGCTAATGTCTAATTAAAAGTGACCATAGCACGCATGTGGCATTGTGGTAGACAGCTACGCATCTCTGTGACTCTGCCTGCTGCATCATGTTGGTTTATGAAGCATAATCCAGCAAAATGCCAGCGGGAGTCAGTGGTAGGTTTCCACGGGGGAGCTCTGATTCAAATCGAGCATGTTTGTGGCAGGATGATCAACTTCTGTATGAGCTACACTCTACATTTCCTATTGAGCTGAAAAGAAACCTCTGTTTTGAACATATTAAAAGAGTAGCTGAATATAATTAGGCTCTTACAAAATAGTCAGTGTCAAGTATAAAACAGTATGGAACCTGACCCCTGCAATAAACTGCAGTTCCTCAAATGGCCACTTGAGGCCAGCTCCAACAGAGAGTCAATCAGAGCAGAAAGAAGAAGGGTGCGAAAAACAAGTTTGATCTTTCTTTACAGTAATTTGACATTCAGCATGGGTCCCTATGTAGTTAATTATACTAACAACCAATCCAAGAAACCTGTGATGCAAGTTTTGGTTAATGTGTCACCTGGTGCCACATCGTAATATTTTACTGCTAATAGATTTTATTATTTTATAGTTTTCATGTTTTTATTTTGGTATGATATTTGTATGTTTTCTGAAACTTTTTGGGGGGTTGTCTAACGTCCTTCCAGCATCTACCAAATGAATGCAATGAGGCACACTTGCCCTGTCAACCATGTTTAAAAATGGAGACAAGAGAGCGCCACAACAAAGCAAGGAAAAAAAGATGGGCAAAGGCACCCAGGGCTGGGAGGCCATGGAGTTGTTTTCTTGGGATGAATGCCTGGCACAGAGAAGGAGTGAGCTCTGGCAATAGCAGGAGACTCGGCAAAGAGAGACCAAAGAGACAAGTGAAGATGAGAAGGACCGAGTAAACTTCTGCTATACTGCTGGGAGTGTGCTCTTGAGAGACTGTTGTGGCTTTGGGGTTTTTCTTTTTTTCCCCCATTTTTCAGCTGCCAAGTTTCTTAGGAGATGGATATTTTAGGGCTTTTTTTAAAAAAAGGAAAAAAAATTAAAGGAACATTTTGAAAACACATCAGATCTCAATGGGAAAAAACATGCTGGGTGCTATAATGATATGGGGTGGGATGTGTTAGAAACAGAAGGATGCTGCATCATTTGATAGAAATATGATGTATTAACCTATAGAAGGAAATTTCATTGCAGCAACTCAAAATAATACTCAGTAGTTTGTGTGCCCCCCCCCCCACGTGCTTGTATAGATGCCTGACAAAGCGTGGGCATGTTCCTGATGATGTGGTCCTTTGATCTTCTACCAGATCTGGACCACAGCATCACTGAGCTTCCAGATAGTCTGATGCACAACCTGGCAATGTTGGTTGGACGGAAACATAATGTTCCAGATTTGTACTATTGGATTCATGTTAGGCAGGCACAATCAATGGTATAATTCCTTCATTCTCCAGGAACTGCCTGGATACTCTGGCATTAGGAGGAACCCAGCAACTATAGCACCAGCATATGGTCTGACAATAGGTCCCTGACAACAGTCAGGGTGCCGTTGCCTAGCCTGTAGCGGTCTGTGGATCGCTCCATGGATGTGCCTCCCCAGACCATCACTGATCCACAAAAAACTGGGCATGCTGAACAATGACAACATAAAGTTTTCCATTGCTTCTCCAGGCCCTTTCATGACTCTCACATGTGCACAAGGTGAATCTGATCTCATCTGTGAAAAGCACAGGGCACCAGTGGTGGACCTGCCAATTCTGGTATTTTATGGCAAAGGCCAATCTGCTCCCATAGTATTGAGCAGTGAGCACAGAGCTCATTAGACGACGTCTGGGCCTCTGGCCTCCCTCATGAAAGTTGCTTGTGTTTGTTTGGTTAGAGGCATTCATACCAGTGGCCTGCTAGAGTTCATTTTGTAGTGCTCTGGCACTGTGCATCCTGTTCTACTATAGTTGTGTCTTTAAAGACAGCATTGCTAAGCTTGGTTTCTTTACTTGGTTTCGGCTACTAGACACTGCTCAGCTCACTCTGGGTCCACAAAGGCTTCATCCAACTTTTCTTTCACATATGCATGAGTACACCGCAAATACACCTGTAACCATATGTTGCTTTTCACGATTTATCAGAGCACGTCTCTGACAACATGTTTTACAATGCAGCTCCTAATGCATTATGCAGCAATTAAAAAAAAAAATAGCAGGACATGTATATGCCACTCCTCACCTGAGGCGTGAAACATCTGTCACTACTACTACTGACAGATGCCTGCTGTGTTGCATTATGTGCAGTTTATTTGCAAAATCCTAATAATATTCCCGAGGCAGCGGACATGTGCTCTGAAATTGGTACTAAAGTTTTTTTAATGTGATTTTATTGTCATGTGGAGAAGGTGTAAGCTGAATTTTGATGTTGCCTACCTTACTGCGTTGTGTTTTTTTCAAATTTCAGTAAATACGGGGTTTATTTTTCTAACTCAGCGTGAAATTAGTGTTGGAAATGTCTGATTAACTAGCAACATTTAACAGTTTTCTTAATCTTGCATTCATTTTGGATTAAAGGAGCATTTTTGTTAACATCCACCTGCCCAAAATGTACTTCCACGGTAATCATTTTCGGATTACTGCAATTAAAAGCTTCTTTCCCAGGTCATTTTGCAGACAAATCTTTACAAAAGATCTAAAATAACTAACCTAAAATCTCTGAATGAGTGGATATATTAAAAAACAACTAGTCCTATATCACGGCTGGTCCTGTGTACACACTGATTAGCATCAAATAATGCAGTTTACTAAAAAAAAGTAAGAGGGGTCCTTTTTTAGAAGAGATTACTGAGTTTCTCACAGGTGCAAAAATAGGAAACTAAGGGGGAAAAGGCTTAGAAAAGCAGGTTTAAACATAAGCTGCTAAAGGTTCAACTAATTGCTTTGCATGCAACACTTTACAGCACGGGTAAGTTCTCGTGGTTGTTTTGCACCACTTGGTAATGAGTCACATGTTCACAAGTTTGTGTTAGGAGCAGCAAGAATGCACCAAGGAACTGAAAGTGGTAAAATTGTTCCCATCAGTTTTCCCTTTCACCAGCCAACAAACACATAAATAGATTCTCTTGGCTTTTAGCTTAACTTCTGATGGAGTGTTTAACCACTGTTTTCGAGCATTCTCCCTAAAAGCGTGCACACAGAAACATCAGGAGCGGATCTATAATCAGGTACTTCCCTACTGTTTTTTGGCAGACTTTGTGAAGTCATTAGTAGCTGCTTTTGTTCAGTGCGGTATCATCATCCTCCTGGCCCACCAAGACAAAATTCTTGCATGAATATTGGTTCAGTATAGCAAGAAGCATGAACTTCATAAAGCAGACTCATGCAGCACAGCTCCTCTATTAGACTTGTCACATTTGCAAAGCTTGATTAATATTTACAGCTTAAACTCAGCGAGAGTACACAACATGCACATTAATTATTGCTAAGTTCTCCAGGCTAGGTTGCTGGAGTCTTGGAAGTTGTTCCATACTGCACTTTAATTGCTGAATACATTATTTTTCATTTGTAACTAAGGGCATGTAGTGTCGAACGGTAGTTGTAATGCAGAGAAAAGCTTCACGCTCGTATCTTCCTCTTATTTAAACAAACCCCCGATACTGTAAACTCAGTACTGCTGCATGCTAATAAGGGTGATGAAGAAATGGTCAAGTCAGCAGTAAATGCGCTTGTTTGTACTGTACAGGACGGTGTAGGAATAAAAATTACAAAGAAAAATCGTGTAAAGTATTAAACTTACTGGTACTAGGAATTTCTTTATCTCCTCCAAGGCGTGACTCATGCGGGAATAGGCCTCTCCAGGTGGAGCAAAGACCTCAATTAAAACGTGCAGATCGTTACTCAGATGGGCGTATTTGGCCTCCCCGCTTTTCCTTAATTCTTCTTCCTGTAAAAAATAGAAGAGGAAGGGAAGTTTTTTGTGTGTTTTTTTTAGAAATTCACCAAATTAATATCTTTAATATAAATGTTTAATTTGAATAAATCAAGGCGCCATTTATCCTCCCTACAGATGCTGCACATCTGTAAACTGCTTTGGAACGCCACCTCCACCCCAGCTCCTCCTTTTCATGCTTTTTATGTCTTATCTATTGTCACTGATCAGTTCTGTGCCGGGGGCTTCCCATCATTCTCCCTGCCTCAAGCTCCTCGTGTATGCAGATGGAAAAGGGCGGGGAGGTGTGCTCTCCCCGCATTATGCTTTCCACGTCTGCACATGCCAGGCGCGAAGGGGGTCCCTGAACAGAGTCATGCCGCCAGATATCATTTACTTCATGTTGAAGAATGGTCTTTTTATTGTAGTGGTCTTGACTGAAAGAGCACAATACAAGCTTCGGGTTAACACATAGTAATTGCACTACTGCATAAATTGCTGGATTATCAAAGAGCTGTTTGATTAATTATTAATTTTGATATCAGTTTTTTGTTATGTGTTTATTGCAGATTTCAGGGTGGTTGAGGAGCAGGTGTACTAAGCAGGCAGACAGAGTGAGGTCTCCTGGTGGACAGGTGAGGCATTAACCTTTCAATAAATATTCTGAGATGGAAGAGAAAGGTAATGGATTGCCAGAGGAAAATATCCATCAAAATTAAGTTAAATGGGAAAATGAACAAATGCTTGCTGAAGCTATCACACTGATCTCCATTCTTGCTAGAATTCCAGCTGGATGCTTTTCTAGTAGTCATTTCCCCTATCATTGTTAATATTTGGTAAAAGCTGTGGGATATGGAAGTGAGTTTTTGTCAGCTTATGGAGAAAGTCATGCCAGGGAAATAATAACAACCACTGCTTTAAAGCAACGCAGCACTGCACATTTAGCAAAGATGCAGGGCAAAAAGAAAGAATTTCAGGAGAGAAAGTTCAGTTTGGATAGGGCACACTGCGCTGATCTCAATCTTACATTGTGCACCGAAGTAAACATGTTTTCAATACAGACTCCCACACAAAACTCCTCCAGACTCTGTTCACAGGAGCACCTTTAATTCTTCACCCGGGCCCTGCAGAGACCTGCCTTAGGCTTCACACTGACATTAACGGCTTAAAAGATCTGCAGTATAGCTCGGGGCAAGTGGTAACTGTGTTTTAAAAGGAGCGTTAAATCAATTCCACATTTAACAAATAATCAGAAGTGATGTGAGGCCTTTTTTCTACTTGTACTAGTTACAAACGCAGCGGCTGCATTCTGAACAATGTACAGAATATTCAGTCATGTCAGAATAAAGACTGACTAAGGATTTTTTTTTAAACCTGTTTTCATTCATCCTTCGCTGCAACAGTTGGGTATTGAGTGCTTTTCTCAAGGACACCTTGATGGTGGCTGTTAAGAGAAGTGAGAGTGCCACTCATGCACTTTACTTTATCAGCCAATCTGGGGCTTCAAACTTTTGTCCTTGCATCACAGAGCCGATGCCTTCCCTCTGGGAGAAGCCGGCTTTAATTAAAAATTTCTCCCAAGATGTCATCATTTTTCACTTTCTCTGTCAGCGAGCCTAGGTTATTGTGTATCTGATCAAAACATGCATGTGGGCAGACCAATCTGTCTGCAAGCTGGTACAGTAATTTGTCCCTGAAACGCTAGATAGCGTGACTGCCTGCTTAATTGAAGCTATTGTGTGGTTCACTGCTGTAAGGATTATATGTTGTGTATATAAACAATATTCTGTCCTGCCTGCGGTGTTAACCTTGACTACCAGGAAATAGTCTGGAACCAGAGAGGTGAAATAAGGACTTTTCAACTCTATGATTAAGCACCACATAAACTCTTACTTGTACACGAAGTGTAATATTGAGCATATGGTTTAATATTAGCTTGTGAGGTGCTCTTGTGAAAATGTTCCCAGCCTACCCTCCTTACCCTACTGCTGGGCTGATGCTTCTAAATGTGGAACTGGATAAGGTGGCAGAAATGTGTGTAGGCAATGTGCTTTTGAATGTAATAGGGCTTTGGCGGCGTCTGCTCGACACTGCCTTGTGGCCAGATGCCTTGAAAGGCTGCCAGCCTTTCACTCAGGACCTCTGGGAGCCAGTCTCATCACAGAATGCCTCAGACTTGCCTAGACCGTACACAAAATCAATACCCCTCAGATAACACCAAGCAAAATCAGATCATTATGTAGCCATTGTTGGTAAGAGTCAACTGTTAAGAGTCTATTATTGTCCTGTGTGCTGGGTGAATACAGCCGGGGACTTTATAAGGACAAGGACTAGAAAAACAACACGTGTCTTCCTCAAGATGAATTTCCATGTCAGCGACATAGCAGGGGACATAGTGAACATTAAAATTGCCGCTTGCTCAGTATAACAATCTCAGCAAAGCATGCAGGTAAATGAACTGTTATGTTGCTGACAGTTTGACTGTTATTAACATTTTAGTGCCTCTTTACTTAATTTAGCACACCAAAGACAAGTTAATGTAGCACATGAGCAAACTCAATGGACTTAGTGGCAGTAAGCCAAAATTGTAAATGAACTCCTGCACCAGCCAAGGTACATCCAAGAATTAGATGGTGCAAAAAAAATATCCTCATCTCAGTGCCTTCAAAAGGAAGACTTTCCATCTCACCATTAGGTCCATAAAAGGTCACTTTTATTGTATTAATTTCTATTTACAATACAAAGTTTAAACACTTATTACTTAGTCTCAGTTATTCAGTTATATAAATTTTCTGTAACTGATATTTGGTATTATCACACAGAAAATGACTGATTTCATCTATTCTGCAGATAATCTCAATCTATTTGGTCCATTTTAAAAAAAAATGTGTTTGCATGTATAGCATTAATATTGATCTTGGTAAAATAAATATTAATAACTGCATGTGTCTTGTATTAATAATGCTGTTTCCAGACATGTACTGCAGAGCTGAACATATCTAGACATTACCTGACTCGAGGTGCATGTGAGAATCATAACGTCTAATGCAGCCAGACTGGACGTTAGCCTCTCAGCTCTCTAATAAAAACACTGTGTGATGTTAGACTGTGCTGATGTGCGAATAGAGCAGCTAACTGTCTGGTGCATTCATCTCCAGCAGGTGACCATCACGTGTGCACGCTCTATCCTGACAGCTTGTCTAAATCACACTACTGAGTTTTTTTAAAATGGTAGGACTCTGTGTGAAACAGGCTATTTTCTGCTGCGTGTTATCTTAAAAGAAAGTGTGAAAAAAAAATCAAACTTGTTCATGTCTAAAAACAGAAGCTTCTTTAGTTTGGGCATACATGGCTAAGTACATATCAAGATCATCCTAAAACTCCTATACTGAAAATCTAAGGGTCACAGCATAACTTCAGCTGGACATGCTTAAATTATTTTAAGCATCAGTCTGTGTGTATGTAGATGCAAGTATATGATCTAAAGGCTGCGTAATACACGTATTCATAACCTTAATCAGAACAGTTATTAAATGGACTGTATATAATTTACACAGATGAACATTAGAACAGATTTGTTTGAGGGGTTTAAGTCTCTCTGGTCCTGCGATTACGTTATTGATGATAACATAATTACATAATCATATGTAATTAATTAAACATAATTACATTTACTGTTCCAGTGGCATTTATTGGAAGTTCATGTTTTTATCTTTCTGTTAAATATCAACAGAATCCAAATCACTTTTATTGTGTACACACAAAAGAAATTGATCTCCCGTTTCTTTGCTGCACTCAATGGACTTAACACAATAGACAAACAGACAATAACAATACGTGTTCTTCTTTGAGGACTTGACAGTATGTATGTAGTATATAGAATATACAACATACAGTATATACAGCGTGCTTTTGTAGCAGGTATGGTGGCTGTTTAGTACAGACACCATGTGAGCGATTTAAGTGTTGATCAGAGTGACAGCCTGTGGAAAGAAACTGTACAGACGTCTGGTTGTTTTGGTGCTCAGTGCTCTGCAGCACCAATCAGAGGGGAAGAGTTGGAGGTGGCCGTGTTCAGGGTGTGCTCATTTCCTGATTCTGGATTTTTTTTTATAAGCCCTGAATGGAGGGCAAGGTGACACTGGTGATTTTTTTCTGCAGTCCTGACTGTCCGTTGTAGTGTGTTCTTGTCCTGCTTTGTGGGTGATCCAAACTAAACAGTGATGTATGTGCTGAAAACCCCTGCTGCTAAGTGCTCCTCCATGTTCACAGGTTGTTCTCTAACTATGCCTGTCTGCTATATGTTCCTGAGGAAGTGCTCTCCAAAGACACTTAAGAACTTGTTTTTGCACATAACTGCGAGCTGCAAACAAAGCTATGGGAATGCTGACAGTGAAAGGAAACAGCAGTGTTGGACAGCCAAACTTTATGCAGCATGCTATAAGCTACACGAGTTCAATAAACCTGAAGAAAGCTGTAAATTCGAATAACAAATGTCTTGTAAAAAAAGAGGGAAAAAAGTGTAAAAAATGAAATCAGTTAAAGCCTCTGTAAAGTTGCTCCAACAGCCTTTGCACTGTTTTGCCCTCAATATGTACTCGATGTATTGAAATGCAGCTCTAGTTTCACCAAAGAGGCGATAAGGCTGAAAGTCTTTTGTCATGTCTGAATGTCTGAATCAGAGGCTACAGTAATAATAGCAATGTAACTCTAGAGCAGCACAGTGCGACCTGTTATGAGCGTGAATACCAGATCCAGCAGGCTGTCTGTGTACACGCTCGGATAAGTTTGGCTCCAGGGGACCACATGTCAGCAGAATAAATGACTTTGGCAAAGAGATTCATTACTTTGCCTTCATAATTGACGATTACAGAATATGCTATTAAACAACACAGAAAAACATTCCCATTTTTCGCCTACATATGTTTGTCAAGTGAAAGCTATTAATTTTATTCTGGGTGTTATTCATCTCAGTTACTGCTCAGATGGTGTTGGTTAAAATATTCCACTGTGCTTTTGGTAGGATTTCAAGAGCTTTGTCTTTGTAAATATTTATCTTTGATCAGCCAAACAGCTATATCTCAGCACCAATCGATAGACGCCTTACCTTGTCTTTATCTCTCATGGACCCTTTGCCAAGGATGGACATCTTCACTCCTGTCTCCTCTTGTAATCGTTTCATAGAATTTCCCCGTGGTCCCAGCAGCTTCCCTACAAAATTAAACTATGCAAGAGGAGAATAATGGCAATGAGAGACCTTATCAGAGTGTCCTGCATACCTAAGAAGAGAATTAATAGTTAAAAAGCTGATTTATATTTCCATATAACTGTTTTCTAAGCATCCTCTCTTTTTACGTGCTGCATGTAAAAGGGATTTGATCTTTTCAGAGAAAAGGTTAACCATGAAAGATCACCGCTGGCCATTAGTTATCTATTATCGATATAACCTCACATTCCACTGATCATTTATCATGTGAGAAAAAGCTGAAATGTAGCCTGTAATAAATCAATATAATGGTGCTCTGTGTGTAGCACATTAAAGGTAAATGCAACTCTCATCTTCATTCCAGCATATGTGTCTGTCCTGTGCTTGCTCCATGCCCTCGATAGTCATGCGTCTTAGTGGCGTCATCGAAGTCATGCTAAGAGAAAGGAAACGAATGGGAACATGGACTCAAACCAATAATATTCCTGAGACTGTTCCAGAGGTCAGTGCTGAGATAAAGTCAGAAATAATGACTTTCTTCCCAGTGGGAAATTAAGTAATACTATCCTGATGACAAACTATTAGATTAAAGCCTTGGGGCTATCATTTCCCTCTTACTGTGCACCAGCTAGTGTTCATACTGAGAAAAGTAACTCTGGGTAGCCACAACACTGCTGAGATTACCAGTTATTAAAAGGTAAAACTCATAACGCGACTGCAGTGAGTCTGGCAGTTTTTGAAAACATGGGTGGGGATGACTATTAACACTACTTAACACACAATTTTTAATTGTTAAAAAACCCAGCTTCGACTTTCAAATGTTTCCTGTTAGGTGAGATTAAAAGTAGACCACCTCCGGAGTTGAACAGGTGGTCAGCCGCCTACTGCAACACACTCTGTCCAGCCCTAAAATGACATTAACCTTTTCACAAAGCAGGTTCTCCTACCGTGAGAAGAGCTCATAACCTTACTGCCAGCTGTGTGCAGCTGCTGCAACGCAACTCCAATAACTGCTCGCTCAGCTTATTCAACCTAAAGTGTCCCGTCAATTTATGAAACAGACACTAATTTTCCATCTATCTTGTGCCGGGCTGACTTATTTTAATGAACATCATTAACACCACAAGTGAATGCCACAACCAGGATTTTGAGGCGCCAGGGGATGTGTATATGAAGAAAAAAAAATCTGCTGTCCTTGCCTGTCCTCTGATCTGAATGATTAAGGCGCCTTTGTGGATGCCTTTCTTCAGCTGCTTTGACAGGACTATCCTATAGCTGGCAGGGAGCTGGAGAGCAGATGGTCGTTGTGGCTACATCGGGAAGCCGCTCGCTGGGTGGTAGGAGAAGAGTGGCCTGTTTTCATTAAGCTAATGAATGTCTGGAGCCATTCTGCTGCTCCATGGTGAGCAATTTGAGCTTCGGAAAGGGGTATGGTTCAGTGTTAAATGAGGTTTGAAATGATTCTATATACCCCCTATAGTCTTAACACTGATAAGTGTGCAGATATTAGAAGGAAGGGTGTTGTGCATGCAACAATTAAGCGCAAAGACATTTCAAACATTGAACAAATACTCGATGATAAAATGGCTGGAATGAAACCCTTGTTTGTACTGTATGCTGTATTGCACACTCTGGGTCTTCTTTTTCTTTTCTTCTGAAAACCAAATTTTAATGTTTTGGTCTCCATACTGATTCTAAAATACGAAGCTCTGCGCTGTGTAACCTTACAAGTTCACAGGGTATAACGAAAAAGGTGAAGATTGAGTTGGACACAGCTTACAAATGTAGCTGAATAAAGCACTTTTCAAAAGCACCTCAGTGTGTCTGTTTCGTGGTTGTGCTTCCTTCAGTGGCCTGCATCTGCAAACAAACAGTCTGAAGACACATGTGTAGCATTGTTTTTTAACTGGCTTGCCTTTTGTAATGGCATCTCAGTATTTGCAGCATGTTTCATTGTGTTGCAAATGCGCTGTCAAACTGATGAATGTACGTCTCAGCCGTCTTGTGTTTTGCCTATTTGCATACATTTTTCTAAAGGAGAACTCCATCAAGAATTAATCCAACAGAGGTGTGTGAGCAAACAACAAAGTTCTGTGTGGCTCCACAAGGTGCTACAGTTAATAAGGCACCTCACTAGAGGCCCCCTGGTTTTTTAGGCTGTCCATCAATGCTACACGGGTGCGATGCTACATTGGTGGGTAAGTCTTAAGCTGCGCTCTCAAAGCTAGGACACCCTGCAGGCACAGGTAATCCCCACAGTAATATATGTAATACACATCAGTTCTTCCTTTCCCAGTTTTACAAACAAGATCATCCCAGCTTCAGCTTCTGTACCGTATGTTCCTAAACTCCAACTTTTATTTTAAAGATGTCAGTAAACACAGATGTTTCTGTGTTAAATGATTTAAAAAATGTTGACACAACAAGAAATGCCTGTGAGTTTTCATTTAAAAAAAAAAGGGGTTATTTTCTGTTCACACTTTTTGGTTGTTGTGTTTGTGTTTGTTACGTTCCCCCCGAAAGGGTCTAGGCATGTGAGTGAGGGGACCAGTAACAAATGAGTCCAGAACAGAATGAAAGGAAAACAGACCAGTGTTTTCAGTAAATAAAATAGTCTTTATTATAGATCATTTTAACATAAAGAGCCGGCAACGCCGTTTTACCAATAACACTTGGAAAAAAGAGAAAAAAGGGTTGCAACAACAAAGAACACAATAACCAAACAAAAACTCCACACCACGAGGAGGTACTTCCAGGGGCCCACAAGCTCACCCTGTCACTAACAGCAGCTGGCTTTGCTGCTGCCAAGGCTCACAAGCCCACACTACTCACGCAAAGCAGCTATGCTGTTTCCACAACTCCACACTTTGAGCAGGTTACCCACACACAACGCAGAGACACCAGAGAACACCCCACACCCTGCTCACAGCTCATCCCCAGCTTATATGACCTCCGAGAGGTGATTGCTGACTGGGCCCAGGTGGTAAATGAGTCCAATGAGCAGCAGCTGTGTCCTGGGGAGAGAGAAGAGCAAGAGAGAGACGGGGGGTGGAGCAAAAGAGGAGGAGGCGGAGAAAAACACCACGCCCACACAAGGGCAGTATCAGGAGGCCCAGCTAGGGCCGTAACACCCCCTCCCATAATTACAAACCAGTGGTTTGTCATAGAACGTCCTACCCAGCTTTTAAACATATCACCTACCATCCACCATAATAACGGTTAGGCATACCCTGCCGAATCTGCCAAGACCTTTTTGATGGGTTGAAAACACTGCACGGGGTTGGCTCAAGTCCCTCAACATAGTGTCCCAAATGACAGCCAAATGTTTTTTGAGCCATCACATATGGAGAACCCATCAGGCAGCTAGAAGGCCTTACAGCAACACTTCTCTGACGCTTCTTCGCTAGGTCATGGCAAAAGGCATGCTGGTTAGCCAGAGGTGCAGGTTGAAATGGTTGTGTCACACACAATCTATCACACTGTAGGTCATCTGGACCCGAGAGACCGTCATCAGGTGGCAGATTACAATTAGTTGATCTCTGACAGTGACCAAATGACACCACTGAGCAATTATGCTCCAACTGTTGCCTAGGACTGGCAACTTTGTCGGTTTGTGAACCACAGTTCACTCTTTTGAAAGCAGATCGATTTTGCTTTGAGTTTGCTTTCAAACAGTGAGCAATCAGGTGGCCAGGTTTGTGGCAGAAGAAACAGAGCTTTGTTTTGGCTCTTGAAACCACACCTGTATCGGCTTTGTTAGCTGGCACACTCCTAACTCTCAAGACTGACTGTTTCTGTTTGTAGGCTCCACAATTTGCTATTAAATGGCCAGACTTTAAACAAAAAAAACACTTTCGTTTCACACTGGAATGGGACACAAGTACCTCACCCTTTCGGTACTGTGTAGCTGGCACATCACTAACCTTCACTAGGTCATCGCGTCGGTCGTGCTTAATGACACTGGTTTTATGGATGAGGGCAAACTCATCAGCCAGTGTTGCAGCATGCTGTAATGAGGAAACCTTCTGTTCACTGATATATACCGCGATGCGCTCAGCAATGCAGTTCTTAAATTCCTCTATGAGCATTAGTTCCCGGATCGAAGCCAGGTCAGTGGCTTTGCAGGCCGCACACCACCGATCGAAAAGAACACCTTTTTCCCTGGCGAAATCAAGATAGGACTGACCCTGACCTCTTCTCAACCCCCGGAAACGCTGCCTATCGGCTTCTGGGACCAGCTCATAGGCCAGCAGGATAGCCCTTTTCAGCTTGTCATAGTCCAAGCTGTCCTCAGCTGACAACGAGGAACAAACTTCTTGAGCCTTACCCGCCAGCTTACATTGGAGCAAGATGGCCCATGAATCCCGTGGCCAGTGCAAGGCCGTGGCTATTCGTTCAAACGACTCGAAGTAGCTGTCGACCTCAGTGTCACGGAACATCGGAACCAGACGACTGTTATTCCCTACGTCAAACGGGGTGTCCGCCTGACGAATGGAGGCGGTCGAAGGAAGGGAAACCTGCCGGAGTTCCAGCTGTCGCAACCTCACAGCTGTCTCTGCCTCCACCTCCACCTTCATCAGCTCAACCTCCCTAGCCCTAGCCAGTTCCGCGTCCAAACGCCTAAGCTCTAGCTCCCTTTTCAGCTGGAACTCTCTCTCACGCTGCTCCTTCTCCAGCTGGAGACGAGCCAGACGGACACGGAGCATAGCATCCAGCTTCGAGCCTTCACCTGATTCAATGGAGAGGGGTTCGAAGCGAGGCACTGTCATGGGTTTGTCCTCAGGCAGCCCCTGATCAACAGGTGTCGACACCAATGGACCTACAGCTTGAGCTGGCGCCTGCAGAACGGGCTGAGACGCTGCACCACGCTCACCCTTAAACACTGCAATATCAAAGGTAGCCATTGACTCTAAAACAAAAACTACCTGAGGCTAACAATAACAACAAAGAAGCACCACCTCCAATACACAAATGAGAAACAGGCGGGAAAAGTGTGGCCACAGGTTAACCAATAAATAAAAATACCGCCAACCCTCTCCCCAGACCTGCCTACTAAAATCTTAGCCTAGTTAGCTTCTGGAGTGTACCAGGCTCGAGGCAACTTTAAAGGCTAAGCGTCAAGTGCACAAAGCACCGACAAGCCTACCCCCGACAGGGAACTAATCCCCACCCGGGATGACTCCGAAAATAACAAAGAAAAAATAAAAAAAATGAGTGCCCGAAGGAGGAGCTTACGCTCAGCTAGACACTCCCCTTTGCTAACTGGAGAGAGACCGCAGCAGATACAATACAACTAAACAAGCCACCGGCAAACAACTCACTAAAACTCAATTGCTGTTCCTTCCATTCATATCCCGGATGAGCCCCCACTTTGTTACGTTCCCCCCGAAAGGGTCTAGGCATGTGAGTGAGGGGACCAGTAACAAATGAGTCCAGAACAGAATGAAAGGAAAACAGACCAGTGTTTTCAGTAAATAAAATAGTCTTTATTATAGATCATTTTAACATAAAGAGCCGGCAACGCCGTTTTACCAATAACACTTGGAAAAAAGAGAAAAAAGGGTTGCAACAACAAAGAACACAATAACCAAACAAAAACTCCACACCACGAGGAGGTACTTCCAGGGGCCCACAAGCTCACCCTGTCACTAACAGCAGCTGGCTTTGCTGCTGCCAAGGCTCACAAGCCCACACTACTCACGCAAAGCAGCTATGCTGTTTCCACAACTCCACACTTTGAGCAGGCAAGGCTCACAAGCCCACACTACTCACACAAAGCAGCTATGCTGTTTCCACAACTCCACACTTTGAGCAGGTTACCCACACACAACGCAGAGACACCAGAGAACACCCCACACCCTGCTCACAGCTCATCCCCAGCTTATATGACCTCCGAGAGGTGATTGCTGACTGGGCCCAGGTGGTAAATGAGTCCAATGAGCAGCAGCTGTGTCCTGGGGAGAGAGAAGAGCAAGAGAGAGACGGGGGTGGAGCAAAAGAGGAGGAGGCGGAGAAAAACACCACGCCCACACAAGGGCAGTATCAGGAGGCCCAGCTAGGGCCGTAACACACACCAAATGTGAAAGCTGCCTTCATCAGTGACTGAGACCTGACATTGGATTCTTCGTCACCTTTGCAGACTTGTAAATCAAAGGATGAAAATGTGTGAACCAAGAGTGATCCCAAACATGGAAAACTTGGAAGCAACGGGGAATTATATGCACTGTATTAGTTTAATCCTGGTGAGCTGCACAACTTAATGTCTCCAGCTTGACAACTACCAAATCCTGTAGAAAAGGTTTTGTAATTTTAAAGCATCACATTTAAATGAATGAATGAGTGAATGAATGAATTAGAAGGTCTGATTATATGGGGAATACCACATATGTACATTATTCATAACAATACTGCCACTGTTGTCTATAAGGGGCTGGACTGATTTGGTGAAATCACTCCTGCTGGCTTTTGCCTTTTATGTTTTTTTTATGACGTCCTATGTTTCCTACAATGCTGAGATCTTTGTACACTTAAAACAGACCCATTTGTGAGTGCAGACCAAAGGTCTTTTTTCCATACATTCAAAAAATAATGACACTTTGAAAATACATTACAAGTTCATTTTTATGCTCCTAAATTTAAAGTAATAAATGTGATTATATGAGAAAAGCTAAATAAAAGGCAAACATCAAAGGAGGCACTCAGCGCCCTCCTGATGTTTCCCCTCATATTTATTTATTAATTTTATATATTTTTAAGTGCTAAAGCAGCTTGTTTCCATTCTTCAGTATAAGGTCAGTTCCAAGGGAAGAATACTGACATTTTGCACCTTGTCGAACCACTGTGGCATTGCATATCTAATAACAAAACAACTTTTTAGCTTTCAGGTTGGAAAATTTGTTGCCCTTTTATGCAGTGCACTGGGGCCAGTCAAGATCAGCAGATGTCCTGAGGGCACTCACTGCCAGGTTAGTGAGCTGTGGTACTGGGGAAGTCCAGGTCCTCTCTGTTAGGAGGATTAAAGCTTTAGGTAGAGGTTTATGCTTTAATGACAGCTTGGGATGACTGGGCTGCGAGCGTGTCAGATGAGTGTGTCCTATCAGCCCCACGGACATTAAAGGAAGCAGATGAGTGGTTGTTTGGGGAGCAGTGTGGCAAGGGGAGGACACCTGGTGAGCTTTTCAGAAGGGCAACACAGTCAAAAGCCAGACGTGTTGAACAGAGGTTGTCTGTAAATGTTAATGCTAATCAGTCATTTCTGTCGTGTATCTACAACTTTTGTCTAAAAAATGAATAAAAAAAGAAAAAACATAGATACAGACCGTCTTTAGGTGACATGAGACATGTGATACAAGTCATACTTCAAGCTGGATTTTCTAAATATTTACAGTGAAATACTTGGAATAGTTCATCACAATAGAAATGCAATATTTTCCATTCATATATATAAATTCTGGAATGTGAAATAAACAACATGCTGCGATCTAAAAGACAGCTGAGAAACAAAGTCATTGACATCTAACTGTGTGGAAAGGGTTACAAAGTCATTTCTAAAGCTTTGAGGACTCCAGAGAACCACAGTGAGAGCCATTATCCACAAATGGAAAACAACTGGAACAGTGGTAAAGCTTCCCAGGAGTTGCCGGCCTACCAAAATTAATCCAAGAGTGCACTGACGACAGTCAAACATGGTGGTGGTAGCATGATGGTGTGGGGCTGGACGACTTGCTGTTATTGATGGAACCATGAATTCTGCTCTCTACCTCAAAATCCTGAAGGACAACTTCCAGCTATCAGTTTGTGCCCTGCACAATGATACAAAACATACCAGCAAGTCTATTCTGAATGGCTAAAAATTGAATTATGACTGAATTATGACAATACTCCAAAGAAAAGTGGTCCAAAACGCCTCCACAGCAATATGAGACTTAAGTCACTGTAAAAGCTTGGTTACAGTTCTTGTTGGTAAAATGAGTTATTATTTTAATGAGGGAAATTACTTATTCACATAGGGTCACAAAGATTTGGATAGGTTTTTCCCTTAGTAAAAGATAAGCTAATTTAAAGGCTTTATTTTAAATTTACTCGGGTTAATTTTGTTTAATAATAACATATCTGTGATGAACTGAAACATTTAAGTGTGACAAATATGCAAAAAACCTAAGGAAGAGGGAAAGAACAAAGACTAACAAGTTCACACAAACCCAGCTCCCTTCTCGCAAGTCTATAACAGCTCCATGGCTTTTAAATAAGAAATACAAGTTGTTCTCTGAAGCTTAGTTTAGAATAAAGTGTGGAGGTTTCTTAAAATGAGAATAACATCCAGTTCATTTAAAATTCACAGTGTATTGAAGTGAAAACAAGAGAAAGACAAGTTTTTACTACTAATTAAATGTTAACTATTTAACATTACAAAGCTTTTCTGGTCTTTTGCAGCTGAAATAAAAATTACCTTATAAATGATCTGTTACTAAAACTGTAGTTTTGTAGTATCATCAGTTAAACTGAAATAATTTGCAAACCACTGCATTCTGTTTTTATTCATATTTTACACAGTGTCACAACTTATTTGGAAATAAATGGGGTTGCATTTCCCTCTTCTTTAGTTTTGTTTGCATATTTGTCACACTTGAATGTTTCAGTTCATCACAGACATTTTACTTATTCAGCGTACTGAGAGCTTTACAAACCACACTCAAGATGAAACAAAACGAGAGCGCATGGTGAACACTTTCACTGTGTTTCACTGCACATTAACACAAATCTTCATACAAGGTTTGTGTTAATGACATTAATGCAACGTATTATGGCAGTTAGTGAATCCAGGCCAACAACTAACTAATGGGATAATTAATCAGTAATAGCTTCTTGGACTAAAAACACTATTTGGTTGCATCCAGCAGACTTTAATTAGCATTAGCGACAACTTGCAGCCATGCTTGTGTCTATCAAATGAAACCAAAAGCAGTATTCACTGTCAGTTTTGCTTTAGTTTGGTATCGAATAACTTAGGCTCTTTAGCTGCTAATTGCCTGGCTGTGCTCACCAGCTGCATTCTAACTTTATCTGATGAGTGCTAACAGGCATCTAGCAAAGAATGGGTTTATCTGTGTTTTGTCACTAAAATATCCGCCTGGTGAAATAAACAGGAAAGATGAGAGCGTGAATCAGCAAAGTAAAACTGGGCTTTGAAAGCAAAAATGAGCTGACAGATACTAAAATGCTCTGTAGTGATGAAGGGGGGAAACAGTGTGAAGTTCTCTGTGAGCTCATTGATATGATTTGTTCTATTCTATTGATTAGACCATTGATTGAAAAGGCAACAGAGTTGTTTTCCAAACATTTATTAATTTTTATTGTTCGATTTGGAGCCAGAAGTGATATTGCAAGGGATGGATCTGAGGAATGGCACACACAGCCCAAAGCACACCTATTTTTAATACCTACTTTACTTTAAATGTGGCTATACTTTACAAATTAATGTCATCCTAAATAATTTCAAGCGACTGGTGACTGAGTATTATTAGAAAATTGTTTACCGAGGTCTCAAGTCAAGCGAGGATGAGGGCCATTTTTTCACAGACATCGATAGAAACTGGCTTCTTTTTGAAGCCCCCTGAATTTCCCCTGCTGGCTTTAAAGCTAATATTGAAGGCTGCATCTATCTTTTATACAGGCTGTGCCTTCTTGCAGATATCTATCCATTACAATTTGCATGAGATTCCTATAGTGCATTTCATTTTGAGATAATAGTGTCAATCAACAGCATACTGTGGATTTTTTTTTTTTTGCCATATCCAGATATTTCACTTGATTCTGTCACATTTCTAAAAACGAAGGCATTATGTAGGGGAGAGCGGGGTAAGTTGTCACACGGGTAAGTTGTCACACTGTTCATAACTCCAACACTAGAGGCTCTATCTCAAAAATGAAATAGCCACTTTGTGTGACTTCTTCTTCTATAGTCAACCTCCTGTTCACATGTGGTCAAGACTGCTCTAATCTGAGGTGAGCACATCTTTTTTATTTTTTTGACCTAAAAGGAAAAATAAATCACTTTAAATTTTCTTCAGTACAACTTTGTTAGGTATAGATGTTACAGATTATTATTTTACACAAAATAGAGGAGACATTAACGTGTCTTTTGATACTTCAGCTGATGTGCTATGTTGAGCTAACCCTGACATTTAGCCAAAATTAGCATAAATGTCAGTTTGGGGCAAGTTGTCTCATTAACTTTGGGGCAAGTCGTCACATGTGACAACTTGCCCCAGTACAAATAAATGCTCCAAAAAATTGTGATATTGTAATTCATTTGTATTTGTAATAAGGTTTTTGAAGAAAGGAAGGAGAGGCAGGAATTAAGGAAGGAAGGAAGAAAGTAAGATGGTTCGAAATTATCAACGAAAGACAGAGCGTGGCAGAACACCACCTGACATTATGTTAAAGGCAGTCAGGCAGGTAAAGATGCAGAACAAATCAATCACAAGTACAGCAAAGGATTTTGACATAAATTACCGCACTGCAATTACTGACAGCGGACTACCAACTCCAGAGGACATCCAGCCATATCCAAAAGCTGGCCGCCGAAAACCATCCAGCAAAGGAAGAAAACGATGCAAATCAGCAATTCTAACCGACACGCCAGTGAAGCAGCAACTAGAAAAAGAAAAGAATAAGGCTGAATCTAGCAAAAAGCTGTTTCAAAAGAGGGACGCGAGGGGGGAAAACATCTGGACCTATGAAGAACAACGCAGCTAAAAGAAGAAAAATAATTCAAGAGTCATCATCAGATGATGAAGAGTGCTTCTGCCTTGTCTGTGTGGAGCCATTTTCAAACAGTCGTCCAAAAGAGACCTGGGTAAAATGCGTGAAATGCAACAAATGGGCCCATGATGCTTGCACCTCAGGCCAGGCAATTTATGTGTTCCAGAATTGTGACTATGAAGTTGAGTCTGATTAATCAGAAATAGGGCATCTGTTTTGTTCAGAGGATAAACATGTTAAGTAAAGCAAGTTATTTGCAGCATTCCATTCAGTTATGATGGATTTATGTGCAAGCCAGAGAACATTTGAGTTTAAAGTTCAAACTAAAGTTTTCTTTCTACTTAATGTTTTGATTAAAATGTGTATTGGATTGAAATAATTGTTTTTTTCCAAATTCTCTTGGCATAATTGTTCAAATTTCCAGTTTTGGTTTGAATTTAACAATTAAAATCAATAATCATAATTAAGTATTTGTGTTCATATTTTAAGATAATCTAGTGTGACAACTTACCTGCCGATGGGGCAAATTGTCACAAGTGCACATTCTCCATTCAACAGTCTACAACTCCGTAATGAGATAAGATATGAAAATGTAATGAATACATCATATGTGCCCGAGACTTCCGTCTTTCATTTGGTGAAACATTTATTACGTTGTGATGTATGGTGCTCAGTAAAAGTTAGTCAGTGTGAAGAGTGTGACAACTTACCCCGCTCTCCCCTACTACCAGAAATGGACTGTTGTTAATATGGGAAGGCACAATCTTACAATTTTTTAAGTCTCACGAGCAGACATCACATCACACAGTCATCACATAAACACTAACTCGGTAGGATCCCGAGTTGGAATTGTGATTGTATCATATAAGTGCTTAATTTTAATTCACACCCTGTACTCCCTTGACTGTATTCAGTACTTATCTAAGGAAAACACCTTTCCCCGTGATAGGCCTTTCTTTAGGACATTGACATCTCTGGGCAGACAAAAATGGGATTTCTGTATGGGCAGCACTGCAGCCACAGCACTATTTAAAGGTCACAATAACAGACAGATAAGCTCAAAATTGTGGCATCCACAAGGACAAAATACAGTTTAATGTGTTTTGGGCTCTCCATTTACCTGCAGAGGAGATAGTTAACCTGCTGAGATAATAGTTTGAAAATACCGGGTTGAAATGTGTCCATTTTATTTAAGAAAAATCATTATTCTAATAAAAAGGGAACAACTATTTTTTAGATAATATTCTCGTATATTCAGTTTTGCAGAAATCCCTAGCTCTACACTCAAGGTAGCTGACAAGGTCAGCCAATTAAAAACCACTTCATACCCCAAGGTTAAGAGATGCTAATCAAACTGTCTCATTAAACAGCAGAGGATAAATTCTAGATGAATCTAAATGATAATGTCTTTGCTGATTATCTTAATCATATTCTTTTGCTGAGTAAATAGTAACCTTAGAGCAAAACTTCAAGACTTTGACGAGAACCCTGTGTAAGGTTCATTTGTTTACATACCAAAGAAAGGACAGATACAGATGAACTTCTTTCACCTGCTAACTGAACTCAACGCTGTTTCAAGGTCTCATGGTGTTTTTAGAGAAGATTAAAAATAGAAATGTTGGTAAGGTCACTGAAGCAATGTCTCAAGGCCAAATTTCTTTTTTTTCACAGGCTGTATAACAAAACAAACAAACAAACAAAAAAATTGCTGTAGATTTTGCAGAAAACGTTGCAAAAAAACCCCACACGGGTAATTCATTATCTGATGGGTCAGTCTGCAACAGTACATAAGATAAAAGTAGAAAGGTGGTGTAGAAGCTGCAGTTTTACCAAGCTGAATTCATGTATTCCACACATGCTGCTGCACAATTTTATCAAGATTAAGACACTTTTACAAACACACTGTTTGCTGTAGCTGAAGTATTTGATCTCAATTATGAGGTTGGCTTACTATATTATATTATTTGAGCATTTCCATTGTAATTCCACAAATGTTGAACTTTATACACAGTAAAAATAATCTGCAAAGATACAGTAAAATGTGCTGTTTTAAAATGAAGGAATTTTCCATATTATTTTTTTTACTTATGTTTTTAAACCACACGTTGTTTTTTTTGCCATTTACAGAAATTTGCTGTTAAAAAACGGGTAATGTGCTGGAAGAAAATTACCAAAACATTTTCTGTTTTCTGTTTTTTCTTCTTTTTTTCCCCACAGTGTACTGATGAGCCAAAACATTATGAACAATCACAAGTGAAATTATCTCAGAAAAACAGTGCATTTCAAGATCTGAGATTCAAATGAACAGGCTTTGAGTCACTGTGTTTGATGCTGGTGAAATGCTTATGGTAATGGTTATTGTTAGACAAATGGGGCAGAGAATATTCAAAATGGCAAGGTTTGAGAGCAACACCTAGTCACAGCGGTGGGTACCTGGATAAAATAGTTTGGGGGCGTGGGGGGCAAACTATAGACAAGCACCCCAGTGTTGGCGGAGACGTGCAAGTGAAACAGTGATGTGCTCCAGTGCACAACTTTAATGATGTTGTGCTATCGCAGGTTAAGTATGCAGGATATTTGTCATGTTTTAGCTCATGAGTGTGGTTTAAGTGTGTGATAGTGAAACACAGATTAAAGTATGTTCTCAAGTGATCATTTTGTGCGGAGAAAGAAAGAGAACAGTGAAAAAATGATCTGCTTGTGTCAGAGGAAGATCTGTCCAGAGGTTCTAAATGACCTTTTTTTTTTTGCTAATTTTAATGATGAAAAACAGTAAAAAACTGTACATTACCTCATTTTTTTTTATTAAAATGCCAAATTACAGTTATTTACTTACATTTCTGATCAGAAAAATTTGTTTTCTTGGTTCACTGTTATGATTTATTAATTTTTGACTTCTCGGAGAAGGCCAATGTTTGGGCATAAATATGTGATTCAGTCCAGTGAATTCAGCTGAAATAGTTTCTTTTTCCTTGTTTTTTTATGAAAGGTGGTCTAATAAATTTGTGCAGCACTGATGTGCAAATTGCAAACCATCTCTTATAAATGAAAACCATATCCCCGTACTATGCTGTGTCTGTATTGATTTGGCAGCATTCTTTGTATCTGCATACATTTGAAATGCAGTCAAGTGATACTGTATTAACAAGCAAGTATACTGTGTGGTCTATACTTGAGTCAATGACGTTATCTAGCATTATTATACACTTGTGTGACCCTGGATTGTCTTAACGTGACTTTAACACGACCATTATCACATCTATAGCACAGAAACATTAAACTAGACTACACTGCATACATGAATTAGACTAAACAGGACTTTTCATAGGCAGTATAGACAGTTAACAAGAGGAACAAATGATAAACTAAGAATATTTGAATCCTCACATTTTTATTAACAATACCGTGCATTTCCTGCTGTGACATGTTAAAAGTGAAAACCTGCAGCGTGTCTGTCAATGTGCCATTAGGAGTGATTTCATTAGCGCTGGTAGTTTTACTCACAATTACACGTGATCTTGTCAAATCTAAAACTACTCAGAAGGATTCTCTCATGCAATAATTTAATTACTTTGCATTTAATTAGTCTTCAGTAAGATGGAAGCTGTAACCAAGAATGAGCCCTGCCAGACTACTGAAATGAGAGAGAACAGTGTTTTGCACGGCCACCGGTGACAGAAAATCTGACTGGACGTTATTGAAGAGTTGACGTCACAAACACAGAAAATTCCAGTGTAATTAAACCAATTAGTTTGTGCATCTTGGCAGGGCCAGATGTTGTGAAAGTACAAAATCAAATATCGATCAGTGAACTGAGGACCAACATTCAGATCTGTGTGACACTGATGCAAAAACATTCATTTAACTAGGTTCCCCCCCCCCCTAAAAGTTCTGGATATTGTGCCCAATTTACCTCATGGCTCCAAGTTTTGCTCTGCTTTCTTTTTAGTTTGGCTCATTCACTTTGCAGGCCATGCACTTGATCAGAGAGTTGCTTAATATGCCAAATTATCATTAAATGAAAGTGCAGTGTTACCAAGATGTTTAAGATAGTGAGACTGCAGTCTTGCGGGGTGCTGACTGTGCAATCAGGTCACAGAAGCTGTTGTTGGACAACTGTTTTGTCCCTCTGGACTGCAGCTTTGCTTACTGTGCAGCATTGGCAAACTTGAGCTTCTCTATTGCACCTGTGAATTTCATGTTTAAAATGATGAAAACACTTTAAATGTATTTGTTATGTACCTCCGTGCTTCTCGGGTTTTCTTAACTGCAAGCTCCACTGATTTTCATTAACCATCTAATCAGGAGCAGACTCACACATGGGACTCAAAGTGAATGCAATTAATCAGCAGGTAGGATATAAAGCAGAACATGCGCTATCTACAGAAATTTAATTTTACCTCCAATTTTTACGTTTTCAAGAAGAAAATCGATGCTTCCGCAGAATCCATATGTCTGGCGTTATAAGAAAACCCACCAGCTGAACTGATGGATGCCTGTAGTGTGTGTCAGTGCTCTTCACACCCACCCAAAAGCTTAATATACACTAAATATAAATATAATATATTAAAAGCAGTTTGTGTGCTCTAAGTGAAACGATATTTTAACATTTACAGTGAGGATGCAATTTTGACCAATAAGACATCTTATATTTGGATAACAGATGTGGGGGAAAAAGAAGCACAAAAACACATTTCTTTGTCTTTTTTCCCCCCCAAGAAGCCAATTCAGTCACTATTTTTCATAGTGTTTAAATCAATTTAAGTGAAGAGGTCCTGAACAAAGCTTAATTAGTTGCTTAATGCTGACCTGAGGAGGAAACAGCAAATTGATTTGTATGTAGAGTCCTGTGGGGCTCCTTGGACTAAAGCATTGCCTGTGCTCAGGACAGTTTTCAGATTTCCCTCTCCTCCCAGCACCATCTATTTTCTAGTCGTGTAACACTGTACGATGAAGTCTTGAATGTACAAAAACTGAAATATATCAAAGTAGAAGCAATAACTATATGATTTTGTCTCTGGGATAATGAAAAAATACGTCAAAGAAAGTATCTGAATTTTTTACAGAAAGACTTCTTAACAATTTGTCTCATTGGCTAAGTTAAAATGCACTAATCTTCCACTATTTTTGGCAAGATACTGAACGTGGTGAAAACCATTTGGGTATTCAGAAGGAGGTGGTTTTCAATGTAGGACTAGTATTTTTCAGGTACTGGGAGTAGGATGTGTTCCAATATGTGTCTCAGTTAAGTAGTGACACGCAGTCTTTTCCCTTCTGTGCACAAACTAGACCAAAAGAAAGGCACACATTTCCTGTCAGGAGAAACAAACTTACTTTTAAACATTATGGAAGATGTGAGCAGGTATGTTGATATGTAAAAATATGGTAGTGCTGACCTTTTCAAGAGGGTGGTTAGAGGAATGAAAGAGGAAGACTGTGTTCTAAAATCTCATTTTGATGAGGTAAACTAGGCTATAAATTGTACATCCATTTTTCTTTATCAATGTAGCTTAGTGGTAAAAGTGGAAGGAACCATCAGAGGATAGGTACACTGTGGCTAAAAAGGGATACACAGGTAGGCTGTGGTAATTTAAATGATGTTCAGTTGGTACTGAGGGGAACAAAGTGTGCCAAGAAAATATTCCCTACACAATTACACTGCCACCACCAGCCTGATCTATTGATGCAAGGCAGGATGGAGCCATGCCTTCATCTTGCTTATGCCAAATTCTGACCCTACTGTCCAAATGCTGTAGCAGAAATCAAGACTCATCAGACCAGGCAACATTTTTCCAATCTTCTGTTGTCAATTTTGGTCAGTCTGTGAGAACAGTAGCCTTGGTTTCATGTTTTTAGCTGAAAAGAGTGTCACCCAGTGTGGTCTTCTGCTGCTGTAGCCCATCTGATTCAAGGTTACACGTGATACTGTTACTGCTTTCCTATCTCAAAGCAGTCTGGCCATTCTCCTCTGACTTCAACATTATATTTTCACACAGAAAACTTCCTCTGACTTTTCTGATCATTCTCCGTAAACCCTAGAGACGGTTGTGTGGTGAAAATCCCAGCAGATCAGCAGTTTATGAAATACTGGCCCCAGCCGTCTAGCACAAACAGCCATGCCACCTCCAAAATCACTTAAATCACCTTTCTTCTACATTCTGGTGCTGAGAATGAACTTGAGCAGGTCGTCTTGACCGTGTCTACAAATCTAAATGCACTGAACAGCTGCTATCCGATTGGCTAGTTAGATATGTGTTACAGAAAAGTTAAACAAGTGTGCTTAACAAAAATCACGTTTCTCTAAATTAAATAAAACATATAATAATACATATTATTATACACATAATACAACATCTTAATGTCAGCTAGACACAGAGATGTTATGACAAGGGAAAAAAAGACAGGAAAGTACAGCGTGAGTATGAAGTGTATTAAAGGCTTTTTCATGAATGTCTGAACTCAAGGGCAGTGGAGCTTTCCATGACTGCAGTGGCAGTACAGCCTTTTGCTGCTCCTCAAGCAGCTGTGTGTTGCTTAGCTGCCTGACGGAGCAGCCTCATTAGACCACGTTTCAGACTTTGTCAGTACTGACGTTGCATAACTCAGACACAGAGCAGTGTCATGGAGTGATTTATGGTTACTGTTCCTCACTGTACCCTTGGGTGCTTTAGTCTGCTGAAAACTTTGGTTTTTGGTGACTACATCAAAATAAACAGACAGCATCCGGTGACTTTCTAATAGCCAGTTTGAGGCTCATGGGGATTTTAGTGTAGAAGTAGGAGTTGTGAACAGGTGAAGCCGACCTGGAGGGGAGACTAAAATGCTGCTAAAATGACTGAAAAAATATAACACATACTCTGTTCTTCTTGCACTTCCATCACAGTTTAATTGTTCGGATCACTTGCACATTTCCGAAAAAAATAAAAAATAAAATGTAGGACCCTGTAGAGCTGTTATGTCTCTTACCTTTGGATACTGTTGGACAGGAATGAGAACTCTTTCGGAGAGCTTGATGTTTTTATTGCTGATAATGTCTAGGTATTTCTTGGTGTCACCATCTTTTCTTAATTCATCACCTTCGTACTTTTCAATCTCTGCGGAGAAACAAAATAAGTAAAAAACAACAATAGATGAGATAATAATGAGTTTGTTATGTAACTGAAAAAGCATCAGCCAATAAGCAACTGCAGAATCACAACAAAACAGCGTCATTTTAGACCAGGAACCATTAGCAGAAATTTAACTCACACACTGAATATTTTGCTGACTATTTCTTATGTCAGCTGTAAATATGCTCACGTTGCAAACTTAATAACAAAAGATAATCCCGCTGACTCCTGATATGTCCTTTCACATCAGGCCCTGCAATCTCATGATCCAGTAATTCCAATCAAAATAACAATAGAGCCAGTCACACTCAGCTCGCACTACCTCACTTCATTACGAACTGAGCTCTTGCGGGCTGTCAGGAGTCTCTCCAACGCAGCACAGCACTTGTGCAGATGTTGGCTTAAACATATAAAACGTTAGATATTAGCGGGTAAAAGCCATTTGGGGCGGTTAAGATAAGATCTGTAAAGTAAGATATTAGGATCCTATTTGCAGATCATTGGTTTCAATCAAACTGCACTGTTTCTCCTTATAAATTTGCAAGGTAGGCAAATCTTGTGCAAATTGACCCAAAAGTCATTTTGTGCATCCCCAGCCTTATTGCAATAAGATGAAAGATGAAAGGTGGATATTAGGTGCCCAGTTCAGCATACTATATCAGCTTGACAGGAGTGGAAAGACTCCCTGAACAATGATATCTTTGGACAATTTTTTACAACACCTGAGCTGCAAGGCTAAAAAGGCATTTAGAAATGAAGCTGTTTGTTGTGCCTACACCCTGCTTTGTCACTAATTATCAATCATTGTAAGT
Source organism: Rhamphochromis sp. 'chilingali' (assembly GCF_963969265.1). Lineage (NCBI taxonomy): Eukaryota > Metazoa > Chordata > Actinopteri > Cichliformes > Cichlidae > Rhamphochromis > Rhamphochromis sp. 'chilingali'. The sequence goes on along the minus strand of NC_137947.1, from coordinate 14,024,927 downwards.
TGTTGCATCACAGAAACTCATAGATGTGACTACTCCTGAGTTTATATATAGAAATTCAGGAGTTTGTTTAGAAGGGAGTATTGAACCGTTCAAAACAAATATGTACGATTTTAAATTTAAATTGATCGACTAAATTGACTTAAAAAAAAAACTAAATGTCTCAATTCGACCATGTGAACATTCAAAGCTTTAGCTCAATGTTCCGGGTCTTTTAGAGAGTTAGCTTTTGCAGTTTTATGAAGTGAAGTTGATTTTCTTCACTACTGTCTGTGAAATCACATAGACGAAAATTCAACAGCCTGAAATGAACCAATTTCTTCCCACTCGACACAATCTCTGATTGTGCCTGATTGTCCGAGGAAGATCGTTTAAATTGGATCATGTTGTCTCTTTTTTGCAGTTTCTCTGAGATGACTCTCACCAGAGCTGCAGAACCGTCTGGGAAAAAAATGGAGTTCATGAAAAGTGAGCGCAAGCAAATGAGAGGGTGCCTTTTTAGCTTTTTAGATGATTAAATATGCTTAATTATAAAAAAGTAAAAAAATAAGGTTTTGTTCATCGCTTCTAAAAGACTTTCTTATATTACACAAAACCTTATATTTTTATCAGATCACTTCCACTTGTATCAAAAATATGCAAAACCATATTTTTCAATGTAGCCCAGAGCGGCAGTGACAGAAAGGACAGCTTTATGTAAACCAAGCAAACACTGAGCAACACTCACCCAGACCTTCATTACCTGCCACTGAAAGCAGACTGCACCTAATGCTGCTTGTGGAGAGCACAGGTAAACAAGACCCCTCCAACCTTTTATTTCCCTCAACATAGCTGATTCACCCCTCCTTATGTGACACTTGACACCAGACAAGTGTCCCCAGATAAGAGGAGCTAACATAATACGCCTTTGTAAAAATAACATTTTGCCAAAGGAGATAAACCAAATGCAGCTCAACACACTTTTATATTTTGAATTACTTTGGCTTTTCATACAGTGGAAAAACAAATAGTAAAGCGCTAAAAATGAAAATGAAGCATGCTATCTGAGGAAGCTAGTCTGTTTTTAATTACGCTAGCCATGGGGATGTCACAGTCAATCAGTTGATTGTAAAATGTACAAACTTGTGATCCTTTAACTTTTTCTCTATTGGCATTATCAAAAAACAAACAAAAAAAAACCCCAAACCCATATCTACTGACGTTCATTGTTTATTCATGGCTTTCTAGCAATTGTTAGCATGCTGGTGGTTAAAATTAAAATATAACTGTCACGGTTCTGGGTCATGTTGACCCAGCTTTCTGTTTTCCATGATTTGGTGTTTTTCTAGATTATGATTTATGATTTGATTAATCAGTGATACTGTTTTGATTATGATTATTATTTAGTAGGCTTTGGTCAGTGTCAAGTCTGTCTCTCTCTGTCTAGTCCGTGTCTTAGTAAAGTGTGTTTTGTTTCCTGTTTTACTTTGAAGGTTCTTGTTCCTGTCTGATGTCAGTGTTCCGGCTTTGCTCTCCCTGTCTCGTTAGGTCTTATTTCTCCCAGCTGTGTTCCCCTTCTGTCTCTAATTGGGTGGATGCTTTAAGCATCCACACTATTGAGTTCCTCTTGGGACTTCCGTACACTTTTTGGCACTTAACTACTTCCGCAATTTTCAGCCGATTTTCACCGTTCAAATTTTAAACTATTCTGCTATTTCTGCTAATGTGTGCTATGTCTTTTGGTATTTTTCACTATTATACTTTTTAAAATATTAAGCTTAATTTGTCCCATTGAAATGAATGGGAAACTTCTGCAATTCTGCTAAAATTTGCTTGTTTCTGAAACTTAACTACTTCCTCATATTTTCACGTAGAACAAGCATTCAAACTTTAAAATGTTCACAAATTATTGGGCTATTCATGTGTGATTCAGCTTTTTCAAATCTTTTACCGTTTTACTTTTATGCCTCTTAAAGTTTTGAGTTGCACAATTGTGATTTTTCACAAAATACATGCGTTGTTATGGTTGCTATGCTCTTGGCTTCCAGTGTGCCACTGAAGCTTTTGCAGTCTTCTCTTCATGTCCGAACAACTGTTTGCTACTTGCTCAATTTTCACTCAACTTCCACAAATTATACATCAAAACGTAGGTATTTTTGCTGGCTTTCAGGAAATGTCACTATCATTGTTGTGGGATTTATAGAATTTTGGCAAATCTCCTCAGACCAACACAAACTCTCAAAACTCTGCATAGAAAGTCAATGGAGAGCTTGTTCAAAATCATCGCTGGATTTCTGTAATGAGAGGCATATTTGAATCGTCATATCTCCTTAACGAAGCGACTTTAAGACATGAGGCTTGTCCCGGTATATCTTCAGACACTCCTGACGCTCACAATTCAAGAATTTCTTTCTCACCTATTACCGTTCTGAAATGAGTTGGACTTGTTTGAGGGTAGGAAATTCGTCCGTCGCACAGATTTCTTCAGATTTTAAACTCTGGAAATGAACCACTTTTTTCTCTCGTCATAACTTTTTGTTGGATTTCCACAGAGACCTGAAAATTTCCATGACTGTTCACCAAAGCCTGCTGTCTCTTACGGTGAAAGAATGATATCAATGCTCCAAATAGATTTCGAGTTACAAAGCGTTGTTTGAGGGCAAGTCAAGGCAGTTTTTGCTTCACTCTACTCAGTTATGGTGCATTACAAGTCAAATATCTTTAATAATTCATATTTTAATGATAAATTGTTAACACTGGAAGATTCCCCCATCTCTTCTGAACAAAACGGTGTAAGAATGACCGCTCTAGCCCCTACGGTTAGGAAATTATGGTCATTTGTTTGAGGGGAGTCGTCACTATGAGAAATAGACTGCAATAATCCTGTGCCTCTCTGTGCTGCCTGTGTAAACAGATGCACCTGTTTTGGCGGGAAAACGTAAACAGCCACTCTGATTGGTGGATTCAAATTCAGCAGCTCCCAGGCTGACCTAGAAACTTACTTCTCTCTCCCTGTGTGTGTGTGTGTGTGTGTGTGTGTGTGTGTGTGTGTGTGTGTGTGTGTGCGTGTGAGAGAGAGAGAGAGAAAGGCTTTTAATGGGATGATCTCATTCTAAGATTCAAATTCAATATATTTAGACTGGTTGACTGAATTGGATCTTGTGTGTGTGTCTCTCTGTGCATGTGTGTTTCCTTCTGTGTACATATTTCTGATTGTGTGGCTGTTATATATTTTTTTTGCTGATTTTTTTCATTTAACAAGTATATTTGAGGGACTCTCAGCATGTTCAGCATTTTTTCAGCTGTCCATTTTGCTTTTCCAATTTTTCTGTTTAACTTATTACTATTGTGCTAAATCAAACTATTTCTGCTATTTTATAAGATTTGTGCTTAATATACTATTTCTGCTTTTAATAGGATTTGTGCTTAATATAGTATTTCTGCTTTTTATAGGATTTGTGCTTAATATACTATTTCTGCTTTTTATAGGATTTGTGCTTAATATAGTATTTCTGCTAAATGTAGTATTTATGCTTAATCATACTATTTCTATATATTTCTGCCAGGCAGCCAATCCTCTGTGCGAACTCAGACACATATCACATATCAGAGCCAATCATGTCTGAGGTCTTCCGTTTCCTCTCTCGTCATATCTCAGCGACGGTTGTACAAAGAGCAATGAAAATCGCAGTCAAAGTACACCAAAGTCCGCTGATTCACCCAGCACAAGAAATATGCCTCTAGTCCACCTAGTTTTTGAGTTACACAACGTTTTGTAACTCCAAAAAACAGCGTTTTTCGCCTCTCACCGCGATCTAATTCTGACTCCTCATCACCCTGTTTTTCAAGACGGCTCCTCTCTTTCCCAGTGGCGCAGTTGGTAATGACACGGGTCTGCAAGCCAAAGATCGTGGGTTCGATTCCACCTTGGTCAACATGTTTTTTTCCCTACAAATTAATACACTGTCACAGACCAGTAATTCATATTCATCATTTATTACAATTCTGCAAACTGTTATGATTTTACCAGCTTTTCTAATATGGACCTCACATTCTTAACACTCCATGGCACAAATACTCTTCCCTTTAGGCTCTGTGTATGTGTGTGTGTATCAATATTTCTCCCATTTTAAAGTATTACTCCTCTATAATTGTATTTCTGTTAAATCAAAGTACTTTTACTACATCTTAGTACTTCTGCTCAATCATAGTATTTCTGCTAAATCATAGTATTTCTGCTACTTTTTGGTACTTGTGCTAAATACAGTATTTCTGCTATATTATATTTTTCTTTCTAAATATAGCATTTCTGCTATATAATTGTATTTATGCTATGTTATAATATTTGTGCTAAACCAGAGTATTTGTGCTGAAACATAGTATTTCTGCCAAATGATAGTATTTCTGTCAAATTATAGTATTTGTGCTAAAACATAGTATTAATTTAAAATTACAATATTCATAGTTCATCACAGTGTCTCTGGTAAATCACAATATTTCTGCTAAGTTCTGCTATGCTATTGTATTTCTGCCAAGTATTATGTTTCCTCTAAGATATTGCAGTTCTGCTAAGTTATTACATTTTAGCAAACTTCTTTTGCTTCTGCAAAGTTTTTACAATTTCTGCAACTTTTCAGCTTTTTCAGCTAGTTTTTGCAGACAGCTTCAGCTTAAAGCATCCACACTGCATTTTCGCAGGAAATGCAAATTTTTCTAGTTCCTTGATGACTCCCTCAGTGTATTTAAGCCCAGTGTGTCTTTGTGTCAGTGTTGTGTCGTTAACGTCTGTTCACCCTCGCTTCCTCTGTGTGTTCTGTTTGCCAGCCTGCCAACCTGTCTAGTTATTCTGTTCACCCAGTTTAGTTAGTGTTTTTCCTGTTCAGTTTCATACCTGCAATAAAGCTGTGTGCTTTGAGTTACTTCCGCCTCCGTGAGTCCTGCGTTTTGGGTCCTCTCTTCCTGCCTGCCTACACACAGACATGACAATAACCTGCTGTTTTAGCCAGTCAGACATTTAGTTTAAATACCTCTGTGCCTAATAGATTTTAAACAATGTTTTGTTTCCTTCGATTAACAAAGCCTTTTAGTGGAGCAACCTCAGAGATGAGGTTCGGGTCAGTGGATGGGTGAACAAAACATTTTTTTGATAACAGATGGAAGTTGACTTTGTGTTTTACCTTAGGGACTTTTTTAAAAGTATCATTTACTTTCTGCTGGGTAGGCAAGCATTATTTGCCACTCTGTTAGTCATTTTAAAGGAGGCAGATGTAGAACATCATAAATTTCCTCTTGTACTCTGTGCCGAGTTGTGCCCTGTAACTGCCTGAAACACGATCTGTTCATAGTTCATCTGCAAAATATCCATTTGAGAGCTATTTGTTGTTACGGTCAAATCGACTCATTTTATTTTGAGAGATAAACAAAAATATTGGGATCAAAATGACCCCAGTTGGTGTCACCATACAAACATAACAAAAATACTGTTTTCTGGAAATTATATAAAATGACATTTATTGAATCAGAGAATAATTAAAAAAATCATTTAAAGACTAATGTGGATTGCACTAAAATGATAACAATCAGGCTATTTTTCAGATGCTTTAAGAAGAAATCTGTTAACATTTTATTGTGATGGTTGTTTCTTACAGTAGTTTGGTAGCACTTGTGTTTTGCTGTTGGGATGAGGATTGATGGGATAGACACTTATTCTGGTCTGCAAACTGCAGGTGAACCAAAGAGGCAATTGCATATAAAGGAAAAGGAAAGAGAATAAACAGGCTTGCAATCTATAAATCCCGAGACACACTCGCACTGATATCATCTTTGTCAAAATAGCAGGAAGCAAAAGGAGACTAAAGATCAGAGAAGCAAGAATGTGCTTTGAAGGTCACTGGTTACAGTCTGCACACTGGACAGAAAAAAAATCTCATTTGGGGAGCTAAATGAGTAAAAGCCTCTCAGTGACTATTGTGGTGCTCTTGATCTTCTTTGTTGCACTGCCCAAACTGCTTCAGCAGAGCTTCTCAGCAGCCACGGCTGAAAAAAATGTTGGTTTTACTGGGCAGCTAGCACATATATGTGTGCAACTGTACAAGTTGAGAGACAGAGTTTTGCTGAGAAAAAAGAAAATATGCCCAGTCAGCCTGCCGTAGCTTAAAGTTAAATACATCTGCTGTATGTGACAACAGAGAGCATCAACAGAGACTGAGAAACAGCTTGAAGTTTATTTATCTTGGACACTATAAAGATGTCATGCAAACCTGTCTTCACAAATAAATCACCTAGTTTGTATTTGAAATTCGGATGTCAGGTTTAGCTGTATGTTTTTTTTCTCCCAGCAACTTGTTGCTCTAAGTAAACCATCTGCACCACAAGAAAACTTGATAGACAATCCTAACTTAATCTTGTTTCCAAGCAAAGTAAAAATATCCCGTTTCCCATTAGCAGTTCAGTGACAGCAGAAGAAGGAGAATTGAAGGCATCATTTGATGCCCGACTATTTTTCCTCACATTGTAGCTTTACTGCACTAATTCTCAACCTGGGGAAAGCGTAACCCAGAGGGCACATTAAAAAGATTAGCTCAACTAATTTAAAAAAAGGGAAATTACAAATTAATTTAAGAATTTAATGGGCCTGAACAGGTTTAAGCAGAAAACAGCTAATTACAAGTGATGTGTAAGCAGTTCTCATAGACTGCAGACTTGACATAAATAGCAAACATTAAAAAAATATCTGTAAAATAGATTATTAGAGTTTTAAAAGTAATGGAAAAATTATTTTTTTTAAAGTAACCAAGATACCAAGTCTCTGGACTGTTTCACTGGTTTCCAGTTATTGTTGTTGCCATACAGGCTATTTTTTGATTATGCAGTTTGTTCTACTGCTGACTAGCAGCCATTGTTTTTTTTTTTTTAAAAAAGGTGTGTCTAAGATATAATTATATCCAGGTCTAAGATGATTTTGGTGAGATTACACTGTGCTTATTTCTCTGATTTTCTGTTGATGTTGTGTGAATCTGATGTGAATAAAGAAAAACGTAAATCCAGAGAAAACAGATGTATGGTGGTAAAATGAGTCACCATAATGAATCCATCCATCTTCTTCGGTTTATCCGGGGCCGGGTTGCGGGGGCAGCAGCATAAGAAGAGAAGCCCAGACCTCTCTCTCCCCACCCACCTCCTCCAGCTTGTCTGGGGGAACACCAAGGCATTCTCAGGCCAGCCTCCCCCGTGTCCTGCCTCAGGACCCAGAACCTGCTACCTTATTGTAGTGGAGGGTTTGTGTGTCCCAGGAATCCAGGGGGCTATGTTATCCAGGGGCTTTTGCCCTCTGGTAGGGTCTTCCATGGCAAATTGGTCCTGGGTGAGGGACCGGACAAAGAGCGATTCAGAAGACCCCTATGAGGAGAACATCAAGGGAACAGTTCACCCTGCCCAGGTTACCAGGGCTCCACCCTGGGTGCCTGGGTGAAAGCGTCTAGAGGCCAGGCCTTAGTCCATGGGGCCGGCCAGGCACAGCGCAAAAAAGGGACATGGGGCCATCCTCCTGCAGGCCCACCACCTGCAGGAGACGCAGTAGAGGTCAGGTGCACTGCATGCTGGGCGGCGGCCAGGAACAGAGGCCCTGGTGGACTGATCCCCAGCTACCAAGACAAAATGAATCCAATCAAAATTATATCCGTCCACTTCTGCAGGTCTGATCAACTTCAATTCAGCACAGATTAAATACATGATGTATATCAAGACATCCAACGCAGAGCAAGCTCAGGATGTCCTGGAATCTGACATGTGCTTTGTATAGACAAACAATACACTCAGTAAGCATCCTCCTCTTTTCACTCTGCTCTTTTTTTATTTTGCAAAGCTGGTTGAAAGACTTCAGACCTTGAATAATCTGCAGACTGATTGATGAGTATTAAAAAAAAACTGCAGACAAAAAATTGCTAGACGACATATTCAGACTCCCTCAGTTGTACAAGGTTTGTATGTTTGCGGTTGTATTTTCACTTTGCAAGGATTCAAGGTCTTTCTGTACTTTACAGATGTGCAGAATTCATCTGCTGATTTGTTTTAAGTTTCCCTTAATCCCTAAAGTCAATTAAGGTAAGATTAGAGACTCGCTGACTGATATTAAAATTCTCAAAAATCTTTGATTTACACAGTGGTGAACCAGTCAGTGCTGAACTGAGTGATTATTAATCAGAATCAGAATCAGAATCAGAATACTTTATTGATCCCTGGGGGAAATTATTTTTTGTTACAGTGCTCCATTTTAAACCAACATTAAGACAAGACAGACAATACGCTAACTAAGAATAGTACAATATATACATATATATACATACATTACTTTATGTGCTTTAGTGCATTGTGGGCATTGTTGAGCGCTCCCATTAGTTAGACAGCTAAATTATTCACTGATTTCTTTTAGCCACTGAATAGTATATCTAGAATAATGACTTCACAATGGAAAAAATAAATCAGTGCAATTACTCTCCAATAAGTGATTGCTTGTTCACATCAAATACAGAAAGACGAAGCAGTAGTGCTTCGCCTGGCCAGAGTGGACCTAGTAGGGGGAATGAACAGCAAGACATGCAATTAGCTTTGGCTCTTTTTCACAGTTTTGACCGATGAATATTAAAATGTTGGAAATGTGCTCCTCTGTTTGGCCACATGCTGTTTATGTGTTTTCAGCCGAGCTGCACTTAGGCAAATGTAGCACTTGGCAGACTGTTTAAGTTGTAAATTTTTAGTGTAAGCATTATATTTTCAGAATGTGTGATGAAAGTGGAACGAGCAATTACTAATCATACCATTTACATATGAAAAGCAAGGAAATGTGCATTTTAAACTCATCTCATGACATGATTACAATGACAAGATAGAAACAATCGTTTTGATGGAAGATTTTTCTGGTACTGTTGCACATTTGCAGGGGTGGGCACTCTGACTTTTTTTGGGGTTACATTTTTCTCTGTCTCCTACTGCCTTATTTGTAAGTTCCCTGTGATATGTGAACATTCAAGACACACAGTAATATAATCTGTTATCTAATATCTATTGTCTGAGTGCTGCGGCTTTGGCTCATTTCTGTTGCTCAAGATGCTAGTGACCTTGGAATTTAATCTTATTCGACCCATGCACTCATTGTAAGTCACTCTTGATAAGGGTGTCGGCTAAATACTGAAAAATGTAATTTCAATGTCTCACCCGCCCCTGAAATGTAATTTTTATGTCCTTTTGATAGGTCATAACACATGGGGTGCTGCTTATGTGTCACAGCGAGGTGGGTCACTGCTGGATACTGAGCACGCTGTAATGGATGTGCTGAAAATGTAAGCAACCATTTATAAACGAGAGAGAAAGATAAGTGAAAATCAATTCTTAGTGTTCACAGATATAATGGCTCTCTGTGGCAAACATCAGAATGTGAGGTATACAGTGAAAAGTTTAAGGCACCTCGGATGTTTAGCTTCTTCTCATCCATTCTCTGTAAGGAGGAACTCCGACTGGTCCCAAATTCTGCAGCATGACAATGAGCTCAAACATCCCGCCTGAATCATAAAAACACTATCTTCAGCAACAAGAGGAACAGGAAGAACAGCATGATGTGGTATTCCCCAAGGAGATGCTGAGATTGACTAAATGTGCAGAAAAACTGTGGTAAGTTTTCAAAAGTGTCTTGAACATTCTAAAAGCCATCTGTGTACCAAACAGAACTGATGCCTTACAAATCGGTGTGTAAGGTACAAAGCAAATAAAGGATATACAGGCACAGGTGTAATTTTTAAAGAGTGGGTTTTATTCTAATCCAAAGAAAAAGTAATCACAGAAATAAATAAAAACTGAAATAGACCCATAATAGAGGTAAACTAAGCAGAACTTTACTCCATAACACTGCTTAACTTAACAAAACCTTATCTTAACAAACAACTCAAGATATACATTAGTGGACTAAACCATTAAAATGCAAAGGGAGAAAGCAACGAGACAATAACTAAATTGGTTGGTTGGTTCAGTCCATTTGGTTGGCCAGCAACACCCTCAACCTCTTCCTTAGCTCAAACCAGGAAGGACTGCGGAAGCAGGCAGGTAAATCACAAAGGCAATAGTAATTAATAAGTAATTAATGCAGCTTCTATAAATCAGTGACAAAACAATGCAAACCCAAAGTATGCACCATCATTTAGAATAGTGTAGTGCCATAAAGTGCATCGGAACAAATTAATCTCCTTCCTCTTTCGGCTATTCCCTTTGCTGCCACAGCAGATCACACTATCCCCTGCATCCTCTTCTGTCACACCAACCTTCTGCATTCATTAGATCCATGAACCTCCTCTATGGTCTTCCTCTTCTTCTGCCTGGCAGTTCCATATTCAACATCAACGGTCCAGTAACCTCCTGAGACACAGTCCACTCATTTATGTCTTCTGTAATGTACATTGGTCTATATCTTTTGACATATTTGAGCTACCCTACTAAGTTCTGATGTCCCCAATCGAGGACATCCTGGCCTTTGCAATGATATCCCATGTTTTTGAGTGGTCCTTTTAGCTCCAAAGAGGCAGGAAACACAAAAAAAGTTAAACTGAAGGATAATTTTTTCCCTCGTTTCTCATATGTCCTCTATCCCTCCTCCGCACATGTCCAAACCATCTCACTGTTGCTTCTCATGCTTTTTTCCCCAAACGCTCAACCTGAGCTGTCCCTCTGATGTACTCATTTCTAATCCTGCCCGTCCTGGACTCTCGCAGTCAAAATCTCAGCATGTACCATCTCCAGCTCCACCTCCCGTCTTTCTCTTAGTCCCACCGTCTATGAACCATAAATCACAGCATAGGTCTCACTACCACCTTGTAAACAAATTCAGCAACTTAATTAAACCAAAGAAACTAAGTGGTTGTCATGTAGCTCTAGAGACTGCAAATTTACTTAAATGTGGGAATGTTGTGGGAGACTGAAACCATAACTCTGTTTGATTTATGCGTGTGTGGAGAGTGGAAGAATATTACCACATTATTAATTTAACTGTGTGTTTGTGGTTGTGTACAATCACCACAGGTTGTTTTTTCCACCAAAAGAATTAATAAAGTTTTGTATTTCCTGCTGATTTTTTTATTGCTTAATACTATTTAATCACAGTTTTATAAAAAGCATACTCATTGAAACGAGAAATTTATAAGCGTCTGTGTGCGTTCTGAAGAGTGCTTATACCACTGCAATATGTACTCTAAGTGTATTCTTAACTATGCAAAAAGAAAGCTCATGTATTGAAGAAGATTTTTGAAGCATTATCTTGATAATCAAACTTAAACACAAGTCCAGAAAGTGCAGGAGAGGAATCAGTGGAAACCTTGAGTGCTCATATACTAATAGCAGTAACTAAATGTAAGGAGAAAATGAACAGACTGAGAAGAAAAGTTCTTCAAGATGCAGATTAAAGTGTATTTTGAGCCCAAACTATGCTAATGTCTAAAATTGCACTTGGCATGGTGTTGGGCCTCCTCCATATCTATATTCCGATTTGATTCAGAGAAGTCTACATCCTTCAAATTTCATGCAGATTTTATTTGCATTGTCACTCTCGCTAGCAGCACTTGTATTTGAGATAATATATACCCTTTTACAATGCTTAGTGAAAATGTAAACTATCTTGACATGGAGAAATGCCTCTTTCAGAAATGGAATGACAGAGTAGTGCACACATTTAGTTTTTTTTCTTAACAGACAGTTTTCTTGTCTGTCTCCCTGTCTGCTTTGCTTGCTGCCTTATTAGAAATCCCACCGGTTTTCATGGCAAGACGAGGCTGCATGGCATGTAGGCAAGCCTTACAAAGAAAACCACTGGGATCTATTAAAGGCTTGCCTTTCTTTACACTGACATGAGCCCACGTTCAGACTAACTACACAGTTCTTTAGGCTGAGGAAACTTAAAGTGCAAAACTTGAAAGAAGTGACTCTTATCTGTCAGTCTGAGGAATCATTAGCCTCATGCAGCAATGTCCAAGAAAAAAAATCTTCATTTGAGATTGTGGAGCAAAGTTGTAGCAGTTTCAAAATACTCTACATACAGTTTTGATTGTATAATATACCAATATATTCATACATTCTGTCTAACAACCCTTGCTGCTTCATAAGAGGAAGCTTAGTTTCAGCTCGACAAGAGAATTATCCCCACCCACCCGTAGTTTACAGCCGCGGACTGGAGCTTTGTTCCAAAGAGTTTTAAATCAGCTCAAAGAGAGACAAACGGTTTTAGAAGCAACATAACATAAACACAAACAGTAAATAATTCGTTTCATAAATATGGAGATGCTAACTGTGACCATGGTTAATCCATGTTATGCTGTCGATTGTGCATGATGTTAATAACACAGGATTACATGCTTTGATATTCAGTGATAAATAGCTGCGAATCTGTAAATCTGTAAACGCAGTTTATCTTGCTGTCCACTGATACCCATAGACTGACAACACAAGATAACAAGTCTGTGCTGAACATTTTTTCACATGCTGCCCACGGCTGATTGTTTTGGACATTGCAAGACTGACTGAACTGACAGTTTATTATACTGATTGGCCACTTTTGTGTTTGATGAATACAGAGAGGTTTCTGTTTACTGACTTTGCCAACAGCATTCTTCTCAGACAAATGCATTGCAATGTATTATATACTTTTTTTTTTTTTACAGTATTGTACTCTAATATTGAAGACTGTACTGTATTGTTAATTATGGGGCATTGTAGTGTGTGTATTTGTTGTGAACTGTTGAAACTGCTCTGAGAAAAAAGTCAGTAAAAAAAAACAAAAACATAGGTATCCTCGTGTAACATGCTAATTGCAGTTCATAGTGGTGGATGGCATTCTTTGATTGCATCCTGACTGTGTGAGTTAGGCTTGAGTACATATGGCAAAGTGTACTGTGTGACAGATGATCCCATCTGGATCCCAGTTAGCGACAAGAATGGGAGTGTCAGGTGTCTCATCAACACATTTCAACAGGAAAGCTCAAGGGGTCGAACAGCAGATCGCGCACACACCCCGTCCAGCAGCTAATTAACACAAAGTGTGACTTTACATTTTTAAACAAACATGTCAGAACCCAAAATTAGCATACACGCATGATCTAATAAATTAGTTAAATCAACTGCCTTCAGAATCACCAACATTTTTAGCACACAGGAAAACCAGTAGAAAGCATTTCACTGAGTGTTTTACAGTCATGTAACATATGACAGCATTTTATGTTTAATTTTGTCATTTTATGGCTGATATATTGTTTTGTACAGGAATACGTTCCTGGTAAGTCCACACAGGTTAATCCATTCACATTTATGATAATCATTCAGCCTTTCACTCCAGTAGCACGTCACTCAAACCTTTATCCAAGCTTTTATAGCACTGCACATCAACCAGACTTGTGCAATTACAGGAAGAGAGACCACGCAGTCTACGAGAAAATGCAAAAGTTGCATCTCTGGGCTGAATGAGCTGAGCTGAGTTTTTGTGTTTGCTTTGAGGTGACACACTTCCTATCAGAAGTGACACATTCTCAGCATGTGAATGAGATGAAGGCTACAAAGTACTTTAAATGCTGCAGGCTGATTGCGGCACTCTGTTGACATACAGTAACATTATTCTGGAGGAAAGGCTTTACAGCATGTTTCACTGACATTTTCTGTTCTCCATTACCTTGATGGCATTTATCCTGTAAGAGGAGGTGTGCATCTATCAATTTTCGTTCAGTCAGAAATCTATGACTCATGATGCAATAATTACAAACACTTTGATTTTAGCCTCCAAGGTTTAGCTCACGTGGAATAATTAAAATATTAGAGAGGTGATATTTGGCTTGATAAATGACCACACAATTCACATATTTAACAGAAAAAATACTGGCTGGCAGCACACAGTATAACAGGATTAAGAGCACGTTTACCTTAATACAGTACTATGATTGTTGGACTGACGAATGTGGCACCTTTTTGATTATTCTTGCCCTGAAGTCAATGAGAAATCCTCAAGGAAGACATTGGCTTTATTTTATGTGAGCCAGCGCATTGATCTTGGCGGACAGTGGGGTTACAATAACCCCCTCTGACTGTACACATACTTTATTGTCTCTGCTCACAGCATTTGTTCACTTGAAGTTTTGGGAAAAACCCAACAAAAGTTCCTCACTGGAGCCGAAGAGCAGTGTCTACATTAAACGCACAGCACAGAGAATTCAACTGTCGCCACGCAAGCACTCAAAGTGTGTTAAAAACAAGCTCACATCAGCTCACTGTACTGCCCCAAAATTCAATGCAATTGTGCTTTCAGAATTGTGTTAGAATGAACATCGTGACTGTCGCCAAGTCCAACATTCAGAGTGCATTAGACTTGAAAAAAGATATATATTCTATATACACACACATATATACTTCACTTACCTTCTGCAAGCAGGCGCACCGCATGCACAAAGGAGGGGTCCAGGCTGTTTTTCTCGGACACCAGCTCAGGTAGGTACTTATCTGGATGCATCTTTATCACAGCGGACCTCTTCACCGGCAGTGCAGGTGAGACGGCAGGAGTGCTGAACGTCACAATGCAACTATAACCCTTGCCGCTCCTGCTTCTTGGTAGCTGTAGTCTACCGGTCTTAATGAGGAACACCAGCAAAACCCCCTCCAAAAATTGGTCTTCCAGTGTCTCCCGAGATGCTTGACTGGGGTAGGGGTGGGGGTGCTGATTTGTGATTCAAAGGTGTGAGCCCATCTCTGCTACCGCTGCCTGCTGCCTCTCCTCGGCACCCCGCCAGACTCAGTGGGTCTGCAGACCGCGCTGCTCCCCGCCCCTCAGCAACATTATTGGCCATATTCTGGGACTGGCGCTGCTGAAACACCAAGAAAGGTCCCCACTGAGCGTAAAGGAAATGCTCAGTGTTCTTTAAGGGAATTGCTTTAAAAAGGATGGGGTTGCATTTGGTTGCCGTTGACAACGGTCTCTGAAGCTGGAAACTTTAATAATATTGGATATAATACTCCGCGGAGAACAAATAAAGCATGCTAGTAAAGTTTTGTTGCGCTAACAGACTGTACCATATAAATGTCGCTTAATTAAATGGGGTTTTTTTATGCAGCTCGTGAGTTTCAAAGTAACTACAAAGTCAGTACAAAGTAGCCCGCAGGCATTCACCTATGATGGACAACACAACTATTCATGGTGCTAAACACTGGCTGCTGTCTGATTTGTTTGTACATATTGAATTTGTCTTAGATAACCAAAAACTAGCTTACAACATACTGTTCTTCAGACTCCACATCACATGATCAACTTCATTAACTCTATTCCACATGCTAAAGCAGGGGTGTCAAACATAAGGCTTAGGGACCCAAATCAGTCTGGCAAAGACTCTAATCCTGTCCCACTGGACAGCTTTGGAAACTGTCGACAAAGGCATAGACACATGGCTATTGATGCTATTTTTGTGTTTTGTACTGTCTACCACAGAAATTTCACGGAGGGGAGGGGGGTTTGATTTATTGTGTATCCATTCCACAGTATCCATTGTGCACATGGATTAATTTTTTTCTGTTTACATCTTTAAGTCATACTGACAGATTTCCCAGCAGCATTTCTTTACCATGTAGAAAAACCAAGATGTACTTTTGAAACTGAACATTATTTTTCTTATATCAAAATGTCTCAAGGTTTAAATGTGCAATTAAACTTGCACATTTAAACCTTGATACCTGGTAAATGATACAAAATAAGTTTTACATTGATGCTGTGAAGGAAGTCTGGCTGTATTGTCACAGAGTGAAAACATATATTTCAAGGTATGCATGCTAAATAATCCATTCATTAGTTTTTCCATGTTACTTAATGAACTTATGTCAGCAAAAACAACAACAACAACAACAAAACCCCCCAGAGATGCATAATTTGCAATGCTGGTCAGATCTTTTCCTTACATCCTTTGAGGTGGATCCCCTCTTATGGCTGAAGAAGGTCAACTCTAGTAGAGCTTTAGCTGCTTGCATAGTTAGTGGCAGACTTGGCTTAAAGAAGCTTTAATATAAATAGATATTTAATAATAAAGTGAATTCTTCACTTACTCATCAAGAGCCAGCGTTAGTGGTGTCTGCACTGTAAGCATGAATGTTTATGTCTCTTCAAATGGCTCTCTTGTCCCCAAGCCATGATATTGACTTGAATCCAAAAGTCATCTTCGGCACAGCATGCAGGCTGCTTTACTAACTCACAAATTAGATTTGAGCAGATGAGGCTGGTGAACGACCAATTCTGGCTCCACTTGACCTTTAGAGTTGTTTCTCCCCGCACTGATCAGAATCATAAAGGCTCCTCGCGGCTGCAAACAGCAATGCTTTGTGAATATGAGTCAATTATGTTCATAGTATTTAGGATTCTTCTCAGTTTTGGTAGAATTTAATATTTTCTGAGAAACCAGAACATTTGTCTCGGAAATCTAGTGCTGTTGTTTTGGGGTGCTCTGTGGTACATTAATGGCTGGAAATACCCATAAAACTGAGCCAATGGTTTCTTTCATTTAAATTGTGTATTGGCATTGAAGATTACAGAGTATGACTTTTTTTTATGGCTTTTTAAGGTGATTTAAAAGACTGTTTTAGAGGCCAGAATACCCAAGCGGGTTTGTCTGACAGAACTATTTCATTAATCTGCTTATTTCTGCAATGCCAAACAAGCCTTAAAGGAGTTAGTATTGATTAAAACTTCACACTTACATCCTCTTTCCATTTATTTTTCATTAAGTTCTCTCTATGAAATCAGACACAGCTTTATTTTTCTTTTTGAAAGCCTAAAACAAGCAGCTATGCCCACGTTGGCCAGTACTGTCTTTGCATTTCATGCTCGCTGGACCTTCACTGATTTAATTCCATTCAATAAAATGATTTATGACAGCGTTAATGCAAATCATGCTGCTGTTGTTGTGACTATTAATGGTAATGAGGGTTATGACGGTTAATGTGTTTGAGTCTTGTAAGTCTATAGTATGTTTGTAGATATAAACTAATGCACGCACATCGGAATAGACACACACCACACACACCAACAGATGAAAACAATAGCAAAAAAAAAACATAGACAGCTTATTAAAACTATAGTTTTTAATACATTTCTAAATATTTTTATAGAAAAATGTCTGCTTTCATCATCTCAACGAGATGGAAAATAATCCAAAATTAAGACAACACAAGACTGAAACTAGTGGAGAGGCAAAAGCAAATCAATTTCCAAAAACTCCCATCTTAACATTCCAAATTTTACTGCATAAAAAAACTGTTATATTTCTTCTCACTTCAACTTTTTATTTTTAAAAATAATGAAAGAGATGGTTTTCTCTATGAACACTTCCCAGCTGCTCTCCAGGCTGTAGTGAAACAGTGAAAAGTGTGAAGCGAATCAGAAATGTAGATCATTTGCTACAAAGTAAAAGTTGCACCTTTTTCTACCAACCGGTGGTTATATCATGCCCAATATGGCAAACAATTATTGAGCAATGTGCACGTGACTTTACATGAGAAACCTCAACATGACCCAAAGTCTTTTTTGCAAACAACAGCTATCACCATCTGGTGGCCTACGGATAGATTGCAGGTTCAAGACACTTCTCCAGTGGGTTCATATTTATGACCCTTAAATCATGTCCATGTTTTATACTGTTTATGATGTCACGGTGGCAACATCCATCTTTTATTTACAGTCTATCAACAGAACTACTAGGGTCAGAACTTAAAATTAGAAAGTTTAGCTTTCTGTGTGTGAGTAAAATTTAAACTTCTTTTAACTTCTTTAAGAAAATACTTTTATCAAAGTATAACTGACACTACAATTTTAATATCAACGTTTCCTCTTGGTTTGGTCATAACTAGTATGTATGTTTCTTTATATGCGGTCTATGCATTTGATGGACTCTTGCAGCCCTCTACTGGTCAAAGTGCAACGTTATACATTTTACTGACGGACTGGTAACACTATCGTTAAAAATTTACATTATGGCAACGCTTTAATGTAAGGCATTTAACACCAGAACACCTCTGGGTAACATCAAATTAGTTTAGAAGAAGTTGTTTATCTCCTTTTGTTCGCTTTAATCTGTTTTCACATTTTCACGGAGCTATATTTTCCTTTTATAAAAGTTTGTATTTTAAAGTTTGTTGCTGATTCTCTGTAAAAATGAGTAATATAAGAGTAACTTTATTCTAATTTTTCTGCTTTCTTTTCAGCAGTTGTGTCGTTTGCAGATCCTTTTCTGGGTACTTACATTTTAAAAAATGTTTTAAGGAACTTTAAAGCATGCACCCTACATAATATATACGTTTAAGAATTCAATAGCCTATGATATAACCTGCAGCTGGTGAAAACTAGCCCATGTGTCCACGTTATATAGTCCAACTGCTTGACCATTTGTTAAACTCTGTCCTCTTTTTGCCCTTTTTTAGCTCCGCCTTTATCGAGCCAAGAACACGACTCCAAAAATTCAGACGTTTTCACAATAAAACTACATTACAATACCCAAGTACTTCAAAATTCAAATTCAAATTCAAATTTTATTTGTCACGTACACAGTCATACACAGTACGTTATGCAGTGAAATGCTTAGACAACTGCTCGTGACCTAAAGAAAAAAAAAAGGAAAAGGCTATGAATAAGATAGGAAATAAATATGAAAAATTTAAAAGGGTAAATTTAACTAGGAAGGAATAAAATATAAATTAAGGTTAAAAATGAAATAACTGTACAATACAAATTAGAATGAAGGGTAAATTTAACTGGGAAAGAATAAGATAAAATATATAAATTAAAGTTGAAAATAAAATAACTGTACAACAAAATACACAATACACAGTATAGAACTATATAAGAATGTATGAAGAAATATAAATAAATAAATATATACACAATAACAGCAGCTGTACAAGTATTAACTGGAAATGAAGAATATAGTGACCAGTGTTGTGCAATCCACATTATGTCTTGTGCAGTGCAAATATGCTTAAAGTGATTTAAGTGATGAAGTGAAAACAATGTCCAGAATCAGCGAAAAGGAGCATAGCTGTCCGTATATGGCGTTATTTTTGTGCCACTTTACGTGCGCTCAGAATAGTGGCACAAAAATAACGCCATACAAGATGAGCCTTTAACATTGTGCTTCTTAGTTTGCTTAGTCGCGTGAGGATTTAATTTTGAAAACTTGTAGGAAGTCTTTCCTCGGTTGTGGCCATAGTGTCAAACTTGACGTCAGTGTGCAGCACGCGCTGGTTAAACCGCGAACGGTAGTCTCTTGAAGTCACGTGTCTATGGCGAAGTGTTTATCCTTCCGGAAATTCTGAGGCTCGGAAAAGGTAGGACAAAATGCAATGTCTCAATATTGTGGTTGGTCCGAATGAAATGAATAACTATCAATATCACGTCAGCGACTGTGAGTAGATTACAATACATTAAACACAGTTCAAGTGCATCCAGGTAATAGGAGAAAAATGTTTATGTGCACATAAAAATTGAACCATAATAAATTATGAGAAGATCAATTATTATAGTTTAGTACTTGATTGTAGCTCGTAATTCAAAGCTGCTAAAGCCATAATACATTTAAGATAACTTATTATTAACAGCTGTTCTAATTGAATTGGTCTTCTAATAGCCAGGCAATAGCCAAAAACTGGCAATACGGGCTACAATGACCACATCTCAAAGTTCAGTCTTGATGATATGATCTTCGATAGAAGTTGTATCAGTTGTTCCAAGGTGCAAATTCATGTGGTGCAAATACATTACCAGTGGAGTGCAGAGCAAATAATTAGTTTAGCAGTTTCCGTTTATTAAACGAAAAACATTTCTTTGTATGTAAAAGTTTGAGAAGTATGTCTGGATCAAGGCAAAAAGAAGATACCAATGATCACTTGGTGCTTTTCCTAATGTTCAAAGAAAAAGTGAATTATTCTCTGGGCTGAAACCTGTTAATAAACTACTTTGTCTATTCCATGCAGGAAAGCAAAGATGTCAGCAGTCTTGGTTGTGCATGGTGGGGCATGGGCCATACCGGATGAACTGGCCAAGGCCTCTGTTGATGGAGTAAAAACTGCAGCACGCGAAGGATTTTCAGTGCTGAAACGAGGAGGAAGTGCAGTGGATGCTGTTGAAGTGGCTGTGAGGGCTTTGGAAGATAACACTGTGTTTGACGCAGGTACAGACAGTTTTTATTAGATTGGGACACATTTATGCCAAGTAGTTCCATTTGAAAATATGCAAGTTATTAAATGGGGGCTTCATCTTTGTATACGGCATTTGTAGCACCCTCACCTTTACTCAAATAAATAAGTAAAGCCTAAAACCCCAGTTCCTTTTACATGTCCATAGAGCAGCCAAATGAGAATGCCCATTTTCCTTTATTGTTTAAGCTGGCTTCAACTGCAGAACAATGTCTCCATCTACTGGTCATGATGAGAATATCCACCAGGACTCCTTTAAGAATATGAGAGATGATCTCTGGCTAAACCTTAATATCTGTCTATTAACATCGTCTGTTGCTTTCTTTACCCTGACAAGTTGTCAAACATATAAAGTGCCGTCTTTTACTACGCAGCCCAGAGTCAGTTGCACACTGAATCAATTAAAAAAAAAAATCTATGAGTAAAAATATGGAGTTGGAAGTCAACATAATGATACGGGTATGATAGAAAGTATGAATATCCCAAGAACTTTTACAATCATTTGTGCCATTGAAAGTCAGACAAACTAGACATCAGTCAGTAGTATGGTGCTGCAGTGTCTGTACTGCTTTGCCATTACCCTGCATATTTGTAAGGGTGGAGCTGGCATAATTTAAGTGAACACATGGAAACATAGTTTTTATCTCATCTCTAACTTGTTTTTCTCTGTAGGGCACGGAGCAGTACTAAATAAAGATGGAGAAGTGGAGCTGGATGCCATTATCATGGATGGAAGGACACTTGCCACTGGTGCGGTGTCCTCAGTAAAGAACATTGCCAACCCTGTTTCACTGGCACGGGCAGTGATGGAGAAGGTCTAAATTTCTTAGTTTCTATCTTTTTAAAAATATATTTGATTACTGGTGTACTAATCTGATTAAAGATTTTGATTTTTTTTATCAATACTATAATGTGTTAGATCCCAGCTACTTGTGAACAGGTGGTGTGGTACAGTTCTCCATTTGCTTTAAAAGGAATTGCCAGAAACTTGGCCAGGAGAAACGGCCAGCTCTAACTGCCTACCTTTTTTTTTTTTCTAATAATGCACTTAAGTAACCCTATTCATCAATTATACTTGTTAATAGCATCTCTTCCCATAAGGATCTGTGCACTTGGCAAATTGCTACATTTTTTTTCCAGGAAAATAGGTAACAAGGATCTGTTTTCTTTTATGTGCTAGAACACCTTGTTAGAAACATCAAAATATGTAATCATTAAACATCCACAATTTAATTTTTAACTGCAAGTTGAATATTTACTTTGGACGGGGGTAAAGCATGCAGCTTCGCACAAATCACTTTATAAATCACTTAGACTAGTCATTAGAGCTCAGGCTGTGTATCTATTACTGACTTTGTGAGAAAAAGAAGAGAGGATTGTTGCCTGGCCACAACAGAAGTCCTTCCCCAGCCATGAATGATGTAGATCAGATGAAAAAGTAGTGACTTTGTCCAAATTCCCCTAAGACCCCTGAAGTCTTTAATTCACCACAGCAAAGAGAGCAGTGAATTATTATAAATCCAATTTTCAGAATGTAGTTGTTTGGCTTGGTTAATCTTTTGATACTCCTCATTTTATAATCCACCTGTGAGTGCCTTAGGTATAATCCTTTCTTCAACATGATCTGTCTGCTCCAGAGGAATAACCTTCTGTCATTACTGAAACATCACTTTTCTTACTCTTACAAACTCTACTCCCCCCACACCACCACACACACTCCTGCTGAGATCACTCTCGTTTGCACACGCCTCTTGTTGTGCCGTACTTGCTGCATATTTTTAACCGTTACTGCATGTTCACCCTCTGACTTCCAGTTCATAACGTTGTTGAGCTTCTCTCATTTACAATCATCACTGAATGATTACTTTACCCCATGTTATTACATCTGTAACTGTAATACTGCATTTACAAAAATACCATTAGCACAATCATACGTGCTTCATCTGAACTCTGCACGTTATCCCTTTAAGTCCCTTATTTTGGCATTCCTAAGTGTATGAGGCATTGGGGATCCTGAACCTTTTGACAAATTTTATACATAACTGTGTCCATCTGTTCAATAATCATGAAAAAGAAATATATGAAAATGTAGAATACAGAAAAGACAATCGGTGAGGTTGAAACAAAGATGGTGGTTGTCTTACCCCGTCCCCAAAGAACCAATCAACTGCAGGAAGAAGAAACATTTTAGCCAGGCATGTTGCACTGATCCATGCTGTAGAGGTTTCAAAGCTCTTTTTAAACTTCATCTTTACTTTAGTCACCAAACTTTTGAAGGCAGGATTTGCTCATAGAAGTACTTTGGCTAAACGGAATTATTTTAACTTAGTATCACTACTTTAGTGCAGAATACCCTTTGTATTATATGTATATAGAATATATATTCTTTTAAAACTCAGGGACAGGAATTAATTCAATGAAGATGTTAAGACTGATGAGCCGATGAGCTTTGAATAGCAATCTGATTCAAACTAACTGAAGCTTTTATCATTCAAACTATTGTCAGAGCAGACTGTCTTCATAGTACCAACAATGTCAGCTTTGATCTGAAGGCAGGTTTCTATGCCTGTTGGTTTCTTGTATCATTCTGAACCACCTCTCTGAATTTAGAGGTTGTTCAGTATAGAGAGCAGTCCCTGAGGGAGCAATCAGTTATATCACCTTGTCCATGAGATGTCTGAAGGCTTCAGACTGCAACAGTTATTTAAGACACTCTGAAGTCTTTCCAGTGATTGGGCACATTGAGACGGCTTGTCAGTCAAACGGAGATATCCAGGTCACTGATTTTAACAACACTCTGCTCTTAACTACAATGGGCTTTAGACTCCAAAATTTGACTTTCATTTCTTCAACAATTTTACTTGATATAAAATCTAATTAAATTTAAACTGGTAAAAACAGCAAAGAGTGATGGGGTCAGGAGAGAAAAGACAGCTCTGTCAGTCCTGTTTTAATGGGTGTGGTTAAAGCAGTTCTAGACTACACTTCCAAATCCTTTGTTTAAAGAGATTAACTTTTCAAGATTTTCCTAATAACAGGGTGATTTCTCTTAAGCAGAAGCCACATTTTTCTTTGATCATGACTAAAAAACAGGAAGTAATCATTATGCAAACTTTATAAAAAATAAGAATTAGAAGAACTGAGTTCTATAATTCATATTTAAAAATGTAAGTGAGTACTTCAGACAGTGTGCTACATTTAGGTAACCACAGTGACACAATTTCAATAATAGCTTATGCAACACTAATTCTGTTGTTAGACAAAGTGGTTAGCCATGAACTCATTTACCACTTGTCCTTTAACCATATTGATAATTTATCCCTTATTTTACATAATGCTTTAGTTTAGACATTGCTGGTGTAACTTTGCTTTACATAGTATCCTGGGTTTGTTTGTGGTAGCATTAGTTACATCTATTACATCCATGGAAATGTTTCTAAAGCAAATACTACTAACCATCAGGTCATTTGAATGTTCTTCTGTTCACAGGTAAATTTCTAGTAAATTGTGTTTGCTTATGTTGTTTACCATGTTTAGGTTCAGGTCCTATATCTAAAACAGGTGTGTGGGAGGGGCCGCCTCAGTACTTCCTGTTTATATAGGGTCATGATGTCATTGACCGCGTCACTGGGTGAAACCAAATTAAGGGTTTTTCATTTTGCATAGTATTGTTTATTTTCTTTAAAGTAACCTTTTGATTTGTATTGTATGCAGTGTTTAACTTTTCAAACCACTTAACTGTGTAAAATGAAAAATGAGTTTCTCAATCGGATTCATAATCTTATTCCTGTTTTTTTGTTTGGAATAGTATTGTTTGGTCTATATTGCAATGGTAGAGACTAATGAGGTTCAGGTGTGTTTAAATTCCTGTTTAAAGCAAGTGAGAGTTTTACCTACCAGAGTTTTAAAATGGTATAACGGAGATGCCAGAAATAAAGTACACTTAAAAGAAACTTGACCGGTATGCTGATGCTATCTACTTATCACCTTCCTTGCCACTTGGTCTGCACTACCTCATAAGACTCAAGAAATATAAAAGTACAAAAGTAACTCTTTCATATAACCTAAAGAAATCATGGCAATGTGTTTTTAATGACACAGTAAATGAAAAGCAAATAAATATTTGCATCTTACAGTAAATCTCATAAAAACATTTAGTTTAGGACATTACAGGATTAAATAATTTATATTGACCACATTCTAGTACCATTTTGACATTTCTTCAGTAAAGCAAATGCAGTGTTTTCACTGCTGGTATACATATGAATATATAGATGTATGGTAGAGGCACAGGTGATTTCTCCAAAGAGTGGAGAGGCAATCCCTCAGGCTCAGGACAGAGTAATAGAAAGCCTATTATATAGTTCTGGAAATAACACTTTTGTCCCTGAATTGTCCATTCTGAAAACAAATTATGAAGTCCCCCAAAGTAATTTTCTAAGTTCTTTTCAGGTCTTGCAAAGAAAACACAGTCTTATTGGTAAACTTGGTTATTGAGGGTGTCTTACTATAATTCAAGCTGGCATCTGGATAACTTTCTGGGCAGAGGGAGATATTCCTTGTGTGCATGGCCAGTATCCTGCCTGTTGCTTTTATGATTATAACTTTAAGGTCATTTTTAGGGCATTTCTGTGGAATCGCAGTTTGATACATGAAGCTGCTTTTGTCTCTAGTGGTACCTTATAGCAATGTTATGTTTGCTACATTATGTTCAGTGCTGTGAGATTTATTTAATGTTTCAACTTTGTCTTACCTATTTTCTTCCTCAGACATCCCATGTAATGTTGACAAGCCAAGGTGCAAACTTGTTTGCAGAAAGCATTGGTATAAGCACAGTCCCCACTGAAACACTGGTGACTGAGTATGAGAGGAGAGAATGGGAGAAGCACAAGAATTACATGACTGGAGTAATAGAAGATTTCAACACTCAGTGGTATGCATCTGCGGGATCAATTTCAATTCAGTTGTATTGGATTTATATAGCGCCAAATCACAACTGCAGTTGCCTCTAGGTGCTTTATATTGTAAGGTAGAGAAAACCCAAATAATCAAAAAACCAAGCAAGCATTTGGTGACAGTGGGAAGTAAAAACTCCCTTTTAAAAGGAAGAAACCTCCTGGAGAACCAGACATGAGAGGCAACCATCTGCTGCGACAGCCGGTGGGTGAGGGGAGAGAGACAGAACAGAAGACATATTGTAGAAAAGAGCATTTAATCATCGGTTATTATTAGTTATTAATAATTGAATGCAGAATGGCACATAAAGACACAGAGAGTAAACAAGGTGAATGAAGAAGAAACACCAATAGGAAACCCCCAGCAGCCTAGACCTAGGTTTATGAATTTCCAAAAACTAAAAATGATATTGATATTTATTAGGCAAATAAAGGTCACATTTTGAAATTTGGGCCAGTTTTGGCATCAACCTTACATTGATCAGTTGTCTAAGCACTGTGTGTTTTAATGAATCAAATGAGCTTCCTCCTTGTGATGCTATGTCTGAAAACATTTCAGATCTAATTTGCATTTTCTTTTGCAGCTGATTTTTTTGAATAATGTAACATTTCTTCATCCCAGGGCTCATGATACCGTTGGGGCGGTAGCTCTCGACTCTGCTGGTAATGTCGCATGTGCAACATCAACGGGAGGGATTAGGAATAAAATGGTTGGAAGAGTAGGAGACTCCCCAGTCATTGGTATGACTTCTAAAACTGCTGTTTTAACACTGACAGTAAAATGATAAAGTCAAACCAAAGACCTTACATTGTCCAAACATTTCATTTAATCATACTCTTCACTTTACTACAGGTTACTTTAGCATATTCACTGCAATCTGCAAAAAGGTGTTTTAATGTTTGCTTCTGTTGTTCACGTTGTCTCATGTAAATAAGGCTGTGGAGGATATGCAGACAACTTGAGTGGTGCAGTATCCTGTACCGGCCATGGAGAATCTATTCTTAAAGTCACACTGGCCAGACTCATTCTTTCAAAAATTGAACAAGGTAAAGTATCACAAACGCAAACACTTTGTTTATGGGAATTTATCAGTTCGTCATGTTTTAGTCCATTATCCTGAACAGTGCAACTCATGCAACTCATGTGAGTAATTCCAGTTTTGCAATATTGCCTCTCACAGTTATTTAGTAAATTGTGTTTCTGAGCAGATTAAGAAGATCTTAGAAGCAATTATTAAAGGAGAATGTGCTGTGAAATAACACAAGCTGAAGTTAATTTTCCATTTTTCATTAGCCGCCTGTGTTCCTATTTCTTCTCCACTTTACAGGTAAATCAGTAACAGAGGCTTCGCAGATGTCTCTGCAGCACATGGGAGACCGTGTCAAAGGAGCCGGAGGTGCAATTGTTGTTTCTCCTTCAGGCCACTGGGCTGCCACATTTACCACTGAGCGAATGGCTTGGGCTGCTGTGGAACAGGATGTACTGTGGTATGGATTAGACCCGCATGAGAGATTAAAAGAGCAGTTGCCCCAATAAAAGCAATAAAAAAATAACACTTATTTCTTCTTATTAATCACTGTGCAATGTGAGACTGCGTTATAATTTTTCTTATATAATTAAATTTTATAATTTTTAACTCACTTTTTCTAACTTTTATTAAACACATTTGCTTCAATATAAATAAAATGCATTTATTTTATTTTAAAGGTTGAATATTAAAATAAGCATTATATACATATACTGTGAAAATGTGGTAAAAAAAATTTTTTTAGAGATTGAAGTTTAGTAAGTGTTAAACATAGAAATGCATGACTCAGTGCATTCATTTGGTTTTTTTTTTTTTTTGATAAGAAAATCTTTGCTCTTTAATCTTTGAATCCTGGATCACATTTCCAAGTAAAGGATGTCTGACTTCTTAAACGTTTTTCCTAAATTTTGTAATGAAAAATTACTTCAAAGTTACACTGTTTGAAAGACTATATTGAAGTAATGTTAGATCCTATTGTGGTAGGTAGAGTTGCACTGAGTGATGACTAATGGA
Source organism: Rhamphochromis sp. 'chilingali' (assembly GCF_963969265.1). Lineage (NCBI taxonomy): Eukaryota > Metazoa > Chordata > Actinopteri > Cichliformes > Cichlidae > Rhamphochromis > Rhamphochromis sp. 'chilingali'. The sequence goes on along the minus strand of NC_137947.1, from coordinate 13,997,713 downwards.
TGAATGCAATAAAGGATATATATAGTATGTGCAAATGTGTTATTTCTTTTAATGTTGATCTCTTGAATCTTAAATAACTGAAACACATCCATCCTTTTATTTAATTAATTTAATTAAGCATCCCTATTAAAGCAGACTGTATCATTCATGAGCATCTCGTTCATCATTTAAACAACATTGTTGACCTTACTTAATATTTTGAAACAACTGGACTGCAAGACTCTTACATTTTTGTATTCTTTTTTAATCTTCATATCTCGGTTATTGTGCTGGTCTGGGGTGTAAATTATATGACATCAGTTTCAAACCCAACACTATAGAAAAGAGATATTTGGATAACACACAAGATGGGTTCAAGAGATTACACCAGCAAATTGTTTTCTGAAATCTCAGTTAGTAAAACTTCACGATAAGGTTGACTCAAAAATGTCATTCATTATGTTCAAAGAAATAAATGCAACATTAACTGCCAATCTGAAGAAGTTATTTACTACAAGATTCAAATCTGCTGAGCAAAGGAGAAAGCTTCATTTATTTTCTCTAACCAAAGGATCATCAAGATGTTTTTGGCAAATAAGACACAAGCCTTTGCACTCTCTTTGGTCAGCAGTGGTTTTCACCTTGGAACTGCATCGATGTCATTTTTGCAAAGTATCTTTCTTGTCATTTACTCATGAAGACATGTTCGCTGAATTCCCATAGTCTTAGATATGACTCTGTAACCCTTTTCGCACTGATAGATATCAGTGACATTTGTCTCTCAGCTGCTCTTGTGTTTCTTTAGACCGTGGCATGATATGCTGTTTTTTTTTTGTTTTTTTTTTGTTTGTTTTATCTTTTAGTCTACTTTACTTTGTCAGGCAGGTTCTAGTAAAGTGATTTCTTAATACCCGGGTCTGGCAGAAATCAACCCCAGGTGTGTCTAGAAAACATTGAACGCAGCTTTCCAAAAAATGTGGTTCACGTTTAATTCATGATTTCCAAAGAGGTGCAATTACTTTTTCACATAGGGTCAAGTAGGTTTGGATAGCTTTTTTCCCCTTAATATATGAAATTGCCATTTAAAAATTCTTCTTGTGTTTACTTGCGTTCTTTGTCTAACATTTAAATATATTTGATGATCTGAAACATGGAAGTATGAGAGATATGCAAACGACTTAAGAAATAACAATCCTTGATGATCATGATTTTATATATTTTAACTCAAATGAACTCAAACATCATGAATGGTATGAGCCCTCGAAGAGTTAAACTTAAACTTTAAGGAGCTTTTGCTTGCCTTTTTCTTATATAAAAATGTTTCTATTACAGGACATGCACTCAGAAAAGAATGGCAAATCTACTTTACTAAGTAACCGACTGTTTTCAATACCAGGCTGTGTTAAATATGTAACTTTGCCAGTTTTATAAAGCGAAGTTTTCTTCGAGCCTGTCCAGCTTCTCGTGTTCTCTAAGTGCGATGGTCGACAGTTTGATAAAAACAAACCGCTTGCTCTTAGTGAAAATTAACCATCCGGACACTGACAAAGCAGACACAACAAAAACAAACCATCCAGATGTGCTCTCTCTGTACAATCGGCTGCTAAGCTACCTGTAAACACAAGCCACGTGACAACGCCGCGCTGCCTGTCAGGGACTTTGCAGCATCGGGGCGAATGACGGCTGAGTTGGAGGAAGTTACTGGGAGCTGCTTTGCTAGTATGTAACCGTACATGAGTTGGCAACAGCATCGCGACAAGAGAGGTGGGAGTGCTATAAATATGTATATGTAAAAATAACTACTTGTAAATATTTGAGCTGCAAGCGTTGGAACAGATGCATGTGGGGGGTCATCAAGTAACGTCCGCTAGCTGCACTCAGGCTACAAACAAACTTGGCAGCTAGGGCCTGTGCTATAGCCGCCTAGCTAGCTCGCCGTCGTGCATATTTATCGTCGAGCTGTCTAACCATATGTTTGCACATTTTGTTTGGCGCTTTTGAAATTTTCGGGCGCGGCTGTTTATTGATACAAATGTGCTGCCTGTAAGGCTGAATGGGTTTCAAAAAGTGAGTTAGCTTGGGTGGTAACTTCCTCCGTAAGTTACCGTTAGCTTGCTAACATACGCGATTGTCATAAGCTGACATAAACGTTAGCATGTTAACTAGCTAACAACTCATTGGCAAAACCTGGCGTCAGGAACGCCGTGCTTCTCGTGGACAGAAAGATATTTTTGGCTGAACTTAAATAAAAGCGTCCAGAGATGCGCTTTAGTTTGCTAACATTCATGTAGCGTTATTGGTTTGCACACTGATTGTGGCCTTCTCCAGGCTGTGAAGTCGTGGTGTTGCTTGATGTGAAAATAGTAGCATTTACTATTGCAAGTCGGTGGTTTTAGACATGCTTTTCTTGTATTTACATTACTCACCCGATAAAAGTCTTTGAAAATGCACAGAAACAAAAATAGCAGTGGCTAAGGAGCGTTGGGTTAACGTATTAGGACTGCAGAGTAGCTGGATGAGGCTTCCCATATGTGGAGATTTAAGGTATATACCACTTTGCTCATCAGATACAACATGTATACACTGAACTGATGGCAAAGTCTTCAGAAAGTGCACCGATCGCTCGCTGTAACTTTGTTTTTTGTTTGTTATCAGTCACAAAGTTTTCGCTGTCCCTCGAAATCAGGGAATATTTTGTGTTTTTGTTGGGTTTGCTTAGTTTGTACTACACTTGTCCCCATAATTGGATGCATTCTGTGGTGCAGGGAGAAACATAAGACGTTGCTGTCTTTGAAAAACAAACAGAGAAACATATATTAACAGTTTATCAGTTGTCTGCTATTCCTGCATCTTTTCTGTGTTGTTTTTGGTGCAGGAAGGCAGCAGCATTCATGGATATTGTGGACACCTTTAACCATTTAATACCCAGTGACCAGTTGGATGACTCCCTGGTAATAGGTCAGAATTTGGAGTGTGAAGCCAGTAATGAGTTTGGGACAGGACTCAGACTGGAAGATTCACTGAAGAACATGCTCAGTGACAAAGATCCCATGTTTGGATGTGCAAGCACTCAGTTCAGTCTGCTGGATAATGAAGACCCTGCTTTTCAGATTGCTGGCTCCACAAGTATGTTTGAAGGCACAAAAAAGTGGCCAAAATGTAGATAAATCAGTGTAGATTCAAACTTTGAGTGAAAGTTAACTAACAAATGCATGTGTGGCTGCCTGGAAAAAAAAAGTCATCCACACTTTACTTGAAAAGTTGATGGTGAAAGTTTTAAATATTAAGTTGTTAATGTATAACTCAATGTATAACTCTGATTCTTCACCTACAGACTATTTTATCTGTGCTGATTTTTGCTCAGTTAGACTTTAACTCTTCAGGTGCTTCAAAAAACAAACACTGTAGAGGGTCGTCTTGTACTGAGATATGCAGGGAACATTTTCACCGTGCTTCTTTGCTTGTCAGCACGTAAATATCAGCGTTAGGGTAACTGAAGGTAAATTAAAGTAGTGTTGTTTCAGTAATGATGGAGAAAAATACAAAACTTTTTTAAAGAAACAATATAAAAGGATTCAGTATTATTGTAAATGTAGCAGTGTTAGACTGCCATTGAATTTGGACTGCAGTCTTTACATTTTTTTCAAATTGTATATTTATTAAGGACATTACATTTATTTATTTTTGCTTTTGCAGGTCTCGATAGTGGTTCGGCACCCACAGGCCTCCCTGGTGAACCAGCTGTTTCAGAGAGTGCACAAGTTAAGCAACTTGATGTCAGGCAGAAGAAACGTTCACGCAGTTTAGAGAACGGTAAGTCGATGCAAGTTTATTTTCTTTCTCTTTCCACCCTGTGAGACTTTTAGGGATGTACACAACTAGATGTTTAAACATTGCTGCCCTTGCGATTTGGTTACATTTAGTATTTTTATTAATGTACAGTTGCAGTTACTGGTTCAAAGGTGTTACGACACCACAGGGCTCCAGTCCCAACAGACTGTTTTTCTCTTCTTCTCTCTCTGTTTTTTTTTTTGTAAACAAGCAAGGGGCAAAGCAAATAGATGACAGCCGTACTAACTAATGTGGAAAAAAAAGAAAAGGAATAAAAGAGCAGCAGTGTGTCAATTTTTTTTTAGAATAAAAAGTAGAATACCAACCTAAGCCAGATGTAACCATATTCTTTAGCCAGATGTGGACAGACAGAACCAAATATATAAAGGATACCGGTGCTAGTACTGCTAAGGTTACCCTAGCTCTGCAAAATAATCTGATATTGTGTGTGTTTGCAAAACTATTCACACTGGAACATGTTGCACATTTCACTGGGGAAGGTCCTCTAAAATACACAGGAAGTATTTATTTGGCTAATGTAGAACTTTTTCCATTTAAAGTGCACTCAGTTAATGTTTTCTATGTTTTTCCCCCCTGTCTTTTAGAGTAGTCGACTAGTTTAACCTTTATTTAACCAGGAAAATCCCATTGAGATTAAAACCTCTTTTTCAAGGGAGACCTGGCCAAGATAGCATAATAAGATAAGATAAGATAAGATAGAACTTTATTAATCCCTCGGGTGGGTTCCTCTGGGAAATTCAATTTCCAAAAAGCACAGCACCGACAGAAGTTACAGTTACAGTATATTATATATATATATATATATACACACACACACACACACACACACACACACACACACACATATATATATATAAATACAGAGACAAATATAAATAAAATATACGAAGGGGATAAATAGAATAAATAGGAATAAAAAATAAAAATACAAGTGAATTACACATTTCAAGTATTGAGGTCTATTGCACCATTGACTATTTACAAAAAAGTATTGCACAAGGTATTGTACAGTGAGGTGAAGAGGCACTACAGCTTAGTTGTTCCCCTGAGTCACCAAGTCACCAATAGTCACCAAGAACATCAGCAGCTTTTAAGTTTTGCTTTTGTTTATTTAAACAGAACACAGTGGTGACCAGGAGCCTAACACACCCACCAATACCATGACCCGAGGGCGGCCGGCAAGAAAACCAGCCAACAGGCTATGCAAGTCATTTCTTATTGAGAAAGGAGTCACAGGTCCTGATCTAAAGAGAGAATTAACTCTCGGAGGACGTGTCAACATTAATGAGATTGATGGTGGGGTCTGGCTGAATCCAACTGTTGTATTGAGACGACTGACAGTCACAATTGGAGGTTTCAAGATTGAATTGCTACCAGGACCCTCGTACACACAGGGTGTCGATGCAAACCAGTCTGCATGCTCGGACGATGGTTTTTCTTACGGTGGGGAAGTTGGTTTCACAGTTTTGCCAGATGAAGCAGCCAGTGTACAGAATCCCGCAGCAGAGAGTGTGGAAGAGATGGATGTAAGTCAGAAGAGCTCAGCTGATGATGCAAGTCATGGGCTGGGCCCATATGTAAATCCAAATGATGTACAGACGACAAACGGGACGTTAAATACTGGCACGAAAGAGGCAAAACTTGACAATCAGAGTGTTCCAGAGAAGCAAAAGCCAGTCAGTAAAGGAAATGATGTTATTAAACAGCCACAGAGCAAAGAGAACAACACAGCTACTGTTAGTAACAAGACAGATGGTAATGAAAAACAACTGAATGTGTCTAAAATGCTGCCAAAGCCTAAACAAGGACCGACATCAGTAAAGAATAAGGAATTCGTTTTACATAAAACAAGCAATACAATTAAGGAGCATAAAGTTACCCAAAATATGCCATCCAAAATCACGCCAAGAGGAGAGCTGCACAAAACTAAATCTGGAAAGGAAAAGCAAGATGTTGTACCTTTGAAAAGGCCTGCAGAAAACATTCAAAGTGAGCATGCTACTAAAGTACAAAAGCTACAGGGTGCAGTAGATGCTAAAGTGAAGCCAAAATTACCAAGTTCTCCTACTTCTGTGGGAAAGAAAATTCCATCATCTGGCAACCGCGTTGGTGATCAGCAGGGACCAGCCAAACGTAGTACGCCCCAAAACAGCTCAAAAAGTGAGACTCCTCCCCCGCACAGTCATCTAGGAAATTCTTTAAAAACACCTGAAGAAGGAGGGCAGGAAAAGTCCAAAATGAAAAAGCTAGAGAAGATTCTTCAGAGACAAAAGAGTAAAAATGCAAGAAGCATCTCTGTGGACGAGCCGCAGCTGTTTATTCCAGATAATGCGCCCGTTGTGAAGAAGGACGCTGTGGACGAGCAAGTCACTAATAGTGAGACTGTGTGGGATGGAAACAACTGTTGTGGCCTCTGCAAAAAGCACCACAATAACATGTAAGTGTTGCTCCTTAACCTAAATATAAAATCAAGTTTAATCAGCTGTAAAAGAATTTCTGCCTCTGTCCGCATTCTGTTTCTGTCCCAGTGCTAAGCTGCAAACACGCCTCTAATAATCGTACTTCGGTTTTTTTGGTTGTTTTTTTTAGGTTTATGGTAGGTTGCGGTCGCTGTGATGACTGGTTCCATGGTGACTGTGTTGGTCTTGACCTGGCGAAAGTGCGAGAAATGGAGGAGGAGGACCAGATGTACGTGTGCTTGAAGTGCTGCGAGGAAGAAACCAAGAAGGTGGGGCCTGAGCCAGCGAGTGCACCCAAACCAGAAGCTCCAGCAAAGAGCGAGACACCCGACCAGAAGCTGCCTCCTAAACCTCGTCCTGGGTCCTCTCAACCCCTCACATCAGGGGGAGTCAGACCAGTAAAAAAGGTAAGCAGTATCTCTCAGTTAACTCTAACTCATAATAGAAATATTTATTTATATCTAATAGATTTAAACTATTCACACACAGCAAATATTTATATCTTTCCCCAGCTAATTTATCCACTGATACTAATCATAGCCACTGTTACCATTATGCAATGGTTTGTCTCTTTGATTTAACTTTGCCAGCACAAGAGGTGTGCACATGGGTGTGTAATCAACACAGTGCACTCGCCATATTTTAGTATGATTTTACACACCAAAAGCTCACTTTTTTTTTTTTAACTTTAGCTAAGGGGTATAATGTAAAGTGTGTTGTTGTTGTTGTCATATGTATGTTTTCAGCCTTATGATATATAAAATAAATGTAACGGGGACTTAATTCTTACAATAGGATGCAGAGAGAAGGCAGTCCACAGATGCCCGAGAAGCAACTCATAAAACAGGTAATTTTTCATTAGCTTTGAATGTATAATTAACTTTGTCCTGTTTTAATATCACATTGGGTTCAAGGCCAGGCTGCATTCACTGGGTGTGTAAACAAAATTAACTTAGGACCTTCACAGCACATGAGCAGTATATTAATGACAGTTAGTACAGTCCTTTGAGGTCTCATTTATATATGAGAGAGCTTAAAATTGCATCACCTTAAGTAATAGCATTACTTCTGTAGTTGACATCAGGGTATTTACTTATCAGTTTACTCTATTAAACATACAGCTACTAAAGTAGGAACATAATGCAGCACAAGTCAGTGAGCCTTTTAATACTAAAATACAACAGTCTTTTTTTTTTTTTTTTAATTTCAGACACACTCCCCCTCAGCATGGAAGATAACAGTTGCATAAATTTGTGTTTATAATCTGTGATTTAATAATTTTGTTCTCGGCTGCGTTTACGCGGACGAGTTGTATTACTCGTTCTCTTTAAAATGTGATCAAAGTTAGTCTGCCAGATTTCAGTCAGGCAGTGTTTTTGGACAGCTCTTAATTTACTCTGTTTGTGTTTTAGAAATGTGCTTTGGATGGTAATCTGCTCAGATGTTGTCAGATGTAATTACACGTTCTGGTTTGAGTTTTCACAGCAGGCTTTTAAAAAGTATTTATTTTTAATTGTTCGTATGAGAAAATACTCTACATGCCATCTTGGAAATAAGTCCATTTTGTAACATTTAACAAAATGATATTGTGTATTATAAAGTATAAACATGTCTGTGTCATATTGTACGTAGTTTTTGTTAATGTTAGGATTTCAGGATGTCCTTTTTTGGGATTAGTTTTTGTAAGCAAAGTCTGTGTGGAATAAATGTTTCTTTATGACGACAGATTTTTTCCCCACTCACTCAGTGGATTTTGTCACTCTGTCTTCACAGGTGTCTCAGTGAAACAAGAGTCAAAACATAAGGCTCCATCCTTGGCTTCAAAGAAACCCGTGTCTCTGGAGGCAATCAGGAGAAGTGTGCGTGATTCTCTGAAAGAAATCCTCGTACAGAGGTCAGTTTTTCAACACTTTCGAAAGATGTGTGGATGTTACATTTTTTTAAAATCAGGGCACTTTATAATCGCCTATGTGCACTTTCTGCATTTCAGATTGAAGGACTCTGATTTGAACATCTCGGTGGAAAGGGCTTCCGAACTTGCAAAGAAGATAGAGCGAGAACTTTTTCACTTGTATAAAGACACTGACAACAAGTACAAGAACAAATACAGAAGCTTAATGTTTAACCTTAAAGATACTAAAAATAATGTAAGTATCATTTTATGTCAGGCATGGTCTAAATGTAATGTTTCCACTTTTACTATAAGAATAGTTTCATTTGCTTTGTCTTTATTGATCTTTTTAGATCCTTTGTAAGAGGGTTCTCAAAGGTGAAATTTCTCCTGCTAACTTAATTCGAATGAGTCCCGAGGAACTGGCCTCAAAAGAACTGGCTGCTTGGCGACAAAGAGAAAACCGACATGTAAGTAATGCTTGTCTTTTTTCCCCCAGTAGTATTGCATAAATTTACCAAACAAATTACAGTAGTTTACAGTTGTGATGTCCGATTTAAACTGAGTAAATATTATTAAGGTAATAGTTTAACAGTGTATTTTTAAAGATGGTTGTATTTTAGAATAGAAAAAAAAAACAAATTAATTCTTTGCTTTACAGACTATTGAGATGATTGAAAAAGAGCAAAGGGAGGCAGAGAGACGGCCGATTACTAAGATCACACACAAAGGGGAAATTGAAATTGAAAGTCAAGAACCAGTAAAAGCACCGGAGCCTGTAGAGGTGAGGGTATCGTTGTGCTGTTTATGCTTAACATGCATAGTAAGTGAAATGTGATGAGATGTGTATCCTTACATTAGTTACATCGCTTCATATACCATCATCAGTTCTGTTCATCTGTCTGATTACTTTGTGAAATGTGCTGCATTCATATCTTTGTGCCTCATGTAAAAAGCTCCTACAATTCTCCTCCCATGTAATCCATTTAAGCTGAATATAGCGACAGATTGCTTCTGTTTACATGCAACAGACTTAGTGACGTGTTTGCTTAAACTTATTTCCTATTTTTTTCCAGCTTGAACCTCCTCCCAGAGTGACTGAAGTCTCAGCAGAACCTCCAAAAACTCCAGAGAAAAAGGAAGAGAATGCTAACACAGCTAAAGACACTACAAGCCAACACAAGTCTCACTTATTTGACCTACACTGTAAAATCTGCACAGGTAAATGATAACATGAGAACAAAAAAAAGACTAGAGATTAACCTGTGTCTTTAATAAAACATCTCATTCAGTATTGTCACCATTGATCTCTGGTGTTATATTTTCTGAAGGTCGAATGGCACCCCCTGTTGAGGAGGCACCAACCAAAGTGGTTAAAGTTGCAACTACAGTGGTTAGGAGGCAGTCTACCAAAACAGAGGAGACAAAGGGCACCACGCCGCCCGCAATCGACGATGACCTGCACCTCACTGTCTTAGAGGAGAGCTTCCAAAATGCTCAGATAGGGTACGAAGCAGTTGTTTTAGACATTTTGTCTGGATCTGGATAATGTTTTCTTTCAGTGCTTAATTCATTTCTCCTTCATTGTCACAGGTCTGATCATGCAGCTGGAAGAGAGGAAGAAGCTACTTTCCTTTCCAACCTGAAGTGTCTGTGGCAAGGATTCATTCATATGCACGCTGTGGCAAAGTTGGTGACAAAAGCTTTTCCCGTCTCAGGTGTTTTGGACAACTTGACAGAGGTAAAGTTGACACATCAGACTGTACTTGGGTTTTAAACAGCTGTTGTAAACTATGGTTGACAATGAAAAGTGTTTCAGAAAAGAGACAAATTGAGGAAGATGAAAGACAATAAATACAAATATTCACGGTTCGTATGGGTGCTTGAAATCCTTGAGAATGCTTGAATTGTAATATTGTCTTTTCAAGGTTTGAAAAGTGCCCGATATTCAGATGTGGTGTTTAAAAGTGCTTGAAACTGTATTTCATTCAACACAAATAACTATCTAACCAAATAGTTTTCTTATCAGATAGAAAAATAAAATGAGTCGCAAAGTCTAAAAGCAAAATTTCTCTGCCTGGGCTGCCGAGCATCTTTGCATGTCAGTCTGTTTCAATTTGTTTTAATTTTTACATGGCCTTACTGAGGTGATGCTAAGTGAAACATGCATTCTTTTTTTTTTTTTGGTAATGTGCTGAAAAAGCTTGAAAACTGACCTTGAAAGTGCTTAAAAAGTGCTTGAATTTGACCCTGAAAAATGCGTATGAACCCTGAATATTAGTATTCTTTGACACAGTTGTTTAAGCAACAGCCAGGCAAGAGCCAGTTCTGATGAATGGCAGTGGGATAAAGATTGCTTTTAGCACAGATACAGGGAGAAAATGGCAGTCAGACATGAGTATTTATGTACTAAAAAACTAAAACAAAACATTGCAGAAATGTGCTGACACTTGTTGTTGTAGAACAGTTTATTAGGACACAGGAAATATAAACCACAGTCCAGCTGGAAGAACTAGATTTGTAACATTACTCCCACGTAACTACAGATTTATGAGTGATCAAATACTGCCAACTACTTTGTATCTCTAACACTCCATAAGGTGTGCTCTTTTTATTTATTCATTTAAAAACATGTTTTTTCTCCAATAGGACCTTCCAGATAGCATACAGGTTGGTGGGAGGATTAGTCCTCAGACGGTGTGGGACTACTTGGAGAAAATTCGGGCAACTGGAACAAAAGTAAGTTTCTCTTGTTTTCCGAGATTTGCTTATGATTTGACAGAAATAAATTGGCTTTAATTATTCCTGATATTGAGTAAGTCGAACTGAATACCACTCTTTAAAAGTTCTGATTTTTAACAGAGTTACAGATTTTACTGACACATGCTTTTTGTTTTATTAAAGGAAGTGTGCCTGATTCGCTTCTCCCCTGAGACAGAGGAAGATGAGATCTCTTATACTCTTTTGTATGCCTACTTCAGCAGTCGTAGGCGTTTTGGGGTGGTGTCCAATAATTTGAAACAAGTGAAGGACATGTACCTCATCCCTTTAGGTGCCACAGAAAAAGTTCCACATCAGCTTGTTCCCTTTGATGGGCCAGGTAACCGGAACACAATTATTTTTCTCTCATTAAATTAAAAAAAATCTTTTTTTTTTTTAAATGTTCAAACTTAATCTTTTAATTTCTCAGGTTTAGAAAACAACCGTGGAAACCTCCTCCTTGGACTTATTATTCGCCAGAGACCGAAAAGGGATTTTCTTACTGTGGATGTGAACGAATCTGCAAGGATTATTCCTGAAATAAAACCTGTGGCCATTTCCACAAAAGAAACCAGGGCAAAAGAGGAGGATGAGAAATTTTTTCTCTCTTCCTTGACTAGTGCACTTCAAAAGGAGAAGGAAAAACCACTTAACACTACTGAAGATGTCGATGAGCCTATTGCACAGTCTTTTGAAGAAACATCTGCATCAGAGGAGACCAACAATCAGGAGCCTCAGAAACCCCTTCGCTTTCTTCCAGGTGTGCTAGTAGGCTGGGGTGGAGAATTACCACCTCTGCCTGATGTTGGGTTTAAACCCTCAAGTACAGCACAGGATGCCTTGAAGACTCAGCCTGCTCCAAAACCAGAGACATCAGTTGGGAGCTCAAAAAGTCCAACAGCTGCTGCCCCACGAGAGCGCTTTGTCATCAAGAAGAAAGAAGCTAAACCTGCTAAAACTGAACCGGAGCTATCAAGCCCATCTGATACATCAGCTGCTACCAACTCGCTGGAAAAGAAAGCTGCAGTAGGGAGCCAGGGTACATCTGTCTCACTCAAAGATAAGCCTCCAGATGTATCGACTGAAGACTTCCTGGCAGGCCTGTCAGCAGCTCCAAGCGGGACTGAAACTAGCAGTGCTACGTCGGCAAACAAAGGCGACACTGGCCTTTTGTCTGAAAGTGAAAAAGAAACAACTGAAGGGAATTCTTTGTTGCAGCCAAAATCCCAGTCTGCTGCAGATCACGCAAGTAGCTCAAAGCCTCCTTTAAGTGGAATATTGAAAAAATCTTCAGCATATTCCACTGTGAATGAAGATAAAACAATGGTGCCACAGAAGGATAAAGCCAGCCTCCCAGATCCTTCCAGCCCTAAACCTGTTCCTGTGTTGAGCAGCACTAGGAATGATCTAATCGTCCCATTTCACCAAGGATATTTACAGCTCTCTCAGGCCAAGCACAAAGCTGAAGAACAAAGTCAAACAGCCGTTCAGTCGTTTCCTTGTAAAAAGAATGAGCCTGGTGTAGCGCAGGCTGGTGCTGTATTGACTCAGACAGTGAATCCTCCTACGGTCCAAGGAACTCCAGCAGAGTGTCAAACAGGAGCCTCTCAGTCCCAGTATAACCCAGCAATGGCACCAGCTCTCCCAGTAAACAACAGCACAAGACCGTCCCCGTTGCAGCAGCAACAGCCTCAGGAATCTGGCAGCTATGATTCTCCATCTGCCCCTACTTCTAATACTGTACCCACCCCTCACATCCAGAACCAGAACCATAGCATGCAGTGGGCTCAAGACAGCACTTCACAGGCTCCCCCTGGACCTCAGTCACAGTACCCCGAGAGTTGCTCTGAACCATCTGGCCAACCCTCATCCGTGGACAAAGACTACAAGCGTTTAGAGGAGCGATACAGTGACCCGTGGGAGAGGCCGCGACACACAGAAGACAAAGACCACGGAAGGCACAGCTACCACAGGGACTCCTATCACGGTAAAAAGAGCAGGCACCACGAGCGGGAGAAAAAGCACGATCGCAGCTATGATGATAAGTACAAGGAGAGGGGCAGGCACCACGGACATTCGGATGACCGCTATGCTGAGAAGAGGAAAGAGAGGCATCACAGCGACGACTACAGCAGCCGTCACAAGGACAGGCACAGACATAGACGGGACTCTGATTACGAGAATGGACGGAGAAGTTCAAAAGACAGTTACTCATAGTTTTGTTCAGAGAGCGTTTGGGGCTCTCAGGAGGACTGTTCGGTTGTTGTTGGTCACACAGCTGGTACAAACCACTTTGGTTGGTGCTGGTGGAGTTGTTTTACGCACCAGTCTGCATCTGTATGCCGTGTCTTTCACTAAAGTTACGTTTTATGTTACTCAGCGTACAAGCCAAAATAATATAATTTCAATGGAATTATGATATTATGGATCAGTTCAGTTAAGACCAAGAAAAAAAAAAAAGTCAATATTGGAACATTTTTAACTTTTAAACTTTTTACTGTAAATATGTTGTTCATATTGAGCTGCTGTACTGATTGGTTTCGGTCTCAAGGCAACATAACAACAAACAAGTGGACTACTTGGATAATTTATGCTGAGTTCATTTGGCCTGAATGTAATAGAAGGTATTTAACTGAAAACAGCAGCTTGAGTTTGTTTTTTTTAACATTTCTTTTAAATTGCTTAAATATTTTATAAACCTGCTTTCTATTGAGAAAGCATGTACAATGTTGGCTTGTAATATACATTAGAGATGAAGTGTGCCTTTGCACTGTGTTATTGTACAGTTCGTAATAAAGCTGAACCTTTTTTTTTATTAATTATTTAAAGAAATTCTTTGTCTAAAAAATGTATTAAAACCAACTAGGTCAGAGGTGTTAAAAATGAGGCCTGGGGGGGGGAGAATCGGCCCAGCAAAGACTCCGATCTGGCCCACTGGATGATTGGGAAAAGTGAAGGAGGGCATGTGTTTTTGAGTAAAGTGTATTTTTATAACTAAGTTTTACAGCTTTTCCTATTGATAAAGACCTCCCCCGTGGCCATTCTTGTTAAAGGAACGAAGTAATAAAGAAACAAATGATAGGAATGTGCCTCTTTTTCACCAATCTATAGAAATTTTGGTAAACTAATATTTTCTGTGAATTAACAAAAACATTGAGCTACCAGAATGGTTTCCATATTTTCATGTTAACATATAGAAAAAGTGAGACGTGCTGTTGAAATTGTACTTTTTATATTAAGATATCTCAGGGGTTTAATGTGTAGGTAAACATCTTTACTCTGACAGAAAGGAGAGATTCACTCATCTGGTCCCTTCAAAATCAAAGTGGTCTGTATGTGATGGAACTAGATGTTAGCATTGCGACCTTGCAGCAAGAAGGTCCTTGGTTTGAATCCATCATCTTGACGGGGAACCCCCATGTAGAGTTTGCATGTTCTCCCATTGTGTGAGTGGGTTCTCTCTGAGTACTTCGGCTTCCTCCCACAGTCCAAAGACATGCAGTTTGCGGGGTTAGTGCATCGATGTTTCTTTTTGTTAGCTCTTAAGCAAAAGAAAATGGATTAACAAGATGGGTAGATGGGTGTCATGTTAAGTTTTACCTTTTGTTTGGAAAGTGATGTAAATCAGAAAAGTCAGCCAAGGAATCAGAGAGTTTAATTTGTCCTTTAACACTTTAAATGTATATGTTTCATCAAACTGAATTTTAAGTGCAACTCAGAACTGGTATGTAAAGTGTTGAAGAAACAAGTAGTACAATTCAATTGCTTTAAAAAACAGGACTATATGCAGTCCTGTGAAAAACTAAGTGCACTCCACGATTCAGTACTTGGAGGACTACCGTTAGCGGCAGTCTTTAAGTAACTTTAAATAACTACTCTGTATGACTATCAGTATCTCACATCAGTATGAAAGAATTATGGCCCATCCTTTACAGCATTCCTTCATCTCTTTGAGTTTTGAGGGTATTTGTTTTTGCACAGCTCTTAAGTTTCCACCACAACATTTCAGTCAGGTTGAGGTGATTGATTCTGTTGTAGATTTGCTGCTGCACTTGGGATCATTGTCCTGTTGCATGACACAATTTTGGACAATCTTTAGTTAAGTGTACAGAGGAGTTCATGAACGACTCTGATTAGATGTCCAAGTCCCAGTCGTCACCCCTCCACCACTGTGCTTGACGGTTGGAGTCATCTGTGTTGATATGCTGTTTGGTTTTCAGCAAATGTGCTACTGTGCATTACAGCCAAAAATCTCCACCTTGGTCTGTATGAAGAACATGAAGACGGTAAAAGTGCACTTGGATTTTCACATGACTAAATACTAGAAAACACAATATCAACTACCTTAAAAGGTACATTTCCTACTGTTGTAAAGACCAGAACTTGCAGTTTCACTTACTCGTTTCCATCAAAGACATTAAAACCTTCACTTTTTTTAAGAAACAGCCCTT
Organism: Rhamphochromis sp. 'chilingali'; assembly: GCF_963969265.1. Taxonomy (NCBI): domain Eukaryota; kingdom Metazoa; phylum Chordata; class Actinopteri; order Cichliformes; family Cichlidae; genus Rhamphochromis; species Rhamphochromis sp. 'chilingali'. Next base: position 13,982,321 of record NC_137947.1, on the reverse strand, counting down.
GCTTGGTATCTCCAAACAAACAGACATTTCTAAGATTCCCCGCAAAGCCATTTGAAAACATTCCCAAGGTCACAACTGATATGTTTCTGTACAGTTCAAACCCTCCAAAGTAAAACTGCCCCCCGTAGTTTAAGGCTACATATCGCTCAAATGGATCTACATTTTCAGAGAGGATCTCCTGGCTGTTCAGTAACACTTGAATAACAGTGCTATTTAGAGATATAGAGACATTGTGCCATTTGTTACAGCAGAGAGTGAGATTTCTGAAAACCAATGGGAAGGAAAGTCTTTCTCCAAGATTGACTGTTATTTTAAGATAGCCCCCTTCAAGTCCAACTGCAAGGTGGTCATCATCTTCGTGTTCAGCCTTTCCCATCCACATGATCAGACTGTCATTGGAGACTGTGAGAAAGCTGAAAGAAACCTGTGTGTATTTTAAGTTTCTTGTGTTGTATTTAGAGTCCCAGTATTTAACAAAAGAGTTTCCAACAAACTTCAGAGTGCCTGTGGACATTTCCTTGTCACAGTACCTCCCGGTCCACCCTAAGGGGCAAATGCAGTGATACGAGGTGACACTAGATGCCACGCATAAGGAACCATGTTTGCAGACGTTGTTTACACAGCTCACAGACTGGTTACACACAGAACCGGTCCATAATGGTGGACATACACAAGTGAACGAGTCACTACTTGTTGCCCTGCAGTGACCTCCATTCTGGCACACCTTGTACCCGCAGGCTGTCCCATCCCAGTCACCTATGTTGGCCCCACTTAAAGCTCCCCTCTCTGTTAACTCAAACTCTCGATCATTGAGTGTTATCTCTCGCAGGCCACCAGTGAAGCTCACAGGATCCCCTTCAGTTGCATCCGTGGAGACAAAGCTCAGAGTCGACACGCCTCCGACGAAGACGTCAGTAGCAACATCGAGTGTGGCCATGCCTTCAGTCACATTTTCTCTAACTTCCTTGTTATCCAGACTGAGGAAGCCTCGGTTACCAGTTCGGCCAGCCTTAACCGTGAGCCAGGTCCTGCCGCTTAAGTCCACTTGTTCAGAGGACTGCAGGATGTGGGTGCCGTCCCCAAGATTGTATCGCAGCTGGACAAACCCAGATGCCAGTGAGAGGCAGAAGAAGTCTCCTGTGGAAAAAACAATTTATGAGTAACTTGTTTGAAAAAAGTAATTTCTTCTACTTTTACCGTGGTAAAGATTAGTATTAATATTAGATGTGCACAGTACTGTCTTTTAACTAAGGGCATTATTATTGATTTTTTCAAAACTAAAAATTAGACACAGATGCAGTTAGGCCCACAATTTTTTGACCAGTGACTTTTTAAAATTTTATTTTTGTAGTATTTTTTTCTCTACACCGCAGTGTATTCTAAATTGAAATACAAAGGTTCAGCTTTAATTCAAAGGTGCCCTCTATTTTCAGAATTTCAGTTTTATTTTGAAAAGTAATTGGACAAAATTATTGTTCTGTGACAAATACATAAAAGATCTGGAGTCGATTCAAGATTTTGAAACTTTATTTGGTGGCTTTTCTTTGGAACTGAACAGAAGACCCCAAGAGATGTTAATGGAAGGAGAAGGAGAAATAAACCCACCAGAGAAACAGCAAAAGCTTGTGGCCAAATCAAATCTCAAATTCATCAAATTTTGATGTATTATTACTATATTACTAAAAGAGCAAATGCACTAAAGTGAATGGTTGAGAAAAATACCTTCACAATATCGAACCAAGTCGAGAACACTCTTGAGAAAGCAGGCTTAAAATGATCAAGATCTGCAATCAAGAGACGCCTTCACGAATCGAAATGCAGAGAATTTAGAACAAAGTGCAAACCAGTGAAAGCCAGAACTGGAAAGCCAGATAAGACTTTGCCAGAAAACATCTACAAGAGCCTGCACAGCCCCCCCAAAAATTCTTTGGGCAGATGAAACCAAGATTAACTTGTACCAACATGATAGGCAACAGAAAACCATGGAGAGGAAAAGGCGCACCTCATGATCTGAAGCACACCACATTATCTGTCAAACACGATGGCATGGGCACGTATGGCTGCGGGCGTCACTAGTGTGACTGCTGATAGAAGTAGCGGGATGAATTCTGGAGTGCACAAGGCTACGCTCTCTGCTCAGATTCAGTCAGATGCTGGAAACTGATCTGCTTCACAAATGGATAATGAGCCAAATCGCGCAGCAAAAGCAACCAAAGAGTTTCTGAAGCCAAAGAAATGGAATATTCTTCACCTGATCTCAGTCCAATAAAGCATGCTTTTCAGTTACTGCAGACAAAAATGAAGGCAGAGAGACTTCAATAACATTGTCAATGATTTAAAGTCACCTGTGGTGCTGTACAATGATGAAATTAGATGAAAAAACCTATAGACCTAACTGTATATAAAAAATAAAGGATGCATTCTCTTTGTGTCTCAATATTTCAAGGCCCTCTCACAGGTGAATATGTCTGTGGGTTGTAAGTGGTTGAACTAAAGACATATTTATTTTATTCTCTCCCAACTTGTCAGAGCAGCATGGATTGATTGCCATAAATAAACTCATTGATGAATTTAAAAATACCATTTATGTCATGATTAATAACTCCAATATTTAGATAAAAAGTTTCACTTTGACCTAAGTTGGCCTGAATTTTGTTGTCAATCATATGACACTCAGCAGAATACTGATATACACAGTCGACAACGAGAGGATTTGACATTATAATTTAAGAAATAGGACCAAAGCACCGTGTTCTACATTTTTAATGTCAGGCTTAAGGAAAACAAATAAGAATGTGTAATAAGTATACTTAACACTGAAATTATATTCACCATATTTAAATTTGAATGCTAATTTTATTGGGCATGAACTACTAGCTACACATAGCAATTGGTATGTGTAATGAGTGCTGTGGAGGCAGGGCATAGAGGGGTAAAAGAGCAAATGGCCTAATATGTTACAGCAATCATATTAATTAACACAGTGTTAATAAAAGCAAAGCTTCCCTAAATATTAATTGTCCTCACCAGCTCTGGCACTGAGATGTTGCGCAATGTAGACGAGGATGCCATCAGGTGATAACGGCTGGAACTGCACTTGCAAATCAGTCCTGTGTCTTATACTCATAGGTGGGAATGACATCCAGGAGGAGAGGTTAGCACTGAAGAATGGATCACTGATGGTCACAGCTGAACAGAAAAAAACAATTTAGCAGTTAAAGAATTTAATAGCAAAGGCCTTATTTAAAAATATGAATTTAATAAAAATATAACAGATGCAGGTGAGGGTCACAGCTTCAGTGAGGCAACCTTTCTCACAGTAGACTCCTGCTGTTCCCAGGGGGCACTGGCAGGTATATCCATTCGGCAGAGGGATGCAGGTGGAGCCGTGGGCGCACAAAGGAGGGGGGCTGTGCTCGACATCACACACTGACACGGTCTCGGAACAGAGCGCTCCCTTCCATCCAAATGGGCACTGGCAACTGCAGACGGGCACAGTCAAACACTGTGTTAAAGCTTGTGAACACCGTCTTCCCCTTCTGCAGCATTCACACAGCGAAACCGGTTTTCTGTTTGTTACTAAAGCATAGTCACAATGCATATGGAAATATACATAAAGCACAGCGTTGTTTACTGTATTGTGCTAATTAATAACACCTACATGCGTTATTCATGAGGAGACTCATTAGAAACAATTGGAAAATGAGCCCACGTAGAGTTTAATTTGCACTTACTACACAGATGAGCCGGAATCCACGCACGTCCCGCCGTTCCTGCACTTAACGTGAACGCAAGGGGTGACGCCACACTGACCCACGCTGCGCCCAAAGGCTGGATGACCCGCAGGTTGTCCCAGCGCTTGGAACTTTCCGTCTCTCCTTGTGCGAAAGTGCACATCAAAAATGCACCCTTTGAAAAGAACAAACGCATCGTGAGATAACCTGCGCACAAGTCAGAGGTGCATTTCATTTCATCTTCAGTTTCCTTCTCCGGCCTTTCCCTAATAGGAAATTATAAGATGAAACGCAACACGCTTTACTGTCTTTGTACGGAGATCAAAAGGTATGCATACTAAAATCTGCCCAACACAAACGAAAACACGTCTGACAATGTGTGCACGGTTTGAAATGAGTTTCTTTGATGGGTGTTTATTTCATCATGTGAAGGTTTCACGCTGGGAGACATACACTTAAACCCACAAAACTTTATTAGATGTTAACTCTCAGATTGCAGTTCGTCTAGTTCGCATCCAAGATGCCCGAGTTGGAAGGACTCGAGTCCAATGTTTTCCCACCATGAAATCACGCCATCACGCCTCTCTCTCTCGTCGTATTTGCTTATTGGTTTCATAATTCAGTTTTATCAAGACAATATTTGTTTTGGCCTGCACCTGCAAAGCACAAGGCCTTCTATAAATATAAGGCCTGAACACAGCCCTCGTAGTCATCTGCACATGCAGACTCCCTTCTCTCTGCTGCATTAGTCACTGGCATAAACAGGATGCAGGAGAAATGTCATGCTCATTCATGAATATTCATGGCATGATGCTGTCTGCTTGGCAGACTCGAGTGATGGTTGTGGTGCCGCAAACACAGACCATCAAAAAGCGAAGCAGATTCATAAGGAAGATTATGCGAGATAATTATTTTTGTTTCAGCTGTGCGCGCATCGCTTCTTGTAAAAGAACCTCGAAAGCTGAGGTCTGAAGTCGAGCGAGCCTTCCCGTGTGTGCGGCAAAGTTCTTTTTTCGGGAAACATTTGATTTACAAAACCGGAAAATGATTTTAAAACAACATTTTCTAATGTCCCTGATCTTTGCAAGTCCAAGAATGAAAGGTAATTAAGCTCAAAATCTTTTAGGAAATCTAATAAAAAACATTTCAGCATCAAAGCGGTATGAAATCAGAGTTTTCAAACGCCAGGCTCGATAAACATCCCCATTTCTGTATATTTGATCAACAGCTTAAAATGACTGATTTTTTTTTTTTTTTTTTTTACCCACACAGCCTCTTCTTCCTTCTTTCCACAGGGGAGTGTGGATCTTTTGATAACTGGGAGTGAAGTGCATTATCAGTGTGTTCACTGCCAGCCATCATGATTAGGGCTTGATGAAGGTCACACAGATCTGATTAGGCTCTCATGAGTTCTCATTACATCCTGAGTAGAAAGGTTATGGTTCCACCAGTGTTGCCTGTCTCCGGTAGTGCTTGCCATTACAGGGAACTGTGATAGCCTAATACCGCATGGGCAAACTGATGCTTTATCGCAGCTGATTTGATTTTTGAAGGCTTATTTGCAGAGTAGAAAAATGAATCAGATGATGATGAATAGGCAAACACAAAAAATCGCTCAAGTCCTTAAAAATAAAAAGCTTTTGTTCACCCCAAATGGATCTGCCATGACATTTTATAATAACAAGGTTCACTGCTGTAGTGCAGAGACTGCTGAATATGGTTGTGATGATATTCATAGCTGTTGTCATCGTTATGGTCATGGCAATTTTGCGTCACAGCTCTGCACATTAGCAGGCAATATGAATGCTCTGCAAAAAGCATTCCTACATGAGGTCACCTGAGAGAAAGCATAAATGATGTTGATGATGACAAAGATTATTTGGATAGCACCCTTGTTCAAGTGACTTATCAGCAGAGGAATGGATTTACACACAACACACTGTATTGGGTGCAAAGCAATTACAGGGCGCAGATACAATCAACCTCAAAGCTTTGTTCCGGCCTCATACACAGTCTGAGCCTGTAACTCCCTTTTCATTACACACCTTCCCCTCTGCTTACAAAAAGACAGAGATCCTGGGAGAAACTCCAAGCCACAGTGCTCTTATTCCAGATAGCAACGCTGCGTTCTAATAAAGCCGTAGCAGTCTTACCCTGAAAGCCATGACGGAACCTGGAGCCAAGTGGCAGTAGTTCAGGGGTGTACTCATTATATCCACCTACAAAGAGCTGGTTGAAAACATTGAGGCCCACCAGAGGTCCTGGAGACAATCCTGTCCTGTTACGTTGGCCGTCAACCTGAAACACACGTAGTAGAAATGTCAATATTCAAGACGGCTCACTGTCAGTGAGGGAGCACACTTTCTATAATAATCTGCTAACTCTGCAATAAAAATCTGTGACCTGGGATTCGTAACTGACTGATTCAGCGTATGTCTACTTATTAGGGAGCAGCTACTATACATCCCTGAAACCGCCTCCTTTGAGGCAAGTCGCCAGGGATCTCAGCCCTCGCTGTCTCGATAGTATCTATCCTGCAGCATGCGGATTTTCCCAAAGCATTCAGATAGGTGCAAAAATATATATAAAAATCACTCTTACCCTGATCATTGGACTAAAATTATCTGTCGGTACAAAAAAACCTGATGTTTTTCACGTCTGTATGGCAACATTTATCAGCCCTCACTATGAAAACAAGGCAAGATAAAAACTTACGTGCACAGTAAAAACAGGGCTCACTGAGTGGTTTATCACAGTTACTGTAAATCCCTTCTTCCAGTAAATCTATTATACATTCAATCCCTCAGTTAATCTTTGCATCCACTTTTAATACTCTTTGCATTATCTATTCAGATGTTCGAGAAACCTAATGTGTACAAACGGCAGATAAAGATAAGTCTGATCTACAAAATTAAAAATGAATGAAATAGAATTGACTTTAGCAGAGTCCCATTAAGCGATTTATTTTTCTAATTTCTTAATTGGAAGGACCAAAAGACCAAACGAAGCAATCAGTATTTCAAAAGAAAAATATTTAGAACTTTGTGTATCTTGGTGTTGTTTTGATTCTTTAAATATCTTGTGAGCTCCTCAAACTTACCCTGGGACTAAATGATCATGTGCCTCTAGGCTGGGACGCTCTATTTTATTGAAATGGTTACATGATTTAATTTGAATGTCTCTATACAGTAAGCACACTAGACATATACAGTTACCAAAAGGGACACAGTCATCTTCAAATCACCTTCAGCCATCCTGTTTTCTTAGACCTTCCAAACGTGACGGTGTGGATGTTGATCTGATGGTTCAGTCGATCACTAACGATGGTTGCTATCCCCGATCCGAGGTTGAATCTGTGTACAAGTCTTCCGCTTTTTAATCCCAAAACAAGGAAGTCGTCCCCATCATTGCCTACAAAATATGAAGAAAGTTACCCTCCAACACAGTACACTCAAAATACACAGGCAAAATAAAGTGCTCCACTTTCATTAATACATTTACATACTTTGACTAAACACAATGGTTTTCCTAAATGGATAATTTTATCTTAATAGAGCGAGAACTGAAGAACAGCTATTCCATGACCTCCAAACAAAAGAGTCCAGCTGCTGTGGAGTCACAAAGTAGTTTTCTATTGAGGTGGGACGATGTGTAAAGGCTTTGTTGTCTGTGAAGCTCTTTCAGTACAACTTGTGAGTGATGATCTGTTGTCTGTGTGAGACCTATAATGGATTAGCTGAACGTTTGAGTTGTATGATAAGGAGGATGTTGCAGAAAGTTAGCCAATCTATCTCTGATTGATCTATATTCAAGTCAGATGTCTGGAAAGTAATTCTTGGAGTCAAAATGAACACAGTTTCAGTAAACATAAAAGGATGAAGTTGTGGAAGTCTTGAAAATAATTTTTTTTTAGTGGTCTCATTCCACTGTTTGTCCTGGCGATTAGATTTATAGGGTAAGTTAAAAGTTTTTCTAAGAGGGTCTCGGTTCATGAGAGAACTGCAAATAAAAAGATGCTCCGGGCTTTTTTACGTCTCTCAATGCAGCGAAATTCGTCATTGATTTTAAACGTAAGGTTATGACAGATAGTTGCACGAGAAGACGGAGATAGTCTGAGGTCAAGTGTGTCGTTTCTGCTTTCCACCAGGCAGTGAGGATGATATTTATGGTGAGAAATTTAAAGTAGCTGTGGGTCTTAACTGATTTATCTATGAATAAAATATGTCGAATGATTTTTAAAAAGAGTATTTTCAATATGAAGTCCGGCAGAGCTGGAGTAGTTTCTCCAGTGTTGACTATAATGAACAACAGGCCCAGCGGTGCAGTAATAGGGATCATTGCAAACGTTATATTTTCAGGAAAATTTAAACTTTGATGTTGGAAATGATATAAAAGACAGATGAGTTTAATCAAGCCAACCAGATCTTGTTTAATGATATTTAGTAGTAAGTTTGAAAATATAAACCGGGCTTGTTAAAACTTGGATTTTGAGATTTTTAATGGACTTTAATGGCTGTGTGAAAGAAGCACGGCCAAAGCTGTTAATCAGATAGTGGACTGACAAAGGATGATACATTTGTTATATCCAATATTGCTTTCATCTTTCATTCTGTTTAATGGCTCAGGGAAGCAGTTCTACAAAAAAAAAAGCAAACTTATTTAATACTACTCCTTATATAAAATGATCTAGACGGCCATTTGTTGGTGGTTACAGATGCAGATGTGTATTCATAAGATATGAAAAAGGATGGCCTGGCTTTTCAAATACTCTCGTTTAACATTTTGTTAAAATTTCATATGCCAAGTCAATTAATCAACGCAGCTTAGGTCGACTTCAACTTTGGTATGATCTCTCAGAGAATTTAGGGACACAGGCAAACACATTTTTAATGATTGCAGTACCCCTATTCTTCATTGACACAGTTGATTTGTTCTTCCTCAAAATGGCAGCAAGTTTTTGACAAGTGGGGAAATGTTTGGAGACGTATGCATATAAATTTACTTCTAACTGCCTGGTGACAAACGAAGTGCTCAAGCTGCAGACATGAAACCTGATGCCGAAGGTTCTGGAAGAAGAAGTAAGAAGGGCAGGAGAAGATGATGGTGTTTGATGGCTACGCAGTTTTACTGCTTGGCCTCAAAAATATATTGCACCTTTGAATTTGTAACATTTCAAGAATGCTCTTCAGTTGTTTGAGTCTTTCATCATTCATATTACTCTTATTTTTTGTGCCTCCACCTTGATGGCTCTTAAAAGAAACAAGTGCACAAGACCCATGATCTAGTGTTTCTATTTCATTACCATCATTATTTTTTTATTATTACTTTAATGAAATATGCTGAGAACAAAGGCATAGCTTCCAAATCTGGCTCCACAGAAAGGAGACCCTGCTGACCCCAAAACAGTGCACATTTACACCTAATAGTCCATCTAATTTAATTAGCTGTTTAATTATTTTAAGAAGCTCGGTTCACGTGTTGATTTTAGCCGAGGAATGCTTCTTTTGAAAGTAAAAAACAACAAGCGTTTAGAAATCAACAAAGTGTTGAACTCATTAATTCCTGAAAATCTCATAAGAAAGAAAAATCCTTAGGGAACGGAGGATCTCAAAGACTTGTGGAACTCCATTAGACAGCCATTATCATACACAGCAGGTGACACTAAATTGCACTAGTGTTTCTTTCAAAATCCTCAAATCAGTTTGGAAACTAAAACCAACACAGCAAACTTCTCAAATTGTTTTTTCACTGGAGCTCATAGATAATGTAAACTGCTATCCAAGTGTCAGGATTGTGCTCACCTTGTCCTTTACGTCCAGCAAACAGCATAAGGTTGTCTTTGACGGCAGAGGAACTGTCTGCAAGCGTAAACTTCAGCTTGAATTCGTAGAAGAAACTGAGGCTCGGGATGGAGGAATAAGCCACGAAGGAGGTGTAACCAAACTCATCACTTCCACTGAATCTGGGACGAGTGATATTGACGGCTGCAAATCAAACACATTCAGAACACGCTCGAAAGCTCACATTTGTACTGTACATGCTTATGGATTAGCTGCTGCAGGCTCTGCGGTGCATGTGTGTTCATTTTGTTCAAAGTAAGAAGTCTGATTCATCATTCACCTCAGAGCCTACCAAAAGATGGCACTATTGCCACACAATACAGACCAGGAGTTGGTGAAACGTTTCCTCATCCGTTGCTCAAGCATGATGACCTGTTTTCAAATACTACCACCTTTTCTCATCCTATTGTGTTTTCATTAGTAGCTGTTTAGGAAGGATTCTGCCAAGCAAGCTTAGCATCGTACCCTTTGTTCACAAGGGTATTGCAATAACCCCAACGATATTCAATAACAGTCTCAAGTTTACTTATTCTGAACGCATCGTTGATTCAGTAATGATCCTGCTTGTACTCCATTTCAGCATACCCATCCACTTGATTTTACACAGGGGATTCAATGTGAATTTGCCCATGCTTATTGAAAACTACATGCCGCTACGTGGTTGTTGTTGCAGTGTGGATTCAAACACAAAACTGCTCTTCTTCACTCAAACACCTTGCATATTCTTCTTCAGCCCCAGGAGATGGCTTAGAGGGCTTCAGAGCACCCCTCCGCGACTGCCCTCAGCTCTGTTTGGCTGCTAAATTATTAATAAACCCGCAAATGCTTCTGTTATCATCTCCAGTCTGCTAGAGCTGGTTGTGTTTGTCTATTGCTTCTTGTAGTGTAGTGGCCACCATGTTATAGAGCCAACACCTATTTTTAAACTGTGCTGTTGTTGATTTGATATTAAACATGATGCTTTTCCCCTATAATAACAACTAAACTCTCTTTTTCTTTCCACATCGGCACCCTTAAAATATATATGTTTTAAATGAACTGCTGTGTTTCTATGTGAAATAGTTTATCCCTGTAAATACATAATTTGACCAAAATTTATCATGAAAATGTATTTCCATACTTTGACTGACTTAACATTTGTGCCATTGCTTATGAAAATTGTTCTTTGTGTAAGTGGTGAATATTTCATGATGTTGTATATCTTTAATTAAACAGCTCCTTTTTAATTACTGAGCATCTTATCTTTCGAGACTAAAAGTTCCTTACTGTATAGATCTAATGCACCAAAGTTTCTTTTATTTTGCATATGTTGTTAATTTTGTGTCATCCAAGAGACATAAAACAGAGCTAATTTAAAGAACGCCACATATTTGATATGTTATGAAGGTCCAGAGCCTAGATCTCAGCATTATTAAAGCAGTGTGCAATCACCTTAAATTAGATGAAACAAAAAGGCATCCAACACCCAGAGAAGAGCTCTGATTGGTCTTCACGAAGCCTGGGGGATTATTCCTGAAGACTACTTAAAAAATGACAAGAAAGCTTCTCTAAGAGAGCTCAGGTTGTGTTAGAAGAACAGTGGACATAACTTCCCATTTTCATAGCAAAATATAAAGAAATAAGAGCTGGTTGTTAGAGACCTTTGCACATTACTGTACATCTTATGTTTTCCTGTTACTCATTAATTTCACTAAGCAGTTACTACTACATTAATAGTATATTGGCATACAGTTCCCATTTATAGTTTCCTTTAGCTAACTCTTGTACCTACTGTTGAGTGGAACTGGTGGTTATGGAACATATTATTAACAAAGAAGCTTATGGACTGCCTTCACGAAGTGCATCCATCTGTGGATTATAACACCACATCCTGTCGAATAATATTACATAGCATTTCAACTTTGCTGTGTGTTTGTGTAATACTGTGCACAGGAGCTGCAGAGGAAAAACAGAGTGACGTGCAGCTCTGGATCGTGAAATGAATTCAGACATAAAACTGCATGTATACAGTATGCAGCTCAGCTGAAAAAAAAATATTGATAAATAAATGCTGGGCAAACAACACCTTCTCAGTTTCTATAGAATGAAAGGCTTAGAAAAACTTACACCACTGCTAAACTAAATTGCTAATCGACAATAATGTTGCACTTTGTTCAAAGAGTGAAGCTCTTTAAGATTGATTATATGCAAATGCAAAAAAGACATTAAAATAACTCGTGAAGGTTAAACAAAGTTGTTGAACTCTGCAACATGTAAAGTCTTAGAACTTTTTGAATTTATTTGGCCTTATTTGATTCATTAAGACTTGCATGGCAGGTGAAGAATTTATAATTGTCAGCTGATGACTGCTAGAGCTGATGGTAGCACTCAAAAACCATGAGCTCCTCTAAGCAAGTACTGAGATCTGAAAATGAAGCTAATTGATGCCTACAAAGGAGGGAAAGGCTATAAAAAGATATCACGGCGCTTCAAGCTTGCAATTTCTACTCTATGAAATGTCATTAAGAAGTGGCAGAGGATGGAAGATGTGGAAGTCAAGACAAGATCTGGAAGAGCAAGAAAACTTTCTGATAAAGCTGTGCAATTTGCTATGCTGAAAGACAAAGCAGATCCATGGGATGGGTTAGCTGATGGCGTGCAGTGTGTTGATAAACAGGGTATGCATGGAACAACCTTACCTGTGTCACCATCCCAAAAAGTATTCAACTAAGGTTTGCTGGAAACTGTCAAAAGCTAAAGTTAAAACCTGGCTCCTAAAACCATATAATACCAATAGTATTGTATGGTTGAAGAAAACTGAACCCAATTTGATAAGACGTCGCACTGGAAATGCACTGCTTTAGGGTTGTGTGGCACCCAAATTTTAAATGGATAGAAAAAAATCATTTCAAGTATTGCATGAAAGCAAAAAAAAGAGAAAAAAACAACAACTTAAAAAACCCACCAAAAACCTGACAACAGGATAATGATCCCCCAAAAGGCTGATAATCCAAGCTGAAATAAGAAACACGGACTAAATCTGAAAGGTCCATGACCTGCACATGCCCTGAACATCTGTAGTCAGAGCTGCGTGTGCAAAAAAACCCCCAGGAAGTGTCCGTGAACTAGAAGTGAACTTCCAGAAAGAGTCAAGAAGACGAAAGTAACACTAAAATTTCATGAAATCGTTTTTTCCCCCTTTTTTGGCACAGTTCAAACATAACAAAATATGTCATTTCACCAATTTGACACATAAAATTATAAAGATGAAACAGCATTTAGCTGTATAATTACCAGACAAGACTAGTGTAAGACACACACTATAGCTAAGTGTGGAGTAAAATATATAAATCTGTATCTGTAAGAACATGTGCTATACTGACAGTATCATATACTGAAAATGCGGTACATCATTTTCCATGTTTTATTTCTATCAATTCCAATCATGAATCTTTAACAGGAGGTATTCCAACTTGTGTACAAAGGTACAACATTAATATTTCTGAGTGAAGGCATCTTCAATACGCATGAATGTTTCATGAACTTGATTCTGGAGGCATTTCAGCTTTGCTTCCTAGTCTTGCCTTTCCTCCATTTCCTGGTTGTTCAGACCACCTGATGGGAACTGAACCAAAGAACTGAAAATATGACATTAAGAAAACAAATACAAACCATATTGTTACTGTTTCATCTGTCCTAATAGACACAATAGAAGGACAAAAATAAATAAAAGACGGCCCTGCTGCCGTGCTATCACGGCTGGTATTTTGCTAAGGGCACCACGTTAGGAAACAAGCTCCAAAGTAGCAAGTAGTCCTGGAAGGCAGGAGACCTTAGGAGTGATCAGTTTGTCTCTGATCTTGTCTGATGTTATCAGGATTAAAATTCAAATGTCAGCCATATACTTAGTGTGAAACTGGAAGGTTAAATTTCTGTGTTTGGCATGTGGGTGCTGAGATTCTGACAGGGGCTGTGGCATGGCTGAGCGACTTATATGCCAAGCACCCTGCTGCCACCACAGCCAGTTTAGTCAAGCAAAACCTTTTGTTTCTGAGAACCATGACCTGTGAAGCCCTCTTCTTTATGGCATTACTTTTTGGAAAACAGTCACATAAAATAATACAGAAACCATCATAGAATAGAAAGATAATTGTATGAAATTAAAAAAAAAAATCTATTTAATCTTTTCTAGGTATCTCATTTTTCTAAAACATTTGACTGAAATCAAAAACATTTTTAAACCACGTTAGCTGTCATGGACAGTGAAAGACAAGGATGCAGTTTACTCAGTTTATAGGTTTAGTCATTCATTTTGGGATATGTTAAGTATCATTTGTAAATCCATCATGCTATATTTCAAAATTAAGGATTTAGTGGTATGTCACTGCATGCTCATTGGCTAAAGACTCGTGAATCACAACTTGGTAGCCAGTGATAACTGAATATAATTTGTAGTTTGTGTTGCACATCTGTAGTAAAGAATAACTTAGTTATTGATATGGCACAATGCTACGTGACCTACACTAAGTAACCTTTGTGGATTTAAACACCTCCAACATAACAGCGACCGCCACCAATCAGAGACGTTGCTCTTTCAATTTAGGATTGTGGGTAGAGTTTACATCTTTAATGAATGTAAAAAAGAAAGAATTGGGTGCACAAGTTTGAATTTATGTAGGATTTTCTCTAAAACATACAAGATTAAACTTAAATATATACATACAACACCACTAATATGTGGTTCAATGTTCCTCAGCAAGCTGCATCTTGACCAGAAACATTTGATAGCTTCTGGCACAAGACTGCCTGGATATTTAACCACTCTTCTTGGCAGAATTGGTGGAGTTCATTTAAATAGTTTGGTTTCCTGGCACAGACCTGGCTTTTTAAGGGTTGTCCAGAAATTTTCACTTGTGTGAGGTTAATGTTAGCCTGATTTATCTATTCAAAAAAACAGTTTTGATGTGTGTTTGTGATCATTGTTCTGTTGGAACATCCAACTTTGTCAACTGTCTATTTGTTGATCTGAGGTGAAGTTGAAGAATTTGTGCAATGTCCCAGAACCATAGGCAGCAAAATAGCCCCGGCGCATGATGCTACCACAACCATGCTTGACAGCCGGTACAGTATTCTTAGGTTTGAATGCATCACCTTTACTTCTCCAAACAATCTTTGTCTCATCAGATCATAAAACCTTTGTCCAGAAAGCATGTGGCTTTTCGATTTTGGAGCAGCAGCTTCTTTCTTGCTTTGAGTCAATGGTGATGTAAAACTTAGTTCACTGTGGACAGTGACACTGGTGTTCCAGGAGTTTCCAGTTGATTCCTGAGTTGTTCCTGAACATCCTAATCAAATTTCTCTCATTTTAAGGTGACAATCTGGCTCTTCTTCCAAACATTGGCAAAGCATCAACACATCTGAATAACTTGTACAATTGTTTGAAGTGATGATATTTGAATTTGCATTCCAGAAATGGCTCCAAGAGACCTTCCCAGCTTTTGTAAATCTACAATTCTCCTTAGATCTTCAGTAAGTTCTTGAATTTTCACATTATTTTGAGTATTTGAGTGAGTGCTCTCAAACAAATCTGACCTGTAGTCAATCATGATCACTAACGAGAAGTTAATAAACCTGCCTTGTCAATTTAAAAGACACTGCAGAACCTTCAGCACCTCTTGTTAAAAGATTTAAGTAAACATTTTATATATTTGTGTCGCTATAAGGATTGTTTTGATCGCTGAATCATACAAAGCTACTCTAGTATAGTCTGAGAATAAAAATAGGAAGTTAGAAAT
The DNA here is from genome assembly GCF_963969265.1 of Rhamphochromis sp. 'chilingali'. Lineage (NCBI taxonomy): Eukaryota > Metazoa > Chordata > Actinopteri > Cichliformes > Cichlidae > Rhamphochromis > Rhamphochromis sp. 'chilingali'. The sequence continues at coordinate 13,966,973 of NC_137947.1, read as the reverse complement.
TTGCATGATAGTTCTCAATTAAGTGTCAGCAACATTTGCAAATAGTACCAAACACAAAAGTTATTGTAGTAAACTGCTTATAACCCTTACATTTAAAACACTACTAATGCAGAGGAGCAGCCTGACATAAGAAAAAAATATATATGTGAGACAGTGCTGAAACGACAGCTGTTGGGAAATAAGATCTTATAAACTTGAAATAGGCTAAAATATTCAAACAAGTAGCCACAACTTTTGTCCTGATTATCTGACTCCATGGATGGAGGAAGATTTTTTTGCTTTTTCAGCAAAATTTGATTTCATTAATCGTTTTATTTAACAACAGACGCTGATTCTACCAAATGCTCAAGGCTCTAATTCACTACATGTCTGCAGATCACTCTCTTAATGAAGCTGCTACATCTGCCCTGCATTGTTCCGTGTGTAGCTGCTCTGTGAATCACTTACTTTGGTCACACAGCAGACCCTGTCTTCCATAGGGACACAGACAAACGGCCTCTAATGGTGACTTCGGGATGCATGTGGCTCCGTGACTGCAGGGGTTGCGCTCACAGGAGGTGAGCTGGCACAGCCGTCCGGTGTATAATGGGGGGCACTCGCAGAACCAATCCTCAGCATCACTAAATGTACAGACAAGCACGTACAACATATAAGAAGTGGAGTGAAGCTGAAACTACGCACACTGAAATGCATAATTTCAAAAGAGCATGCAATCCATGAGATGTCGGCTATACACTTAGTGACAGTGGTGGAGAAAAATATAAATCCCAAAGGTTTGGATGTGTGAATCATAGAAGTAGCTGCAGGAAGCCAGCATCATTAGCGTACAACATCACATGTACGCTAACCAAAAACAAAACAAAACAGAATTTTTTGGCATGTCAAAAAACCTAAAACCAGATTTTTCTGTCTAATTTCCACCATTAAATTGTGTACTTTCTCTCTTGGCAAGAAGCAGAGGGTGACCTAGCATGCAAAGTGATATCCAGACAGGGACTTTATAGGATGCTCGAAGATGTGCAAAGGTATAAAATCAGACAGAGGAAGCATTGGTGGGGTTTCAAATCTATAAATTAATAATGTGTTTTGAGCAGTGCTGCAGAATATATTTTGCTCCTTGAGAAAATGGCTTCTAGAAATGAAATATTTACGTTCTGTCATCAAAGTTGAGAACTGTTTGATATGACTATATTGAAACACAAAGGGATCATGCTTGAACTGATGGTTATTAGCAGGCTGCTTGATTCCAAGCTAGTTTAAGGTATCGTGATGCACAGCTGTCCAGTGTCACTGACAACTGTGAAAAATGGTTTTAAAGCAATACTGAAAGATGGAAAAATGTCATGTAGTGAACAGAACAGGCGGTGTTATTTTTTATAGGCTTTGACAACCTGCAAGAGGAAGAATTAAATATTAAATGCTACTGCACCTCCTGCTGCAGCTGTTTTGATTCAATGCTTTGAATCCTGCTAATTTGTCCCTTGCATCGTCACTTAGTGTCAGTGTTTAAATGTTGGTGGCAGACAAATTGTGTGGGTTTTCCTTCAGAAGCGCCAGATTTCTCCCACAGAAAATCTGAGACTAAATTACACATAAGTGAGACTATATGTGGACATGTTTGTCGTGATGCTTTCGCAGGGAAAGACACCGATTCAACAATCCAGACCTCTGCACAGGAAAAGTGAGGACAGAAAAAGGATAATTGGACAGTTGAACAATAGGGGCGGAGCCAGGGGCCACACCACAGGTGGCTATGCATATACTCGTAGAACTGTTAACTACTATTTTTTTGAGCTGGACTTATAAAAATGTTTTTTTTTTTAAAAATAATTATTGAAATATTCATTATTAAATGTACTTCTACATGTCAATCATATCTGCACAAATGATAAATATTGGCCTACAGCTATTTGATGCATATATTAAACATATTTTTCTTTGAAAGAATGTATGATTTACCACATAGCAAATATACTATTAAATATAATAATATTACAATTGCTTCATTTACTGCCAAAATATATTTTAACCTTTTTTCCAAACATGGGTTTTGCGGCTTAGCCGAGAATACATTTAATATTTAACTTTCTCTTTTCTCATAAAACACAGACCACAAAACAATTAGCTGCCATCTGTAGGCAAGCAGCGATTCTCCATCACTGAACGCGGCTTACAATTAACAGAAGGATCAGTTGCGCGCGAAATTCTGCCCGACCTAAGTTTACCTTCATTATCGATCAATTTTGATCCTCAAAAGCAGTAAAGGAAAAAAGACTTAACCTACCAAACTCCATGTAAATGGAGGGAAGATACATCATTAAGCTTGAATGGTTAAATGACTTGTGCAAAAACAGGCTGCAGATATTTCTGTCTCCAAAAAAGTAAAGTGTAGATAGAGCAGCAACACTCGAGTTTTAATTGGCCTAATCAAAAACTTGATGTGTGGGGTGACAAAAGGTTATTCTAATTTGCCACAGGCAATCACCCTGATTACTAAATTGTAGTAATGTTTGCAGATAAATTTGAATATGTTAATCACAAATGCATAACGCCATATCTCCAGCCAATCGAATCCTTACCGCTGCAGCACACACGCTGGATAAATAATTAAAGAAGACATACATTTTTAATCTAATGAGTACCAGATAAAATGATGAATAATTGACCGGTTAGCTTATGATATTCCTGTCAGCTAGAACAATAAGATGTGCAGCCACATGTATTTCTCAGATTTCAGTAAGTTATTTACAGAGGGCTTGTTTTTAAGTGCTTGTTTGTATGCAAATACACTTCTACAGTAAGGCTGAAGTCCTCAGCTCTCTGGATGAAAGCATTTATAGATTAAAAGACCATTTGCTTTCCAGAATGTAAAGAGCCAGTTGGATGGACGTATACTACACATGCTCTGTTTGTTGGTGGGTGGGAAAATTATCTGAAAGTGTCTGTTCCCTCACTCAATTAATCTGTAACTTGAATTCCATTATACGCCAAGTGATGAAGTGGAATTTACACACGGCTTTGACCTGACATTCTCAGACTTCTGAGCGAGCGGGAGGCTGTTCGATATTTTTCTGACCTCTTCCAGGCAACCTTGCAAACTTTTCCTTGCCGGTGGAGTAGGGTGATGTTTGTTAAGTCTCCATCACAGAGCCTTTTGAAACATACTGCCATAGAAATGCATACAAAGATGAGACTTGAAATAAATCCATATAGAAAGGCAGTATAAAGCATGAAGGAACTTTTCTCAAGGGATCAGACAATATTTGTATGGTCCAACCTAGAACACATTGCACTCTGCAGAAAACTGTGCTTTTCAGTAACACTTTTGGAAGTATGTTCACATTCAAACTTCTCACTTTTGAAATATGCCAGCATATCTATTCAAGTCTTATTTTATACTGCAAAACTCTTTAGCCTTAGAATTTTTGTGGAACATTGTCCTCTAATAAAACCGAACGCACTGCCGTGATGTCTCATGAATTAGCTATTCTTGACATCGCTGCATTTTTGCAAACTTACCAACTCCTTAACCAGCAAGAAATTTCCAATGTTTAATAAAAACACAGAAAAGGAGTGTGGAGAGTGCACCTCATACGAGAGGAGCTACACTGCACAAAGACTGTGTTTGCATTTAGACCCATGCTGCACTGATAAAGCGGGAGGCCCAGAATGACACAGTTTATGGACAAATCGAATGCAAACCCATATTTCAAATGATAAGTGAATAAAAGTCACATCAACCCCGGGCCCGTTACACTGACAAACAGCCAATCTGATCAGCAGTAACACCGAGGTTTATATTTACCATTCGTGTCAGAGATGCTGTGATTTAAACAAACTGTGTGTAGTAAGAGCTGAGAGTGATAAACTTGTGTATTATCTTTGTCCACGGCACACAGTGGACCGATAACGGACAAAAACTTGAGCGTTTTGTTGCTGCTCTGTGACACTGCAACAGGAAACAAGAACTCACTGAACATACAGTGTTTAGGAGAACACTAAAGAAAGAAAAAGCGAACGTTTTATTTGAAGTATTACTCACAGAAAAATATCTGAAACAAGCAAAAAATGATAATTAATGATAATCTGGAGCACACACGCATGCATAAATGTGCATGAAAGAAATAATAATTAAAAAAAAATCTATGCTGCTGTACAGATTTCACAGTGTTTTCTGTCTTGAATCTTAACCTCAGACAATAATTGCATTTAAGTTGACGGTAGAGTAACTGTATGCAGCGTAGTTTTCACACAGTTTTTATTTGCTCCTCATGTCTGATATGAACATTTACTTTGCACTAAAAGGACGTTTGTGTAAAGAGCTGCATGGCACCGGCTGGATATATTTCCCATGATAAAATGTTAGTTACACAGCAACGTTCAGTACAGTACCTCTGGGATTCTTTTCATTACAAAATATTTCAAACATGTCATCTTTTCATACACTAAATACATACCCAATATATTTGTGTTTCCACAGTGTTTTGTAAGCTGACTTCTAATTATCTTTGGCCAAGGGATTTTGAACATAAAATACACTTAGGGAAACATTATTACATACACCTTGGTAGTAATGGGTTGGAGTTCTCTTTCCTGTGCACCTCAATTTCTTATAGCATGGATTCAATAAGGTGCTGGAAACATTCCTCATAAGTTTTGGTCCATATAGACGCGACAGCATCACAAAGTTGCTTTAGATTTGTTGGTTGAACATCCTTTATAAAAATTTCCTGTTCTATCACATCCCAAAAGTGCAGACGCAGCACAACAGCTTCTGCAGCAGAAGACCACATCCAGTGTGGTGGTCTTAATGGTTATGCGAGTTACTGTTGCCTTCCTATCAGCCTGTTATCAGCCATCCCAGTAGATGTGAAATACTCAGACCAGTCCGTCTGCCACTAAAAACCATGACACATTCAAAGTCACCTAAAGTCAAAGTCACTTCATCATTATGATGCTCGATTTCAACTTCAGCAGGTTGTCTTGACAATATAAACATGTCATGTCATGTGATTGGCTGATTAGATGCTTGCGTTTATGAGCAGTTAAACAGGTGGACCTAACAAAGTGTCTGATGATGGCATTGATCAAAAGCCTTTTGGACATTTACAGTGTAAATGTCCTAACTTTGTTTAATCTTGCAGGGATTTTGAAGAACCAGCAGAAAAATAGGCCTATCTATATATGAAAGGTGAAATAACAACATTTCTAGCCTGTAACAACCGAAAAGTAACCAACACATTTTGTCATCATTATTATTTTGCAAGGACACGAGCATGTTGGTAAAGCTACCTTCTTTCTAAGAGAGTTTGAGGAAAACACTTTTTAGGAGATGAAACATGTTGCACTTATCCTGCTGAGTTGTTGGAAAGTTTTCAAGAGATAACATTAACCCAAAGTGAAGCGAGTCCTCATCATGTAAAACTCACATTTGTGTGTCCTGTGCCTATCTGTCACACACTCACACTGTCAGGCTCTTAAAGCGATACAATCAATTTCTCTCTTTTTGAGCTCATCATCCATGACAGCTGTAATTCTTGGCTGTTCTACAGGAGACATTATTATCTCCATGGCAGCAACACATTGAGGAAGCATTCACAAAGTCACATAATCATTCCTGCCGACTGACTCTGCTGAGAAATCTGGTATAAACAAACTTCAAAACATTACAATTTTGAATTCCGGCTAAACAGAAACACTGTGGCTAAGAGGTAGTCGTCAAAAACAATACTTGATGTCAAGAATCTTCAGTTGTTTCATTATGAAACATAACACAACTACCAATCCTAATTTAAAAAAAAAAAATATTGCCGTACATTATTTTATTTCTGCCAACAAAGCCTACCGAAACCTTTTTCACTGAGCTGTTTTTTCCTCTCACACACGAAAGACCAGCATCACTGAACTGGTGTTTTCAGGGTAGTTAAATGCAATGAACATGACCGCTGCAGATTACTTTAAGTCAATAGTAAATCAATATTTTAGTCAATATTTAGGCCAATCGAGCATCAAATCTGTCCACAACTCATGTTAGCGCTCAGCAAATGCAGGATTTATTGCTGCTTGAGTGACAGCGCACAGCTGTTTCAGGAAATCTGTTAGCCTTTAAGAAGAATTAACCTACATTTAAAATGTGGCTCCTTTTAAAAGATTTACATCTTCAGCAGGAAGCATTAGATGGGGGTGTTAAAAAAGTACTGAGAGACTGATTAACACATTAGCGTTTTAGTCTTAATTAATGAATTTAGTAAGAGCAATAGAGAGATACAGATGTCATGTTAAAATCTCTATTGTATTTCATTACACTTTATTTAGAGTCAAAATAATGATAAAAAAAAAAAACAGATCTCACGGGAAATTTAAATGCTGAATGCCATTTTCCTTTCATATTGAGTTGTGTGCAACTTGCTTCCATTTACCTATTATCATTATTTGTTACTTATAATATGTCAAGGTTATACAGGAACTTATTTTAAACATGTTTACTAGTGCAAACAAACCAACATAAAAATTAAGTTAACAAAAAAATCTTCACAGAATTGTTTTGAACGCACTCGTCCTCCAAAATTCAAAGACGCAAATGCAATAAAGTCTGTAATGAGCGAGCTTTCTTTGGAAATATCCTTCTGAGACCACAACTGTGCTCAGAATGCTTCTTATGTTGAAGTGGAATAATTGTTTCTTGGACCTTGAGTTATTTTATAGATACTTTGAAACAAGCATAGCTGGAGGTCTGATTAAGGTAAAATTAGTTGCACTTTCTTTGTGAAGAACACTTGCCAGAAGTGAACTTATGAGGAGGACTGAGTGCTACCAAAACACGGCCACCACAGAATCAGCAAAGCGCCATCTCTACTTCAACCAATTAGCACATATTCTCCTCTGAGTGTGAATACAATGTGCTCTGTTCATTTTATCCTTATCCTATATTATCCTTGTAGACCATCAGCTCGTTTCCTTTTACTTCCCTGAGAAGATCACACAATCTCACTCCATGATGAATACACTAAAGCAGCTGCAATCAATAAGTTTCCATTAACAATAAATCAGAAATGCTTTTATTAGAAATGTGTTCGTCAGAGTTACAGGCTCACAGAGAATCATTTTCTAACTCAGCAGTTACCTTCAGAATTTCAGTATGTTTCATCTAATTCAGCTTTGGTTTTATAGCTCAAGTTTTAGGTTTTGGGGTCATTTTCATCCTTGTTAGAGCTCTCATCAACTGTACTTTACCGGTTTGATAGATGGACTTAAAGAAGTAGCTTGACATGTTGGATAATAAGCTTAAAGGGCTGAGAAAAAAATTCTTTGCCCCCTAACTTGATTTTTTTTTTTTTTTTTCCTGTCATGCTATCTGCCCCACTTACTTGTTTGAGATCATTGTGTAAATTTTAAATTAGACAAAGACAGAGGGATACAATCCTGTGTTATGGTTAAAAAAGCAGTATAAAAGCTGTTATTTTATAAAGAAAATTATTTGCCGTATTACTTTCCAAAGTCCTTGAAATCAAATTTTGCTTATGCGACAAACAAGGCCTAGATATAAGCACAAAAAGACAAAATAGGACCTCGCTGGGGAGAGTAAACATCGGTTCCTAATGCTCGCAGCCTAACCACAGACACCCTCAGGCGCTGCCAACTGCTCACTCAAAAGGTTCAGCGCACGCACAGAGAGAGGCATACTGGGATGCCATCAGCATCAGCACCCCAGCAGGACACTCACAGTCAGGGAGAAGAGTATCCAGGGACAAGACACTTATTTAAAAAACTATCTAATCATCATGATGCCTTTTGACTTATTATCTAACTGTATGAAATCAGGTCTGCGCATTTACCTCCAATTAAACAATAAATGGGTATAAAAAGAGGATCGCAGAGAGGCTTTCAGAAGTAACTATGGAGATGGGTTCAGGGTGCTGTAAAACACAGTGTGGGCGAACAGTTCAACAATTTAAGAATATTGTTTGTGTGCACAATTAATGTGGCTATTTAATTATGCAAGGTGCATAATATCATTAAATAAATCACGGAATCTAAAGAAGTCTCTGAATGCAAAGCTGGAAGCCATTGACACAATTGTGTGGTAGAAGTCTGTATAATATCGGCAAGTAACAGCTGAAATATAAACAGAATGTTTTTCTTATGCTGTTATCAATAAAGCAAAGTATTAAAATGACTTGCAAATCCATGCATTCTGCTTATATTTACACTGTCTTCTAACCTTTTTGAAAATAGGATTATATGCGTGTATATGTCTTGAAAATAAACTGCATTGACACTCAGTCTAATAACATCTGCCTGTGTGACCTGCAGCCGAAATTTATAAACGACACAGATATCAACCATCGCAGGGCTGGCACTGAAGATAAAAAGGACACAGTTTTCAGGTGCTGATTGCCTGGCTGGTTAATGTGTATGTATCACACAGCAGCCACAAGCCATTATCCTCTTGGGTTTAATATTGATATTTCTACTTGCCTAAATGAACAGGAGCCACATTAAAAGCAGGCAGTGGTAAAAATCACCCCAACTGAACTTCTGATAAAAGTCCTTATTCATCTTATTATGTTGCAGTAGTGCAATTCAGGGCAACTACCACATAGACCAGAGCTCTCTGAACTCCTGGTGACCTCCGCATGCTGTGTGGTTCAAGAGGATACTGCAATAACGCGTATTCATCACACAGATAATTGCAAGGCCCAGTCTCTCGCACATGACAAGCCAATGCCACCAGCTCTTAATTGGTATTCTTGGAGCTATTCACATTCCAATATTCATGGTGTCCTTTTTCATTTCCTGTTGAATAAATGCATCTGTTAATTGATAGTGTCATAACACAATGAAGAAGGCATTTAGAGCAACTATTTTCTGGATTACCTAAGGTGAAAGAGCATCATGTGTAGTTAATGCATATTTAAAAAGACAGGCAAAATGGCTGGTAAGTGGGGCCTGATGGCAGTCTGATGAGCTGCACTAGATAAAGATAAAGGAAGAGCAGATCTTTGCATATTCACCTCGGCATGCAGGACTAACTTGGCGTAGCGATTGCCTTTAGTGGACAAGAGAAAATTGACACGAAAAAGCGAAAATTAACTGGCCATGGCTACATTACTCTTTTAGGGAGATTTTAATTTGAAGCTGTAAACAACACCCATGTGTCATCTTTCCAGCCTCCTTTCAAGATGACAGAAGATCACACATCCAGCAGATGTTACGCTGTATTTCATTTGCGACACATTCTGATGACCTGATGAATTAAAATCCAATATCTCTTTTCTTTTCTCTCTCATTTGACTTCATCATTTCCCAGGAGAAATAACTCCCGTCATCCAGTAAATGTATGTTTACCTGCTGGTTGATACCTCTTGTCGTAATATTTGACAGACAATGGAAAATAAGATTTTAGAGCCTTTTAGCTGAAAACAGCTGACTGCACTGATGACACCAATAAAGTCAGATTTAAAATCTTGGCTCGTAAAACCCAAAACAATAAGCTCAGAGAAAATAGGCTAAATAGTACACCTGAGACAAATGGATCCATTTCCCTTAGAAGAAATCACAGCTCTAAACAGACCAAAACACACTAACTGGCCAATTTGTGAGGTGCACCTGTTCAACTGGCTGTCAATGCAAAATATGCAAATATCTAATCAAACAATCACATGGCAGGAACTCAAGCAGCAGCACTTCCTGTTATTTACTGTCCTGTGTTTTACATCGACTTTTCAGAGCAAGAACATGTTATTTCAGGAGATTTGAGACCTGAGGCAGAATACTCATAAGTTCAAATTTTGAAATTCTCAATAGAACAAATGTTACAGACTCTGGGATGATGTAGAGATGTAGACATTTACCACACAGGAAGAGCATAACAAAAGCTGCATCACAAGAACTGTGGGTCCAGTGTTTTTATTGAAGCTTTAGAGGAAGTAAAAGTCTGGACATCATGGCCTCATCCATAAGTCATAGACTTGGTTGACTGATCCTTGGCTTGCTCTTTTCACATATCATACTGTGCTGGAGAAAGACACCCAAGAGTATGTGTACAAATACATTGCTTGCAAAACAACCCACCTGTAATGTAGATGTAATGTGAATATGTTGCTAATTTAAAAGAAAAGTGATTTAAAGGATCTAATTATGAAGTATGCATTCACTGAGAAGCACTTCATTAGGCAAACCTGTTCAATTGCTCATTAACACAAATCATCCAATACTGTGGGAGAAACTCAGAGCATTTAAACACGTAGACACGGTCAAGACGAGCTGCTGCAGTTCAAACTGAGCATCAGAATCGCGAAGAAAGGTGATTTAAGTGACTTTGAACCTGGCATGGTTGTTGGTGCCAGCAGGGCAAGCCTGAGTATTTCAGAAAGTCCTAATCTACTGGGATTTGCCCACATGGCCATCTCTAAGGTTTACAGAGAATGGATGATCTGAAAAAAAGAAAACATTCAGTGAGTGGGAGTTCTCAGGGGGGAAATGCCTTGTTGATGCCAGAGATCAGAGGAATACGGTCAGACTGTTTTGAGCTGACAGGAAGGCAACAGTAACACAAAAATCCTCCCACTAATTATGGCCAATGCATGCAGAAGAGCATCTCTGAAAGCACATCAAACCTTGAAGCAGATGGGCTACAACAGCAGAAAACCACACAAGATGCCACTCATCTCAGCTAAGAAGAGGAAACTGAAGCTATTTCACACTGCATCATCAAAATTTGATAGTCGCAAATTGGATAAACCTTCCCTGTTCAGTTGAGTCTTGAATTTCTGTTGTGACATTTAGATGGTTGGGTCAAAATGTGGGGTATATAACATAAAAACATGTTAATCAGATCCATCCTGCTTTGAATTAATGATTCAGGCTGCTGCTGCTGGTGGTTTAATGACGGTTTTTGCCTGTCCCGTTTGGCTCTTTTGCCATCAGAATTATTGTCTAAAGGCGAAGAAAGATGCCCAACGGATTTACTTTACCAAATAGACCATCCCAGCCTTGCCGTTATGGTCTATTTGATTCACCTTTTATTGTTTATTTTATTTTATTTTCACTTGCTAAATACGGGACAGACTTGACTGGGGAAAAGAAAGGGGAGAAAGAAAGAGGGAAAGAAAAACAGCGGAGAAGAGGGACGAAGGGCAAAAACAAAAACCAACAAAATAAGCAGACAAAAAATACATATATCAATCACCTGGATCACCTGTTGAGAAAGAAAAGAGAGAAAACAAGCAGAAGAAAAAGAGGGCAATAGAATAAACAACATCACGATGATCTATGGGAATATAACAGTAAATACTAAATATTAAACATTATTGTGCAGCACGTAAGATGGACAGCGCACAGTGTGCTTTGAGGTAGGAGCCAAAAAGGGTGTTGTTTGTGTGTGTGAGCACCCGTGTGTACACCTGTGAGCATGAGCGCGCTTGTATTTAAGGGGTCCCAGGCCCATCCGGACCAGGGCCCGGTTCAGCCGCGCCGCCTGGCCCCACAGAGCCCGGGACAGCCCACCCGACCCCACCACAGAGAAAACTGCACCCACCCCATCATCGACTCATCTTCCAGACTACACAAAACAATAGACGCCCAGGCTGAGATCTTCCTCCACCTCTCCTGTATCTCCCACTCCTGCAGAGTGAGTTCCTGAAGAGAGGAGACCTCCTGCAAGATGTAACAGCCTCCCCCACCAGCTGAAGAGCCCCCCAGGTGGCTTGATGCACTGGCGGCACCCTGCGCCAGGGCTGGGGCCCCATACACCCACCCGCCCACAACCCCGGCAACACACCAACCAGGACCCAAGCCCCCAAGGCCCAGCCAGGGCCCCAGCCCAGAGACCGAGCACCCCCAGAACCCCACGTCCGTCCTGGACCCACCCAGGGGCAGCCAGGCTACCAGGTCAGTAACCCACGTCTGTCAGCACAGACCCTCCCCTAGCCCCGCTGCACGCAGCCACGAGGAAACCATCACCTAAGAGCCAACAGAGCCCTTAATAGGCCATGACCGCAACCCCGGGTTGAGCCCTCCAAGGAAGATGCTCCTGGGGAACCCCCCGACACCCTAAGCCTGTCCCTACCCCCACACCAATCACAACAGTGAAGGCGGGACCAAACTATGACCCCCCACCCCCACTAGGTGATGGAGCTGATCAAAGGAGCCCAGAGCAATTGATCTGATGTGGTGGCAGAGGCTGTATCAAGACTAATGTAATCTAATAGATAATTTCTATATTGGTTAGAATTAAGATTATTTTTATTTTTCCAGTTCATGAGGACTGTTTTCTTGGCTATGCATAGGGCAGTGAAAACCATATGGGCGATATTCTTTTCTGAAGTGACATTATCTAAGCTGCCCAGTAGACACACTAAGGGGGAAGTTGGAATGTTACATTTCAGACACTTCGATAAGTCTTCACATATCTCGCGCCAAAACTTCTGAACTGGTGGACAGAACCAAAGAGCGTGGATATAATTGTCCGGTGAATTGGTTTGGCAGTGTGAGCAGTTGTTGGTAGACGTAAAGCCCATCTTGAACATCCGATGCCCTGTATAGTGCACTCTATGTAATATTTTGTATTGAATTAATTGAAGACTGGGATTTCTAATTAGATGAAAGGTTTTTAAGCAAATCTGAGACCAGAAGTTTAGGTCTAAGTTAACTGATAAATCCGCTTCCCATTTTGCAATAGGAAGTGATATTGATTCATCTGTTTTAGAAAGCATTCTGTATATTTTGGATAGTAATTTTGGGGTTTTAAGAGTAAGAAATTGAACCACACTTGGTGGTGTTTGTAGTTCAACTTGATCTGGTTTAAATTTCTTTTTTACTATGGATTTAATTTGTTGATATTCTAAAAATCTTTTCTTGTTGATCCCATATTGTGTAACTAGTCCGTCAAATGAAATAAATTCTGTTCCTTCTAATATATGTTCTAAATATTTGATTCCTTTACCACTCCAATCTGAAAAGTTTATCATATTATTGTTTTGTAATATGTCAGGGTTGTTCCAGATAGGTGTACGTTTGCATGGGATTAATGAAGACGCCGTCAATTTTAGAAACTCCCACCATGCTGTCAGAGAAAAGCTGATGTTGATGCTTTTAAAGCATTCATGTCGTTGGATGTTTGAGCTGATAAATGGTAGGTCTGAAATCTCTAGATTATTGCAAAGTGCTTGTTCTACATTTAGCCAAGGTTCATCTAAGAGGGTATGTTTTAGCCATCCTGAGATAAATTGAAGCCTGTTGGCTAAGAAGTAGTGCCGAAAGTTAGGTAGTTCTAATCCTCCTTTATCCTTGGTCTTTTGTAGTGTTTTTAAGCTTATACGTGGGGGTTTATCTTTCCAAAGGAATTTGGACATATATGAATCTAGAGATCTGAACCAATCTTGTGGCGGTTTAGTTGGGATCATTGAGAATAAATAATTTATTTTTGGTAAGACCATCATTTTTATAGCGGCAAGGGTTTTTTCTTGACATACCTGGGCCTCAGGTAAACATCTTTTAAATGTTACAGCCTACCTGAGTATTATTGCTGACCATGCCCATCAATTTATGACCACAGTGTACTCATCTTCTGATTGCTGCTTCAAGCAGGATAATTTGCCATGTCGCAAAGCTCAAACTGCTTTCTTGGACATGACAATGGGTTCACTGTACCCAAAGGTCACCAGATTTTGATTCAATAGAGATTCTTAGGGAAGCAGAATAGCAGATTGGCATCATGGATGTGCTGCCAACAAATCTGCAGCAACTGTGTGATGATATCATAAAGATATGGACCAAAACCTCCGAGGAATGTTCCCAGCACCTTTTTGAATCCATGACATGGAAAAGCTGAGGGAAAGCAATATAATAAAGCCAGCAGTTGCTTTTTCACCTGAACCCCCTTTCTTTGTGTTGTTCATAGTGCAATCAGTGTTTTGGTACAAGCTTTCTGAGAAGGCCATCATCCATTAAAAGAAGAAAAATAAATCAGCTTGCTAATTGAAATTATTTTTGTTTACTGCAGAAAGACAGCATTATGAAGTGTTCTTGACCCGCCTGCTCCAGACGTCATTACAGACATTTCAATGACTCATAACGCGCATCATTGTGGCTAGAATACAAGAAAGAGCAGAAATTGCTAATTTAGATCAAAACTAGACAAAAATGTCTGTCGTGTGATGACAGTTTATCATAGAAATTGCCAAATATTTTTCTCGCTTAATAAAACAAAAAATCAAGTTACAATTTTTTTTGGTTTGTTTGTTTGTTGTTTTTGCACTGATAGCACGGCACAAGCCAATGTTCCATAGAGCACAGCTACCCTCCAGTACGCCCACACTGGAATTAGATCAGTGCTGATATAATAAGGCTGACAACTGATGAGTTTTGCATTAAGAATTGGTTAGTGAATAGCCATATTTACATAAATACCAACATTGGTTTCAATTACATTATTTTATGTGATACATTCAAGTTATGCATGTAATGGCATTCTAATTTATATACTGATTTATTTATTTTCTTTTTTTCTTGGTTTTTGATTCTGGCAATTTCAGTCTTCTATACAAATCTGGTGCAGTTCACGTCAAGTTACTGAGTCCAATGTATTATTACTCCATAAAGAAGGACAGTTGGATTTCCTATATTCTTTGTACCTTTCAGGTTTAAAGATAATTAAGTAAACTTTAATAGGGTAAAAAGTGACCCGTTACCTGATACAAGTTCCTCCATTACGACAAGGAAAGTGCTGGCAGACAGGAGGGTCACAGTTCTTGATATTTCTCCCTCTAACTGCCTCACCCATCAGGTAAATCTCCTTTGAGTTGACCTGAAGTTCTCTGATACAACCAATGAATCTCTTCTCTGCTTTTTCACTCTTGTCATGCATGTCCCACCGAGATGAAACATCCCCAAGAAATATGGGTCCAAAGGTCCCCTGTAAAATAAATAAATAAATAAATAATTAACACACATAAGTGATCAGCAGTATATATTATGGTAAGCAGCTAGGGAAAGCATTATGTCAATTAGATGTCCCCACAAAGGTATGAAAACACAGTGTGTGTGTGTGTGTGTGTGTGTGTGTGTGTGTGTGTGTGTGTGTGTGTGTGTGTGTGTGTGTGTGTGTGTGTGTGTGTGTGTGTGTGAAATTATTACTGCTATTACATTATTAGGACCTTAATGTATCCTGAGATGATGAAGAAGAAAGATAACCGACTCAGCTACTGTTACCCTTTGGTGTAATGCGGTATTAGTATCACCTAGACTCTAACTTTTATTCTTGTTAATAAGTCAGTTACACTATCTGTTACATTATTACACTAGACCCCATGTTTGTTTTTTGTTTGTTTGTTTGTTTTAAATGTTGTGCCTTTTTTAACTGTTATGTTAAAACTTATCCTCCAGTTGTGAAGTTAATGGGTAATTAAAGGCAGTGGATGGCGTGTGGAAAAAAAACAGTGGGTGCAAGGGAAGTGAGGATTCTGGGCATTTAATGTATTCCATGTTTAATGTGAGACTAACCATCAAAATTAATGCGTTCGTAAGTTTAGAGAAATATGAGCACCGAGTAATGTTTTCTTTTTCAGTTCTTTGGATGTCACATATCTAGAGATAATGATCATTAAAAAAACAAAAAACACTGGTAGGTTCCTTTGATGTGCGGTAATTGGGTAACATTTGGCTAATATAGAGAAATTGTGTGAACCTGTAACTTATTCTTTTGTAACAGTCAACTTAACAACTGCAGCTGTGTCTGCAAAAATGCTACAAACGAGTACATCACATAAGCATAAAAGTGCCTATATTTTATTCCATCGTACTGTATAAATTTCCTTCCTTTACATTTTGTCATTTCTCTTCAACCTACAGAAGATTTCAAGTTCTGTCCTAAAAGATTCTAACTGTTCCTGTGGTTTACTCTGAGGTCTTATGGGTAATAAAACAAAACAAACTATAATAAAAGAGAAATGTGTTGATGTGAACATTTCTGAGTCAAATTATGGACACCGGATGTTAAGATAAGATAAGATAAGATAACTCTTTATTGTCATTGCACAGTCATACATAGTACAGTAGTACAATGAAATTGGAAAAACTGTCCTACGTCGGCACTACATATAACACAACACGACACGATATGACACATCACAACGTAACAAACAACACAACACAGTATATTAACTTAGTATAAAAAAGAAGAATAAGTGTATGTGTATTGCACACTGTTATTATTGCACATTAATTATTATTGCACCTTGTTATAAATATAAATATTATTGTTATCGTTTTAAACATTGTTACCTCCCCCTAAAAAGTCCAGGGAGGTATCCAGTCAGGTCAGCTATTTACATTGATCAGGGCTATTGCCCTGTTGTAAAAGCTGTCCTTGAGTCTATTTGTTCGGGACCTCAGCAGCCTGAACCTCCTGCCAGACGGCAGCAGCTTAAACACCCGGTGTCCTGGGTGTGTGCAGTCCCGTAGGATGCTGCGTGCCCTCTTGAGACAGCGAGTGCTGTACAGGTCCTTCAGGGAGGGAAGAGGATGTCCAATGATTTTTTGGGCCATGTTGATGACCCTCTGGAGTGCCTTTCTGTGTGCTGTGGTGCAGCTGGAGAACCACACACCGATGCAATATGTCAGCACACTTTCAATGGAGCAGCGGTAGAAGACGGTCAGCAGCTCCTTCTTCAGGTCCATTTTTCTGAGGATTCTCAGAAAGTGGAGACGCTGTTGGGCCTTCTTTAAGACCGCAGAGGTGTTAGAGCTCCATTGGAGGTCTGTGTCTATGTGCACACCCAGAAACTTGAAACTGGAGACCCTTTCCACGCACTCCCCGTTGATGCTGACAGGCTGCAGCTCGGACTTCCTCCTTCTGAAGTCAACTACCAGTTCTTTTGTTTTGGTGGTATTGAGGTCCAGGTTGTTGTCTGCACACCAATCTGACAGCCTCTGAACTTCAGCTCTGTATGCAGTCTCATCTCCCCCTGAGATGAGCCCCACCACAGTGGTATCATCTGCAAACTTGATGACTGTGTTGTCTGGGTGGGAACTAACACAGTCATGTGTGTACAGAGTGTACAGTAGGGGACTCAGTACACAGCCTTGTGGAGAGCCGGTGTTGAGGCTGAGGGCTGAGGAAAGATGAGGCCCCACTCTAACTCTCTGTACACGGTCTGAGAGGAAGTCTCTGATCCAGCGGCAGGTGGTGGAAGGAAGTCCAATTTCCAGCAGTTTATCTATTAGTCTGTCCGGGAGTATCGTATTGAAAGCAGAGCTAAAGTCAACAAAGAGCAGCCTGGCGTAACGGCCCTGCACTTCCAGGTGAGAGATGGTGGTGTGGAGCGTTGTAGCAATGGCATCTTCAGTTGATCTGTTAGCTCTGTATGCAAACTGGAGCGGGTCGAGTGTGGGTGGCAGGCAGGACATGATGTGACGTCGGACCAGTTTCTCAAAGCACTTCATTATAACAGGTGTTAGAGCAACTGGTCGGTAGTCGTTGAGGCTGCTAATGTTAGTACGCTTTGGCAGTGGGACAATTGTGGCTGACTTTAGGCACGGCGGGATGCAGGACTGGGACAGTGAAGTGTTGAAGATCTTAGTGAAGACCCCAGCCAGCTGGTCTGCACACTCTTTTAGGACCTTTGCGGTTACCCCATCTGGTCCGGTGGCCTTCCTGGGGTTCACTGCCCTCAGTGTGCGCCTCACCTCATATTCCTGCACTATGAGGCTTGGGCTGCTGCTGTCCGATGTTTTTGCTGCTGCTGCCTCTGGTCCCTTCACCTCAAAGCGTGCGAAGAAGTGGTTCAGCTCCTCTGCAAGCTCCGCGTTACCCTCAGTCAACGTGGTATTGCCAGGTTTGTAGTTGGTTAAGTGCTGAACTCCCTGCCATACCTGTCGTGAGTTGTTGGTGGTGAAGTGGTCTTCGATCCTTCTCTTGTACGCTGCCTTGGCCTCTCTGATGCCTCTTTTCTTTTAACTACGAGATTAAAAAAGCTCATTTGCCACTTGCCACTAGTGATAAAATGCAACCTTGTCATGTAATATACTGGATGTTAACAGTATGAAGAGCTCAAAGTACACTGAATATTACTGTTTCCAGTTTCGTCTCTGCCATTACAAAATCACATCAGTCATGTCAGAATGTATACATCCTTGGCACTCGTCATAACTGCTTGCTGGCATCGGAGGAAGTGTTGGACAGCTGAAGTGGAGGTGTTCAGTGAAGGGACACTTAAGTGTTAGACCACATTATCATTTAGGACGTTGGCTCAATACAAGCTTTAAATGACATAACCGCTGCAGATTTAAAAGCCTATAAAGAGACATGCATGACAGGGTTCCTGTGAATGTATGTGCAATGAAGCCACACTTGTAAGGACCTTGAAAGTATCTTTAAAAAAGCTTAGGATTCATATAAAACAAGCAGCGCGTGATGGCTGCTTTTAAAACATGCTAAACTGTGCTTGTATGTGATTCACTGTAGCTGTGTGATGATGATGGGCTGATGATAATGTATGACTTTATGGTGCCTTCAAGCATGTTTACCATGTTTATGAGAAGAGTCCATTTGAAAAGCCCCACTAATGTAAAATTCATGACTTTGTAAGTGGACCCACAGCACCGCTTTCACACGAGCAGTGTGCTCATTTTCGAATTTTATTTGAAGGCAGGGCTAGGCAGTGTGGAATCTGTTTCATATTCTTCTTATGCACATGTAAGGCCAGTTTAGATGAGTAAAACTTGGCCACAATAAAAACAGACAAAAACCTTGGGGCGAGGTTAACTATGCCTTTGGGCTAGTGCGAACCATCTTTGGGCAAGGAAAAAAACATACTGTGTGGATTTACTCAAGATGCATAGTGAAAAGTTTAAAAGCCAAGGCCGTGTTTTATTTGTGGATAGCCTTATTGAATATATATTTGAAGGTGTTTCCCTTTCGGACCACAGCATTTGGCAAGGGGATTATTTAAAATGCTTTAGTAATTGCACCATTATCTAATAAAGAAACAATATTTCTGTCTTTTAACACTTTGCATGGTTTCACTAGTTGCTGCTATAACAAGAAAAGAGAGGGTGTGTCAAAAGGGCTGTGTTTCTTTTTGATTGGCAGTAGGGGGACATTATCACAGCTTATAGATTGCTACAGATACATTGTTATATATATTAAAAGAAAAACACGCTGGAAAAAATCAAGGAAGACCTAAAACCTCCAAACAGAATTCACAGCGAGCCCACTGCTTCCAAACCTTCATTTCATTTTCTCCCTCTCGTTCTTCTAAAGGGGTCAAACAAGATCTGACTCTTACTTTTACAAATGTCACAGGGCCTCATGGCATGCCTCACACCAACAAATATTTCATGACACACATGAAATCTTCAGATTGAATTTTCAAGTTATTTCTTCTTTTTTTCCCTCCACAATTCAGGACCATGGAGAGCGCACGTGCACGCACGCACACACACATCAATCCTACTACTTATGGTACTACAAATGACCCTTTGTAGTATTTATCAGAAGTTGTACACAAACACCTTAAAACATATGCGTATATTATGCCTGTCAGATTAAAAGTAACTGTATTTGTGCTGACGGCAGGTTACTCATGCATGTCTGTGACCCTATGCTAATTTGTACTGCCCTTGGTAAATTTTTTTGATCATTACTGGAATCAACTAAGTGCTTTTGTTTTCAGAAATTTGGCAATTGTTCGTTTGACTCGCTGGCTTAAATTGCTACTCCAATCTGCACTTTTTCTGATTGCGGCTTAAAGCCAATTTGCTCTGCTTAGTAAATACTGGATAGAGTGTGAATAAGTAGAGGTAATATTTCAAAGCCAGAAAATAGATATGTTCATTTAACGCTTCAAAAAAGTTTGATTGTTTCCTTTGTCTGATGAAAAAAATACTGGCCTTCAGGTTAGAGCCTAACCATGATTACGTATGTGAAGGGTATGCGAAATGATCATTGCCCTTAGGTCTACGTGGTGCTGTTTAGTTTAACATGAATCAAAAATGTCAAGAAAATGTAAATATAAATACATGTAACAAAACGTCAAAAACAAGAAGACAGAGAAAACCAACAGCTATAAAAAATATAACCAGAATAAAGCTTTATATACACAGAATACAAAACTATAACCAGTGTAGAATGTAAACATGAAAAGTGCAACAAGCCAGACTGAGGAAACTTACTTGTAACTTACTTTTCCTACACTAACTGATGTTGCTTATTAAGCACTTTAATGTACTGCAATAACAACTACATTTCACCACATTATTTTAAGATTGCCATATTATTAGTATTTATATATCTACATGTATACCTTCATTTATCTATGAGTAATTATACCCCTACGGCACCGGCTACTGGGCATTGAATGCAATCTGGTCTCATACACCAGTAGAGCAGCAAGCCTGCTGTGAACCCTGACACAGTAGCTCTATAGCTGGGTGTATCCTGTCTTTGTACTAATTAAAAAGAAACTGATCCAAAATGAAAACTACAGCCTGCCACTTTGCCACAGCCCTGAGTAACTAGATAACAGTGTTTAGTGAGAAATCAAGATACTTCTAATTTGACATATACTAACAGTGAAATAGATGGCAATATTGCTTCACCAACATCTGCTAAGCTGTCTGATTAGCCTCGGCAGTCTAGACTGGAAAGTGACAGCAGCTATCTCTCTCTGAAGTCTACAGCTGGCTTTAGTTTTGAGCCCACTCACTTCTTCTCTTGGCTGACAGTGTCAGATAAAGCCAACACAAATACAACACAAATAACTAAAGCACATATTTGTTTCCAAGACATTATTAAGATCTTCATTTGATACAAAACACTACAAGTAGCTTTTTACTGGTATTGTTTATCCACAAATATACACAGCGTGTAAGTGTAAGTGTAAGTAGTATTTTTTTATTTTTAGAAACACACTCATTCACTTCATCTTTAAACCTGACAATACAAGAAAAAGTTTAGCACTGTGATGTCTAATTGTAGCAAAGATAGTGCTCGTGTAATGAATGAGGAACAAAGAAACATGTTGGCATCTCAAATTAGAAGACCATAAATCACACTGAGGAGTGGGAGGCATGTTGGGCCAGTGGGAAGGTTGAGACTCTCTCTGCATATTTGAATGTGAAAGCAAAATTATTAATTAATAACAAATATAGGTGTTGTTAATCAAATTAATGAGCCAGAAAAAAAAAGACCAGCCTGTGATTAATAATAGAACAAGCTTGATGTGGCTTACATGTCTGCCAATTGTGATTATCTATAGATAATACTGTAAAAGATGCACTTTTTTCTAAATTGAAGCCTGTTTTGTATTCATAAAGCAATGGGCTTTGGCAGCACACAACAACATACAGTCAATCTACTGATGGCCCTGCTGTCATGAGTTCTATAAGTTGTTTATTTGAATGTGGCGAGTCTGTTGGCACTGTGGGGGTGCCAAATGTATAGGGCTGTGGGACAAAAATGCAGGGATGTCAGGGAAAAAAAATTGCCAGTAAACATCATCTGTCTATATGACATAAATGCCAGGGCATATTTCCTGTGTTGCTCTTTAACATTAATGCTGCATTTATACTGTTTTACTTCATAATTGTCACAATGACATTTAGCAGATTTCAGAAATTTTAGATAACAATGCAGCCTTTATATAAGCAAAGACATTGACAAACAACCCTGCTACAAAAACTAAAAGCCACTGATGGCTTTGTGGCATTCATTATTAGAGCAGCGTTTAAATGCTGGAATGGCTCTCGATGGAAATACATGCGTATTTCTTTAATTATTATTATTTACTGAAGAATATCGGGATCCACGGGCGATGATATTACTGCTGTACCAACATTTCAATGTTTTTAAGGCAAACTGTGCTGTAAAAGGAATAAGATAACTGAGAGATAATTATGTGTTTGAAATGAGATGATGGTTGTACAAAGGGTAGATTTGAGTGCAGAGAAGTCAGGATACCTGTGACACAGGGTATGAGATGTACTCCTCGAGATGCTGAGCCGTGCCATTATCTGCAGCTATTTCAATCATACACGGGCCTCTTTGTTTGCCAACAGGCAGATTGTATCTGTTAAAAGAGAAGACACAGAAACCAGGGGTAAGTTAGGAAGCCCTCTCCCTGCCATGTCTGATACTCACAATAACGCCAACAAAGTGTGGAAAAGGCTCTGATGGAGAAACAAACAGAGCAGACAGCAGTGAAGCTCCTAATGTGACCATGGAGAATATTCCATAAACTTACTAGATATACATTACACATCGTTTTATAAGACACTTTATGCACTGGCACACTGGGTCTGAAGTAATGGTCCGTTTGTATCACAAGCTCTCACCCTAAACCCAGGAGAGACAAGAAAAAACAGGCAATGTTTTCCCCAGTTTTGGATTTAAATAAGAAAGCCAGAAACAGGTTTTGGCTCAGTGCTGCAGTGCTTTTTATTTTCTGTAAGTAGTTGTGTTTCTCAGCCAAATTGAAATGGACACAGTAATGCAACAGTACCTATGGAGTGCCTAAAGAAAAACCACAGAGTGAGATCACCAATCATAACCAGGTACATGATCTGTGACATAAATACCAGTTTTAATAACATTTTCTATGATTTTCTACCACTGCTACTACTGATAACAATGATAACAATAGGCCAAAAACATGATTATGGGTATGAGTGCTCATTATGTCATTCAGGATTAATTAATGATAAAAACGAGGGCACAAACTAGATATACATTACAAACCTAATGAGAAGGAAGATAATTTTATCATTTGACCCTCAGCGTCTCTCTGGGGAAATATACAATTGTAGTAGTCATTAATGTTGCAGCCGTAATGTTAAGTAGATGGTCTACTTGTGTCATATTCCAGCTCTGGCAAAGTCAAGTGATCCCCTCTCCCCAATTCATCACCGGCCTTATGCTGGCAGTACACAATAGAAGCCACTTTAAAAGGCTCAACATTATGCAAAAGGTTGCACGCTCTCCGCCACACACGTAAACACGGCAATGCGTGATGCCCTTTGTGTTCAGTGGGTTTCTTTGCCACCAGCCTGTAAACACGCCACACAACTACGATTGTGCGTATTTCGTAACTTATTCAGCCATTCTTTTTGACTGTACCGATGATGACTGATGAGGAACAACCCTCAAACGTCTGCTTTAATAGCCAGATGGAAACAATCAGAGCAATCGCCCTCCTGCTAATTTGAAACAGCCTTCCAGGACACCTCCCTGCGGCAATCATACTCAACTTCAGGTAGGACTAATTACAGGTGTGGAAATCATAAGAGCCGTTTTGTACACACGCACTGATAAATTAAGGCACATTTACATTGGCAAATGTGAAAGGCAACCTAATGTCCACAAAAGACATCCATTAACATCCTGGTGGGGCTCAGTGTGTTCCAGTGAGCTCACTCTCTTACATTGGGATATTGCCCCGCTGTTCCTTGGATCCTAATGAAAGGGATAGAGTTGTGCGATATATCAATCCTTATCTTTGTGCAACAAAAATGGACCATTTTGCGAGGTATGAAACATCACAACATCATTACAACCTCTATTGCTGAGGGCGCTTGATGAATATTTTGGTGCTTACCACAGTAGCTTTTATTCGGGCTACTGATGCTACAAAAACTGTCCCTGGGAGATATGGAAAGCATGCACACAAAGTAAGCGAACTTGATGAGTTCTTATGAGCACATTTAATATTCCAGCAAGCTAATTTACAATAGTCTTGCTTTAAGGAAAACGTGACTATTTATATATTTTTAAAAATGAGTACAACTACTTTATGTGGTGTAGATAGCTAGAAATATGACCTACAGCTCCACATTATAATCGCCACACACATACACACAAGCCCAAAACCAAACAAACAAACATATGAATGAATAAGAAGGAAAAGAAACAGTGGTTTTCTCTAATGTAGGGAAGAAACTGTGATTTCTTATTGGGCCCCTTGTGCACCATTCATTTCTGGGTCTCACAGGACCCACGCAGCAAAGTTCCAGTTTGAGGTAAACAAACAGAGACGGATAAATATTTCTCCAAAGACAGACCACACCACAATATGGCTGTGATCATTTTCCTAACTCAATCATCATTTATGCATTTGTTCATCTGGCTAATGTTCTAATCATGAGTGATTTGTCATCTCTAACATCCTCATTTAGACTGCGTCTGGTGTGTGACTAATTAAGGGCAACTGCATTACAGCAACTTTCCGGAGGATCACCACTGAAATATTACCTGGAATGTTAAGGGACCTTGCAAATATTTTCAGGACTGCACCTTTACACAGAGGTATTTGTTAAACCTGAAGGTGGGTGTTTGTCTCTACAATCCAATAAGAACATTCCCTCTTCACAGTCCCCTGCAGACAACTAATAATAAAGGAGGACAATCATTAAAATATTACTTTTGCATGAAACATCTGAAAGTATTGGCAACAGATGGCAGTAAAACATCATGCACTGCACGGTGCCCTTGCAACAGTTTTTAGTGTCTGGGGGAAAAAAGGCACAAAAAAGCCTTGTTATTCTAGCCATATTTCTGATTCTTACAAAGAGCAAATCATAATGTGTAACATGTAAGTTGTGAAGTTATCATTTGTGAGTCATTTGATTGATTTAAGTGTCTGTTAGTTCTGCAAATGGAGACTATGCTCAGTAGGGTTTATTATCAGTGAGCTGTAGCTGGCACACACACACAAAGAAGACAAGTACCAACTGTTACTTTGATATTCTTATTAGCACAACAGGTTGCGGCGCTGCATCTGATTTAACTGAAAATAACCTTACATATGGTTACAAATCATGAAATGTCATATCACACCACTGCACCTATTGCACAAGATATACAAAGGGGTCTGTTTGTTGTTTTTGTTGTTGTTTTTTCCATAAGTGCAACATGCTCTTTATCAGATCATAAACTACACCTACATTGACTGTAATGGCTGGCTCTGGTGCAGTTACTTTCACACAAGCAGCACTGCAGCATTTGCTGCATAATTTGTGCTGTGACTGGCAAGCCTCAATTAATTTGGGTAGCCTGTGTTCTATCATTATATCTCCAGCAATACAATTAGACAGCACACAGCAACACTCGTGGTATTGTGAAGCTTCACAAAAGAAACTCCAAGTGAGCAGGCAGGGCTGCTGCTGAATCTTTCATGGGAGGACTTGTCAATACAACTCTGAATAGTGTGTAATTGATACATATACCTTGCTGTGAAAAAAAAAAAGGACGTGGTTTCAAAAACAAAAACGGCCCTTATTAAATCAGATACTTTTGAAACAAGCGCACATATGGCGTGCCATTTCCCCAAATACATTTTTCTCTATTACTCTCCAAAGGATTAATACCCAGCAGGGAAGTGTTCACTTGTAATGTAGCAGTTTGGTAATTACTTTCACAAACTGCAAAGGGGTTATGTACCCATTAATAGGATAGACGCAAATCATAAGATTGATCTAACCACATCGTATAACAAAATGCACCATTGATTGACTCGTACTAAAATGCCCTCTTAGTTCTATATCAGCAAACATTATGCTGAGTGAAGTAAATCAGCGTTTCGGAGCTGAAGAGGACTCGAACTCAGAAAGCGGAGTTTCCAATGTTTCTGTGACAATAATTCAAAGAAGTCAGATTCCCCGACTCCCTGAGATGCCCTGAAATAAGTTACTTTTTTGAAATTCTTTCCAGTGTTTCTTCTCACAGCATAAGTCTGTTTTCTTCCTGGTACCAGCGGCTGTTGCTAGGAGACATTTCACACCCACATGTTCATTTTTTTCTACAAAACTATTCGATGATCACTGAACAGGCCATTAAATATAAGTTTAACGATTAAATAATTAAATAATCGTTAAAGTTCAATATGCGATGCAAATGATAGCATGCTCGCTGAATTAAAAACTGAACGAGAAACTAAAGTCGCCATTTTTTAAATTCTTTTATTATTGTGAAAAGCAACAGTTAGAGAATCATAATAATTTAATCAGCAACTAATAATTAATGCTCTTCCTGTTATTTGCTGTCCTGTGTTTTGTGGTCAGAGCAAGCACATACTATTTCAGGACACACAGGAAGGGCATAGCAAGAGCTGCATTAGAAGAATCGTGAACCAGTGTTTTGTTTTCGTTTATCGGAGCTGTAGAGGAAGTAAAAGTCTGGACATCATGGCCTCATCCATTAGTCATAGACTTGGTTGACTGATCCTTGGCTCATTCTGTTCTGTGCTGGAGGAAAGACACTCAAGAGTATGTGTACAAAAACATTGCTTGGACAAAACAACCCACCTATAATGTGGCTGTAATGTGAATACGGTGCTAATTTAAAAGAAAAGTGATTTAAGGGATCTAATTATGAAATACACATTCACTGAGAAGCACTTCATTAGGCAAACCTGTTCAATTGCTCATTATCACAAATCATCCAATTCCGTGGGAGAAACTCCGAGCATTTAAACACGTAGAAAGGGTCAAGACGAGCTGCTGCAGTTCAAACCGAGCATCAGAATCGTGAAGAACGGTGGTTTAAGTGACTTTGAATGTGGTACGGTTGTTGGTGCCAGACGAGCTGGTTTGAGTATTTCAGGAACTGCTGATCTACTGGGATTTTTTTCCACACGGCCATTTCTAGGATTTACAGAGAATGTTCTGATAGAGAGAAAATATCCAGTGAGTGGGAGTTCTCAGGGTGAAAATGCCTTGTTGTTGCTAGAAGTGAGACTGCACTGAGCTGACAGGATGGTAACAGTAACCAGAATAGCCACTCGTTACAACCAGGATATGCAGAAGAGCATCTGTGCAGGCAGATCAATTTGAACCTGAAGTAGCAGCAGAAGACCACACCGGGTGCCCGTCCTGTCAACTAAGAACAGAAACTGAGGCTACAGCTCACACAGACTTACCAAACCTAAAAAGGAGAAAAGTGGAAAAATGTTGCCTGGTCTGATGAGCCTCAATTTCTGCTGCAGCATTCAGATGACTGGTCTGAATTTGGTATGAAAACCATGAAAACCTGGATCCATCCTGCCTTGTTTTTGCGGCTCAGGCTGCTGATTGAGGTGTAATGTGTGGGCGGTACTTTGTGGGGCACACTTTAGGTGCCTTAGTACCATCGTTTAAATGCTATAGCCTACTTGAGTATTATTACCAACCATGCCAATCCCTTTATGGCCACAGAGTGCACGCCTTCTGATTGCTGCTTTCAGCAGGACACGGTGCCATGTCAAAAAGCCCAAATCATCTGAAACTGGTTTCTTGAACAAGAACAACACTTTGCTCAAATGGCCTCCACAATCACAAGATCTCAATCCAACAGAGCACCTTTGTGATGTGGTGGAGCAAAAGATTTGCATCTGCAACATCTGTGTGATGCTCTCATGCCAAGACCAAAAGTCTTGAGGATTGTTTCCAGCCTCTTGCTGAATCTATGCCATGAAGAATTAGGACACGAATTAGGACAGTTTTAAAGGGAAAAGGAGAGTCCAACCCAGTATTGTCAAGGTGTACCTAATAAAGTGTAAATACAGATGTACATTTCTTTTGAAATCAAAGCAATTCAAGACAGAATTAAAACAACCTGCAATACTACCCTATGGCATCACCAAAGAAGACTAAAGGCAAGTTTTTTTGAGAATCTTTGCTTTCAGTGATCAAGCAGAACGCTGACATTTTCATCCTTTCAAACAAAGGTTGTAAGAAAAGACGTGATGACGAGGTATTCATGCACTGCTTCTACACAAACTGAAAATTTGGTGCATTTTCAACAGTAAAAAACATCAACATGAACATCAAAACCCAGAAGGTGCTAGACACAGGATCCTCAGTCAGACAAAAAAGAATATTTTTCAGTAAGCCTGAATCATACTTGAGACACTACTCCCATTCCTTTGACTGAAGAGAAAAAAGCACCAACAAAAGCAGCATAAATTTAAATAATCATGTCTGCCAGGGACTCCGAGTTCACCTCTGACAAGGTAAGAAATGTGATGCTGCAGAATGCTGTGTGTCATCCTTGTTGATCTTTGACTGAGTGTAAATGGAAATTACTCCAACAGTGAATGGCAAGTAGTACGGGATTCAGCTAAAAGCATACACACCTCACAAATGACCAGGGGAGCGTTTGGAGTCTGCCACTCTCAAATTTAATCGCAGCAGTATTGCCTTAAACATCCCCAAAGGAAAACTTCCCAACATCAAAAACCAAGCCAGCAACAAACATGTCCTCCCCAAATGAAAAATGACACAGCATCCCCCCTGCACACTCCCCTTTGTGAATTTATCTGGCAGCAAGGGGCATTTCAGCAGTGGCTTTTTGTCTTGCCAGCATTTGTCTGCTCTGGAGTGCTACAGCCCATTTGTGCTTTAAGTGAAATAATACAATTAAACATTTCTGGAGAGGGAAAATATAATACAAAGTTGCTGCCTTGTGGAAATGTTTTGCATGCTTCACAGCTGTTATCAATCTGCCTTTGCGTTACACACGGTTTTGTGAAAACACAATGCACCGTAACACCATTACATTTAGAAAATCTGCATAGCTATTGATAGCGTGTCTGAATAAATATAATATAAGTTATTATAATCCATTTTCCCGAAACCAAACTCAGTGTTTCTACACAGCCAAAGTGTTCATAATTCAATGGAAGCTCACTGGAGAGAAAGGTATGGACTTTATATTTCATGTATGTGGCAGCCAATTTAAACAGTCCTGAATGTTTCAGTGAAATGAATCACATTTTCCTTTTGAAGACCAACAAAAGGAAAATGTGATTCATTCAATTATGTTTACTGTCAGGACTGGCTTCTAAATTCTTGATTAAATATTCATAATGTCTTTTATCCCTTTGTTGAGGATGATTAGCAAGACGAAGTGGTGCACGACTGCTAAACAGTGTTCCTTCATAGCTAAGAGGATTTCAAATAGGGCGAGGTAAAGAAACATTAACACTCTTTATCATGGTTTTAAGTTGGATTTTTGCTTAATTATATGTGATCATAATGTAGGGAAAACAATTTAAGTAAAAAACAAACAAGCATTTTTGCATCTGCGACGTCGTACCCCGTGCAGCAGTTATGTCACCAGAAATAAAGCTTATGAAAAATGAGTGTCAATGTTTTCATACTATAGTACTGAAGCTTGGTCGGGTAATGTTGAATAGGCTTTGTAGCAACGCTGCTGTGTGGTGCAACAGACAGACATTTATGGGTATAACATGAGAAAGTCAAAGGGGTGTAACTGTATTTGTATAAAAACAGGTAAATGTTTTCCCTTTCCGATGTTAGGTGCAGTGGCACCACACAACCCGAGATGACAGCAAGATAGAAAAAAAAGAGCATTTGAGAGTCATGCAAGAGGGAAAGATTGGGAAAAAAAATATGGAGATGAGACTGTGTTACAGTGCCTTCAGGCAATTTCAATTTTTTCACCGGTCATTGGAGTCTGGATTACAGTATTTACAGTTAGATACAACCACAGCACTGCACTGCATACATGCTGACAACAGCAAGGCATCTGTATTCAGTGTTGCCAACTATCACCCAAGGAAAGTAGGTACTCTGTGCTCAAACATGACTTGATGATGTCATGGGCTCATTTGCATATGAATAAAATTGCCGATCAGGAGCAAATAGAAGCAGAGCTCAGCAGCAGGCACTCTCTCATTTCTCCTGCTGGCTTACTCTGCCCCACAGTGATGAAGCCTCTAAGCCTTTGTGTGCAGTACAGAGACACAAGATCAGCAGTGCAGGGGGAAGGATGGCTGATCAGAACTATTTGAAAGGAACAAGCAATAAGTCAAAATATATATGAATCAGGTCTGGTAACGAGTCTACTGCCAAATGTTTGAAAGTGAGATGTTTTCCCATGATAAATCTAAAGAGTAGTTATATTTGTTGCTTATGCCTTTTCATAAGCAGTATTACTAAAGGACATAAAAAAGGAGCTAAATTTAGTTACTAGTAAGATGGATATTTTGCTATTGTTTTTATGCAATTTGTGTATGCTAGTGGAGTTTTAAAACTGTTGATAGGTAAAAAATAATGCCGATAAGATGTAAACAATTTACATATTACTATTCATTATTTTAGTTCACAAATGTACAGTTACAGTATGTAAAACACATTTTAGCCAACAAACAGAGATCAAAAACATTCATTTAAAGAAGATTTAGATTGTTTCTACTATTGACTGTTCCAGATCCCGATTTGCTCCTGAGCTTTTCCCAGTCTGTGGAAGGCCATCAACCTACTGTTTACCTCAGCTGGCAATGCTGACTGAGAAGTGTCCACCTTCTTTTACGCTAGAAAAGTCTGTAACATTTTGTGAAAGGAGTCCGTTATGGGTGGATGTAACTTTGTTGGAGTCTGTTGCTTGAAAGACTGTAACGGGAAAGTGCGATTTTAAGGACAACTGAGCCTAACATTAGCGGGCATAATGTTAGCTTACAACTAGTTGTTGTTTACTCAGCTCTTGTCAGCTGTACAGACAATGAATGTTGATAACAAATTATTGAGACAATATCGGGAATACACAAGCATGATGAACACATTTTGATCCTCTTTGATCCTCCCACAACAGTATTTTTAATAGATTTATAATAGCTTTTATGAGAATGCATCAGTTTGTTGGAACCTATGAGTACAGTTTTCTTTTTTCTATTAAATAACTTCAAAAAATGACTGACTGTACCTTCAATCGTTCTAGGCCTGCTTGACACATGTTACAAAAAACGTTCTTCCCTGGCAGTTGAATTCTAGGTGAATGACAGCAAAGTAGAAGCACCATATCGTTACCTGATGGTGACTGACGTCCATCTGTTGTTATTGATGTTCTGATTTACAGCTGCATGCAAAATATGACTGCCACCACAACCAAGTTTAGCAACAGGGCTTCCATCTTGAAGGAAAACATGAAGGAACTGATCCCCAAAGTTCTGCTCCTGAGCTGGAAAGGTAAGAAAATCACAATTAGTAAATAGCCTCTTTTTGCATATTGCTGTATTGTATCAGTACAATATTCGTTACATGATTTCAAACTTATCAAAGATACTGAGTGTATAAAATGAGGCCCCTTTGTGTGTGACTTTAAAATCTGAAAATAGAAGATGATCTGATTTGAACATGTTCAGTTGAGTAACTACGGTAGCTGCACAGGGCTTCTTCCATATGCTTTCCTCACATTGTATGCTAATTTTTCAAAATGATCTTTAATCTCTGCTGTGTGATGCATTTTAATGTGTTAAAAATAAAGATGCAATACAAATACAAATACAAAAACAGAGGTAATATACAGGACCACTACCTGACACCTGAGGGAAGATTGCTATCTGCCAACAAATGCCATTACACAGTCAAAATACATGCCTCCTTGAAGCTTACAAAGACCTAGTTCACATTGCTGTGAGTTCTACAATAAATGCACAAACTGGGCAATCATTCCCTCAACAAAACAGCTAAGAATAAACTGACTTAGACCTGATAAAATCTAAAGTGTAAGGCTTAAAAGGCATTGCAAGCACTCGCACTGTTTTTTTTGTTTGTTGAAGGATTAAATTAGGATGGACCAAATGGCATACAAATCATTCAGTCTTAGCAGAGTTAAAAGTAACAAGAAAATATGAAAGAAATAGATAGAAATCTACTCAAAGGTCATGGAGAGCTCAATTGAAAAAGTATAGTGAATAATAATCAATTCTCGCTGAGAGATCGAAACTTTCCACTGGATACTCCCACCTACAAGGGGGAAATTGTTGAAAAGAGAAGAGAAGAGAGAGGAGACTGATTCGAGATAAATCTTCTCTGCCCACTGCTGCAGACACCGTGTTAGTAAAGACCTACAAGGAAGTAAGTACAGGGCTCCTTGTCCCTTATACCACTGGTGGAAACTGAAACTTTGGTCCTCACTGTCTGACAGACCTCCTTAAATCAAACTGCTCCTTTCACAGTCTGAGCTATATGAAGCTATCTGAGACTTGGCATCGAACATAAAGCGCTGTTCACTTATGAGTAATGATTCATATTATAACATACCAAGACTGCATCAATATGAGCTGAATCATCCCTGTGTGTGTGCCACACAGGAACCACACTATTCAGAGCTACTAGGATAACAGTAAAATGTTTTTTTATTACCATTATGCCATGGTATGGTTAGCAGAAAGCAGTGAGTTTTCTGCTTCAAAAGATAAAGATCCACTCATGTGCACATAAACACACAAGTTTTCAGTAGGTTTATTGCAGGGAGGAGAGGTAAGAGGTAGCAAGCAAGAGGGTATCCTCAG
Source organism: Rhamphochromis sp. 'chilingali' (assembly GCF_963969265.1). NCBI lineage: Eukaryota > Metazoa > Chordata > Actinopteri > Cichliformes > Cichlidae > Rhamphochromis > Rhamphochromis sp. 'chilingali'. The sequence goes on along the minus strand of NC_137947.1, from coordinate 13,934,685 downwards.
GATATAAGTATCTTCCCCATGGATCACTCTAGTAGGTCTCATTCTGCCTGCCTACCAGGAGAATGATTACCAGGTACTTTTATCACAGCTTGGGCTCTCAAGATCCAAAACATTTTTTTTTTTAAATTTAAGCAGAACAATCTTGCGACTGGAGGACTGATGGTAAATCTACATTTTGCTCCTGCTGGAAAAGCCTCTGGGAAATGGCAGCTGGTGCGACTTTTCCCCAACCTTTGTGGTCTTGATTGCAAAACAGGAATATGACCTCTACAGTATGTCACTTAACTCCAGCACATTATATCTCAATGGGAGATTTTGAGTGTCTTGCAAGTGAGACAGTGCATTGTGGGAGCGACAGCCAGCAGCATGAAATTCTCCCCCACACACACTATCGAGGTCTTCAACTGTCTAAGAACACAGGAGCAAAAGGGGAGCAACATAAAATGCAGCAGGGAGACAGAGACCAAACTTGCCCACTGTCAGGGAAGACATTCCTGCAAGTCAGAGGACTGAACAGCAATAGTGCCCAGTTAGAGGGACCTAAAATATTTCTTTGTTTCCAACAGGGCTTATAGGGCACATTTCAGCTGAATTACAGAGGGCGACAGGGGACCACACACCCAGAGGGAACTACTGAGTAGACTCAACACAATCAGGGTTGGCCTATTTCATTTCACAATGACAATGGTAACTGCGTCAAAACTCTTTGCTAGGCTAGGACCAGGACAGAGGTGTGTGGGCAGAGACATTCCTGTGGCATCTCTCTTGAAGTAATGAAATGAGTGGAGGATTTGGACACCGGAGAAAAATTGAACAAAAGCAGAGCTTGTTGTTTTAAGGGTATATGGCAACTCATGTGAAAGCTCAGAACAATTCCTCCAGGGCAAGAAGGGCATCAAGAAAATCCCCATCTCTTTGTCCACAGGAGGCAATGCTTAGCTTAATATGCTACACTCAGATAAATGTATTCTTTAAGCCGACCATTCTTTGTCTTAGGAAACAACAGGGATGCATTTAACAGTGCAGTGCCATACTACAAGCCACTGTTGCAGAATGACACACAGGAATAAATATCTCACTCCTATAATTTTCTGATCTTTGTTCTGCAGAAGGGTAGGACTCTTAGCCCAAGAAAAAATAGCAGTAGGGACACTGTAGGTAGCAAGGCATCATTCATAGTAGAATAAGAGGCTTTTAAATGGCTTCATTTGTCTGGAGCATTTAATTAGTTTGCATCCTGCTCGAAGAGATAAAATTACTCTCATTCACTTGTTCAGTAATCTTCCTTTCTTGGTCGTCTGCTCTTCTGTATGATCATGCTGCCAGCACATGATTTCATCCAGAGACACAGTATTCATTGTTACAGCTTTCCTAAAATGTCCTGTGGTCGTGGCATGGATCCTCCGTGGATCCGGCTCATGCTGTGGATGCTTTATAGCATCAGAATCTGGGAAGTTTGGAGACTGGGTCAGTGACTAATAATGCTTTTGGTGGGCAGAATGTGACAAATTAACATCCAGTCAAAAGTCATAATCCACAGTTCGGCAGTAGAACACTGCAGTGTAACATGTAATCAGATTTTTCAGTTCACCTCTCAGTGATTTAATAAATCTCAGCGGTATTTAAGATGTAAAAAATTGTGTCCAACTTGCCTTTTGTTGTCATTCAAATCATAAAAGTCAACCTTCTTTTGATACCGTTCTCAATAAAGGTGTTAACTCTGGATCGTGCCTGCAACAGTACCAAACCGCTTTGTTATAAAATACATCTTATGCAAGAGACTTCATGTCAAGGGCAGAAAAAACACATATTCTGGTGTTCATCTCTATTTGGCGATTTCCATATATCTATCTAAAAAGGCTCAGCTGATTCCAGTATATTAAAAGTGCTCTTTTTCACAAATTATTACAGGGCTGGCAAGCGTCTGAGAAGCTGATAAATCTGTGTCCAGTCTGAATCCTTCCAAGAGCCTTTGTTTAGTCAAAAATGTATTGTTTGCTTAAATGCAAGCACCTGTTTAATTTTAGAGCAACACGGACTCTTTATACGTGAAGACAAAATGCAACTGATGAGTTGTTAAATGCAGTTATGTTTTGAATATAATCTTTAGTCAGCAGCATGAAATGAGATAATAATTTGAGATACACAGTACTTGACTTTCCTCTAGCAAACAATTGCTTTTGACGCTTTTTGCTTGTGGTAAAGTCACAAGGCATTATTAAAAAAAAGCTTGCGCTGAGAGGAAAAGCTTGAAAGTGGAAAGGAAATATGACTCAAACATTATGGTATGGTGCAAAAATATTCGGACACCCGGGGCCTGTTAATAGCAGTGCATATATTTGCTGTGAAAAACTTACATGAGGTGAGAAACAAGGGATGCTGCAGTTTTTTTTAAAATCACCTTCAGAAGGGTTTAAAAAACAATTATAATTTTAAAGCAAGCAGTGGGCGGTGCTGGTTGGAACAGGGCAGCAGCCAGTGAGTCACTTTAAATACTGAAGGAGACTGAAATGTTTAAGTCTGAATTTAACCTGCTGCTGTCATAAACATGCTGCATTCTGCCAAAGAAATGTAAAACTAACTAACCAGTGAAATATTCTTTAACAAAGCAAACAAAGCAAAAAAAAACGAACAAAGGGCAAAAATTACATTAAAAGGGCAACATGGAATGACCATTTAGTTTATTTATATAACACCGAATCACAACAACAGTTACCTCAATGAGCTTTATATTGTGAGTTTAAGACCCTACAATAATACAGATAAAACCACAAGAATCAGATGACTGTGAGCAAGCACTTTGGTGACTGTGGGAAGGAAAAACTCCCTTTTAATAGAAGGAAACCAGGCTCAGGGAGGGGGAGTCATCTGTCATCTACCAGTTGGGAGTGAGTGGAAGAAGACAGTACAAAAGACTAAGATATTGTGTATTAAAATACTGAATAATATCCTTTTTTTTTATTTTTTCAAAAACACAGTGGGCTGTCAAATGTTTATGAATGGACTAACAAAGGAAGCCTTACACTTCTTACTTCCTACTGCAAAAATAAGCCTCTCTCATCTCCTCTCAAATCAATTTCTGCTTAGCTCTATAACTCATTCGCTGCCAGATATTATTTTCTCTAGATGTCAATGTTGCAGCATCTTTTATTTTGCTATTTTTCTTCTGTAAGGATATTGTTTCCTACAGTCCCCATGGCCCTGTTACTCTGTGCTGAACTTAACAGAGCGTTCGTCCTTCTGCCAGTCGCTGTCACCTGTTTTCTCTCTCTCTCTCTCGCTCTCCCCCTCCCCCTCTCTCTTGCTCACCCCACCTCCTCTATTTTTTCTTCTCCAGCTGACAATTGAAGTCCAGGGGGAGACTCGCGAGTTTGCTTCAGGGAGAGGTGTAAAGAAAAGGGGGAGCAGAGAATAAGGAGCAGGTCTGGCGCGGAGAGTCTTCGCATCTCAATGCACGTCTTTTGGTTTTCTTCTGATTAACTTTGTCTGTTTGATCTCTCGAGTTTTCTTTTCAGTTCCTATTCACTGATGTGAAAGAGATGGGTGCTATATGCCAGGAAGTATTTCTAGATAAAAGGCACCGTGCCCACTATTTATGCTTTCTGAACATCCATCTCTTTTCGTGACAAGGCTCGCAGTCTGCTTTCTGTGCCAGTGAGATACTGTAAATATTACTGAGAACAGTGAGCAGGCGGATTTAATTGAACCAACTAACCTAAAATTATGACTATGTTTTGTAATTTACAGCCGTGTTCACGTCTACAATTGAGTGTGGTGAAAGCTGGTTTGGAATAAAGATGACATCAGGTTGAAACAGCAGTCAGTTTTTCAAACTGATCTATAGTATAAATCTGCAAAGGCTTAGACTGGTATAACTTATGATCCACACAGCTAGACAACTGGTGGCAGTGAATATATGAGGCGACTTATGCCAGGGTGGAAGTGAGACAATACTGCTATCTTGACGTCAAGTCACATCTGACAACTACAAAGGGGGTGTTACTGTACAACCTTTGAAACCACATTCTTTCAAATCACGTCGTTGTCTTTATTCCTTAAGAATAAAGATAAATTGTGTTACAGAGTCCTGATTTAAGTAATTATAATATAAGTGTTTCCTGTTATTGTTCTGCATATAGTACGGGAAAAATACTAATTAGAGAACTCAGGCAACAACTTGCATTAAACTGTGTAGTTTGTAATGCATAGAATAGAATAGAATAGAATAGAATAGAATAGAATAGAATAGAATTCAACTTTATTGTCATTGCACATGCACAGGTACAGGGCAACGAAATGCATAGCTTTGTATATAAAATACATAGCTTATGACTTATGACAGATGCAAATGCATTCTCAGTCATATTATGAAAAGCTTTTCTCGGGCAGAAAAAAAAGCTCCCTGAAGCTATATTCTTTTTATCCATGTAATATTCGGTTTTTCAAACAGAAAAGAAAAAAAAAATCAAAATTCAAACCATTACTTCAAGTATGGGGGAGCATACTAATGGCTTTGCTTTGCAATTATTCCGCTATTCTATTCTCAAACCTATCATTTGACATTTTTAAAAAAGTCCTTAATAATATACCCTAAATCTCTGCAACACAAACCAAATGTAGATTTGGATTTTATAGATAAAGAAAGATTTTTAGCATATAATAAAAATGCACATATATTGGGAATATGTCATTTTAAAAAGACTTTTCATTCCTTAATTTACTGACTGGTTGATTTTTGAACACTGTAATTAAGCGCCCGTGTCAGACAGGATACCGTATAGCTGTCTTTAAATTGATGTTACCATTGTCTATGTCTATTTAAGGTTTAGCTGGCTGACCTTTCAAATACACCAACCCTATATAAAGCACTAATTTAGACTTCTATTACATTCTGAGTGCAGCCTAATTAACAGCTCTTTAAATACAAAGATTTAAGTCTTTGGTGCAACGCTAATTCACTCAGTAGCCATCGTGGGAGGCCAATGTCAGCCCAGTGAAGAAAAGTCAAGCTATTATTACCCCAAATAATAGTAAAAGTAAAACCACCTTTCCCCCCCACAAAATAGCCTATAGTGTCAAAAGCACACAGAAAGAATAATTCTGTTAGTTCTTTCAGAATTAAACTGCATAACAAAAGTCAGCTGGTACAAGCATAACTTCCTAGTGATAATGTAAGACTGTTAAATGAATTAACATACACTCTTCTGCAGTTGCATCACATATTTTGGGTTCGAGGGGATATTTCACACCTGAATTTTAAACAACTCCTGGATTTACTCCTCGCCACTCTCATTACAGTTAGTCAAGCCAGAAATTCCACATTATGATCAAAGGAGAGGAAATACGGTTTAACCCTGAGGTGTACTGAGCTGTTTAATAGGTCCAGGACCTGTAGACGATGTCACCGATAAGAGGTTGATCTAGGTTACACCAGAAAGATGAATGTTATGATGTCTTCTGCTGGTGGGTATAGAATAAATTACCCATGATCGCCACACAATGTATGCTGATTACAGTTCTGTTGCACTTGCACCTGACTTGCTGTGCTGTAACACGGGAACAACGAGAGGCTCCTAAACTCAAGGTGGATGCAGTTTTTAGAGCGAGGAGCCGGTCCACGGAGACCCAGAGTTGGATGCTTTTTTATTAGAGCAGCTCAATGCGTTCATGCTCTGGATTCACCCCTAAGCTGGCTGATACTTAATATATGCATACATATTTTGAACAGATGTGTAATACACACAAAGCAGGGTAAATTAACTAAAGTTCTCATGGCTCAGCTTTCTCAGTCCTCAAAAAAAAAAAAAAAAAAATCACTGACTCTTCTCTTCCCAAAACAATACTCCATTGTTATGAGGGTCTACTCGGGGTTGCCTGGCCTACCCACCCCAATCTTCTACTTTAACAAAGGAGAGTGTGTATGTGTGTGCACAGGTGTGGGAACAAAAGAGCTGGCAGCAGGCAGACATACAGTGTAGAGCTCACAGTGGACATAAAGGGTGATCCCAATGCTATCTCTGCGTGTGAGTGTCCAGCTCTTGCCTTATGAGGATTCCTTTGTTCGCTTTTACCTCACAGCTCAATCATCAGCACTGTAACAGCGAAAAAACTCCCAGCTGTCGACAGAAGACAAGGCTATCTGTAATCCTCCACCAGAGCACTGTTTGCGTTTCCTTCTGAGAAGTACATGGTGCTCCTGACACATTATCTTAACATTTGGTTGTAGCTGAATCCACTTATTTGCTGAAAATGTGATAACTAATTAAACATTGACTGAATGGCAGCTATGGCACAAGATACTCTCTAGGTTTCTGTGTCCTTTTACTTGCAGCCTTGGAAACGTAAGAGCTGTATTTGTATCCCACAATTCCCTGCATCAATAGATGACTCACTGCATGCCCTGGGTGACATTTAAAGTCAGGCCAGTGGCTTTTTTTTAATATTAATACTTGAGATTGATCAGTGCATGTATTCTTTTAAAGTGAAAGGGAAACACAATAGACTATTGCTTTAGCCCAGACTCTTTACATATCTCTTGTGTAATAAATATGCCGCCACATTCTCTGGAATAATGTCCAGAAGGACCTGAAATTGTCAGAGCTGGTTACTTTGGGGGGAAACTGAAGTCATTTCAAGGATGGAGAAAATAGCAGCCTCGGTCAGGGTGATTGCTCCTAAATTTGCAGTCAAACTGTTTTTGAGATTCGATGTGTTTCGCCCTTGATTTGTTTCACTATACATGAAATGGATATTGTGTCTGTGTAGTTTGATAGTTGTAACTAGGTTTGCTGCTGTCTTGGCCAGACCCTTCTTGAGATTTTACGTGATTAAAATGAAACAATCAAACAAGAAGAAAATATCTATATGTAAAATAGCATTAGGTACGTTTTGAATATGTTACAGAACGCTGATCAAATGCGATTCTCATTCACTCTCGTATTTCTTGTTTTCTTTGGCATAACAACTGTTGCAGAGCAGTTGTGTTTGCTGGAGCTTATGTAAACATGTCAGTGTAATCAACTTCTGAAAACATGACGTTCCCACAGAGGAGGTCGAGAGCATCTATAAAGAGACAACGAGCATGACAGCAGATGAATTTTTGCTGCTTGTCCAGAAACCATTAAGCAGTATAGACTTGTCTTCTGAGAGGCTCTTATCAATGCCACTATGTCTGTTTTCTGCAAATAAACCTGTTTCACTTGTTCTGCCAATCACCCAAGAGTCAAGATGCATTCTGAAGACGTTAACACATTCTCTTACGTTTACTAAGACAATATATATTTTGTTTAATTCTGAGGAAATAAGAGGAAATGGCTTTTTAAAAGCAAATTATTGCATCTGGACAAGAAATAGTCCAGCACACAACCCCAAAGTGTACTTCTCATGAGTACACTTTGTTTTTGTGCAGATTGCACAAATGAGATGTTAATGAAATGCTAATTTGTGAAATTTAGAGTTGGTGGCTATTGGAATTGTGTTAATTTCAGAAAGCACAAGATCAGCTAAGCAAATAGGATGCTGGCTCTGGATTAAATTTAAATGTAAATGACACAAATAAGCTATTGAGCCTCTGATTTAACTTCCTGAAAACAAAGCAAACTCATTTTTTGGTGTAAATGTTGATACAAGTAGAGGAATTTCCATCAATGGCAGCTGAATTACTTATTGGATAAATTAGCATCTTCTTGCACGACAATGCAGTATAAAAGAAGTGATGGCTTTTATTTCACCTTATATTACACCTGTAAAGATATAGTTAAGGGGGAAACACTCTATTATAAGGTTCCTTTGCAGGTCTTTACTGGTAATGGGAAAGACTGTACTCACTGTAGAGGATCGTTCCTTGTCTGGATCGGGTTTTCACTGTCAAACAGAGAAAAACGGGGGTGTCCTTGACTCCTGCGGGTCGATTATTGCTGACACCAGAAGGCTGGAGAAGCAACGCAAGCGGCCGTAGCTCCAAGTAGGAAGTTCCATCGAATGAAGGGATATATACTGTGGCATCTGGAAACAAGCATTAGATGCAAATTGATGCTTTGAGCTTACATGGTGTAAGAGAATTAGAATTGTAATATTACTTGGACAAAAAAAACCCCTCATACACACTTTATTGACCATTAGACAATATACTTATATATAAATGAAGAATGACATATCTTGTAAAAGCAATGCCCTACAGGGCTGTTGTTTGCAAACAGAAGAGCAAAAACTGGCTGCTGTGTGCCTTTGCAGCATAGACAGCCATCTGTGTGCAGAATCAGCAGGGCCTTGTCAGGGCTATGTGCTAGAGTGTCATTTCCCATTGGATGACAAAGTGATATGACTATAAGGAGAGGTGGAGGAGGTACACACTCAGGTCATCAACTTCGCAAGCCTGTGATGATATGTTGGCCTTTACACAAAGGACTTTGTACACCTGGTGGATAGCTTACTGCTCAGGTACATGACAGCCAATTCAAAATAGGCCACCTTGACTTCAGCTCAGGGGATTCTAACAAAACAGTCCAGCTCTCAAGTTGAGAGCTCATAATATACAATATGTGTTGGGTACAAAAAAAATAGAGAGATATTTTTTTATTGCATGATATATGAGAATGTTCTTTCATGACTCCAGTGTTCACTTTTTTGCGTTTTGATGTTGGATCAAATGGATTTTTAAAGTAGGATGTGAATGATTGACAATATTTAGAACAGACTACAAAGTAAAAGAAATGGAATAAGAAGAATATGAAGTTGTAGCAGGGGAAATCTCTAGGGATGCCTATAATGGAGGCGATATTATAGACTAACTTTATGCTTATACAAGGTATGGTTAAAAAGTTCTCGAACTCCATCGATAAAAACCCCTGCTATGTTTATGAAAGTACAGTTCTGACCACTTGCAGTGATAAGAGGGGTTAGGTCTCTGGCTGCAATGCTACAGGGAAAGCAGAGGTTGGAGACCGTGACATGAACAGAATTACTACGACTGTGTGCAACGAGCTTGCGATCTCATCTCGTTTGACATGGTTGCTTTCAAGATGGGGACCAGAAATGTTACCACTCGCAGTCAGTTGCCATCTTCAAAACGATTATGATATGTTAAGAAAGCGATAAAATGGCAATAAGGCAGAGTACGTCTGCTGTTTGTGACTGAATGGAATCATGTTGGCAATTACGTGCAATCTGTTTGTGATAATACACGATTAACTGAAGTAAATTGGCAAATATCGTAAATCTTTTGCCATCTGTTGCAAATCTGCTGCCTTTAACATACACAAAAATTCATATTAACTACTGAAATTCAGAGTCCAGCCACATACTCACATATCTGAAACAAGAATGTAGAAATCGTTCCACAAACAGTAGTTGCTGATGAACAGTGATTTCATCAGTAAAGAGATACATGGCAGACAAGTTGAGCTGAATCTAGTTGATTGCAGCATGTTGGAATCTGTCCATGTTTATGAAATATCATTTGCAAACCTTCCCCATTCTTTTTGGAGACAGTTTGCCTCCCACCGGGCAACCATTTGGTCACAGGACGCAAAAGTTAGCAAACCTTGATTTTTAGTTATAGCAAGGAGATTGCCATTCTTACTTTACTCTAGTGTGACAGCACCAGAGGAGGTACAGGCCTTATGTTTTTATCTTTTATATGAAAAATTTGAGGATTTTTGACCAACCACAGATGTTATTCAAGTAATGTGCTTATAGACATGTATACCTTACCACAGCTCTGTGACACTACACGTTTATTTAAAATCAGGTTAAAGGTTAATCCGATATCTAATGTTTTCCTGCAGCAAACATTGTCTTTTATATGTGCTCAGCCTTACTCACATTATGCAGTATTGTTTCAAGGTTTTGAGAAAATGCATTCTCCTGTGGTCACATTTATGCAGCGTATTGTAGCCTGCTACTGGTTTGTGTAACTGGCTGCAGCTCTTTTTCAAAAATTACTGTTGGGCTGCTTGATTTGTGAGTCAGGAACTACTCTTGGACAGCTAATGCATTGTTAGTGGGTTCACTCATGGCAACAGGGATAACGCAATTCCTCTGTATCAGTCATTCGTGTCAACAGGGCATTCTGAAAATGGCCTTAATGAGCCTAGGAAAAGGATTCAAGTCGTACAGTAAGTGAAAATATCACCAAGGTGAATTGCAGGGTTTGACAATAAGGACTGTCCAGTGGCCCGGGGGCCCATGGGACATTGACTTGGTCCAGTTTAATGATCAGTCGCTAGACCAACACCAGAGATGAGTTTCCCGTCATATCATTTTTCACATAGTTATATTCCTTTTTTTTTTTTTTTACTTTGCTTGGACTGAAGAGCCGCTCAGACACTTTCCTACCCTCGCTGATTTCCTGACCAACCAGAGCACACGAATCCTCCGAGTTGCACATAGAATTATGTGGAGCAGACATGACAGCCAATGCTTCAAATTACACAGAAAGAGAAAACAAAAATTGTGTTGCTTTTGTTGTGGAAGGCGTGGTTTCCTTGGGGGTGAAAATGATAAATCAATCCTATAATATATGTTGGCAATTTCTGAGTAAGGAAGACTGAACTGGCTCATTTTAAAAGGCACCAGCCATTACAGCAAACACACACTAGATGCCCACATAAAGAGCTGCCAGCACCTAGCCAGTGAGTTGGCAAAGCAGGAATCTGACAACCCCTCATCAGGTCCAATTAATGTCAAACACGAAACGGAAACAAAAGCAGGAAAGGTTCACCACAATGTCTTTTCATTTTTTTTAATGGTTTATTATTTCTCCCAACTACATTTATAGACAAGGTTCCCACTTTCTGATAATATCATCTCCATGGTGGCACATTTGGCATTTTATAAGATGATTTTCTAACAAATATATTTGTTACTGTTATAAATAAAATCAGTATAATTAGCATGATTGTTTGGACTGGATAAGGTCAAAGGAAAAGATGTAAAAAGATGCAGATAGATACATAAAAAGGGACTTTAGGGAAAAACAAAAATGAAATGAAAAAGCTTCTTGGACTGATGTTGTGGTTAAACAAAAGTAGTTAAGGACTCAATTGAAAAAAACTCAACTTTCATTGTATTATTCATTTCTGGCCAACATCCAAAACCATGGCTTCAGATTCCCGAGAAGCAAAGACACAACTCAATGAGCTAAAAGCAGTAGGTCATGATTAATACACACCAAGCCTGAATAATGGTTTCACCTTTTATATCTTCTTCTTTCAACCATTTACTCCATGATGGTGTGTGTGTGTATAATTTTTGTAGTGTCTTTTAACTGATTTCTTGCATGCTTGATAGAAAGTCTTTGCTGAGGTCTACTACCTACTGTGCCTTCTCTGAAGAGACAATTTATCATACCTTAAAACTCTGATATGCTCAGCTGGACTGCTTTTATCTTGACAAAACCATGTGATGGGTGGCTAGGTAATATCGAACACTCACTGAACCAAAAGCACTAGCCTGGATTATGGTACATCCTACCAGCGGAGCACTTCCAGGGCCAAACATAAGTGAATGCACTCAAGCTCCTTAAGTAGGAACTGCTCATATGATTCAGACTAAAGCTGACTCCGATGTTTTTGGTCATAGTTGTTATTATATCGCATTTTATCAATTTTGTGATAAAAGAGATGTGTGCTGGCTGCAAATGTAGAGCCACATTTCTTTGTTGACTGCTAACACGTGTAGTTGTGGTTGCAGTTCTAATGGAGCTGTGACCAAGTATACATATAGTACATACATAAATACAGTAAGTAAATGGTGAATGGCCTGTATTTATATAGCGCTTTACTAGTCCCTAAGGACCCCAAAGCGCTTTACACGTCCAGTCATTCACCCATTCACACACACATTCACACACTGGTAATGGCTAGCTACATTGTAACCACAGCCACCCTGGGGCGCACTGACAGATGTAAACACATTCATTATAAAAAAAAAAAAAGGCACTTATGATCTATTAAAAGTATCATAATTATTACAGAAAAATAATAATTTGGAAAATAATTTAAGGAATGAAAAGCAAAAGGGTGGATTATGAATGATAACAATATAGATTTTGGTTTCCTTCATTTCCTTCTTTTTCTTCCTGCTCCTTTTCTTTTAGAGTAAAAAAGTATATTTCTGGAACACATTTAATGAACCATCCACTTACAAAACAGATGATGATCAGCATGGGGTGCCTTAAGAAAAATAAGTGTAATTTCAAACAGTATGTTTGTTTTTTTTCCACACTGAATAAATCTATTGCCATTACAAAGAAAAGCTACTGTCTTAATTTACTGAGACAGAGCACTGGGACTCTTTAACTTCACTGTATTACTTCAGTCTTACATGGCTAAGTAGGCAAAAACTATGGCTCAGATGAAATTAGCCACTCTCGTGTTGTGATTCATTCTTAACTGTTGGTAACACAATACTTCCTGGTTGTTGTTATTATTATTATTATTATTTTTGGATATGTGAAGTATGACATGTCAGCGTTTCATCTAGGACACAAACAAGTCCACATCATTAGTCACTATGCGGTATGACGTGTCTATAATTAACTGAGAGCAGGGGTGACTTGCTCCACTGTTCTCTTGTGCCCATTACTTAATTCAACAAGATGTGAAGACAAGGTTGTCACCTAGCAAAGATGCTGCAGCAATTCACATGCACAGACTTTGTCAGCATGTAAACAGCCCCGGGACTCTGTCTGCGGGCGAAGAACTAGTCTTGCAAAGCACATCATACGATGAGTGCCCACATGAGACTGCGCTCTGTTAAACCTGAGAGACTAGACTGCTTTTGAGGAGGTGCAATTTCACAAACTCAGCAGAAATGACACCAAAAGGCCACTGCTGATATTTAAAGGAAAAGTTTATGACAAGTTGAGGAATAAGCAGGAACTCACTGCTTGAAAGGGAAAGGCTGAGGGCACAACCCGTGATCGTGAGACTGTATCATCAGCTCTAACATAACAGTGGATATATTTTATCATGGTGGGAATTTACTACATATAATATGTAACAATCATGTCATAATGCAGGCTTGATTTATCAGGGTTCATTTCCAATTACGGTACTGAAGTCAGCCTTAAGCTTGCTCATGTGCAGCAGCTACAAATGATGATATTTTGTGACACTTTTTTTTTTCCTGAACTTGAAATGGTTGAAAGAACAAATGAGTCAATGAATGAATCATATTCTCTGATCTCTACAGGCTGTTTAGACGCTGGCCAAAGGATCTTTAATAACCGGCTTAACAAAGAAGCATCTCTGTCATGCGAGCAAAGGGGGGGCACCGCTTTCCTCGACATAGCGCTCTCCCACGGGAAAATCGAATCAGTGTGAAGCCTTAAAAATAGCATCACTTTTGTTACAGCGCCTGGAGAGAAACATAATATTTCAGTTGATTACTTAAACACCTGTAAATTAGCATTTTGAGAACACATGGCAGATGTGTCAAATCAGGGTGCCAGGTGCATACAGGCTGCTCCTGCCACATTAATGACTGTTAATATTAGCTTTGAGCAGCGTTCTGTCAGGATTCCACATGTTTCATAAACATAAGATTATGCCATCTGATTTAGTCATTTACAAAGGTTGCAAAGGTGAACGCAAACCTAACACTGTTTTCGGAACAACTTTAGCACGAAGAAGAATGTAAATCTCTCAAAATTTTCTCTGCACGTATCACATTTAGTGGCTTCTGTTATCAAAAGATCCTAATTTAGTTAAAGCCCACACAGAGAGCATTCAAACTGTCAGAGAACTGAGTTTCTCAGAACAAGTAATATCTTCTCACATGGACACAAATAAGCAAAAATTGAAAACTATTCACAACTGATGGCTTAGATTACCTTTTGAAATTGTTTTTATTTTCATCCAGCAGAACATTGCTTTTGGTATTACTCACAACTAGGGTTGCCAACCGTCCCTTAAAAAACGGAATCGTCCCGTATTGAGCTAATAAGGGACGCACTTTGTCCCGTAATACAGTGAGAATCAAAAGTAGTCTATAAATGTTAATGGAATTAACGCTTTGTTTGAAAACATAATTCCCAGCCCCTCTCCTGCTTTGTGATCAATGAGCTGACAGCACACTTATGACAATTTGAGTATGACAATTCAGATTACCGCTTATCTCATTGGTCGAGGAAAGGTCGCTTGCGGAGAAAATACCGGAAGACAACAGATGACCACAACAACAAGCATGGTCAACAGGGAAACATACGCCGACACTGCGGTGCAAGTCTCGGACGACAGTACACCTAAAGCTGGGCAGACACTGTGCGATTTTTTCAGTCACGTTATTCAGCTCCTGCTCAAACTGCACGATTGACTCACAGGGGTTAGAAGTTGGTAGGTCACGATGCAGGTCTCACACTATACGGCCCGATGCTCTGATGCGACCTGAGTGCTCACACTGTGCCTCCATAACATGAAGGTTATAACAGAAATTCTGTTGCTCTCTCGCTCTCTCTGTCTTTCACTCACACAGACACACCATCACCATCAACTTTGCTAAATTGCTAATGAAAAACACTGATCAGGCAGCTGTGATTAAGCAGCAGTGTAAATCCAACTATTTTCACGGTTGTTGTGGTCGTGATAATTTTGTGATGCCACATCGAAAAGGCTCGGATGAGCTTTCCAAAGTTCTACAAGTTGCGCCTCCATCGCTTGTGTCCAGATCATCTTTTTCACCGACGTTTACGTGTTTGCGCGTGAGCAGTGTGAGCGGCTGCGGTGACACCCTCACGAGCGATTGATGATCGGGAGCTGCTCGAGGTGTTAATCGCTTCTCGTTACCCCACGTATACTACACGATGCACGATGAAGGCCAAAATTGGGCCGATCACCAAATCGGTCGCACGACTCAAAAATCGGCTCAAAATGGGCCAAAAATCGCACAGTGTAAGCCCAGCGTTAGAGCAGCAATGTTTGTTCGCTCAGAGAAAGAAAAAAAAAAGGCTGCAAAAGTACGGGGAGGAATGGGAAAAGGAAAACACCTGGCTGGAAAAGTGCACGATAACACCTATAAAGCGCACTGCACTGTGTGCCGGCACACTTTTTCCATAGGCATGCTTCTAATGGTGGGCACATGAAGAACACGAGGGGCATGAAAGCTCGGGGAATCCTTAACCAATTTTTTGTCCACCAGGCCAGGCTGAAGCAGATATGGTATGTAAACACTGGTTTGTTTTTTTTAAACCCTCTGGTTAAGGTTAATATGGGCATGTGCAGTGAATAGCAGCGCTATGTGGCCAGAAGTGTGATAATATCATTTATTTTGTGTAATAAACAACTGCAAGGATAGATGATTACAATAAATAGATGACAGTAATACATAGATGAGTAATAATGATGAGTTAAGATGCGTAATCATGGGAACAAGCGGGTTTACAAACAGGAGCAGCTGATTAGCTTTAGAAAAGCTGAAATAATACCTCAAATGAAGCCAATTGTACTAAATGCACTATATGTGCACTGTTACAAGAATATTTTTCGTTCTATTGCTTTCTATTAATTTATATAATTTTAAGTTAAGCAGGACAGAGTTCTTTTAAAGAAAGATTTACTTATATTCTCAAAAGTTAAGCATGACAGGCTTCTGTTTAAGAAAGAGACCTGTTTTACTGTGTTAATGTTGTCATTTTGAGCTAAAAATAAATGGCTAAATGATCATTTGTTTCCCATATGGTCATATCACAAAGAATATGCATCTGCTCAAATCAAATTCAAGTCAAATGGTTAAAAAATAATTTCACACACACACACACACACACACAAAAAGAGCTACCACACTGGGAAGGGTGAAGACAACTGGGTTGCCCGGCCCTGGCCACGAGGTGTCCCTTATTTATTTTTCAGGGAGTTGGCAACCCTACTCACAACTGAATGTTGACTGTGTCCTCTCCCTTTCCCTGTCTAGCCACCTGTTCTTGCACATGGCACCTGCAGCTCAAACAATAAGAGTGGCAGGTTTAACACTCAAAATTTATCTGTTGTTATTTTTAAAACAAGAGATTAGGCAGAAATGGACAAAGAAAGGCTTCAGTTTTCTTTTTGTTTATCACTGTGATTTTACATAAGGAAATAATAGGCTTTACAGGAAGATTCTTATCGACTGTTGTTAGCTAACTAAGCTACTGTTAGCACTGTAGTTGCTAGTTCCCATATCATGATTTGACATTTCACCCACAAATTTTAAAACAGCACATCTTCTATCATCAATAAATAGTAAAGAAAGTTTTCAGGTAACATATTTAACTACTACTCTTTATTTTTTAATAGAATTTTTATGTTTGCCTGCTTTGTTTTCCGCTAATATCTTAGAGTGGATGGGACTAATTGATAAGGGGATGCAGTGATTTACGGCTTAAAACGAATGTGCAACAGGTTCCACCTATTTCAGGCAACGATGTTGGAGCCCCACAAATTACTAGTCATATGCTCTCTTGCCTCAAAATAAACATTGTTTTTCTACTACAGGTAGAAATCATCCAAGGAACCAGCACTCCTTATACTTATGCTCCTGTTTTCTTGGTTCTGAAAGGACAGCCACTGATAGAAAGAGGCTAAATTGATACCATTTGATTTCCAGTCCTCATTACGTTAACTTTAATTGCCCACCATATTGTAACAAGAAACAGGTCAAACACACCACAGTTAATTTAACAAATGTAATTAGCCATCAACATGTTTAATTCATATTAGAAGTACAATACTCTTTTAATCCGTGTTGAAATGTTAATCATATATTGTAGCTGCACTGCACACTGCTATCACAACACAGAATTTGAGATTTCTCTCAGCAGCTTGGCTTGCGTTATCAAGTACACAAACTATTAACTCACACATTCTAGTGTTACTTCTGTTATCCCTGACAGGAACTGACTACAATGGCAAAATACAGGAAGCATTTATTTATTTATTATTTTACACTTTCAGGATATCATGCATGGCAACAGAGGGATGTCAGGAGGTACATCAAGAGAACTGTGAAGGAATCTGCAAAGGAACAGCTCCTTGGTATGTGCGTGTAGTACTACCGTCTCCCTAGTATTAGTGTCGGAGTGTTTGGTACAAAATAAATATTTTTTGGTTGGGACAGACGTGAACGCTTCAGCTGAATGTTGAACAAGTGCTGCAAGGTCACATTCTCATTCTCAGCGTGTTCTAGGGGTGAACTTAGAAGCACACCAATGGTTTGAGCTGCTTATATAGATCTTTCATTTCATTAATCATATACTGAATAATTCACATCACTCAAAATTCCTAATGCAACCGACTATTCTCCCTCATAGTGAAACCTATTAGCCAAAGAGGCTCAGCATATATTAACCAACATAATTTGTTGGCTGTCTCTTGATGATTCCACTGTAGAGGTCACAGTACAGTAGGTCTTTAAGCTTTGTACAGCCTGTGTGTGGTCTATGTATTGTGTATATGAATGTAGCGTAAACACCACCAGGTGAATGCAAAAGCCTACCTTTTTCACAAAACGTTCCAGTGAAATGAAGCGGACAGTGACAAGAAAGCTGAGCTTCACCAGGCGGCTGCAGCTGAAGGCACGTCCCTCCGTTGTGGCAAAGACTGTCGCGGCAAACTTGAGGTTCATTCATTGGATGTTCTGGCGCTTGTGTGGGAACTGCAAACGTTGTTGCAAACACTATGTCAAAGGTAGGTGATTGAGCTTCCAGACTTGAGGAACTTGTTGTGGAGGCTTGTATGGCATGCACAGTGAATCTGGAAGATTGATCAAAAGTTTGAGTGGCCAAAAGCCAATCTGACATAAATTATACAGGCTTTAAAAAATTCTGATTTGTATTAAGTGAAATTACTCAGTAAATAAGAGGCGCAGTCATTTAACAAATAGACATATTTTTGACTGCAATCCCAGAAAGAAGTAGAGAATTCAAGTTTTATTTGTCATGATTACTAGTCAGTTTCCCCCTGGCTTCGGACAAAGTGTAATGCACCTTGGAAAAGTGAGTACAGTGTTTTTAGCAATAAAAACCAAAAAATGCAGAGACTTTACCTGCATCGAGCTATGTTGCTGCCAGCAATCGCATCCGATGTGTAGAAGCTCCTCAGTTTATTAATTTCAATGACTTCAAGACAGCCAGTGTAGTTGTGGAAAGGTTCTGCTTTCTTAAAAAATATATCACATGCAGAGAATTTATTTTATTCAGAATCTTTAACAAGCAGTAAGTTAAACAAAAAAAAAACAAAAAAAACAAAACAAAATTTTTTTTTATGTGGGATCAGGCCCTGGAGCCTTGCCTCACCTCACTGAAGACCTTGGTATGGTCATGGAACAAGACTTTTGAAAAACTGTCAGACTCCCAGAAAGGAGAAGCAGAGCTCTGCTCACATTATATACAATGAATGCTACTGACCCAGTTAGGCAGTGGAAGGAATATATTGAGGATCTCCCTAACTCCACTGACATGTCTGTGAAGGAAGCAGGGACTTAGGAACGGCTTGGCCATTACTGAGGCAGAAGTCAGAGTTGTTTTGGTTGGCATGCCCCCGCAGCATTGCATGGAAGTCAGGGACAGTGCATCTGGATTGGGAAACTAGAGATTTTGGTTCCCGTTTTCCAAGAATAAGAACCAGAGGGTATGCTCCAACTTCAGGGAGATCCCACACCTCAGCTTCCCTGTTAAAGTCTATGGAAGAGTAATGAGAAGAGAGTCCACCTGTTAGTCAAACCTCAGGTTTGACCAAGTTGTGAGACAGTAGACCAGCTCTTGACCTTCCCAAGAACACTTAAGGGTGCACAGGTGCTTTCCTAACTACTCTAAATGTGCTTTGCAGACTTAGAAATGGTATATGACCACATCCCTTAGCTCTGGGAGTGTAATTCATCTGACTCATTGTTGTGGGCTATTCTGTCCCAGTAAACGATAGTGAGAGCTTCCTCCTTAATATGTCTGGGCTCATCCTTAGAGACAGGGTAAAGGGCCTGGCCATTCAGAAGGGATTCAGAATATAGCAGTTACATTTCTACATTATAACAAGCTAGTTGAGGTGGTTCAGGCATCAAACTAGGATGTCTCCTGTGCACCTGCTAAGTGGAGTTTTTCAGGCAGGTCTCAACAGGAAGAGACCCTGGGGCAGACCCAGGACATTAGAGAGATTATATCTCTCACTGGGTCTCAGTTTCCCCCTGAAGTGCTGGAAGAAGTGGCCATGGAGAGTGGCCTGGACTTCTCTGTTTTGACTGCTGCCCTCATGACCCAGACCCATGTGTGGATAGGTGTATAGTAATTATAAGTTGTACCTGACTGGGAATAAACTGTTGTGGCAAACCCCCTGTGAAGACATTGTTCGTTCTTTGGATCATGTGTCCCAACCAGTAATTGCTTGCAGTACTTTTAATTTTCTCATGGCCAGAAAGAGTGAGCTCTGCTTCACAAGGTGCCAGGCGTTGTCTGTAGAACAGTATGAACACATCAGATCAAAATGTATAAGAAACAGAGGTACACTATGTGTTAAAAAATGTGTTTTGTATTAATGTTGTAAACAAATCAAACATTGTGCATTATCTGTATAGAAGTTAGATGTTATTTTCTTGTATGCTGTGGTACTATGGTAGATGATTAGCATATCTTCCACTAATTTCAGTAAATGCCAATGGTAAAAATCTTCTCACTAATGACATTTTGAACTCCATTTTGTTTTTGTCGAGGTGTCCTATGTAAGTGCGAGTCTCCACACAACTATTTTGGATCCACCCCACAGCCATTCATAGATTTCAAAAACCAATTCTCCACTCTGCAACAACAGGGGAGAGCAGATAATTACCTAAGTGCAGATTCTGGACTAACCAACTGCAGCTTGAGGGTACTCAGGCCACAGATGCACAGTCCCCTCTACTGCGTCTCCTGATACTCCTTGTTCCCTAAGTGGAAGTTAGAAGGCCCACGAAGCAATCTAGTCTGATTTGTTAAGCCTGTACTTTGCAGGCTGTTGCATATGCCGGCTAAACACTCGGGGCACTAACTCCGAGCTGCATAAGTCCTTCCTCCAGAGCCAGCATGGAGAAGCGGTTAATTTAGAAGCAGTCTGCCAGAGCGGCCTGGCCAGCAGCCAGAGGGCACTGTGTTCACTGTCCTTGAGAAGTCAGCCCCACTGGGTTTCTATTTAACATATTGAAAAGCGTCTTTGACGGGAAGATATATTAAAAGTCTATAATGAGTTAGGCGGTGACGTTGAGGATGGCCGTGGTGGTGTAGCTGTGGGTCAAATCAGACAAAGATGGACGGACTCAGCCATCAGACAATTACAGAGAATTTGCTTTGTGACACCAGAAACTATTTTTCCACACTCCCAACCCTCTAGTTATGACAGCTCTCTTTCTTGCAGTGTCTCAAGGGGTTGGTACCGAACATTATGATTGATTTCTACTGCTGCTGTATTTTTCTTGTAGGAAAGAAAGAAGGGTGGAGCCCTGTAGCCTCTCAAACCTGACTGGTCTCTTTTATATTTAGAGCAGTGCTGCTTTCTGCCAACCCCCCGCCAAAAAAAAACAAAACATGAGGCAACTTTCCCACTCAGCATTGTTCTAGCAGGAAATCATTTGGTAAACCATACTCAGTCACATTCAGTATTTCAACTTTTATCTGTTTGCATCTCAAAAAAAAAAAAGTCATAATCACCAACCCAAAATTAATTTCTGTCTCTGTCTTACAATCTGAAACTTTTTTTATAAGTCAGAAATGCTCAAAAGTCATTGTAGTCTCTACTCAAATGCACAGCAAAGTGGTTTGATATGAGATGCTCTCTCCTTTGTTTCAGCTTCCAGTTCATACATAATAAACTCTGTGTCTTGAAGCTAGACCACAATCTTTCTTATGTCAGAATATAATGGAAAGGGCTGGCAGCAAGACTGCACATGGGCTTAGAAACAATATAACTAAAGGGGCCACAGCCTCACTTTAAATCATTTAAACATTGATTTTGTGCTCGGCTCTTGCTTGTTAATCTTTTCGTAATGAAAAACTGCAAATGAAGACTTTAGAACAGCCAATAAAACACGGCTAGTGATCACCAATGCATTTTAATAGGCACATTCTGATGGTTGTTTTAGTTCTTCAAAATGAAAGCCCATTTGCCCATTTGTAATAAAATCTAAATTCTTAGTCTGGTGATTCCTGCCAATTACGTATTTTCCCCCTGTTTTAGTTATAACCTTTCTCTCTCTAAAAAAAAAAAAAAAAAAAAAAAAGAGGAAAAGAATCCACCACACTTGGAATGACTGAATAACTAGGTATCAAGCTAATACCACCTGAGGTGCTCACACAATTCGAAGAAAAATTGTATATTACCAGGCCCTAATTGGCTTATCATTGTAATTGCACTCCTTTTCTCAACAGGGGATGCACTTATGCATGAAACAGAGACATGTTAAAATGCATCTAGGTTGATGTCTATGTAAATGCACCCTGTCAATTAAAATATATAACATTAAATTGCAACATAATGACATCTTTAGAAACAAAAATACATACAACTGAACAACATTAAAATGAGCTGACTGAACATAACATCCAACAGCAGTGCGTTTACAGCCTGTTCTGGTATATGTGTTTCTTTTCACCATGCATGCAGTACAGCTCTTGAATCTTGAGCCACTCTATTCAGGTCCAACAATTATTAAGAATATTGAAACATGCACACATTTACAGAAATGCAATATACAAGGCAAAAAGACTTTTGTATAATTCTAACGAACTTGAAAATCAATATTTCATATAACCAGTTTTATTCTTCAACACAGCCTGAACTCTCCTTTAATTCCTGTAAGTAGTTCTCAGGAATAAATCACCAGATGTCTTGAAGGACATTTAAAGCACTTCTTTGGATGCTGGCTGCCTTTTATTCTGTTCTCTGTCAGGATGGACAGAATAATTCATTAATGTTAATGTCCAGGCTCTGGGGAGGCCAATCCATGACTG
Source organism: Rhamphochromis sp. 'chilingali' (assembly GCF_963969265.1). Taxonomy (NCBI): domain Eukaryota; kingdom Metazoa; phylum Chordata; class Actinopteri; order Cichliformes; family Cichlidae; genus Rhamphochromis; species Rhamphochromis sp. 'chilingali'. The sequence continues at coordinate 13,912,742 of NC_137947.1, read as the reverse complement.
ATAGTGTTCCACTGTATTTTGTATTATCTGGTATAGTTTTACTGCATTGGCCACGTGTTTGGGGACATTGCTATTAGAGGTGCAACGATACACAAAATTCACGGTTTGGTTCGATACTTTGGTGTCACGGTTCGATATTTTTTCGATACAAAAAAATGTTCATGCCTTTTTAATTTGTCATTTATTAAAATTATAAATATATATTTTAACTCAAAAGTACAGTTTTTAAATTTAATGTTGCTGAAACAAAAGTAATTAAAAATATCTCAGGGCTCTCAAAATTTCAAAATCCCTGGTAGCCCTTCGGGCAGGGACTCTTCAGTTTTTGGTAGCCCAAAATAAATGTAAGTAGCCCGAATAAAAAAAGAGAGTAATTTTTGGATTGATGTTTTGTTTCCTTTACAATATTATACATTAAAGTATAATATTGTAAAGGAAACAAAACATTAATCAAAAAATTGTTGAAAAACAAATTACAACATTGTATAAAAATTACAATCATCAACTCAAATACTTGGTTCTAATTGAACAGAAATTTCTATGAACTTGTAAGAACTGTGTAGGACATGAATCAGTCTGTGTCAGATCCTGAATTTGAAATTTCCACCGAAGTCAAGGGTAAGAGACAAGTGGAACCAAGATCTAGGCCATTTGCTTTTTGAAGTTTGCAAAGACTGCTAAATTTTACCAGTGGTAGTTCACTCTTTGCAACATAGTACGCTGTTCTAAACAGATTTTTCAGGTTTATTTTTAGTATGTTATTTGCAATTGGTGTTTGTTCTGGGAAAGATATTGCAGACTGAGCAATAATGCATTTCTTGCATTTCTCATGGATTCTAATGGGGGCTTTTCTTAAAATGACTGGTCCCAGTAACAAAGGCGCTTGTCGACTCAGAAATCGAGAGAAAACCAACAACACACCCGGCAGAACATTATGTTGTTTACACGGGTGCACATAAGTGGTCCGCATGTGCGCATTTGCTGTCAAAATAAAAGACGCGCACCAGATAAGAAGTTGCAACGCGCGTTTGCGTCCATATAAAAAGCACTGTTTTTGTCCGCTAGAGTGGGATTTTCACGGCACATTCCGCACCACATCTCTGTGTGTTCATCATTTGTTTGAAGCCAGCTCACCTCCTGCAACCACTTTTCCGAGAATACGTGCTTCTTTTGTGGTTCGGACTCCTTCTGACATTTGTTTGGAGGTGGAGGAAGACCAAAGTAATTGCTTAAAGGAGCTTGCTTCTTCGACATCTTTAAGAGTTCTAAACAAATGTCTGTCCTCCTCCAGAAAATCTTATGTATGCAAACACGCGTTGCAACTTCATATCTTGTGCGCGTTTTTTTTTAATTTTGACAGCGAATGCGCACCTGCGGACCACTTATGTGCACCCCTGGTTATTTAGCTCGTCATATTGCAGCCACAGAAATTCTTTTGTCCATGAAACCATAAAGCTGCACTTTCTTTTTGCCTTATAGTCTGATTTGTCATAACTTTTCCGTTTTGTGGTGAGCTTTTCTTTGGCTGTCACTTCTTCACCCTTACCTGTCTTATTTGGCTCAGCAGAACTAAAATATATATCCTGCTGCTTTTACACATGCACACACACACACACACACACACACACACACACACACACACACACACACACACACACACACACACATAATAGTCAGCGATTCTCTGCGCGATCAACCTCTCATATGTTTAAGCTTGCTGCGGGAGATTTCACTTGTCATGTTTGCATAGTAAGCTAACGATTGATAAGACTATGTCAGAGGAATTGGTGCGCAAATTATCATCACTCACCAATCAGTACTATCGCTCTCTATACACAGTTCGCGCGATTGCAAAGTGAAAGCAAAAAACAAGCGCAAATTCAAACGCGATTTCAATATGTCACATATTGACAGTGGCTCACCGATGCCAATGACATAATTACCCAGCTACATTTCCGAAAGAATGCAAAAGCATTGACATATATTTTTCCTTCCTACAATAGCCCGACGGCCAGGGCAGAGATAGATTTTGGTAGCCCGACTGGAAAAATCGCTAGCCCCGGGACGTTGGGCTAGCGATTTTGCAAGCCCTGTATCTGATTGAGGAATCACTCATCTTTGGAAAAGAGAGTTTATTACAGAGAAATGGCTCTTTCCAAAATAAAAGCAATACTATACGCTTCTTCTGGGCTATATTCTCAGCAGCATATTGTAGCGGGTCAGGGCTGTTCGGGGTTCTGTTTGTACAGTTATGTTTTGTTTATGTTGCCATAGTGACGGGTGACGCCCTCTCACTGCGACGGTGTCCTTCCGGGGTCAGAGGGCGCCCTGTGTGTTGTTGTTGTTGTTGTTGCTGTGCGGTTGCCGCTCTGAGCAGTTAGCTAGCGGCAGTGTTCTTCTGCAGATGTCAATAAACGGCTGTGCTCCCTGGCTAGCTCACGGGAAGCAAGACCAAACGACACCTCCGTCTCCTCCTTGTCTGAGCTCGCCACATTGGTGTCAGAAGTGGGATGATGGTGGCACCCCATGTTCTGACCCGAGTGACTTTTCCCCCGCCGGTCGTGACCGGCCGGTGCGCCAAAAGAAGGCACCTGGACATTTGCAGGACTTTGTGTGGGGTAATGGGGTCGTCGGGGACGACTGACCCCTTAGGTGGGGGCTATGTAGCGGGTCAGGGCTGTTCGGGGTTCTGTTTGTACAGTTATGTTTTGTTTATGTTGCCATAGTGACAGGTGACGCCCTCTCGCTGCGACGGTGTGTCCTTCCGGGGTCAGAGGGCGCCCTGTGTGTTGTTGTTGTTGCTGCTGTGCGGTTGCCGCGCTGAGCAGTTAGCTAGCGGCAGTGTTCTTCTGCAGATGTCAATAAACGGCTGTGCTCCCTGGCTAGCTCACGGGAAGCAAGACCAAACGACACCTCTGTCTCCTCCTTGTCTGAGCTCGCCACAATATTAAACATATCAGGTCCCCATAAGGAGAATCATGTGCTAACGGCTGTCTAAATGACTCGGGTAAAGTTTGTAGCATGCATGCTTGTTGTTTTTGTCTGCTTCCATTAGGATGATGTCAGCGTAAATGTGCAGTCATATTCGTTGTGTTCCCACCAGGCCCGGCCCTAACCAATCTGGCGCCCTAGGCAAGATTTTAGGTGGCGCCCCCCTACATCGGCAGTGTAGTGTATGTACTCACAAGAAACCGAATAGCTTTGTCTTTGACCTTTTTTTTTTTGCTTAAAGAAAGCAAATTCACAATCAGAATAATTAACAAGATAAAAAAAATATATGAATAAATAAATGAATACAAAAAATAAAAAATGAATATATGAAATACAATAAATTTTACATACATAAACACAATAAAACGTGTCAACAAGTTGGATAAAATAAATTAAAAATACAATATAAATAAGGCAACAGGAACACCGATTGATGCTGCTGCATCATGGCTGGGTTGTGCTGCTGATGCTGCATCACTGGTGGGTTGTGCTGCTGAAGTGGAGGCAGCAGCGGTAGATGTGGTAGATGGCCCAGGGGTGGGATTTAGAAACTTCAACAGTGCATCTGAAGAGAGGAGTATGTGACACCTATTAGATTATTCTGTTATTATATGTTACCTTATATATGTAATCAAAGTAGTTGAATTAGAATACTGCTGTAGATCACATTATACCCTTTAATATAGAGTGTGTGAGCTGTATGTAGTTTAGTTCTCATTATACTTTTGAGTTAACAGAACATATTCACATATTAGTTCATTAGATAAATGTGCATCACTCTGTATCCTTGATCTGCTGGGAATGTGTTACACTGTTTTCTTGACATGCTTAATTGTTGAATCATGAAGAGAAGGTTGTAAGCAGGAGACTCTGTGTCTAAAGACAGGGGAGATAGATAGACCACATTCCACACCCCCACCTTACAGAAAGCAGAGAAACAACTGCCGAGGTCATAACTTAGGCGCTGTAACAGAGAAAAAATGTGATGTTTTGGCTTTTACGACTAGCTGGGGGCCACTAGAGACTATAAAAAGCTGAGCAACCCGTCACCATTTTGAGACATGTGCCTGACCCTCTAGCATCTCTCCCGTCCGGACGTTGTAATGCTCTGACTGTTGAATTGTATGGAAATAAATGATTGTTGATTGAGCATTTATACACTGAGTATTGTCCCTCCTTCAGCCCAAAGATTCAAAGAATTGGGAGATTTTAACAACTTGGTGCCGTGTGACCCGGATCTTTGGTGTGCTGAGGAGGTGCAGATTTGACCTTTGGTGAGATCGTGAGGCGAGGTGAACAGAGGACCGGTCCAAAAATAAAAAGGTAAGCACAGCCTGTTGTATTATAAATACCAAATGTGCATATTGGGCTTTCCAAATTAATCTGTTCACTGAGTTACATGTATTTTCACAGTAAATTTGTCGGTGTCTGGTTTTTGGCGCAAGATACTAACAACATAAGTTGAGGCTGAATTCCAGTGTGTTAAATAAACTGCTTCTACCGAGATACTAATAACATACTACGTTGGACTAGTTGCAGTAAACTGCTTCTACCGAGATACTAATAACATACTACGTTGGACTAGTTGCAGCCACTTTACCTTCCACATTTAATTTTGTCTAATACTGGCTTCTGTAGCAATAATACATTAGAATTTATTCTGAAGACGCGGCCATTAGTCCAGTACATTGAAGTCGAGGTTTGTTTATTTTGTTTATGGTGTCAGTGACGTCCTGGCTTTTGCCGGCTATGAAATAGAAGTTGATTTAAGGAAAAGCAGATGCTGGCTTCACGGTGCAGTTGAACGCTGGCAACGCGAGAGCGAAACACGTCCGTAGGTTTGGTTTATGATACGGCGTGTTCCGGTGGTGCGGCCGTGAAGTGCAGTAGTGGTTGGTGCTAGTTTTAGTACATTGGATAGAGGTTTTGACGGTGGTTTGTGGCGTCAGTCGAGTTTTAAGGGCTGCGGTCATAATACAAAGTAAAATTTTAAGTACATAGCAACACCTGGTTTATGATGTCAGGTATAACTTCGGGGATGCAAGCATCACTTTTATGATGCGACTTTGCCCCGTTGTGGCGGTCATAAGCGCAGAGAAAGGGGTATCTTGGTCTATGGTGCAGTGTGCTTTAAGAAGATCTAATAGTTGAGCTCAGAGGTTTCTGTGTAAAATTCCCGCTGAGGAAAAGTGTTGTGTGTGAGTGTGAAGGCGCGCTCTGAGTGAGAGTGTGTGTGAAGCTGCGAAGCGCGCTCTGGGTGCTGTCTTGTGTGTAAAGCGCGCACTGAGTGAGAGTGTGAGTGAGGCGCGCTCTGAGTGTGTTTTTTGTGTGAAGTGTGAAGCGTGAACACAGTGACAGTGACGGTTGATGTGTTTGATTAGGAGGACATTAGAGCAAATACACATTTTAGGATCAAAGGTTGATGCCTAGTGTACCTGTGGAACATTTTGCCCTAGGAGTGGCGACCCTCCTGTTCGTGGACGCGCGGCCAGGACCGGCGGCGTCCGGGTGCCGAGGTGGTGACTTGGGGAGGTGAGGGCCCCCGCATAGCTACGGAAATAACACTGGAACGGCCGTGTAATCACGGGTTCACATTTATTCCGGACTAGAACAAGACACATTTTGCGAACAAAGGTTGAGTCTAGATTAGTAAAGAAATATAAAAAGGTTGAATTCCTCGTTTCAGTGGTTGAAATTGTTGTGTGCCTGTCCCCTGACGAGTGTGAAATTAAAATAAAGAGGGAATTTGGAGCCACATAGAGATAGACGGGCATAATTGGGTGTATTACTCTGTGGTGTAATAAAAATAAAAAGGAGAGATAGTAAGAGGTGTGCAGTGGAGAATTATGGAGGAGTACAGAGAGGAATGTGTTGGGAGACTGGCGTACAGTTTACGCTGTCAAGGTAGGCGGGTTGCCTGCTTATCTGTTTAACAGTGATGAAAATGAAATTAAATAAATCTCTTAGTGTGTTAATACAGGAAGCTGCGGACCTGGACCAACTGCCCCCACAAGCACAGCGGCCGAAGCAAAATTATAGGTAATGGGAACCACACCCAGCACGAATCAGCAGCTGTGAAAAAGACAGCAGCGAGGAGAGAATTAGAGGAGAAATTAAGAGAAGTTTTAACACATAAAATTGGGGCCAACGGACTTGTGGAGGTTGGGAAGGCGTCCGGAGCATCACAACAAAAAGGTGAAACAAAAACACACAAGCAGAGAAATCTGAGAGAAAGGCTCCTTTTAAGGTAACGCCTAGTTTGAGAAAAGATAAAATTAACCTGCTTTTATACAAATGCACACACACGCAATGAAGAAACAGCTTACACTCATGAACACGTGAAGATTTTCCAGCAAGGTTAAAGAAAAATTAACATACTTAAATGATGAAGTCTATACATTACTGACAAAGAAACCCTCTGGGTTGCAGGACAACAATTTAACTAAAAAAAAAAAAAAAGGAACACTGGTCTAACCAACCAGGCAAGACACAACAAATTTAGTGGTTAAAAGATTCAAATTGTGACATGTTTTCTGTTGATTGATTAATAAAAGTGATTACTGAATGAAAGAAAGTTCCTTTTTGGGCTTTTAAACATGATCTTAAGAATTTTAACATATACCGGTGTTGTCCTGTCAACTTGGTGGGTTAGGAGTTGATTATATCGGGAGACAAAAAACAAAAAAAGGGGGAGAGAAGGCTGACACAGGGCCTGGCCCCATTGTCTCCCCTCTGAATAACACAGCCAACACAACATCATTTTCCTGTTCGTTTGTTTTTGTTTTTTGTTTGTTTTTGTTTTGTTTTGTTTTTGTTTTTTCTATACATATTTAATTACAGGCTGCTTTGCCGGCCCTGAAAGCCGAGGCTGACTGGACTCCTGCTCTCCCCCATACGTGACACTGACCAAATGCTGCAACAGCTGGACCCACAACAACGACCTGAGAATGTCAACAGACCTGCAGGAATGTGATCTCAGGCAGCCGAGACGGAGAGCACTAAACCTAAGGCCCGTTTCACTACACGGGGGAAAATTCCCAGACTGCGTCAGCTGACAGAGCTGTGACGAGACGCCCGCCAAGCCCGAATGAAAAGTAAGGCCGAGCGAAAGAATGCTGACCTTGATAACTTTGCATTCACACTGTGCAGGACAGTGATGGACCAACACGGATGATCGGGTGGCGAAAAAGGGCGTGACCGAGACAAGAGGAGTAACTGAAGGCACCTCAGAATGGACAAAAACACAGAAGAAGATGCAGGTTTCACCTGCGGTGAACATCGACACTGGAGAAAGGACTGCCCCAATTGGGGTCAGAACCAGGATGGACTGAATTTTGAGCAGCAGCAGCAGCAATGGTCGCAAACAAACTGAAAAGGAGGGGGGCAGGACCCCAGGGCATGCTTCAGGCCGTGGTTTACCCAGAACACCAGAACAGGAAAGTGATGAACACAAACACCCACACAAACACACACATCTACATGCACTGACTCAGAATGAAGAGAAACAAACACACACACACACACACACACACACACACACACACACACACACACACACACACACACACACACACACACGTCTCCAAACACACAGATTCAGAATGAAGTGAAATACACACATGAACACGTGCACTCGTTGAGTGAGTGAGAAATGACACACACACACATACACACACACACACATTGGAATGCTGATTCACTGAGAAGTGATCCACATACACACACACACACACACACGCTGATGCAATGAAGAATGCTTTGCTTATGCTGATATGCAAAATGCTGCACACAAACATCCCAATGCATAATTTTTATGAGGAGCCATTGATTACTTAGAATGTGTTATATGTCACCTAGAAGGCATTTATGTAGATTTTAGGAATAAGCTCTAAAACGGTTTGGTTATGAAAACAATGTCTGTGCGTGATGTCTGTTTATGGCTCAAGGCCTTGACTGAATTCTTTGCTGTGCTTCACACAGCCCTGATGAGGAACAGTGGCACAGAGTGAAATTGATGAATTAATAGTGTAAGGTTAGGTTGGAGTACGGCATTTTCTGTGATTGAGTTTTAATTCAAGGAGGAACAAAAGGTGTTACGACACCTGAGGTTCTCATTCCCACACAATATTGTCCCGGCAGGAAGCAAAATTTTCCTGTGAATTTCTGGTTGATTGTTTGGTTTTGTTTAGCGCTAGCTTGATTTTATCAGTGAGCTTTGGCTTGTGTTCTTTCTCGTAAGCGAGAGAGGATAGTTTTATGCTTGGACATGTCTGCAACGGGCCCTAGTTTGTGTTATTGTTGTTAGTGTTTTGTTGGTTATGTCTGTTTTCGTTTTGTTACAGTGCACTGAGATAAGAAAATCTGAGAGGTGTGATCCACCGGTGGTGATATGTTGATATTTTGTGAGTTTATGATTTAACAATCAGCTCTTTAAACCAGGCCTGAAAGATTGAAATTTAAAGTGCTATGAAATATTCTTACAAAAACAGTTGCAAAGTGTGCTTCTCCATGATTGTAATTGGCTTGGGAGAAATTCACTTATAGGGAACACTGAGAAGTTCTGAGTCTAAAAGGATTGCACCAAGTCAATCCGGCCCAAAAAACAACAAGGAATTGTTTTCCTTTAAAATGATGACGTCATCTTGCTGGTGATGGATGCTCGAATAGGTTGCGCGTGAGACTCCATTATCAGCAACATCTGGTATGAATGTGTGTGGAGGTATGCATGTGAATGGACTGTGATGGACTGACGACTAAAAGCTTTGACTGACTTGATACTGAGACAATGACTGCACCCACTTTAGGATTAGTAAATGCCAATAAACAATTCACCCAGCCGACAAGAGAAGGGTGGATGCTTCGCTTTGTTTTGTTTTGTTTTTTCAGGAGCAGGAGGATAAGAGAGACTGGAGGAGGAGACTCTAGCTTCACATAAGTATGAACTGCAGACTTAACACTGTGGTTGCTGATTTTGAGTTACTGATGTTTGCATTAAGAAAACTGTGCTATATTAGCTGTGTTTTGATTAAGGTATCATGTTATATTATTGGGAATGCCAAATGCTACAGTGGAGATAACTATTGATATCACTCATGACTGGAATATGTTACTATTAACCACAGCAGGCCACTGTAAAAAAGTCAATTAAATTTTATAGAGGAAAATCGCCAAAATTTAACAATACCTATGAATGACTGGCCACATTCAGAATAGAGATATGCAATAATAAACATTGGTCCACGTGATTTAGGTTCTCACTTGAAATAGTAAGTTATTAAATGTAGAATATAATCGACAGGGACATTTGATAGGATGTGGTACTGAAAAAGAACAAGAGCAAAGTAAATAAAGAAAATATTGTGTTTAGTTTGGATAAATTCAAATTAAAATGTACCATTACACTCAGAGGATCAATATGGAATAAAACATATGCAAAATTTGTAGGAAGTACATGACTGATAACTGTTCTGTCCTGAGCGTTTGTTTCCAGAGCACCCACTTGACCACACCAACAGTTTCTCGCCACCGAGGAGGGGTACTTGCAAAAAGAATAAAATAAAAATCTGAGTTTAACAAAACATTTTAAATGTAAATATCAAGCTTACCTTTCTTTTTCCATGAAATGTGCTTGTGGGCACGCCAGCCATTTTGAAAAGGTGGGCAAAACAATTGGCAAGGCCACACCCCCACACGTGTGATATAATTTTAAAGGTACTGTTGCCCTCTCTAAGAAACATCAGGACTTAGAGGAGTGGCAAGTAGAGTATGCGAGCTACAAGCAAAAACTAAAATGTGTACTACAGTGTGCAAAAATGAAATACTGGGTCATCAGGGGGACATGAGGGACATTTATAAAACTAAAAGTCCCACTAACCTTAAAGTGCACTTGAAAAGCTCACACAAGAAGGCTAACCTAGCTTACCTAGAAGACCTCATCAGGGGGAGCACACTCCCCCTCCTTGAAGAGCTCACCCACTCAACCCGCATCCCCAGAAAACAGCTAACCCCAGATAAGGCAGCGTGATGTATCCCGAGACAACAGGACTGGGACATCTAAATAAAGGTGTGAAACAATCGCCTTCAAAAGGTTATCAATTCACTTCAACCAAAATTAGGACCACTCGGTGCGGCAAGAGTTAATAGTTATTAGTCTCAACACCCAAGGATAACCAGAAGAGCATGACTGATATGATGGAACTGGGATTTTGTTACACTTAATTTTTGCAAAACACAAATAAAACTAAATTGAAACTAAGGATTTTCAGAAAATAAAAACTACACTAAACTAGCAAAGAATTGGTAAAAACTAATTACAACTGGTAAAAATTGAAAATCTGGAGTCGAAACTAAATAAAAATAACAACTAATGGAAATGGCGAAAAGTTTAAAACCCTGGTGCAGAGATTGGCAAATCTGACCAGGAAACGTTATAAAATGGATTGTCAGGATAGTCAGCGTTAAAGCCACTTTTGACAGTCCATACTAGGATGGCATTGGACATCTTCGGGGCGGAAGAGGGTTGGTGTGACCAAGGTGTGGTTTGGCTTGTTGTATGTACATTTCAAAATGTTACAGCTCTGGATGGACCAGTTACCAGGGCATGGAAGGATGACAGACTTTATTACATGAGGAGAAGGGACATTTTCGGGATCGAAGATCCTCAGGGATGACAAGGCTGGAGCAACGGTACTCGAGAGAAGAATTTCTGATACTTTCTGAGATATGATGTCACCAACCTTCTCTTTTAATTGTCTAGCTCCAATGAATTGACACATGGGAGTGTGTCAAAAAAGGGGGAAGTTGAGTCCGAACATCAAACAATGGTTTTATGAACATCTTATGAAGTTATTTCTGTGTTTAATAAATTAGCTATGGTAAAACTTACGGTGTGTTCACACCGAACGCGATGGACGCGAATAGAGCGTCAGGTTTACATGTAAAGTCAATGGAAAGGCGCGATGACGCGCGATTGCGGGTCCCGCGAAAATTCGGAAGCAGATTTGCGTCGCGAAAACGCCAAAACGCGTGAAACGCGCGTCAGTGTAGCGCGTCTGGCGCGTTTGACTCGCGAATAAAACCACGCGCGTGAGTTTTTGTGTTGCATTTTGTGCATACGCGCGTTTCGCGTCTACCGCTCGAGTTGGAAAAATCTGAACTCCAGCGTCAAATCGCGCCGCGACAACCAATCAGGAGCCTGGTGACGTGGCTGTTACCTAGGTCAAAGGGGCAGATCCAGCCAAAGCCTTTCATACTTCAATGGAGGGGAAGGCTAATCAATGCGGTAGCAAACAACTCGGAGCTGTACAACACCAGCTGCTTTCAGTACCAAGACAGGAATAAAAAGGACCGAGCTTGGAGGAAGATATGTGAAGAGATCGGGCAACCTGGTAAGTTCATTCATTTCTCTTTTGAAAGTTTTCACTGACCCGGGGAAGCAGCACAAAAGCTAGCAAGCCACCGCTATTTTCCCACTGACGTAAAAATACCGTTCTGCTTTTATGCATGTTATCATTTAGGAATATATTTTATTGTTTATTAATAAACAGCACACAGTGGTCCCGCTGTTCATCCGTCACTGCTTTGCTTTTTCGCTGATTTTTTATTGCACAGTACAGCATTGCATTCTGCAGCCTGATTGACAAATCTCCTGCGCTTGCCAAATTTATCACGTTTGGTTTTGATAACCATCGCGTCCAATAGAAAAAACAGCACAAAAACACCCATAACTATGAGCCTCATTCGGAAATAGACACCTGCACCGTGAGGGAAAAAGGCGCACGAAAGTGGCGGGCAGATGAAGACAAACCGCGGCATAATAATACTTTTACGTTTTGCAATCTACAAAGGTTTGCACTTTGAGAATCAATTGTGAGAACTGTGACCAGGGGCTAGTTATTCTGAGAACTCCTGCAATAAATGAGGGACCACTGTCTACTCTACGATTATTATATCCAACCTGTTAACATTTAATACTGTATTGATAGAACCAACTGATTCTGCAGCAGAGCATCCCCAGTCCCTGAGCTCCTGCTGCTGCACCCACAGATATGTACAGCAAGCACTGATACCTTTTTAGTCGGTGGGATTCCCTTGTGATCACCTTTACTAAATATCTACAACCAATCTGATTATATCCTGTTATTGTTTTTTTTTTTTTCAATGTTGAAATTAAAATCTAGTAGCAGCCTTCTCATTTCTTTGTGTTTTGTGCTGTTTTACAGGCCCACAGAGGAGGACGGCTCCGAGGCAGATGAGGGACGGGTCCCAGGACGGTCCATCGGCGGTGGAGCTGGCCATCCTGGAGTCCCTGAAGAGGCCACACCAGTCTCCAATGGAGCATTTCCTCCTCAGCCTTGTTCCTGCTCTGGAGAGCAGCTGGTCCTTTTTATTCCTGTCTCTCTGTAAATTCTTATATTTTATATATTTATGTTTAATGTTTTTCTGTTTGAGACTTTTAATATTATTTCAAATAAATGTTTATAATGACTAATGTCTCAGTTCTACTACACAGCAAATGTTGGCACACGACTTGACACATGTAGAATTTATTTCATATTATACTAATGACAAAATATACTGATACAGTGGGATGCAGAAGTTTGGGCAACCTTGTTAATAGACATCATTTTCCTGTATAAATTGTTGGTTGTTACAATAAAAAATGTCAGTTAAATATCATACAGGAGACACACACAGTGATATTTGAGAAGTGAAAAGAAGTTTACTGGATTTACAGAAAGTGTGCAATAATTGTTTAAACAAAATCAAGCAGGTGCATCAATTTGGGCACCACAAAAAAGAAATGAAATGAATATTTAGTGTATATCAATGTGTGTGTCTCCTATATGATATATGGGGTGCCTTTGTCTGGATGTGCTTCCCATCCAGAGCTGCACAGCACAGAGGAAAGTTCCAGCGCTCCTGGAATCCCTCTGTGATGGAGCGCCAGTCTCCAGGTGAAGGCACAGCCATGAAGTCGTCCACTAGACAGTCCCAGATGGACGTCGCTGCCTTGGGGGTGATCTGGCTCACCGTGGACACACCGACTCTGAAACTGAACGCGATGGTCCTGAAGGAGTCCCCGGTGACAAGGAACCTGGACAAAATTGTTCAAAATCAGTATTATGTGTACTGCAGTTACAAAATACATTATTCAAATTCCAAAATACTTTTGTGATGTCAGATTTAAATCACAAAACATGAATCTTACATAAAACCTTTTGTAATTATAAGGATAATTACAAAATGTATATTAGATAATATCTAAAACAGTTGTGTTTTGTTTTAACTTTAACATATCATAATTTGATTGGTAGCAACTTTTGCCACTACAGTGAGCCAATCACTCACAATTCCTAAACATGTCAATCAGGTAGGAATGAAGTGAGACATTAATAGAAATAAAGAGTTGTATGTTGACATGTAGCCCTTTCCTTGCTTAAATCATTAATATTTTTGAAAAATTAATCTGTGATAAGACAGCTTATCAAGATAGAACCATGTAACTAGAGATGAACCAAACTGTTCACAGTTTTATCTAACTCTGTTTTAATAAAGGCTGTGACCCCTGCTATAGAGTCTGACAGCTGCAGGGATTATATACAAATATTCAACTATCCCAGAATCAAACCAGGTCTAAATAAAAAGGAGTGAGTATCACTACAAAGGTTAACTCAGTGGTCCTAATGCTACAGTTTGATATCAGCAAACACCGAGCGCATACATTGATGTGACACCACAGCCATGCTATCATTCAAACACTGATAACAGCATAAATCGAATTAAATCGGGACTTGATGAGACCTTCTGAGTATCACTAGAAATATTATAAAGAGTCGTCTCTGTACCACAGTTTGCTTTCAGTAAACACCGACAGCATTCACTGTTAGCATAGCACATCCATGTTAGCAGTGTATAACTGGATGGATTAGCATATTAGCACAGATATCAATAAAGGACTACCGTATTAAATAGTTTTACTAACCTCAGGCAGACGGACAGGCGCTCTGCAGGTGGGATTGAGCGTCTGTAGTTGGTGTCTAGGCGGGCAATGCTGGGACCGACGAGGGAAAGCAGGTCCTCAAACTGGCCGACGGTGATAGCGCTGGAATCGGCCGTCATCCAGGCGCAGCTCCTGGAGCAAGTGGTGAAACTCACCAAACTGCTCACACCTCTGGAGGACCTGATGGACCCAGGTACGGTGAGGATGTCCTTTACGCCGCTACTCTGCTCTCCACAGTAAATAGAGAAGGGAGACTCTCTCTTCAAGCGCTAGCTCGATAGCTGCCATCTTGCAAAGATACCGGTCTGGCACAACTCCCTCCCACATTCCTCCCACATTTCCGGTTCACGCGCGTCAAAATATCATATTTTGACGCGCGATGGATTTTTCTTGGACACGCGTTGAGACGCGAATGTACACGCGTCAAATTAGGGGCGTTTGGGGCGTTTTATTCGCGTCCATCGCGTTCGGTGTGAACACACCGTTAAGCTTATAATGTGTTAGACTTAGAAAGGGTTCACTAATTTTTGATTTCTTTTACACACACATAGATTATGATTAGAATAAGTCCTGAACATAATATTTTAAACCAAATTTGAATCATTAGAACAACAATGGATAACAATATTAGATTATCAAGGCTAGGGAGAGAGGTGTTTTGGTTTTCTGTCTCTTGCAGAGAAAGGAACAGACACCAGACGGGGACACGGAGAGGTGAGGACCCTTCACAGCAGAGACAGATGTAGGGACTGCCGAGACAGCAACTGGGGTCAAGTGTCATGGCGTTTGGGCTCCTGGAGAACATGGATCCCACAAACACAGCAATAACCATGAAGGGGTTGGCGAAAACCAGGAACACCAGACCAACGAGGTTCAAGAGGCTCTTGGCAAAAAGGGGGACACGCCGGTGAACCCAAAACACACAGATCCTTGTTTGAAATCGGGGCAGAATAATCCCCAGAACTGTGCAATGACTAAAGGGTGGTCTAACCCCGGAGGTCGAAGAAAGAAGCTGAGAATCACCCAACTGGAAGACACTGGTAGCTGCAGCAATAAAAATAAAGGTTAAAAGCTCCTTAGACAGAGGTTCTAGTCTAAGTACATTTGAAAGGTATAAGGGGGCATTAAAATGGGAGTGGAAAACTGGAGCACCAAAATAAAGCTGTGGGAGAATTGGGGAGTGATGGGAGAGTCATCTGTAACTGCTGTTATGGTTGTAAATCTAACTTTGCTGGCATCTGAACTGCGTGAACACAGAGGTCATCCCACATATGGTCCACCCGTTAAAGGGGGACAGAGGGCCTCAGGATCAAAAAAACTTGGACCTTGCGACCCTGGAGTGCATGTTGTAAGTGATCTCTTTCAGAGATCAAAAGGGGGAATTATTAGATTATTCTGTTATTATATGTTACCTTATATATGTAATCAAAGTAGTTGAATTAGAATACTGCTGTAGATCACATTATACCCTTTAATATAGAGTGTGTGAGCTGTATGTAGTTTAGTTCTCATTATACTTTTGAGTTAACAGAACATATTCACATATTAGTTCATTAGATAAATGTGCATCACTCTGTATCCTTGATCTGCTGGGAATGTGTTACACTGTTTTCTTGACATGCTTAATTGTTGAATCATGAAGAGAAGGTTGTAAGCAGGAGACTCTGTGTCTAAAGACAGGGGAGATAGATAGACCACATTCCACACCCCCACCTTACAGAAAGCAGAGAAACAACTGCCGAGGTCATAACTTAGGCGCTGTAACAGAGAAAAAATGTGATGTTTTGGCTTTTACGACTAGCTGGGGGCCACTAGAGACTATAAAAAGCTGAGCAACCCGTCACCATTTTGAGACATGTGCCTGACCCTCTG
Organism: Rhamphochromis sp. 'chilingali'; assembly: GCF_963969265.1. NCBI lineage: Eukaryota > Metazoa > Chordata > Actinopteri > Cichliformes > Cichlidae > Rhamphochromis > Rhamphochromis sp. 'chilingali'. Next base: position 13,896,877 of record NC_137947.1, on the reverse strand, counting down.
GTAGCATCTCTCCCGTCCGGACGTTGTAATGCTCTGACTGTTGAATTGTATGGAAATAAATGATTGTTGATTGAGCATTTATACACCGAGTATTGTCCCTCCTTCAGCCCAAAGATTCAAAGAATTGGGAGATTTTAACACACCACTGAGTATTAAAGTCTAATAATAAAAACATATGATTCCAGGAATAAAATGAAATGATATAATATAAATGAAAAACCAAAGAGATATATGTATGATGTTAACTGATATGCAAATTAGATTAGATTCAATTTATTGTCATCATTACAGTGAAATGCTGAATAGCAGAATGCAAAGTAACAGTATAATATCATATGAGAATGTTATGTTATGATTATCTTTGACCGAATCACAGCAGTGCTCATATTAAAAAACAGCATTCCCTCTCATGTGATATTGCTTAATTAACATTAATGATGTGCACTTTAACAACTAGGCTTACAACTATAATATATACAGGGGTGGAAAAGTGACTATTACCTGCAGGGTAAACGTTAGCTAACCAGAAGGCAATAACAATGTAAACAAAAAACACCTGCTTAAAAGTTGAATACAAATGAGGAATGGTGGGAAAGGTGGGAGTACTGTAATTACCTAACGTTACATTATTCTTTTCCATAACAATTTAGCCCCCTCCACAATATTAACTGACGTTAAAACAGTTAACTAGCTATTTATTGATTAGCAATTAGCGAATCATGTAACATTAGCTTAATGCTAAAAATTTAGGTTACTATCACATTCAGACAAATAATTTCATGTAGGCTAACGTTACCTACCTCTGTCTTTTTCTCGTTTCTCCTCCTCTTCTTTTCTCTTTTTTCTTCTCTGGGCACCTGACAGTTTTGGCCGTTTTGACATCTTGTGTTGATTTTTTGATGTGGTGACGTCCAAAAGGAACCATGATACGGGAAGGGAGGGGGCGCACCGTGCGGGGAGGGGGGGGGGGGGCGTAATGTTGTAACAAATAATATTTCTAGTAAATAAGCTTTACTTTGCATTTTAATTAACGTGGGATTATTTTTTGTATTTAGGAATAATAGTACCAACTTTTTTTTTCTTTCAACATTTGTGGCACTGGCGTGGCGCCCCCTGATGGACGGCGCCCTTAGCATTTGCCTATACGGCCTATGCCACGGGCCGGCCCTGGTTCCCACTAGTGCTGTCAGCGTTAATTTCGTTGAAATGACGTTAACGCCACAACACGGCAAATCTCCCTTAACGAGCTACCCCTGATCGCCCGTGCGTGGGGCTAGACGGCCAACACGTTAACGAGCTAACTGCGCTAACACACTAGTTCCCACTAGGGTTGCCAACCGTCCCTTAAAAAACGGAATCGTCCCGTATTGAGCTAATAAGGGATGCACTTTGTCCCGTAATACAGTGAGAATCAAAAGTAGTCTATAAATGTTAATGGAATTAACGCTTTGTTGGAAAACATAATTCCCAGCCCCTCTCCTGCTTTGTGACCAATGAGCTGACAGCACACTTATGACAATTTGAGTATGACAATTCAGATTACCGCTTATCTCATTGGTCGAGGAAAGGTCGCTTACGGAGAAAATACCGGAAGACAACAGATGACCACAACAAGAAGCATGGCCAACAGGGAAACAAACGCCGACACTGCGGTGCAAGTCTCTGATGACAGTACACCTAAAGCTGGGCAGACACTGTGCGATTTTCAAACTGCACGATTGACTCGCAGGGGTTATAAGTTTGTAGGTCACGATGCAGGGTCTCACACTATACCGCCCGATGCTCTGATGCGACCTGAGTGCTCACACTGTGCCTCCATAAAATGAAGGTTATAACAGAAAATCTGTCACTCTCTCTCTCTCAGTCTTTCACTCACACAGACACGCACACCACCACCATCAACTTTGCTAAATTTCTAATGAAAAACATTGATCAGGCAGCTGTGATTGAGCAGCAGTGTAAATCCAACTATTTTCACGGTTGTTGTGGTCGTGATAATTTTGTGATGCCACATCGAAAAGGCTCGGATGAGCTTTTCAAAGTTCTACAAGTGCCTCCATCGCTTGTGTCCAGATCACACGCTGCACAGCCGTGCTGCTCCGTCTTTTTCACCGACGGTTACGTGTTTGCGCGTGAGCAGTGTGAGCAGCTGCGGTGACACCCTCACGAGCGATTGATGATCGGGAGCTGCTCGAGGTGTTAATCGCTTCTCGTTACCCCACGTATACTACACGATGCACGATGAAGGCCAAAATTGGGCCGATCACCAAATCGGTCGCACGACTCAAAAATCGGCTCAAAATGGGCCAAAAGTTGCACAATATAAGCCCAGCATTAGAGCAGCAATGTTTGTTCCCCTCAGAGAAAGAAAAATAGGCTGCAAAAGTACAGGGAGGAATGGGAAAAGGGAAACACCTGGCTGGAAAAGTGCACGATAACATCTATAAAGCGCACTGCACTGTGTGCCGGCATACTTTTTCCATAGGCATGCTTCTAATGGTGGGCACATGAAGAACATGAGGGGCGTGAAAGCTCGGGGAACCCTTAACCAATTTCTTGTCCACCTGGCCACGGCAGAAGCAGATATGGTATGTAAACACTGGTTTGTATTTTTAAACCCTCTGGTTAAGGTTAATATGGGCATGTGCAGTGAATAGCAGCGCTATGTGGCCAGAAGTGTGATAATATAATTTATTTTGTGTAATAAACAACTGCAAGGATAGATGATTACAACAAATAGATGACTAATACATAAAAGTAATACATAGATGAATAATGATGATGAGTTATGATGCGTAATCATGGGAACAAGTGGGTTTACAAACAGGAGCAGCTGATTAGCATTAGAAAAGCTGAAATAATACCTCAACTGAAGCCAATTGTACTAAATGCACTATATGTGCACAGTTACAAGAATATTTTTCGTTCTATTGTTTTCTATTAATTTATATAATTTTAAGTTAAGCAGGACAGAGTTCTTTTAAAGAAAGATTTACTTATATTCTCAAAAGTTAAGCATGACAGGCTTCTGTTTAAGAAAGAGACCTGTTTTACTGTGTTAATGTTGTCATTTTGAGCTAAAAATAAATGGCTAAATGATCATTTGTTTCCCATATGGTCATATCACAAAGAATATGCATCTGCTCAAATCAAATTCAAGTCAAATGGTTAAAAAACAATTTCACACACAAAAAAAAGAGCTACCACACTGGGAAGGGTAAAGACAACTGGGTTGCCCGGCCCTGGCCACGAGGTGTCCCTTATTTATTTTTCAGGGAGTTGGCAACCCTAGTTCCCACCCATGTAATTGAGCATTGCGTGGCACATCCAACATACTGTTTTACTTTAGTCCATGATGCGCTTACCTTCAGAGTCATACGTCACATGAAAACCAAAATAATTCCAAACGCCAGATCTGAATGAGGGTGGGGGAGGTTCAATTTGCCATGTTGCAAGGAGAGCTTAACTTCTGTCTCGCTAGCTTGCCCTGCGCTCTTCCTTCTGACTATGCTGTCTGTGTTGAACGCTCAGTGGATCTGAGCTCGACAGTGCAGCCTAGGCGGAGTAGTCGAACGCAAATCCACTGAGCGCTCAACACAGACAGCATTGTCAGAAGGAAAGTTGATAAAATAAATTACAAATTTTGTATTGTTCGATACATATGCGTACCGAACCGAAAGCACTGTATCGAACGGTTCAATATCGATACGAGTATCGTTGCACCCCTAATTGCTATGTTGAAAAAAGAAGTTGCTGGAAATCAGATGCTTTCCAGACAGATAGTTGAATAGTTCATCAAAATCTGATGATACTTTTCTGTGGTGAGAACTAAATCAATTTTGCGAAGATCCTCAACACTACTGGGTTAAATGCAGGCCAAAACAATGACATACCCTCCAACGTCTTTTACAGATGGGTGTAGATACTCATTGTTGACCTCTCTTGACCTCCTCTGTATATACTGACCAAGGTTTGAACCAAAACTTTCAAATTTGGATCCATCACTCCAGAAGACCCACTACACTGATTTTCATTCCAGTTCTTCTCTGATTTGGCATGCCGCAACATTTTCTGCCTTTCCTTAGACTGGCTTCTTGAAAGCCATCCTTCCACTGAAATCATTTCTGATGAGATTTTAGCGAACACCAGATGCATCAACTGAAGGGTTTGCTGCATCTCTCAGGTCTTGTGTCAGGTTTTTGCTGGACTCTTTTTATTTTTAAGTATATGGCATTCAGATACTGTAGATAGTTTTTTTTTTTTAGGCCTGCCAGTTCTTGTTTTGTCCTCCTCATGTCCAGTTTCCCCTCCCAAAAAAATGTAAGGACACTACACATCATGCTGATATATGCCACGTTTTTGGCTAATAGCTCCTTGAGAACCAAACTGCTGGTATAAAAATACAATATTATGTTTGTGAAAATATGCTGTCTTTTTATTTTATCCTTGAATCATTCATATGTCAGTATTAAGTGGGTAACGTACAAAAACATTTCTCTGAAAATGGTCAGACAAGGACAGTACTGAAAATGAGTAAAAAAGCAGCCAAAGTCAAACTTTGAGAGACCACAAGAATATCCAAGTTAGACTGATTCATTGGAAGCAAAATATGACAGATATATCCTATCAGGACCTAGGGACTTCTAGTCCATTGTTCATTGTTCACTGTCTTTTTTCCATCTCATCTATATAATGCAAAAACAAGTGATGTGTTAGGAACTCAAGCTAAGTCCTCCATGGCCTGTTTCATGGCCAGGTCTGGAAAAGTAGTAAACGACTTATGCTACAAGATACACAGACCTCGCAGGTCTTTAAAATGGGATAATGTTTCTCTGCAGTCAATATTGCTTTTGCCAGCTTAAGGCTCAGTCCATTCAGTCTTCTATAATGAGTGACAAAATTTCTTCATCTGTAGCACAAAACTGAAACATGTTACTGGCATAGTTTGGATACTATATTCATTTTCTGTAGTGTTGTCTTCAGGACTAAGAAATGCTGCTTTATATGCTATTATATTACATATTTAAAACACAACACAAAAGGGGCTAAAGCCTCTGTAACATCAGCTTTCAATACATTCAGACTTTCATTATATATATATAGTGTTTCACTCAGTATATTCAAGTTGCATTCAATGTATTCAGACTTTCATTCAGTGTATTTGAATTTCACTAAATACACCCAGACTTTAATTTCATACTGTGTATTCAAGTTTCTTTCAGTATATTCAAGGTTCAATCAATCAACATATTCAGATTTTTATTCTTTTTTATATATATATATATATATATATATATATATATATATATATATATATATATATATATATATATATAATAATGGATTGCATTTACGTAGCGCTTTTCGAGACCCTCAAAGCGCTTATGTAGATCTCTACAATCTAAGACTTGATAAAAAAATAGAATACATACCTGATATTTACAATGTGAACTGTGCCATCATTAACATGATTTAATGTAGTAATCCATGTAACCTCTTCCTCTTCATTACAGCAAAAAGCATACTGAAACATTAATAGGGAGCTTCATGGGCTTTTTATTTCATTACAGAATATTTGTCTTTCGAGAGCAAAAATGACAAAATATACTTATTCAGACAATACACAATAAATTTAACCTACCTGTAAGATTCCATCGAGGATGAAGAGTTTCATGAAAAAGAAATCACCGTTAACAGGTCCTTGGTCCACATATAGTATAGTTCCTTGGGCCACAGTGGTTTGAAATCTCACAGTTATGTTGTTGAGAGTGCTGAGGTCAATACCTGGAAACTCCAGGTATGAACTCCCAAAATAATGAAGGTAGCTTGAATCTAGGACATAAAAAAGAAAGACAGATCAATTGGGAGGAAAAGGTAAAGGACTGAAGTTTCCTGTAAATTCCACTGAGAATCTCGACTGATCCCTGAAAAGAGAATTCAGCTTTTCATTTGGTTCCTCTACAGGGAGGTTTAGTGCATGGAGTAGGATAAAGAAAAGGCCCTTAACAATTTTAAAGATTCAGAATGTGACACCTGAGCAGGGCAAGTGGTTGCGCCACTTCTACTACGGACTTCCTGTTTTTTCTGCCTATGTTGCTTCACGAATGTAGATGCAATCTTTATCCATCAATTGATCTTGGAAATATGGATGGAATACATTAAAAAGAGATGAGAGGACAGTCAAAAAAAGATGCAAAAAGTGAATAATTACTATTTTGAAAGCAGATGAAAAGACTTTAAGGACTCTTCAAATATTTTCTCTTTCGCTCACTGTACACTCATACTATAAATAGTCTTATTTGCCAAAAAGCTGTGAAGCATGCAAATGGCACTAGATTAGGTGAAAAAGGAGTCTTGGCTGAAATGAACATATTCATACAAGTTTATTACATGCCTCATTTTATAGTGGAATAACTTGGCTTATATCATCCATGAGAATGGGCAATTATGGGGTATTTCAGTAAAAGTTCCACTGCCCGCAAGCTTATTGGGGGTAGTGACGCTGACAACTTTAAAAGACTGACTGAGACTGCAATTGGAGAAAAGCATTAGGGTGCTCATGCTCAATATATTTCTCATTTGAAGGAAATATTGGAATTTGTTGCAGAAAAGTCAAAGCCGAGAGCCTATTAAAATGAAAGGCGTTACTGGATGCACCTGTCTCATACTCTATTGGCTCTCATCTTAGTTTAAGAAAAATATTATACATATAAAATTTTAAACCAGAGAAATCAGACACTCCTTTAAAGTTGTTGCAATGATTAATCGGGCAGTTGCAAGTGAGACCTTTATCAATATTTGTTAGACGTCAAGTCCTAATAGGCCAGACCTCCTTTGATCTGACAGCTTGCCCCTTAGGACATTTGGCAAACAAGCTAACCTAAATACCTCCATTTTCTTTCAAGAGAAGTATGGCCAATACCCTGAGGAAAAACACACGATAACATAAAGTAGGAATTATAAGGAACAGACCTACTGCGGTGTGTGAATTAATGAGGATAAATGCATGCAGCAACAATGCGGTGCTGTCTACTGCTTCATTCCTGACAATAGGGTTTGCCAATGCTGATGATGGAAAATTACCCCTCAGAGACAAAGCTATTCATTAATTTTAAAGCCTTGTTTAGTCTGATGTAGTCTTTGATGCAGTCTGAGGCTGCTGCCAGGAGGCAGTATCACGCCTCATTAGCAGTTAGCTTCAGTCTTTTCCTTCAAAGGTCTCCTGTTTTTACCACTACCCTACACTCTCATACCAGATGTTTTTTGGGGTTTTTAATGCGAATGCCTCAAGTAACCAGTCATGCTAAATCTAAATAGTATATGTACACAATGCAAACTATCTTATATTTTCTCACTTTCATATCCTGATAATGCACCACTAGGTTTCTCTTTTAAAAAAAAAAAAAAACCCCACAGTTAACATTACTGCTGACCAAGCAGTTTGCCACTTCTGGGAATATTGGTTGATACAAATCTCTGAGATCAGATTTAATTAGGGCCCGTCTTAATACATGACCATAAAGGAGGTTAGAAAATTGGTATGAGTCATATTTAATGTAACATAGAGTGGTGGAGCGCCATGTTGCAGCACAAAGTGTAGGTGGAAGCCAGACAGGTTAAAGCAGGAGATATTCAACTAGAAAAATATATTTGGAGTAAATGTGAACTTAAGATCACTTAATAGGAGGATAGACTCTGGGCGGTGAGAATTAATTGATATAGACCTAATGTCCCATTTATTTAAAAAAGGCAGGATATAAGTCCTGTTTGGTCCCTGATTTATTGGCTAAAGTAATAGACTGACTGATTGAACTTGTCACAGGACAGAGATATAATACTGCTGAGGATCATTCCAGGACCTCTGCAATTTCAGAGCCCTGAGGGAACAAAAAAGGTCATTGTGTACTTGGGAAAACTGGCTGAAAATATCTTATATTCAATATACCTAATACAAGAAGACTTAACTGAATATATTTACACTGTAGACAATAAATGAATCCTGTAGAGAATAATTCCTAAATATAATGCGTTTTTAAATGTAGTGTCTAATTATATCTGTGTTGTCTGGTTTTAAAAATAACAGATACAATTACACCAATGCACTGCACTGACAGTTACTGTACAGAAGCAGAGGCCATAAACTAGAGTTGAAATGATAAATTCAGACACTGCCTTTTTCATCTTACTGAGCCTTTCCTCCATGAATATTCATAACTCTGCATATCTTGTGAGTGTCAATATGACTCACTGGCAAAGCTGTGTCACTGAATATATCAGAATAGTTATAGGCGTACTTACCATGCACCGTCATCTAAATTACAAACAAACTGAGAAAAAAAAAAACCAACCCAAAAAACAAAACATAAACGCGTGGCACTGAGAACAAATGCATGTGCGTTAAAAGGAAGATTAACAAGGTGACTGCCTCGAGACAGGCACTGCATGTTTGAAGTGATTCACTTTTCACTCATCAAGTTGATTTTGAGGAACTTGAGTAATTTCAGTTTTGCTACATGTGGCAGGAAAAGATAACAGCTTCACCTGTGCTGTAGTGATCACTTCAAGGAAAGTCAACCAAATCGTGGCTTAGCGGCAGTAAGCCTCCCTCCACCAGCAGTGTCCTTTCTAGATTCTCATCAGTTCTCACACTGTAGAGAATAAATACTGTGGAGCTCATCATTGCACGTGGAGTGAGAGGGGGAAAAACATATAAATAAATAAATAAAACCCTGAAGACAATCACCTCATTCTGGGAGGTTTATTCATTTTTTGTTGCTAGTACTGCTTTGAAACTGAACTAAATCAAAATAAAGATGAATATATTTATCTACTGGCAATATTAATAGGTTGTTTAATTTACCGGAAATTCACTATCCACTCTATATTTAAATTCCCATTGATTTCATATATTTGAGAGGTTTGGGGAGTAGCTTTAAGTTTAAAGGAGCACTGTCTGAGTCTATTTCAAGCATCACCAAGGGCACTGCATGTGTTTAGATGGTGACCTAGTTAGATAAACTCGTGAGTTTCTGGGTCCCCTTACTTTAAAACTTGTTTACCTTCATTATGCACGTATCGCATGTAAAAGAGGTGGTCGGGTTGGTTTTTTCTCCACCGCTGATTGGTGTTTACATTTAACCCCTTCCAAACTAACGCACGGGACGAGGGCTGGATCAGGTGCGGCAGGGAGGACTCCATTATGTTTGGCCCACAGTGATTTTCAGAGTGCCGCACCAAATTGGTTCAAGCTTGTCTGTGTTCAATAGGTGTGTTTTACAGTTCTGTGAACAGTTTCAAAGGGAGACAGACCTCATCTGTCACAGAGTGACAATCTGCCCAGTGTTCCGAATTCCTCCCCTCACATAGATGACTGAATCCAATACCAACAATATATATCACATTGTGTTCTGTGTCGATCATTTGAGTGTTAAAGGATATAGCCCGAAATAATGATTGGACTTGTTACTCTTTGAAATGACTGTTCTCAAATAAAAATAGAAAGGGTACTTCAGTGGCAAATGCGGAACTAGATTTCAGCAGGATTTATTTTTCCACCACAGCTGCACAAAGTATAACAAGCTCTAAATCAAACCAAATATATCATCGCCTGCTATGTTCCAAAGACTCTAAAAATCACATTTGGAGTGCCAGCTTAGTGGGAGTCTCCCTGCATTGGAAACTGGCAAAGCTTGTGTTTGGTAGGAAGGACAAGGGAAGGATAGATTTGTAATTTGTCAGAAAACCAACCATCAGTACAAATTAATTGCTGTAATGGTTTATCATTTTAAATAATTTAATGTCACTTTTCAAAAGACATAACGTTAATGGAAGTAATAGCATAGTAATGGGAGCTATGACTCGATTGAGAAGTGCTAATTTAAGTTGATACACTGCCATATTTGAGTAGAACTGCCATTAAGATTCCATGCGTAATATCTGAGTCTGTGCATTGAGCTCTAAATATAAAATAATACAATAAAACTCACGATCATATGGAGTTGAGGTTCTTTTTATGAAAAGAGCCACAAGAAAAGTACGTAGAACCATCCTAAAAATAAATAAATAAATAAAAATCCTACCATTAGGACCAAAAAGTCAGAAGATTAGAAACCAATTTGAACAGAAGCAAAAAAGGAAACTCTAAATGTTTACAGCCTTTCAAGTTGTTCGTTTGACTTTCACAAACAACTAAACTGCATTTGAAGATTATTAGGATACTGCAGCATCCATCTTCATCCATCAGAGCCCAGAGGAGTACTCAGATATTTTACTTTTATTTTAAAAAGCAATACGGCAGTGTCAAATTACTTCACTATAAGTAAGGCCTGCAGATAAGATCACATGTAAAAATAAGAAATGAATTAAATGTTCAGCAGCTCCTTCCACTCTACTGAGATAATACGTTTCTACATTGAATCACTTTATTATATACTCACCGGTCACTTTCTTAGCTAGATCTGTTCAACTGCTTGTTAACACAAATAACTAACCAACCAACCATATGGCAGCGCTCAGTGCATTTAGGCATGTATATATGTATAGACGACCTGCTGACGACCCTATTCTGACTGAGCATCAGAATAGGGAAGAAAGGCAATTTTAGTTAAGTCAAATGTGACATGATTATTGATGCCAGATGGGCTTGTATAAGTCAGAAACTGCTGATCTACTGGGATGTTTCTGCCCAATCATCTCTAGGATTTACAGAAAATGGTCCGAAAAAGAAAACACATCCAGTGAGGAATAGTTCTGTATGTGAAAATGACTTGTTGATGCCAGAGGTCAAAGAAAAATGAATAGAAAGATTGCTTCAAGCTGATAGGAAGGTGACAGTAACTCAACCACGGTATGCAGAAAAACATCTCTGAATGCACCTCAACACCTCAAACCTTGAAACAGCAATAGACCACAATGGGTGCTACTCCTGACAGCAAAAAACAGGAAACTGAGGCTGTTATTCCCACTGGCATTGTCCAATTGGACAACAGAAGATTGGAAAAATGTTGCATGGTTTGATAAGTCTCGATTTGGGCTGTGACATTCGGATGGTAGAGTCAGAATTTGCTGTAAATAACATGAAAAAATGTATCCATCCGGTCCTCAACGGTTCAGGCTGGTAGTGTTGTAGTGTAATTTTCACCCCCTTAATACCAACTGAACATTTTTTAAATTTCTCAGACTATCCGAGTATATTCCAGACCATGTCCATCCCTTTCCGATCATAAGTGTGCACATCTGGTATCTTGAAGATGATATTGAGTTCACTGTGCTCAAATGGCCTCGGCAGTCACCAGATCTCAATCCAACAAAGCATCTTTGGGATGTGGTAGATTCACATCAAGGATGAGTAGTTGACAAATCTGCAGCAACTGTGTTATGCTATCATGTGAATATGGAGCAAAATCTCTAAGGAAGGTTTCCAGCACTTTGTTGAAGCCGTGAAGAATGAAGGCAATTCTGAAGGCAGTACCTAATGAAGTGGCTGGTGAGTGTATATGTTAAGAGGTTAAGACTGTTCTGCAGTTTCCACTCACTTGAGTCAGGGTCACATGACAAATGAGAGGGGTTGCGATACGATTAATGGGACAGGAAAGAAGAAAATGCAGCTTTTTTTTTCCTTTTAAATGAATAACAGAATTATACATTTCAGTTTTTAGACTTTCATGTTGTATCCTTAAGGATGAATTTACATGCAGCTATGTGAGGGAAGTATCAACAACTCCTACTATCTAAAACGCATAAGAAACCACTGGCTTGCTCCTTAGCGATGCATTTTTCATAAACTTACTGTGTCTTATGTTTATGTAAAATCTTTATCTGAAAAGTAGCTTGTAATTAGAGCTGTCATATAAATGTAGCAGACTGGAAAACACTTCTCTCTGACATGAGGAGGAGTATTATAAATTCTACATCTTCACTGACTCCCGCCGCCGCATGTCCTCACATGAATGCACAGAGCCGTCCATACCTGTGGACCCCTCAGCTGCTGGTGCCGGGAAGAGTGTCGGCATCGGCACTCTGGGTGTGGAGCCGCGAGTGATGTTCTCGACTGCAGTCGCCAAGGGAACAGGATCCATAACAGGAGGCAGGCAGCTGACCTTGTTGATGCCATCTACACAGGAAAATGCTTCTGGACACGGATTCAGCAGGCAATCATCATAGTTGTGCTCACAGTTACTCCCCTGTGTATGTGGAGATGTGGAGATACTAAGTGGAATGTAATGTTTACAGCTTAAATAATAAAAGACAGTGCTATTATGTAATAAAAACAAGACGGTTTAAACTAAAAACAAATGCTAGTAATAAACCAACAAAGTCAGGTTATTTTATAGGATTCAAGTTGCCCATACAGTGTAGCAGTTACAAAATACATGAAGTGGTGCATTTTTAAAAAGCATTCACTTTTCCTGCATTGAAAATGCAGAGAAAAATGATTAGAGCATAAACAATAAAGAAATCTAAGTGGTAAAAGGATTCAAGAGCTGAAGGTGCAGGATGGTAGCTTTTTAATGGGGGAAAAAAAGAGAAACACCACAACGTATAGAAAGGATAAGGTGGAGAGGCTCACCACAAATCCAGGACGACAGAAACAGGTGTAGCCATAGCCTGGATCATTCTGAATGCATATCCCCTGGTTGCAGGGCTGTGGAAGGCACTCATTAATGTCATCCTCACAGTGAAGGCCTGTCCAACCTGCCAAGAACAAAAGCCCACAGAGTGCCGTGGTGAGCCCAGGCTCTCCCACTTCCACCCTCTGAAGTGAATATCAATCAGATTCTCTTACATTGATTTGCTTCTTTTTGGGTTCACACACATACATAGACAAGAAAAGGCTTTCACTAAAGAGTAAGATGTCACATACATTTTAATGAGCCAAGGCAGTATCGTCTTTTTATCACTGTCTTTTTCAGTACTGTATGACTACAAATTTCTCCCTGGAGAAAAAGGAGATGACTTTTGAATGGCTTTGAGGTACAGAAACTATGTAGGCAGTAGGGTAACCTTAAGTGGCAGTTTGTGCAGTCTCTTTTAATCAAATATGTGCATTTTAGAAGTATTAAGGTAGTTTTCATGTAGTAAACTGGACTCTAGCACCTATCAGAAAAAAAGGCTTTTAGCTTTTAGTTCACTTTAAAACATGACGTCTTATTTAAGGCTGTAGTTTAGTAATCTTGCTCATGAGCTACAAAGGTTGCCTGCAAAAGGTCTTACAAAAGGGAAAAAAAAATGCTTTGGTTGCCTCATTTAAAAAAAAAAGATTTGAGAAATTCACAGGATATCTGAGTGACTCACCTGGCCTGCAGTGGCAGATGTAGCTATTAATAAGATCTTGGCAAACTGCTCCGTTGTGGCAGGGAGCTGAGCAACATTCATTAACATCCACTTCACAGAAATCCCCCGTGAAACCTGGTGGACAGCTAAGAAAACATCATACTTTAAAACCTGTGAGGCTGTCTCACAGTGCTGTCACTTCCTGCTTGTGGGTTTGACACGCTGTATCCTAGAACTGCTTTTGTTATTACTTATCAAACTTTTTCAAAATTTTACAGTTTTGAACAGAAAAATACAACTTTGTGCATTTCAGTGAAACAGAAATAAACCAAACTACTATTGTACTCATCATAGTAATAACCAAAGCCCTATATAGAACGAATCACCCTATTTCCAGCATATTAGACGGCCCATTATGCTGGAAATGAGCATAATAGGGCTGCTTTAAGAAGCACACTCCTGACTGCCAAAGATGCTGTTTATAGTTAGATGAAATCAACCCGGACTTTCCACAAGTATTCATTAATTTCTTATATAAACCCAGAAGCTCACTGTGACAGAGGAGACCCTTTGCCAGCACCGAGATGTTGATTAATAACAATTTATTCCACAATAATAAAAGGGAAACAGTAAAAAAGAATGACAATATTTCGCACTAGAAGTCTGCAACACACTCACATCCTGATACAGCTGGTTTTAGCTAAGTGGGTCTGTTTAGGGAGTTTTAGCAAATCTAATGTTTGTCAGCATTTGGTGGCCCCCGAGCAGTCGGGGGGCCCAAAAACAGATGAGTGAGATTTCTGCTCACAAGCTGCTTATATAACAGAATTACAGGGGCAAAACAGGAGGAAAAAAGATTCACGATGTACCCCTTGATCGGGATCTCCACCAAAATGTAATAGGTTGTTCATTTGGTCCTCAAAATTGCTTCACTGCACCACTCCTAAAACTCCACCATAACCACTGTGTGTAATGGCTGCACATCATAGTATTTGTTTAGATTCATTGATCTGATATGTCAGTCTCTGGTGATAATAATAATAAAATAATCCCCTCTCCCATGGAAACAAGTTAGAGTGAATGTCAGTTGTGAGGAAGTGTACGAAGTGGACAGGCTTGTATGATGTCAGCCAAGTAATCCCGCTACAAAAACATAACCTTGGTCGAGGTAAGCTTGGTTCCTAAAGAATCCAAAACACTCGCTGCAGTGCATAACATCCACAGATACTCAAAGTGAAAATATGAAGGTGTGGTAGTTGTTTGACTTGGCTAATTACACAGGATAAGCTACACCTCAAGCAAAGACGGGTAACATTCAATTCTGCGGCTGTCATCTCTACTTGCTTTAAGATTTGTACAAGAGCAGTCATTTTCCAGATGAACAATGAGCTAGATCGTGCATCAAAGCTACCCCGGGCCAAGGAAGCCCAAGGTCTGCTGACTCGCATGGATTCCCAATTCACAGTCGCCACACCTCAAACCCACTCAACATCTCTGGGAAAAAATTTGATAACAGAAAATGTTATGCATCCACTGAAAACTGTTTCAGTGGATGCTAACAAGTGTATGTTGTGTTTACGAGGCTCTTCTGTTACAAACTGCTGTCTATAAAGCCCAGTCCATGTAATCATGTAACAGTAGAAAATGGGCAAACGGTTTAATGCGTGACCTCTTGGATGACCATCATTACAGAGAGAATGGAGTGGTTTTGAAGCCCATTTCCTGAGCAGGTGAACAAGTGATGCTTACCACTTTGCACATAGCATGCAAATATAACAACCCTCTGTAATAGAGGTACTTTGGACAAAAAAATATTGCATGACTGATTTAATATTTAAGCCCATCATTCAGTGTATTAGCCTAATCAAGGCCTTTGTATTCAAGTGGAAACCCCCACCCCAACCCTAGATAAAAACAAAATACGCTTGGAAATGCACTAACAACTGTAGCAAATCCACATGCTAACTTTGGAAGTGACAATTATACAACTAAAAGTTGCAGATAGAGTTACTTTTGTGGCTGATTTTATTGAATATTTGCAGGGGTTTCCCTTTCAGACGAACACTTTTTGTTTCTAATACTTTTGTGATATAGTAAGTTTTAACTCATTTTAAATGCCGTGGGGAGGTGTTCTCAGAAATACACCTGTGGATGGCTTAAAGCTGTGAATGTGGTGGTAAAACATTGGAGCTTTAAGCTCTAAATCCTATGACTTTCCAAAACATTGACTGTGGAAGACTCAAATTAACTTGCTCAGGTGGGCAAATTAGCATTAGTACGCAACAGCAAAACTGCTTAGATTGGAGTGTAATGTTCTGCAGGTGAAATTAGCGGATCAAAAAAACCCGACCCAAGAAGTCATCTGCAAACCAAAATCTTACTATGTAGGCAAATTTTTCATGTTTCTCTTCTGAAGCAGTCTGGCAATTCAGATCAATGAGGGGCAGCCGCAATAGAATCATTCTATTTTTGATGTCCATCCCTGGCAATTATCCACTGCTTCTGACACCATTGCCTCTTGACACTCCAGAGAAATTTACACTCCTAATGACGAGCACCACAGTCAAATCAGACACAAAACAAGACACTCTTATTGCCGGCATTAAATTTAGTGCAATTTGCAGTAAACTGCATGCCATAAACTTTAATGAATCATGTTTGTGTGAGTCTTTTAAATACTTTCCTTCCAAATTGTTGTGGAGCTCTTACAAATATTGTCACAGCATCTGTTGAGTAAATCCCGACACGAGCTTTTTAACACCAAAAGAAGGCCTTGGCTGGAACAGACAATTATTAAATCTGGTTCTTGAAATGTTTTTTTTAAACAGACAGCTCTGACCTGCATAAGCCTACGGGTATTGAAATGCAAAATACTTTCATGTGGTAATTGTTTAAGGTGGTGAAATGCACAGGATAAGCTACACCTTGAGCAAAGAGAGGTACAGTCCTTTTCGCAGATGCCTTTCCTACCAGTTTAAGGTCAGATGGCGATGCATCAGAGTTTCTCATTTCTTTGACTTTAATATTTACCCGCAGCTTCACACAACATTCAGGAAAAAAGACGCTGCACACATTAACACATTTATGTCATTAACACATGGATTTGGCTAGGAATAATATTTCATGTTATTCTGCACACCCACAGGTCAGCTGTACAGTTCTATACAGCAGACGTGTTCGTAATAAAGCAGCCTGGCTCTGCATAAGTAGAAGTGGGTGTACAGACAAACTTTGCCCTTAGTGTGCACATTTATCTGTGAATGCACGATATGCATTGCCTCCTTGCAACATATATGCAAATAAACCTTAAATGAAGGGAGCGTCGTAAAAACTGCTGCGGCGAGGCATTTTGCAGTTCAGCACCTCAATATAACGCTCAGAAAGTGCGGCAACATATGTGGAGTTGTGGTTGTCATTGTCACATAAATCATGACAGCGAGCATATAGCAGCACATCAGCGAAAGGTTAGACAATGTAATTAACTGCGAGGCATTCAGGGAGCGGCTGTGTCAAATCGGCACACTCTTACTACATACACCTTGTATTCAGATACACTTCATCACTCCAGGGATGACATGCCTGCAATTAAAAAGTAATGATTCATTTTCTACCGCTGCACTGTGAGGCAGAACAGATGTAATGCAGCGCTATTATTCTGAGACAAGATACTTTTAATTTTTTTTTATTTTTTCACAGATCAGCAAAATCTTGATGCTGATGTATACAGTCAGAAATGTAATTTAATATTTTGAGATATTTAACCTGCCCACTGTCCATGAGCGGTTCAATAAGCTCCATTCCCTTAAGCTTTCTGGCTTCGATGGTGCGCTAGTTAGCCAGAGACACTAATGATTGAAGGTAACATTAGAGTATGTAAACACACAGTCCAATACTCCTTTCAGTAGCGCCACACACAAATCATCAGAGAAATTCAAAGCTCGCCAGGGCTGTCACGCTTTGATATGGTTGTATAGCTATAATAAGGTCAAGTGCAATTCACTCGAGGGGGTTAGCAAATGGTCGATTACAATCTGGGTACGGTGGTTTTAGATGTCAGTTTAAAAGCAATGCATGTGAAACATTCAGTTGGGTAAAGCTGCTGCACATTCAACTTTCAATAACTCCATCCAAGGACGACCTTTCAACGTCATTTTATCAAACACTTCAAAATAAATAAATAAATAAATAAATAAATAGTGACCAAGCTCACCTGCATGTAAAGTTTGATCCTTCACCATCACTGCAGGTGGCTCCGTTAAAACACAACGAGACATTAAAAGTAGCGCCTTCGCAAACATCTATATCCTCCTCGCAGGTTTTCCCCGTGTAGCCGACCTGACAGAAGCACGCATATTTATCGATGAGATCGACACACGAGCCTCCATTCAGACAGGGACTGCTGGCACATTCCTGTCAATGAGAAAATACCAAAGATTCACATGAACGAGACACTGTGGCAGGAAGAGCTTTTTAAAAAGATGCAACCATAAAATACATGTTTGTCGATGTAAAGCTCATAAGGGGTGATTAAATAATGAAAAAAAAAACCTTTTGATTAAGAATGAATTGTTAGTAGTTAAAATGCAGATGATCAGATTATTGATTCAGCAGAGACCTTGGTAGCAACTCAATGTTTTATCGCTACGGTCCGGCACAAAGCTGTGGTTTAGATCAATTAGGCATTAGACTAAGCAATTCCTTTTTATCGGGTATTTGCACAATGCTTACATGATCGCGGTAGTTCAATTCACTTATCTTGTAGGAATGTCAATAAAGTTAAAGATACCGAAGGCCACACCACATCAGAGCTTACAATATTCTCCTGACATGTCGCTACAACGCACAGCTGCTTTATTAATTACACTCAACTCACATCGACGTTCGTTTCACATCTGCTGCCGGTCCATCCAGATTCACAAAGACAGGTGTATGAATATATTCCATCGTCACAGCTGAGAGAGCCACAACAGACAGGGTCAGAATTGATTCATCAAAATTATACTAGCGTGCAAAGTGAACTAAAAAGCATTTATTTGTGGAAGTCTTTTGCAGTATAGTCCATACAGAATCCTTAGAGACGGATGTAATCTTTCTATATGAATTAGTAATTCACCTTCAAAAGAATTAATGACTATAATTTAGACACCACTGAGACAACCTGTAAGTGCATTACATTAGCTCTTTACAACATGCGACATATGTCTCCACTCACTGTGCTGGCAAGAGGCGTAATTATAAATAATTCCATGCTACTGCTGCACAATTTGCTGTGTTTCTGTTTTAAATGATGGAGAGAAAATATGTACCTTCCATGAAGGCAAGGCGTTGACATGCATTCATCAATGTTGGCCTCACAGCGGAGCCCTGTGAAGCCACCCGCACACAAGCAGTTGTATCGATTAGGCGCATCAATACATTTTCCACTATTCTGGCATGGGTTTGGAACACACTCATCAACGTCAACTTCACAACGTGGCCCTAAGAAATGAAATATATGTTAGTCAGAATTGTTTTATTAGAAAAACTTATTTTTTAGTTCTTCAGTACTCCAAAAGTTAGACACACACACACACACACACACACAGAAGCACAATATGCGTCTTTTTTAAAATTGGAAAAGTAAGTTTGATTTTGTCAAGTACTCATGTAATATATCAAATCCTCTGCTGTTTGCCATGTGCTTCTATGGCAGAGAGAGAGTTTATCTATGATATATACAAAAACTTGTCAGGAACAGCTCACCGTTTGCCATTTCAAACTAAAAAAAACGCCATCTTTATACTTTAATGGCAACCGCTGCATTATATTGTCTTTTCAAACTATGTATCCCTTACTGACTATGGTTACCACAACGGACGTATAATTTTAACCTGTCAAACTAAACCTGTTTTAAGTTATTTCCAGATACATCATATAGCATAGATGACATACATGCAAAAGCTCTCCTCACCTTTGTTTTTTGATGAGCATTTACAAGAATAATGGCCGAACACTTCATGTCAAAGTATCAAATACTTGTGGTAATTATGATCTGTCAAGACATATTGCCTTAAGCATTAGTTGGCTGGTCAGAGAGAAAGCTTTAGAGAATAGCAGTGCTGTGAAAACGATTGTCTGAGTTGATGAGTAATTTCTTCTTTGACCAGTAATCATTTATTTTCAAATTTCTGCAAAATCTGTCAACAAACTTATGGAAAAGTTAAGTAGCATAAGGAAATTTGCAGTTAATGGACTAAAGCCTTGAAGATGCAAAAATTTCCTAGCAGTGTGATCTTACTGTCCAGATAAAGCTGCCTCACCAGCATGTTTTTTCTCTCTGATCTGTTTGGTAAACTTTGATGCACTGTGATCACAGGCTGGCAGGAATGGTAAACATGGGTGTGCTGTTTACATTGCATAAGGATTTCTGGGTTGTTTTTTTTCCTTTTTAATGATGTTATGTCTTGCTTCCATATTATTCTTTAATATGCAACTTGAAAGTTGTAATGCTTGCTCTGAAACACTCAATTCAAAGTGGTTTTAACTTCTTCGTGACCGTGCATTAATAGCACTGGCTCAAAGCACGGAGCAGAAATATGGCTATTTGCTGAAGTTGTTTAAGTTTTAAACCTCTACGTTCGATAAAATATCATTTGAACTCTGAGGGGATATTGGATTTTAGATGATAGGGCTTATGGGACTAATAAAACTGTTTGCTATATGGAGTGTGTAAAAATGAAAAAAATATAACTTCAGATCTAAAACAAGAAGGAAAACAACACATAACTGACAATAAAGACAGGGTCCGATTGTACTTTGTGAAAGTAAAGATTTAGGCATTCGATTGTTAAATAACTAAAGTTCAAAACAAGAGCTGAAACAACTACTTTATTATTCTTTTCCTGATACACAGATAAAGAATCTTCAGCATCTTTGTAAAAAAATGAAATTAAACAGTGTCTTTTAGTCTCTCGATCAGATCAAAGAAGCAATCTCAAGTCATTAACCCGAGGTTGACACATAAACACAGCACATAAACAGAAAAGACCACTTTTCATAGTAACCTTAATCTCAACACTTATTTAAACTCACTGGCCACTTTATTAGGTACACAATGGTAGTAAAAGGTTGGGTCACTCTTTCTGTCTTCAAAACTGCCTTACGGAGATTCAACAAGGTGTTGGAAACTTTCGTCACAGATTTTGAGCCATATTGACACGATAGCATCACACGGTTGCATCATCATCATCTCAAGGCCATCCTGCGCTCAATTCTGACATCAAGATAACATTCTTCACTCATAGCACTGAAACTCATGGGTTAGTTTCATATTTTTGGACTATTCTCTGTAAATCCTAAAAATAGTTCAGTGGGAAAATTCCAGTAGATCAGCACTTTATGAAATACTCAAACAAACCTGTCTGATACACATCAACAACCATACCACATTCAAAGTTAAACAAATTTTTCACCATTGTGTTGCTTGCATTAAACTTCAGCAGGTCATTTTGATCTTACCGCTTATCTGGAGGGAACATTGAGGTGTTTCTAGAAGAGCAAAGAGAAATAATCTCTAAAGCTAGTCCTGGCTCTGCCCTGGAGCCTCCTCCTGGTACAACATGCCCCAAACACCGAGAAGGCATCCCTGAGGTATCCTAGTCAGCTGCTTAAACCACTTCAACTGGTTTCTTTCAATGTGGAGGAGCAGTGGTTCTGCTCGGTCCCTCTCGAATGGCCGAGCTCCTTATCCTATATCTAAGGGAAAGCCTAGCCACCCTTCGAAGGAAACTTATTTCCGCTGCTTGGATCTCTGACCTGTGTACTGACTGGTAAATCAATAGCTTCACTTTTAGCTCAGCTCTCTCTTCACCACAACAGATCAGTACAGCATCTGCATCACTGCAGATATTGTCTCAGTCCATCTGTCAATCTCATGCTCCACTCTCCCCTCAATCGTGAACAAGACCTCAACATACTGTACTTAAACTCCTCCACCTGGGATAGTACTGTAACGCCTACCAGACCCAGAATTGGTACTCCACCCTCTTCTGGCTGAGAACTATGGACCAGACTTTCAGGTGCTGATTGTCACTCCAGACGCTTCACACTGTGAACTTATCCAATGCAAGCTGCAGGTCACTACCCGATGAAGCCAACAGAAACACATCATCTGCAAAAAGCATAGATGGGATCCTGAGCCCACCAAAGTGGAGACCTTTCACCATGTAGCTACACCTAGATATCAGTGACAGAATCCATAACAAAAGGTGTCCCTAGCATAGTCCAGCACCCACCAGAAACTAACCCAACTTATTATGAGCACCAAGCTCCCACTATGGTTATACAGGGACTGAATGGCTTGTACCAGGCCAGACACCTAATATTCCCCATACTTTCCATTTTCAGAAGACTCCATTAAAATATAAATATACAAGTTTTATTTCTGTAACAATAAGTATGGTGACTAAAATTTCAATAAACTAATAAAATAAAATCACTTATGAAGAAAGGGAACTTTAAAATACAAAAATAAAACAAATACAAACTGACAATTTAAATATATGTAAAGTTCTCAAACAGCTGCTTCCATCTACACCAGACTTGAAGGCATGTCGCTACCTGTCTTTAAACATGACTATAGTATTTCTTCATTAGACGGTAGCTGTATTGAAAACTTTACAGTTTTTTCTTGGAGAAGCCACCAAGAAACCACAAAACTGTTATTTTTTTAATGCATTTTCTTGTTTTTGTAACAGCCACAAAAAAATTCCAAATAAAATCAAAGGGTTTTGCCTGGCTACAGACTACTAAAGCCAAGTGCAATGTAATTTGGGTAGTGTGCCCCTGAGAGGGTTCACTGAACTAATGGAAAAGTGTGTCTTATACTTTAAACCCTGATCATGCTGAGACTGCAGTACCCAGTGTCTACAAGGGCAAAACCCCCACGCAAACTGTGCAATCAGACACATTTAAGATAAGGCTGAATATTCAGCTTTAGTGAGACTGTTGATAATATTCATTATTTATAAAAGGCAGCACAAAAATAGCATTCAGATCACAGAAGACGTGAAGAGGAGGAGAGAGAGTTCAAGCCGGGAAGGAAACACCAGATAACACAAACTGACAAAATTAGACTCCCTCCTGCCAACAAATCAGAATGCAAGTTGGGAAGACACACCGATGATGTTCGTAGGAGTCTAAATTACAGCAGGTACTGCTTTGCAGAGGTGCACATAAGTGACTTTTTATGCAGAGGAATTAAAAATAAAGTAATGTGTTTGGTATAATTCTACAAGGAGGGATTTTGTGATGTTCTTTTTTTTTACTAAAGTGGTTGAAAAAGATTATTTAATAACCCTAAAATCTCTTCGGGACCTCCAGTAATCAAGAGATGAAAAATGACTACTGACCCATCATTAATCATTTGGTTGGCTTTTCATTTGCAAACCGAGCCAAAAGTAAACAAAGTGACAACAGGAGCAAGAAACTACTTTGCCTCCTGTGTTTATTCATGAAAGAGAATAAATAAACTGCCTTTTTTGTACACAAAATCTATCATTTTGTCTCGTCACTGAATGTAAAACGATTCATTTCTTGTGCCAAAGAGATGAGTTGTTTCTTTTAGCCAAAAGGAAAGCTATACAGCAGCAAGGAAATTCACAGTTTATGGCTCTGAAGATACAAAACAATATCAAATAAAAGATCAAAGCTGAAATTTAAGTTTCTGAAATACAAAAGTGTGAGTGTGAAAATGTGAAAAATATGAAAAATTCCACGTCCTAGACACCATCGTTTCATGCTATCATTAAAAGTGATGATCACACTAATGATTATTGCTAGATATACCATTTCAATAAAATGCAAGAATAAACTTTGTGTCACAAGTTGTGTTCACAAATGTTTTTCAGAGACACAAAAAGCTAATTTTAGATTCACCAATTAACTGAACACACACTCACAGGCACATACAGCACTTTATGCAGACATCAGCTATCAGCTGAGCGTCAGGTTCAAACTCAGAACCTTCTTGCTATGAGGTGGCAGTGCTAATTACTGCACTACTTTGCCACCCACAAACTAACAATACCTAACTTTAATGTTCAAATTATGTAAACATAAGGGCTAAACAAAAGTAATTATGCACTGGGACGCATTCCTTGCAGAACAGAGCAGGGTTTAAAAAATTGTTTATACTAAATAAAAATAAAGCTGAGAACCTTAATGGGGACTATAAAGCATTTACCGTTTGTTTGTGGCTGTTAGTTTGCACAGAAAAAAAAAAACTGCTCACAATGTGATTATATATTACTATACATATGTTGTGCTAATATTGAGGGTTCATTAAAATCAATTTAAGGCATTAAATGTATTTGTTTTTTGTTTAATTATGAGAAATAAATAGAAAAACATACACTGATTGCTCACATGACACAGTTTCTAGTACTTCTACATCTGAAGAATTCAGTTAGAGATAATTGGTTTATAACTGATACCCTTCCATTGAGAAAGTCATTGGAAATATTTGCACAATACTGCATGCTGTGTCATTAATAAGTAAACACTACCAGCAGCAACAACAACATTTTGTGGAGCAAGTCCAGCCAGCAAGAGCTAGAATTTACTGAAGCCTTAACAGCAAACAACATCGCAAGGGTCAGAATATCATCATCTAGCAATGTGCTGACTGAGGAAAGTGTAATAAAGTGCTGATTGCACTGTACCATCACTCAAGGGAACATGCTCACTAATGATGGGTGAAGAAGAGAAAAGGGAAGGTGACAAAGAGCGTGGAGAAACTGTGATTTATATAAACAAGATTGCCAATTAATCATGTCACTGTAATGACCTTTGACCATAAAGAACACAGCACCTGTACACAGTTAAGTGATACATTACTGGGATTCAGAGACCTTTAAGCCAAATGCCCTAAATAATGATGTGACAGCAAAG
Source organism: Rhamphochromis sp. 'chilingali' (assembly GCF_963969265.1). NCBI lineage: Eukaryota > Metazoa > Chordata > Actinopteri > Cichliformes > Cichlidae > Rhamphochromis > Rhamphochromis sp. 'chilingali'. The sequence goes on along the minus strand of NC_137947.1, from coordinate 13,872,676 downwards.
ATCCAGCCAGATGCCAAGACTGACTTACATTAAAGGACAGCATGTTTGCTAATACAATATATACAGAAAGAAAATAACACTGTATATACAAATTAAGCTTAATAGCAGGTCTTATCGATCCAGTGAAAGTTTAAATTATTAAGGCGTGAGGAATACGTTTACGTGAAGAAGCAAAGATTTGATCTCCGTGATCTTTACCGTGTGTTTTTATGAGAGCTGTAAAAAGGCTCACAAAACTATAGGAAGACCCCGTTCACTACAAAAGACATATGCACTGAAGAATATTCCACATAGGTACTGATTGAGGTGGGAATAAAGCGTCATTACAGCCTAATGACATCAACAAAAGTGACCTGATATAGCACCAGACTCATTTATTAGTGAGGGGCTTCAACTGTTACTATCAAAATGACTTTTGGCATTTGATATGCAAAAAATATCCCCTTTCTTCCCTGATGGCTAAAGCAAATAATATGTTAATACCATCAAGTGACACAATGAATTACAGTGTTGCAGCGATGACACATCATGCCATCAAAGGAGAATAACATTTCAATTCATTCCAATCAGGCTGCAAAAACACCGCATGATGAATCACCCTCACACAGCAAACTTACTTTAAGGCGAGAACAAAAAGAACACACAGCACAACTACAGTAGCATCGTAGACCCATTTTTTTTCTTTTTTTTGTGCGTTTTGACAAAAGTTGCTTTGCTGTTACACATGTTACTAGAGCAAATATTTTGTATGAGTTCTAGTTGGTTTGAGCCAATCCACACTGTATCCTCTGGCCACTTGCTCTCTTGGGGGACCCTGTTTCCTCAGATGAGCTTAGAGCAACAGAAAAAGTAATGGCTTGTACTATGCTGTGCGTAGGTCTAATAATAAAAGCTGCTTCTGTGGGAATTGGGCCATGCGTGTCAGGTTCTGCTCTCCAGAGTAGCAATACCTCAGAGATTTTCCCCTCTCTCTCAACTGGGGAAGGATAAATTGATGATACAGTGTGGAAGACAAATGAAATTAATCTTCCCAGTATCTGACAGGAATCGGCTTTGGATAGCGCACACACAAGTGCACACAAGTGTGCACACGCGCGTGCGCTAAAATAGCTCGATATCCGTCTGGGTGGAAAATAAGACAAATGGATTGAAGTAAAACAACACTAGCGTTCTGAGACTGAAGAGGCTGATGAAATTAAATAAATGCAGCTAACAGACACTGAGACGTTTTTATCAGATAAAACAGGTGACATGAATTTATCTCTTGTTAGCTCTACTAAAAAGCAGGCACTGTATCTTGCACAGCGAGGCAGGCTAATTAAAAGCAAGCATTGTGAAGCATTTTTTACACTAAGCCAGCTCTGTGTCAGACTTGCTTCAATAGCGTGCAGCCACAAGCGGGCATGATAAGCTTTTTAAAGTCTTATATTGATCTTAATGTCGCCTTAGGGCGAAAGAGCTACCTGAGTATCCAGGGCGACAGACACACTTGAAACCCCCGGGCGTGTTGATACAGATGCCCTCATGTAGGCAAGGTGAAACTTCACACTCATTCACATCCAGGTCACACAGCGTTCCAAAATAACCAGGGGGACAGATGCAGTGGAACCTAAAGAAGAAATTAATAAGCAATGTGTCACACAATCATAGCCCACTTATGTTAATTTCTTATAACTTTAAAAATCATCCGAATTGTTTTTCCTCAGCCAAACATGCGCACACGCTCCCACAGCAGTTGCGTGCGTGTGTTCCAAACCCACTGAGATAAACTGCGCTGGAGTGATTCTCTCAACTGACCGGCAGCATTTTGCAGAACAATTAACAACTGGCAATTAAGTTTCCCAGTGTGCAACTTAATTTAAATTATGCTTCATGACTTGTTACTAAAGGGAAGGCTTAATCTGTCCGATGATGTGGTTTACTCAATTGAAATCCCTCTCTGAAGCTGTCGCTGGGCCTAACCATAGATCTCGCAGGAGACGAGGTAAAGAGGCAACGTACAATTATTCACCTAAGTGCTGCTGTAAACATCATTCATCGGTAAACAAGTTACATCACATCAAATTTATGAAATATGCTAATTGGTAGTTATTGTCACGTGGCGCATTTGTTTGAAAGCCTCTTCTGCTCTTGGACTGATTTATTAGAACAATTAACCCTTTCCTCGTTGCAGTCTCGCAGCTCTGCATAGTCTGATTCTTTATCGCAGTATAGATGAACTTGCATGGCTTGCTGGGTCAGGGAGATGGATTCAGAGGTGTGTGGCGGGCAGTGAGGTTAAAAAACACCTGATGTGAACTCCCAGGACTATGCAATCAGAAGAGTGCTCTGAGCAGGGCCAGGTCACATGGGAATGAAATCATGACGGAAGACAAACTGGAGACAAACCATTTAGGACTCAAATTGGCCCTGGGACTTCTCAACCCATCTGTCCGACTAAGCCTGGAAGCCCCGGGGCTCCCATTAAGCACAGCAGAGAAAAGCACCGGTGGAGTAAAGCCCAATCTAGATACATGATGTGGTCCTGCTGAGTTTGCTCTTCGTCTTTAGAATAGCAGCTTATGTGTGTCAAGGATGACAAGCTCGTTGTATAAACTGCAATACTCTAAGGAGGACTGCCAAAACCTTATAGTACTACTTTTTTTTCTTTGGAGAATGGTTATTGATCATTCAACTTTCAAAACAAAATCAAGCAATTAATTCTGCCTGGCCTTCATACGCAAGAAATTTAAACACGCTATGAAAAAAGGTTATGATGCAAGTAAAAGGGGGGAAAAATTGCATATATGCTTACTTGTTCACAAGATCTTGACATGTGCCAGCATTCTTGCAAGGGCTAGAGGCACACTCATTGATATCTTCCTCACAGAGAAGGCCAGAAAATCCCACCTTACAAACACAGCTGGAAAAGAAAAATCATTACTATTGATATTTTGTCTCTGATGGAAAATAGAAGATGTTTCTTACAAGCACGTGCACAGAGTGAGAAAATCTATAGGAATTTATTGATATTGATCACATTTAGTTTGATTGCTCACACTCTACAGCGACAAAGACTGGTTTAACTAAATTAAAGAACATGCACAGTAGCATATGATAAAAACAGTAACGACAAACATGTTTTGTTTCATCTAACTACAACCATAATAATACTATCTGTTAAATAAATTTCAAGCTAAGAAGAAGCATATTGTTCTGAAACCCATAAAAAAAAAAAAAAGATTTCATCACTAAAACTCCTGACATTTTCTCACCCACTAAGAAATGAAAAGCTGGTTTGCGGATAACACTTTTTACCTGTAACTGTTGACCCGGTCCACACAGTCACCCTGGTTTTGGCATGGGTTTGAACTGCACTCATTGGTGTCAATTTCACACCAACTTCCTTCAAATCCTGAAAGATAGATGAGATGGTCATGGATCAGCAAACCCCACTACATCCTGAAAACGTCAGGACCGATGATAACAAAGGCCCCTGTGAATGCCATTTTAATGGAACTAGTAAGCCCTGTAGCATATCTCATCTTCCAGCTCTCAGCACTCACTGTTTCCCCTTTGAGAGTGTGTAAGTCTAATAATACTTTAGTGCCACAGACAGATTGGTCTGAGGGTTAGTGGTTTGGGGTTTGGGAGGTGTGTGCCTGTGTGTGCCACCGTGCATATGTCTCTGTGTCTGTCCGTGTGGGAGAAAGCGAGCGAGTGGGGGGACATCTTGTTAAGTTAGGGTAAGAGGGAGAGGCTAAGCCCAAGAGCTCTTTTGCCCTTGTTCATTAGGGGGTTGAGGGCCAGCATGGCTAAGCAGATCAGCATGGATGTTTTGTTGTACATTTGAAGGCAGCCTAGGAGCCTGTAGTGTTCTGCCTGCCAGAGGTATTCCTCTAGTGCTTGGCCTGGGTCTGGTCCATTAGATTGTTTTCTGCTGAACGAATTAACATTCGCTCCATGCATGACTGGGTTTCATTAAGTAAAAAAATTGACAAATTAAAAAAGATCACAAATTAACCAAATGCTCAAAAGTATGGAAACAATTAATGGACATGATCTGACTTTCATTAGCAGTGAAATTTAATCACCTATAAACATCAGAAGTACATCTAATGCTTAGACGTACAGTATAAGCATCCATCCATCCATCCATGGCTTATCTGAGTCAAGCCTGTGGAAGCAGTAGAGCTACCCAAGCCCCCATATCCCCTGCCAACACTTCCAGCTGTTCAGGAGGAATACCAAGCCACTCTCTACAGTGTATCCGGGGACTGCATGGGAATCTTCCCAGTTGGGCATCCTTGAAAGAGCTCCTCATCATATCTCTAATACTAAACTCAGACACCCTTCATAGGAAGCCTAGTTTTATACTTTTGGCCATTATTTCAACTTAGTTTTCCCTTCACCATAACAGACCAGTGCAGCATCCAAATTACTACAGATGCTGCACAAATATGCCATTGTAGCTGCACAGAGTAATTATACAATTTCCTGTGCAATGCTGCTATCAAGCTACTTTAAAATTCTGGGCTCAGACTCCCAACAACGACTACTGTGTTTCCCCTGCAGAGCACCATCTGCCGAGCATAATTAAATGTAATGCAAGCATAGCAAAGGGTTAATATAACTAACCCATAATGAGTGTGTGAGTGCCCTTATTGTTTTCTTGTCTCATTATGTTACTCCCACTGCTTCAAGATAGAATTACATATTTTTGAACTGTAATGGGTTTTGCACATAGTAAATTTTATGCCCAGAGAAGTACATCTGTTCACAACGATGAGGTTCCTGAGAATTGTTTAAGACAGGAGAGCATGTGTTTTAATCTGGCATGTTTAAAAAATGTGAGACTCGAGCCATACAGGAAGAAATCATTCAAAGTATTGAATATGACATTTTGGCTATTTTTGGAATTCACGGAAACAGTCTAGCAGGGTCATACAGGGTCTTCAGTCCTCTGTGTAATATCAGGAGGTAACTGTATACTGCCTTTTTCTCTTTCGTCTTCACTTCAAGATATACAGATGCAGGAGTTGTGATTATTTGTAGTCTCCAATGTGTTTAAAATTAGAAAAAAAAAATACACTATGAATAATGAATTTTCTAAAGAAAAACGGAATGCAGGGTAAGTGACACAACTCTGTGCATCTTGGGATGTATGAATGAAGAGGAATCCATGAAGAGGAAACCAGAGACAGCACAGAGCATCTGGTGAATTATGGGACAGCACAAGTTTCCCATGCTGGTCTGTCAGTCAAAGCGATGGTGAAGCACCTTGGGGACTATTTCGAATGTCACTGCAATGTAATGCATCTTCTGCTACTAAGCAGTGACTTGAGGCTTCTCTTTGACAGAGTACAGAGCGGGATACCCAAGGCGCGTGGCTCACGTAGTCATTCCATCATCTGGCAAGAGCTACAGTATGTGATCACGGCTGCTGCCAGTAAATGTCTCGGAGGAGAAGAAATTGCGGGTGATCCCGAGTGGATAGCCAACTAACTTTGATTGACATTTCAATTGAAATATGAGGAATGTCTCCATTTTGAGAGAGCGAGCTTAGTTTGGACTGCTACATTGGTGACTGTTGTCTTCTGTCAGTCTGATGTAACGTTTCTTAGAAGGGGCTCATTTAAAAATTTTATAACCCAGCGTTTCTGCAGTACAGATTACGATCTCTGTCTGCAGCGGCGTCTGTGTGCCGTCATGCATCAAAATGTTAGATGTCACTGGTGGCTTAATCCAAGAGCAGGATTGTCATGTTGAAACTAGGATTGCGAGTTTTGTGCCTGGCCTCACGAGTTTTAGTTAACCTACTGCACTTTTTAATTTGCCAGTCAGTGGCTGGATTTTAGATTTATGACACAAGATCAGAGCGAGATTTACAGTATCCAAACTCATAAAGGCCCTAAAAATGCAATGTGCTAGAGCTTAACCAAAATTGTGAAAATAAGTGTGAAATAATCGCAACTATAGAGAACATTACAAAAAACAGACTAACTAACTAAGACAAACTAAGCTATTTTCAGCTGTCATTAAAATAAATAATTAAAAGATTATATATAAAATATCGCTTTACTGTGTTTTATGATCAATATCACAATTCTTGCTTTTTGCTTCTCAGCAGGAAGTGAGAAGCATTTTGCATTGTGTTGTACTACAGAATGGCTGTATCATGATAATACAATGGGTGATAAATTGCACTACTCTTGTATTGTAAAGCAATTGTATTGTAAACCAAACCATCCCCGCACCACTGATGGAACACTGTTGGACATCTTGGATTCTTTTCAAGTCTCTGTCACATTATTTTAGTTATATTTATTTAAAATGCAGCAACACGAATAGAAATAAAAACAGAAAAGAGTACGCTTGAAGGTCCTTTACATGCAAGGACCAAAAACTGGGTTACTTGAAGAAGTGGGTTAAGAATAGAAATCCTTTGCATGCAGCCAATTTACCCCACTGCTACACACCTGGACCACCTCTTCGACACAGCTAATGCAGGAACAAAATGATTAAACACTGAGTTTATTTAAAATTTGTTTACTGTACAGCTGCTGCAGACCTGCTGCTATTTCATACTTTTAGTATAAATGAAACTACTTCTTCACAACTGATGTCTGGCCCTGTGTACACTCTTGATGTTATGGTTTGTTTGTTTCTCTAGCTTTAGTCATATTATTTATTTTAATGATTAATCTACAAATTAAAGCCGTTAACTTTGGTTTATATGTTTATATGTAGTAAGTTTTGGCTGTCATAAAACGACAAACTGCTTGTTTTATGGTCTGTCAAAGATTTGGCCCTCTCCAACTCTGACCATTGCCCCCTGTCCATTTGGAAAATCCTTCATGCTGTGAAACCAAATGTTACAGAATGAAGAAGTTTACAAAAAGACGGAAAAAAAACAGCCTGAGTGCAGGTATTTCCTCTCTGAGGTCTGCACCAAATACAGGTACTTTAAATGGTCTGAAATAATGGGGAAATATGAGATTTTGGACTTTTATTATATCATGCACACTCTCCATAACCATGACACCGTACCTCTTGAATTACAAATAAAAGAACAATCAGGTTATGCTTTGAACTTTAAAGCTTTGTTAGGCAATTTTGCTTAGAAAAATTCATTAAATCAAATGGCACTCTGTGGTGTGAGAGGGCTGAAAGCACAACAAATGCCACTGAGAATCAACACTCTTCACCATGATGACTACAGCTTTCTGCTTGGCATTTATGTTTGCTGATTCATATGTTTGGGCCTGAAGCCTATCACCTTGTCTTTCATACAACACAGAAGGTTTAAGATGCAAAATGTGAGCAAACACCATGCTGGCCTACAAATCAGACAGTTGTGTTTTGCATTTGCTTTTTGACTTAATCCTTAGTTTTAAATCTTTAAATCTGGACAGTTTATTAGTTATATTTGCTTATACCGGTCTGGACCCCCTTTTGCCTTCAGAGCAGCCTTAATTATTTTTTGATGGAGGCACTTGTAGAACTTTGGAAAGCTCATCCGAGCCTTTCCGATGTGGCATCACAAAATTATCACGACCACAACAACAGTGAAAATAGTTGGATTTACACTGCTGCTCAATCACAGCTGCCTGATCATGTTTTTCATTAGCAATTTAGCAAAGTTGATGGTGGTGGTGTGTCTGTGTGAGTGAAAGACAGAGAGAGCGAGCGACAGATTTTCTGTTATAACCTTCATGTTATGTTGGCACAGTGTGAGCACTCAGGTCGCATCAGAGCATCGGGCCGTATAGTGTGAGACCCTGCATCGTGACCTGCAAACTTCTAATCCCTGCGAGTCAATCGTGCAGTTTGAGCAAGAGCTGAATAACGTGACTGAAAAAAATCGCAGTGTCTGCCCAGCTTTAGGTGTACTGTCATCCGAGACGTGCACCGCAGTGTCGGCGTTTGTTTCCCTGTTGGCCATGCTTGTTGTTGTGGTCATCTGTTGTCTTCCGGTATTTTCTCCGCAAGCGACCTTTCCTCGACCAATGAGATAATCTGAATTGTCATACTCGAATTGTCATAAGTGTGCTGTCAGCTCATTGGTCACAAAGCAGGAGAGGGGCTGGGAATTATGTTTTCAAACAAAGCGTTAATTCCATTAACATTTATAGACTACTTTTGATTCTCACTGTATTACGGGACAAAGTGCGTCCCTTATTAGCTCAATACGGGACGTGTACTTTTGTTTCTAAATACGGGACGATTCCGTTTTTTAAGGGACGGTTGGCAACCCTAGACAGAATCCATGGATGGCAGGCTTTTGAGTGTCCTTGCAAAGAAAGGTGGCTATATTGGTCGCTGATTTGTTTTTGAATGTCAGAAATGTATATTTGTGAATGTGGAGATGTTATATTGGTGTCACTGGTAAAAATAAATAATTGAAATGGGTATATATTTGTTTTTTGTTAAGTTGCCTAATAATTATGCACAGTAATAGTCACCTGCACACACAGATATCCCCCTAAAATAGCTAAAACTAAAAACAAACTAAAAACTACTTCCAAAAACATTCAGCTTTGATATTAATGAGTTTTTTGGGTTCATTGAGAACATGGTTGTTGTTCAATAATAAAATTATTCCTCAAAAATACAACTTGCCTAATAATTCTGCACTCCCTGTACATTAGTAAACATCATTGTTGCAGATGAGCAATTCTGTTACCTCCCTCTCTCTTTTTAATGATAACTATGTAAATAGCCACAAAGCTAAATAGCTTAATAAATAGCTAGCTACATTTATAGCTAGCTTGCGCGATATAGTGCTAGCTAGCTAGTTAGATATCTGTCTGCCCAAGTTCTACGGGTAATTCATCTTTTTTGTTTGCTTGTTTAGTTTTTTTAAGGTGGAAATGTTGGGTATTAGCTTAGTCCTTAAGCTTAAAAATTGTATTTCCACACATATTATCAATCAAAAGTTACAGTTATTGATTATGCCTAAACATGCTGTATAATTTTCACAGAGAAATGAGGATTGCATGCCAATATAAAACAATTCTGACTATTCCGACTTGGTATGAATGCAGATGCACTCATCTAGGTCACCTTAGGCTGTAACACTGTGCTTACAGCAGTCAGTGTCATGAGCTAAAGAGAAACTTTGGTACAGCAGTGTATTGCAGTTCCCATGACAGAAATACAAAAAAAGAAAATGTTCTCATTTTTACATCTTTTCACTCTATGAGAAGACATTTTTTAACATTAGGAAACATATTCCCATAGAAGACACCAGGTCTACTGTTAAATTTCTTTTGCCTTAGTCACAAGATGTGTTGGTTTGTAACACAATAAGAAACGTATTTATTTTTGAAAAATCAGGGTCAACTATTGTCTGTAGAGCAAACTATAAAATTGAAAATCACTGATACCAACAACAGCTACCCATATATACTACACCACAAGTAACCTGCGACATGTCTATATCATATCACTGCCAATCATTTCAGGCTGCATGGTTGTTCCAGACAAGGCAGACTTTATGTAGCTCATGCCTTTCTCTGCTTAGAGCAAGCAAATCAACGGTTCATGCTTCAGCGACCTTGTACTGCATGTATTTTATGGTGTATATATTGTATTATATGTCCCATGCCCTATTTTTGTTAAGAGATTACACGTGTCTTCTTATTTTTGTGATTTTCTTCCATGTTGTTTAGCAAAACACACAAACAATGGTGCTCTTCTTTCTGCTGTCAGGCTGTTGCCATCTTGTTTTAAATGCACGTATAATTGAATACCTATGCATACCTGTAGTACAAAAACAAAGTGTGTCTAATATCCTCATCAGTGCTAAGCAACTGTCATTATGATGTATACACTTTGCTCAATGATATCTCGCAGCTTCTAAAAGTAAACCTATGGAGTATTTTTTTTAAAAAAAACAGAACATTCAATCAGATCTGTAGTAGCTTCCACATATTTATTCAGAGACTATTTGGGCATTTTACATGCTGTTAGGCATTCAGGGGTTAAACACCAATCTGGTTAAATCAAATAATGATGAAGAATTTTCATGAAGGGAAATCCTCTCACACTACTATGTGATCACTGATGCTTTTTTCCTGCCTTTTCCCCCCGCAGCTGTTGTTTGATCTGGAAACAGCTTTCAAAACTACAGTGGAAGAAGAGAACCACCTTTGCCCTCAGCAATGGAATATCACTAGTGTGGTGAGACCTTTGCCAACTGAAGGGGCACGCTCTCATACTGAGGTCGAACACCGGCTACATTTTAATATTTTCCCACTTCTTTGTGTGCCTTCACTGTGAGAATATTAGACCAGACAATAGTTTCCCAAATGGAGCTGTGATTTACATGACATGAACTCTGATTAAAATACAATATGGCCACTGACTGCCTCTCTGTCGTGGTCCATTATTCTGTGAGAAAGATTTATTTGGAACACCTTTAATCTCAGTAATTGTGCTATGAGAAGCGAATGGCTACTGTGCAGGCTCATAGTCACATTACATTGGTTTTGTTAAAATAAGCTGGGCAGTGATGAATCGTAACATATATAAGCTTTTTTTGGTTTCTGTACAGTATGCAAGTGTCTTATATGCTTGCATATAAGACACTTGTATGCAAGCATACAAGTGTCTTATATGACACTTGTATTTATATGCTCTAAATGCATATAAATGCATTTAGAGCATTTATATGCTCTAAATGCTAAAGGGTATGTCAGCCAAGTCATTTACTTAGACGAGATTTCCAATCCTGGTTTGACACTTTATTCATTTTTATAAATGAACTAATACAAACTAGAGCAGATAATGTGGATTGCATGAGGTAATTATTATAAAAAAAGCTCATCATAAAGATGGTAATCATAATAATCTAGAACAGCACACTATAAAGGGCAAAATATACTAAGTTGACTGAACCTACAGTATCTGTATTTCTAATTCCTTATACTAAGATAATGAAAAGTCTCATTGATCTTGCTATACATCTGCCAGGGCATCTGGTTTATTAACTGACACATGTCCGCTATAAGTCATATAGTCTGCCCCCTCTATAAAAAAGAATAATCACCTAAAATGAATCTACTGAGGCCAGACTTTTTCCAACACATTTTGGCAACACATATTTTCCACACATCTTTTTCAGTATCATATTAGCTATGTGTCAGTTCTCTTGTTGGCATAGCTCCACAGTAGCTCATTAACCAACTGTTTGGTAGGACACAATCTCAATCTTGTGGAAGGTGAAGGCTAGTGTAGCATGCCATGCAAATAAAGGGGTTTGTTCTCCATCTGGCCAGGAACACCTCTGGGTATATTCTGAACCATGGAGACCAAATGGTTTTTCCATGTGAAGAGACCACACAATGCTTTTGAATTAATTCCCTGTACTGCAAAAATTAAAAAAGAAAAAGAAAAAGTCTCCACTTCATATAATGGACTAGAGGCAAAGTGATTGTCCTCATATCACACAGCTCACGTTTAACACTTAAAAATGCCAACTTGTCACCCAAAAACCAATAAAAAGCTCATAATGAATATAGGCACTTTAACTAACAAGTCTAAAGCGTTAAGTGCTGCAGTGGCATAGTGTGATATCCATTGAAAATGCCATCCTAAAGAACCTACGAATGAAACTAGAATTACAATCTATTAATCTAATCCATAGAATATTATCATTTTAAATAATTGACAATTATAAATATTTCACATCCAGAATAATAATCAGTAATTCTGATGTAATTATCAAAAGGTTAGAATGTTTTGACATGTTTTGTCTTGAAGTCTCGAAGGAATCCTATAATCAGTTTTACAAAATCCATGAGAACTACATAAAGTAACTATGTGAGAATTATTTACAATCTCAGTGATTAAAAAAAATAAAGAAAAAAAGGTAACTCAAAATTAAACTCCACTGACACAAATCTCAAAGAAAAATGACTAAAGCTGAAGTTTTATTAATTAAGCTGTAGTTTCTATTAATTAAATTCAAAGGGGAAAAAAAGCATAAATATAGCCTTTCCGCTCTTCAGATAGTTTAAGTGGATGGAGCCCTGACTAAACGGCAGAGGCAGAGAATGTGCAGGAAAGGTCCAAGATAAGATTAAAGTTTACACATGTGAACTTGTCTTTGCTCAAGGAATTCAGCAAACCGAGCAAGGACAGCACAGACTATAGATTGTGTGCGAGACTCTGATGCGACTCTACCTTGTACCGCAGTCTTGGCTGAGTGATGCCATGTGTTGTTTGTTTCATTTGTTGCAGTTGTCGGCCAGTAACCCTCACCTCAACCTTCTACCCTAACTCTCCCATTTTCAGGTTGCTCTTCTATCAGGTTTGGCACTCCCTGCTGAGGCTCCTCATTAAGAGGAAAGTGGAACATCTGTGCTGGTCAGGCAAGATGACTTAGGCCTCCTGGCCAGAGCCTCAGCGGAGTGTCTCTGCTAGTAAGAACAAAAACTTCCTACAGGAGCCCTCTACAATCAAAAGAGGATAACTGCTTCACCTGTGTTTTTTTAAGACGAGACTTTCAGCTTGCTCTGGTTTTATTTTGGCCCCCAGCTTCTCACAGTACACCTTTGTAGACAGAACTCATTTCCATTGTGGCTGTGTTTTACAAATCCCTTTAATGCCGCTCCCAGTAGAAACCGCCTAATTGCTGCCTTTTAGATCCTGCTAAGCTGATGAACATTAAACTTGCCATATCAACCTTTTTGTTAGATGCGTAGAGTCTAGTGAAGTTTCTTGAGAAAGCTAAGACCACACAGCCAACTTTGTAATCTCTTCAGTAAAGCAAGTTTGGTATAATGACCACTAAAGTTAAAGCACTTAGCTTTTATAAAAGACCCCTGTCAGCAGCCATCAGATACTGTCACAGGGCTGGCTATGAAAGGTTTGACAGCCGCCATCTATTATCGCAGCATTAGCAGTGCCTCAAAGGCATCATCACAATGAATACCAGTGCTTCTTCAGTTGCACTCATGCAATTCTGGTGAAATGGAAAGAATAGAACACCTGTTATTCCAACCATGGATTATGCATTACAACCTAACAGCTGAAATTAGCGACTTTTGTTGTGTTAGACGCAGCAGTTTATTACAGAACAAAACCAGATATGAGCAAAGAAGGTTAAAGTAAACAAGATTAGCAGAATGGATGTAGCAGCAAAGTGCTTTTTTTTTTTGCATGTTTGTATTCTTTTCACCATGCAGGAGATGGTATTTAAGATATTATTAAGTTTCCCCACATTGCATTTCAATTTTTTAACACAAGACTACATAAACTGTTTATCTGATTGTTGTTTTTAGCAAAGATTCTTATATTCACCTGCATGTGTTTGCTAATACAAAGTTAGAATTAATTAAAAATATGTATTTAATCTTAGTTAACTGTATCTCAGTAACTAACCTTATTAACAACACAAGCCTTCATGTTTATCCTGAGGCTTGTTTTACCATGGTGCAACTTCCTTAACAGCTAACCATGCCTTTATATAAGAGCACATGCTCTCTTTACTTGAATGTGGATCATTGGTCTCGCTTGATCTTTGCAAAAACCACTGAATGAAGCTGCCATGTTTCTATTTACATATTTAAGACTCGGTATCTAAAAGCAAATAAGAGGCTCTAAATTTTAATTTTTAACTCAATTTTCTTCTTATAAACACTTACTGATGCTACACTGAACACAGTTACAGTATTTGCAAGCATTTAGTGTCATTTAAAAGCATAAAAATCATTCTCCTTAATTCAGTTACCTTGACAGTATTTGCTGTATTGTGTAAAAGCTTTTGTCTATGCACTGGGATGTGCTTAATGTACTAAATCTTAGATGCATATGCAGACAAATTTTATTTTCAATTAGTCTGAAGAATAGTGTTAGACCTACACAATTTCCTTGACAAATAACCTACAGTGAATACTAAATAACAAGTTTTTAAGACGGCTGCACTGGGATCAAGCCATGGGCTCCTTTATGTTTATTGAGTAGTAGCTATGGAGGATGGATTTATGGTGAATAATAATGGAGAGTAGGTGAGTCACGGTTGTGTGAAGTGAAAACGACCAAACCCACGCAAAGCTCTTGGTGTAATGTATGCAGCGCCTAATTTCCTATTCCTCTCAAAGGAAGCTTTCTGAAACTAACCCAGCCGCTCTATTTATATCTGGCAACATCTTTTCATCTCTTTGCTGATGGAGCCATTAGGTACAACATAACCCTATACCGTCTTAACCTCCACAGTGAAAGCCTATGTTAAAATGATATTTCATTTACAATTTACAAGCTAACAAGATTTTACTGATAAACATCGTAATAGATCATTTTAACGAAGAAAGCGATCATTGCCAGTGCTCTATTCCAATATGTTGCTTGTGAAACAAAAACCTGACTGATCTCATGAACTGAAAATAAAACAGATTTTCCTGCGTTTCATTTACATCTGAGTGGATGTGCATGCCCGAGTTATTTATGCCTGCGAGGGCATGTGAATGAGCGAGAAGGAGCCAGTACTAAATGAGGTCAATGCTTTATTTTCTTTTAATATAATTTACAGTCTGACTCCTCAGACAACCACAGTTCTTTCATCCTGTGTCTGTTAGCTGCAAATTTGAACGGGCGTTAGTTTGCAATTTGCTTGTAAATGGGAATATTGAGAATATGTACACGTTGAAGAAAAAACATCTAATTGTGCATTATCAGTAACGAGTAATTTCTAAGACATTTGGATGCATGCGTGAATTCAAGACGTTCAGAATTAGCATCTGTCTTTAGCCAAGCATCTACTGTTCCTGCTGCTACAATTAGTAGGGATGCACCAATTTATCGCCCAATCATAGGCAATGGTAGAAAGTCCAGAAACATAATGACGATGACAGTGAATAATGATTAAATAACTTTACAGATATACTCTTAAATTGCACAAAAGATGTAATTTATCCCTGACAATTTCCCAATTTGTGATTGTGTATTGATTAGAGTTCAAAACAAACAAACAAAAAAGAATAAAAGATTGTGATGTAGAATATGTATTATGCATATAAAACAGACCAAAGTGGTTCACTGATTTCATTAAAATGTCCAAATTTTTTTTAGGTGCTCATGAACTTGCATTAGACTAACTGGGTCTTGCTAAAAGATTATGTGTCTTGTATACAGTAATGTTTTTATAAATAATAATCATATTAAAGAGTGGTAGTACCTGCTGATTCCCCATGTGTCTGTAGGGTCTTTACCTTAGAATATAGTATGCATTATGATGACTCAGCTGGCACTGATACACAGATTTACTGCTAAATAAGTATTCAGTTTAATTTAGTATTAATGCAATGAGGAGAAAAGCAAGCAAAAGACACCAATGTCTGGGTTTGTTGACCATTTCTTATGCAAAAATTAAAGTGGAGCATGAAAAACTCTAGAAATGCAAATTGTACCTCTGACTAACTTTCATTATGTCTAACACTCCTTTTAACCCATATAATAGCGAAAACCCGCCATATTTCACTTATATTCTTCTCCATATTACAGCAAAAAGTATGTCTCTTATTTTAAATCACCTGTGGATGTTTTCTTTATGGCACATTTTTTAGGTATCAGGAGCACATTTTACCATTTTATTCATGCACACAAAGACATTAAACCTTTCTTTTACAGCAACTTTGAGGAAAAGCACATTTCAGAGGGAGGATAAAACGACGATTTTCAAATGGATAGTGCTACTTTCTTTCTATTCCAATGAAATTATGCTGTTTGTAATTTTTAAATCCCTCAAGTTTTAAACAATTCTGTTGAACAAAATTCTACGATTATGCTGGGAAATAAGTCGAAAATAAAAACACCACGAGTACGAGGCTGCGGCGCCGAGTTCACTCACCAGCTGGGCATCTGCAGTAAGCTGTTCCATTGGAGCGTGTCAGGCAGGTGGAGTTGTGTAGGCAGGGATTGTGGAGGGGGTCACACGGGTCATAAGGCTGGTTGCACAAGGGGCCACTGAAGAAGGGGGGACAGGTGCAGGAGAACTCCCCAGGTATGTCTGACTCCTGACACCGAGCTCCATTTAGACAAGGGCCAGAATCGCACTCATTCACATCCTCTGTACAGTCCACACCGGTCCAGCCTCGTGAGCACAAACACCTTACATACACCAGAGAGATGTTACACAGTAGAGGTTATTTTACCATAAATCTAAATGAATCATAAATGAATAAACACTTTTTAAAATGTTCTAAAGGCTATGGCAGTCATACTCTTTGGGACAATTATGCTAAAAATGCATTCAGCAGATGTTCTGGGAGTTGCTGCAGACAAACTCCTGAATAGCTTGCTTTTTTTTTTTAATGATAATTTAAATTACCCACAAAACACACTCTTCTACACAAAACCTCAGTGTTACAGTGCACGCGTTCTCCACACTGATCTCCTGGATCTCTGTTAGAGAAAGTACGAATTTTAGTGTTTAACTGCACTACTGGCAGCTTTTAATTCTGGACAGCTGAATGCAGGACACAAGAGGTTAGAGTGCTGAGTGGGAATTTAATGGAAATGTATGCGTTCTAGACAGAAAGAGAGACAGATGGAGACAGAGAAACCGAGAGCCAACCACAGTGTATGTAAATCTCAAGTATCTGCTCTTAAGGCAGGTGAATACTCCACTTGGTGGCAGTGAGTACCCGGGCACTACAACCACTCCACCTTGCATTTCTTTCCATCCCCCAACTTTTCTACCTGAAGCATTTTTATGTCTCCCCAGTGAGAGCGGGCATTAGCCGAAGCAGATACACCAGCTTTTTCCTCCAATGAGTCACAGATCCCCTGAAACCTTTTCATGCTGTGAGCCATTGATTGACTCATTTGTTTTACCTGCCATCTGCAATTCATTATCTCCAGTGCCAGTGGAAGGACATATTGCTATCTCTGAACGGCTTCTTTTTTCCCCGCATTTCTTAAGTGACTGATGCACCTCGCGAGGACGCTGCCCTCGAGCCAGCTCGCACACCTACTTGTAGCTGTTGAGAAGGTCTGTGCAGGTGGCGTTGTTTTTGCAGGGTTGTGATAAACATTCATCAATTTCTTGTTGGCAGTACTCCCCCTCCCAGCCAGAACGACACACACACTCATAACTCTGCGATACAAGAAAAAGGGAAACAATATTAGATTAACACTGGAAAGTAGTCACATTTCACATCTGCACTATGTAGAGTTAGTATTTTAGGTGGTTAGAATCGAATATTTAGGAGAGCAGTAGGCACATCTCACATGCAGGGACTGTTAATTAAGTTGTTACGGAGCAGACAGGGCATTTTGCCACTCGTTTGTTTCGTTATTTATATTGGTTGCATTTTAAAAAACAAATGTTGCAATGCTTAATATACTTGATTTAATTCATCTCAATGTTCTTGAAAACATTGCGGAATAAAACCTCCTACTCACACACACACACACACAAAAAGCTTTCCTGTGGAAATCTGTTTAAAGTGAGGAAGAGTCATGCTTGTCTTACATTTCCACATTACCGTGCTGATGTATTCCTCCTACCACCCACCCTCTGGACAGTATGCAAGCCTGTTTTTTTCCATCACATTCAAGATACGATGATACAAAACCTTTATGAAGCGTACAGCATTACCACCGCATATTCTTTGAGGGATATTTTCACAGCCAAGCAAACATGTAAAACACGTTGGATTTCGTTTTGTCAGGTTGGTTTTTTTTATTCTGGAGCCAGTAAATGTGTTGTTAGTACTTTAAATTCAAAAAACGTTTTATACAAAGCTCAAACATTGCTAATCTTTTATTTTCTTGCCTTTCCTCCATTCAAAACAGTATGTGGACCACTCGTCCTTTATTTCATCACTGCAATCGGCGCTAAAATAATGAATTGCTGCAAGACAGATTAATGTTTTTCTTCCATTACTTTCCAAGAAGCCATCTTAATTTAAATTCCTCTTTGCATACGTTATGAACGTAGTCATATGGTCAAAGGTTGTTTGGGATTTATCATTGCCAACCCTCTGTCGAAAGGTCCCGGGTACTTGCGGTTGAATGCATGCTAATATTTATTTCATACACTGAAGGGGAGCCGTTAAACTTTGTCTGATATAATTTGTACACTGTAGGCCTTATGGTGGTGGGGGAAAATGCCGTCATCTCATGATAAATTAGATACCTCCAGGAGACTCCAATTCCTTACCCCTGGCAATAGAACATAATCTCATTTTTGCTGCTAAGTCACCTTCAGGGACTGCAATTCTCCAAAATAAGGTAAAGCTCTGTGGGACACAATGTTCAGAGAGAGAAATAGCTGCACTGTAAACAAGACTATGTGATGGGGTTTCCAAAAAACGGCCCTATTTGAATAATGAATCGAGAAAAATGTAACGGTAAAACACGGTGACTAAAAAAATACCTGTGGAAATTTCATTATATTCCTCTTATCAGATCCCATCGTCTTCTTACACGGTGTCCTTTTGTCTTTGGACTTGAAGTTTAGTTTATCCCAGAAAATGAAAATTACACTACAGTGTTTTAACCAGCTTTTGCACCACAATAGGCTTCCATTAGTTCCTTATAAACTACATCAAAAAGAGCCAGATAAAATTATTAGTAGAATATGTTGACTGACTTTAAAATTTTAATGATGGATGACTTTTATTTCTTTATACCGGCTGGATAAAACACAACCATTACTGATAAGCTACAAAAAAGGAAAGTCATGTTATAATCTTAAAACTTAGCTCTGCAAATCTTAATACTGATTTCATGAGAATTAAATTTGGTACAGAAACTTTATAAAAATTAATTTGTAATTACAAAGTGTTCTCCTCTATCTTAACATCACTACTCTAATGTAAGCCTTTTTTAAAACTCGACTACACACATCATAAGTTACCAGAGGGGGAAAAAAAGGCTAAATATATGGACTTTATCTATGACACATCTGTTTTACTACTGCAATCTGTTAGCAAAAAAGCAGCTGTTGGAAAAAGGCTCCTGGTACTCATTGCACAGTTAGTGAGCAGCATGCGGTTCCCAAGGCCTTTCCGCAGCTGCAACATATCAATGTTATTGGCTTAAAAAAACATTTGAATAAGTACAAGAATAGAGTTGTGCCTTCAAGACACAAGTTTTAAAAGTTCTGCTTTTTTTTTGTTAAACTTAACTTCTGACATAAGCATTTTTTATTTCCCGTCAAGCCTGCCCATGTGTTGCATAACCAGGACGTGGAGGTCTTTAATGGGGAATATAGCGTGCTATAGATGTGCTTAGACACTGTAAAGTTATTAAATGGCTATCAAAAATATAAATAAAGAAAAACCTATTGAATATTTCTATGTTTATTATGACTTACACTTTAAACATAAAGATGAAGCTTTTTTAAATAATTACTAATTATCAGGTATATGTGTTGTTTTGGACACACGATCTAAAACAACATTGGTTAAAAACAGAGACGCTATCATTACAAATTAGTGTTTTCCTTCTAGGGATACTTTGGTAATCCTTTGGTTATTATGGTACATTGGCTACAAGGCATAAGTGGGACACTGTAATTGGCATAATTTTTCTATTATGAGATATAAATAATAATGGCCATCTATGGGACATAAGATATTAACAGTTCCCTACCTTATTTTCCCCCCAGACACCCAAAACAATATGAATCACGCTGGACCTGTAAACCAGATAACTGGCGAGCTGCTCTGGAGCACAAAGTCATGCCGATGTAATTTATTCGTTTTTAATAATGTGCCAATGTTCGAGTTACTGCACACTTGTTAATATTTACTGCAAAAGAAATGTTTTAAAACACCGAATGCACAGCAGCCATCAAAGGTAATATACAGTAACTAATGTGATTCATGTCTATCAATATTTTATGGAGAGTTACCAACTGTGGCGATTTACAGGACTGGGCAATTCTGAAGCATAGGCTATAACATCACTCCATTATACTGCCTTGGAAAAATGTTTCAACTTACCAGATGGAGGTCCTTACATACTGAGTTGGTGCTGCACAAACTGTTCACGCAGTCATCAATGTCTTTCTCACATCTGAGCCCAGCATAACCGGGACTGCAAAGGCAGTAAAAGCCATCTACAACTAAAGGAAAAGCCGGAGCATAGTTACAGTACCTTGCATCATAAATGAATTCACTCAAATCTCTGTGGGTCCTACATCTCTACACAGGTAAGTGCTGATTATGAGCATAAATGACTACACAATGGCCACTGTGATTCTATTTTTAAAGGGTATGACCATTAAATAAATGACTTAGGCTGTATCAGTAAGACCTGTTGCTGGCAAAGTCCAAACTGCCTTAGTCTGACAGCTTTACACTCTAACCAGCTTTAAATGAACCTGTCTGCGATGGCCATTCAGTCCTCTTCTTGCCAGGTGCTTTCCTTGTCTTCCTTGTCTTTTCCTTGTTTCCATATTTCTGCTCACTGAAAGCCTGAAAGTCTTGTCATTTGTTGCAACACTCTCAACATACTTGCAACACGCTGAATGATGGGGAAAGAGCGCAACAGAGGGAGAGGACCAATTTCAGTGCTATTCTTAATTCAGAAGCTACAAATGCGGCAATTTCTTCCATCAGAAGTTAGAATTTCCCATGGCTAATAATCCATTCCTTCCTCTCTTTATTTATTAATGATTTTAACCAAGGATGCATCATTCTGTTTCTCCAACACAACACTGGTACAGGCAGCCAGTGACAGAGGTAATTGCAGTTCTTACAGGAGTGAATTTATTACTTCCCCAGTCAGGGTCCCTGGATTCTTCATTATCCCAAAGATTTACCACGTAATCTATGCTGTCACTCTGTATTGGTGCGTGTAGATGCTATTACTCTCATTAAATGCTGTAAGTCCTCGGTGGCAGCAGCATTACTCATCACTGCCACTGTGGCTATGCAGTGCTGTCCCTTGTGGCTGGCTGGCTGGCTGCGACTGAGCACTGGCCAATAGGTCCAAGAATCCACCTTCACTAACCTAAGGTGAACTGGCTGCGCTCAAAATTGGCCAAGACAGCTTGTGGAGGCTACTGTAGCACTGAGAGGACAGTGATCCACTGCCATCACTATTTTAGAAAAAGCATAAGCCAGTTCAAAACTGGACTGGAGAGCTGGCAGTTTTCAAGAACGCCAGGAAGGGTGGAAGAAACAAATATTTTGATGCTTTTTCAAAACTAAACTAAATTTATGACAAAATCATGCAAATTCACAGTATAACATAAACAAAGCAAGATTCATTGACTGATAATTATTTCGAATTTATTACTTTTCAGCACTTTTCTAATGATCAGATATTTTTTTAAAATACTTGGGCTAGAGATGAAATGCACGGGAGTAACCATTCAAAACCATTCATTCAAAGTCATTTAATATCCATTATTCAAATTGTAGCGCAACATCGATGACTGATCTTCTCTGACACATTATATTAAGAAACTAATCAAGTGCACTCCAGTAAAAAATGTCCAGCTCCTCTCTTCAGATGAATGATTCTAACCACAATATCTACAATGGTGAAGCAACTGAAAACTACCTATCACACTCCAAGTGAACAAAATCAAATTAGACACATAAATGGCATTTTAATGTCTAAATACACGCATGCAGCTTTGCTTCCGTCATGAGTGTATGTCATGAAAATGTTGGGAAGACGTAAGCTGTTTCGTACCATCATAGCAGAAGCCATGAAGACAGGGGCTGGAGCTGCACTCATCCACATTGATTTCACAGCGGGGACCAGTGAAGCCACGGCGACAGTGACAGCGGAAACCTAAAGGGAAATGGTCCTGATCCAACTCTTCCACACATACTGCTCCATTCTCGCAGGGATTACTGGCCTCACAGGGTAAGAACTCACAATTATGACCTGAGGAGAGGCAAAGAAATTAATACAGAATCCAGAAGACAAGAATCTTGGTTAAAAACACAGTGCAAGAATTGATCTCAAGATTTAAAGTGTACACCTCTATTATATGTTTCCTTGAACCTACAATAGAATTGAGAACACACACCAAATGTTAATCTAAGGAAATTTACTAATTTAAGAAGAATAGTTCAGTGACACCTTATACTGTAGATGATGCGATATTAATAAGGCTGAAAATTATTTTGAAAATTTTCCACAACTTGTAGACAGTTTTTTATAGAGTAGTAAACCCCTGAGTGTCTTTATATCTTAGAAACTCTGCCTCTCTTTTTATACGCAATCAGGTTACTGACCTAATTTATTGGATAATGTTCCTCCACGTACTTTTCTAACCTTTTGATCAAATTTAAAATAAGCTAATATTTTAAAATGGCAGCACATTTGATTTTGAGTTGAGTTTTATATGGTGTGTTGCATTCTTTTTTATTGACATGTAAAGTAACGAACATTATGTTAACTCTACGAACATTCAAGCTGTTACAATACTACATAACATATTTTTTTTTAAAAACCAAATTTTTATATATATATATATATATATATATATATATATATATATATATATATATATATATATATATATATATATATATATATATATATATAAAATTTGGTTTTTAAAAAAAAAAATGTTATGTAGTATTATGTAATATATATATATATTTGTACTCATACAAAATGAGTTTTGCACAAAATTTCCTCATTCAATGCAACAATGCTCCATGCTGATTTAAAACTAGTGATAAAAGCACACATCTGGCTACTTAACCCTCAATGTCATTGCTAATGTGCTATTGAATACTGCCATTTGCATCATGTTTGAGCAACTTAACAACAGCTTTGATTATGAAAACTGACAGAACTAGGCAGAAAAATGAAAGTGGATAAAAATCACTTCAGATAGATTGTGCATAAGGCTAATCTCTCCTGAGCCTACAGAAAGTAAAATAACATAATTATAAAAAGCAGTGCAGAAAATTAACCAGATCAGTGCAGATGATAAAAATCTTCAAATGTTGCAAAACATGCAAAAATAGACAAAGCACAGTGGTGGTGCATCCTACTGAGATCGTTTCTGTAAAACAATCACATGAAGGAAATGAGTGAAGTTGTAGTCGAATCAGTTTCTTATTTGTCAGGAAACTGCTGAGTCCAAATGGTTTCTTATACCAAATAATATATAAGAAGCACTTTGGCTGAGCTAGCAGCTGGTTAGCTGGTTGATCCGTGAATTATGAAAGAATCTGAAGTGTAGTTATGGCTATTTTAACATAAATGTGGTGAAAATATTGATTTTGATATTACAAATGCTTCTAATAAATTGTATTGTATTGTATTGTATCTTTATTTGTTTCAGACATATAAAACAAAAAACAATATATACACACTACATATATTTTCATTTACAGATAAATGGTACTTCTACTGTGACAGCTTCTCAGTTAGTTATCATTTGGTAAACAGTAGTACAACTTTTCACTGATATATTTGTTGTACGGTACAAGTGGGTGAAATTAAAGCTCCACAAAGCCATGGCTTTCTTGATACACTGAATCACTTGAAATCCTCAGATATAAAGCGAGTTAATCATTCACCCTCTGAGAAATACTCCCAGAAATGGCTTTAGCGTTTGACTTCATGAACTGTATAATTATTTCTGTCATAGTATAAAGGAGTAGCTTTGCACACTGATGCACACTGGAGATGCAGTGGCCACTACCACACTGTACACTGAAGTGGTGTTACAAGGGTAATCACTTGTTTTTGACATTACTTTCTACAGTTCTTTGAATCACACTAGAACACTTTCATTTTCAGAGCTCTGAATGTTTCTGCTTATGTTGTCAGTATGTCATTGAAGTGCCTTTTTTAAAGTCATTTTCTTCTGATGACTCTGCTGTAAATCCCAAATTTGTGAAATACTGCCCTGACTGTTGTCCTTCTACGATGATCTCACAGCCAATGAGCTCATTAGATCTGTCAAAGTGGTTGTTGGGTTTTACTGAGGTCCTTCTCAACTGGCTGCCTGATTTTTTAGGATGAATTGCTAAAAAGAGTCTGGCTAAGTAAATGTTTTCTCTTTTTTTTTCTTTTTGCCATCAAACATAATAAAGTTTTACTGTTTTGTGTTTTGGAGAAATCCCAGTTTTAGAAATGTATCACGCACAGTCAGCAGTGCATCTCTTATAAGACCAGCATGTGGATTAATAATATATTAAAAACTAAAATATTTACCAGAATGGGATTTAAACCCAGCTGTGCCAAAACGCAACATAAAAAAGTTTTTTTTTCATCATTATGCTGATAAAATTATCTCATCTTTTCTTATTCATTTATGTGGGGATATAGTATCAATAATAAAATGTGAAAATTACTTTTTAACATATTTATTGATTTATTTGAGAAAATGAAATGACTGAGTAAATGAATTCACCGTGATAAAGTAATGCATCTGACAACCAGTCATGGATAAAAGTACTAGGCCGTCATGTAAACCCATGCCATGAAGCTCAGCACAGTTTCTATGCTGATGTTAATTCCAATGGTTTGGAATATGTGGTCTGTCACTTTTTATATGTCAAAAATTAACAATGCAGTTTAACATAGTTAACTGATGTGCTGCATGTAGAGTTACAGCTATTTCTAATTTTCAACCCTTGTTTCTTTGTTGGACTTTTGCATTCACAATACACAAACAAAATTACAACAAAAAATTACATAAAACCATAACACTATAATTACAAAATTATGAAGAATTCTGTGTAAAACATAACGTAAAAAAAAAAAAAAACAAAAAACATAAATTTTTAGAACCCAGGCTCTGGGCTCTTTAGTACTGAAGAGGATTAGGGCCACTGGAAAAAAAATCTGAGAAAAAAGTCAGAATTCTGGGATTAAAGTCAGAATTCTGACTTTTTTCTCAGAATTCTGAAAAAAAAATTTTTTTGATGAAAAAGTCAGAATTCTGAGAAAAACGTCAGAATTCTGACTTTAATCCCAGAATTCTGACTTTTTTCTCAGATTAGGGCCACTGGAAAAAAAATCTGAGAAAAAGTCAGAATTCTGGGATTAAAGTCAGAATTCTGACATTTTTCTGAGATTTCTGAAAAAAAAATTTTTTGATGAAAAAGTCAGAATTCTGAGAAAAACGTCAGAATTCTGACTTTAATCCCAGAATTCTGACTTTTTTCTCAGATTAGGGCCACTGGAAAAAAAATCTGAGAAAAATCAGAATCAGAATCAGAATCTTTATTGTCATTGTCATGAGAACAACGAAAAAAGTCCAAATCCTGAGAAAAAAGTCAGAATTCTGACTTTTTTCTCAGAATTCGGGAAAAGAAGAAAAAAAAAAAAAAAAGACGTGCCCACTTTCCCCCCCCCCCCCCGTGTGGCCCTAATCCTATTCCGTACTTTAGAACCCAAACTTTCACAGATATTTTCAAAAGTAGACTACATGGCTACATCTGTGATTTTATGAGAATTAAAACACCGGAATCCACAGACAAAGAGGGGTGATTAATTGCTTTTGTCTAAATTTTGCATTTGTTGCATAGTGACCAGCAAAAGATGTCTGCAGAACATAAAAGTATCACGTCACAGCGAAGTTAACATTAAAGGTTTTGGTTAAAGAATTTTATCACTTCAACACTTATCCAAAGAGATATTTGTGAAAAATGTATTAAAATTTATTTGTTAACAAAAGGTAACACTTTAATAGTAAATTGACTGACTTACTCTAGTTTTGTTTTCATTTGATTCAGTTTAGTTTTTTGTTTGTTTCTTTACTGGACAATGAAATTGTAATTCTTAATTTTTCCCAATAACTTTTCAGTAAACACATATTAAAATGATTATAAAGTTAATGTAAAGTTGTATCTAATATTTGAAAATGGTTTATAAATGTTGTGTAAACTATCTAGAGCCATTTGGATAATAACAAGTTATTATTATTATGAAGTTAAAACAGTTATTAGTTTACTTTAGGCAGGTGGCGTGGCACTGACATAAAACACAACAGTGAGCCTAAAGTGTCATGGTCATGCCCTATTTCACTGTTTTCTCATATTTATTTGCACTAGCTATTATATTGTGGTTAGGGTTTAAAAAACACCAAGTTAAAGAGTTTTAGGACATGTGAGAATAAAGATGTCACATGGCTGGGAGAAGCATCAACTGTGGCTTATACCTGCCTAGTTATTCAAGAGTTCTTTATTTAACTACAGATTAAGAATAAAGACTTACTAATTTTGTTGAGACATGTGAAGTTAGTTCAGACAGGTGAAAATAATAGTATGTGAATTTAATTAACTTTGCTTTTTGTCCCCATTCTCTCAGTGCTCATTACCTTTAAATGGAGCCACACACTGGCAGAAGTAATTACCAGGCTGGTCAATGCAAGTGGCTCCATTCTTGCAGGGAGATGAAGCACACTCGTCAATGTCGAGTTCACATGTTGTACCTTTGACGGGAAAGAACACAACTTGATAAATATGCTATGCCGAAGAGTGATCGACGTAAACATTCAGTAATTCAACCAATTAAAAATGACCTTTTCTGTATTATTATCTATGCTGTACCGCATGTTCTTGCTGTTACTTTACATCAATCTTTCACCTGACGAAGAAAAGCAAATTGAATGTGGATAAACAACATGTACTTTTGGCATTCTTTGTGGGGAGGGGATATTGCGGACCTTAATGCTACACACAGAGAATGAAAGAAGTGCTAAACAGAGCTATAATACCATAAAGGGTTTCCTGCTGTGCTGCAGCAACGTAGCTGGAGCAGCAAGAACATCCTCTTTCTATTTTACATATCATTTGTCAACATGCAAAAAGAAAAAAGTTTTAAATGCATAATCCTTAAGAATTTTAGAAAGAAGAGAAATCACCTCCTTTGTGCGTGTAAGATTTCACAGGATTGAGCACTGCACCACTTCTATTTTTGGGTCTGCACTGTGAGAATTATTAGCAAATTGCTAGGAAACAGTTCAAAAGCCATTGTTGTCGTTGACCTTTAAGTTTGGGAGTCTTACCTGTGGTTTAATCTACAGTCAACTTTGCACTATAAACAGTGAGCATCGTAGCACCACATGTAAAGCAAAAAGCACTACAGGATAAGATGAGTGCAAACGTAACACCGCTCTACTAATTGCTCCTAAATAACCATGACCATTTTACACCTAAATACAACAAAGCAGAGGAATGACTATGGCTGTAGATTCATGTTCACATGTTAGTGCGAGTCTGAACTATAAACTGCTAGCATAAACGTACAGTACAGTGCTTCATAGCCCAAGATCTGTTGCAGATTTAGTACTTGTTCAACCTCAGAGACATGTTCACGTCCACAACCCCCATTTTTGTGAAGTTTTATTGCTTCTCTGTTTATTTGTACTGGAAAACTATTCACACATTATGCAAAATAAATATATGTATAGGATGTCACATCACACATTACAGAAGTATTCACATAAAGTGCATTCACTGACCTGCAAAGCCAGACATACAGAGACATCCGTAGGCATGAACTAGGTCAACACAAGTGGCATTGTGCAGGCAGGGAGAGGACGTGCACTCGTCTATGTTGACTTCACAGTAGATGCCTATAATGTTAACAAGCAGCAGCAGTCACAAATGGTCAAAAAGTGCCATACAGCACAGATTTGACTGAAGGAAAGAAATATGCTTTATTTGGCATGACGGTTAAATGTGTATATGCATGTATGTTCTGTCCTTGTTTTTTGCTCAAAATAGAGAGCAGATTAGCAGCAAACTAACCAAGCAGCAAGATGATTTTTTTCCTTCACTATCGCTGTTTCGCACATTTACTCTCTGTAAGCTTTAGAGGAGGCTGTTACATAGTGTGAAATGCCAAAATGATAACGGGTCTTTGAATTACACCAACATTCCATGTAATTACAGTGTACTGTTTGTGCTGCACTTGTTACACTATAAACAATAGAGCTGTTTTTTTTAACCTCATCTCCTCCTTTGTGGATCTTTTCTAAAGATTTGCATGATGGAAGTATTAACACATCGGATTAGTCTTGCTGCCCATAGTGACGGTCAGCTTTCCCAGAAATAATTATCTAAGTGATCTCTCTTTAGCACAGTCGAGACATCCAAGTTTTTGTGGGTTTTTTTCAAAGTTTTTGTCCAGTAATGAATGCTACATGACATTTTATTAAAGCAGATTTGCTAAGACATATGTTCTATTATATTCTGGGAATTTATTCTGATTTTGGTGACTCAATTACGTCTTTAATTAAAAAAAGAGAATAACACTTTTCAAGTCAGTATTTGGTAAAATTTATGAAGTTTCCTCTAGATTTCAGTTCAGAAAACCCATGAAATGTCAATATCAAAGCCTTTTAGATTTTATTTAGATAAACACTGACATCTTATGAGTTTATGAATCCCTTATTGTGCTAATGACAATACCAAACAAACATTTCTACTTTGCACAGATGTATTAAATAATCTGTGAAAATTTTAATGGCAGCATTGAAGTTCTCAGAAGGATAAACATCCTCTGGCTCTCCTCTGACAACACAGACTACATTTTTATACCTCTGATTAGCAAGAGTGTAGTTGGGTTAAAGTAAACACTTCTTTTGCTTATTTTACTCAACACTTATGTTAAAAATAGCCACATCTGGAGGCATCAAATCCAAAGATATTTGTTTCCAAAAATCCAAAAATTACATTTACAGCAAGGAAATATTTACACAATTTTAGCATTACAATTTAAACTTACTGTATTACCTGTTTAAGGAAACATTTTTCAAGAGCTATGACTATAAGACATTAAATACATTCAGTGAAACTTCAGAAGCACCACATCCAACCTCGAGCCTGTAAAGTTTTATGCACTTTAAGATCATTTTCATACTTCAGCTGTGGGCAATAAACTCTTAACACTTTGATTTTTCTCAAAATTGGATCACAAATCAAACTGCTAGCACTGTTTAATAAATATTTTAAAATACATTTTAAGGAAGCTGTAAATATATAGTAATAAAACAGAACAAGAAAAAAATACATATTTGTGTATTAAATTAATATATGATCTTACATTCATGGCATTGTGTCAAAAACAAACATACATTTTCCGTGTTGCATTAACAATAAATTACATAATATATGGATATTATATTTTTACTATGCTTGCTAATGTTTATAGACATTTGCCAGTTATTTCGAGTGACTCTTGCTCAGCTTTATTTTCATAGGTCACACATATAAGTTTGAGCAGTCATGGTAAGAACCATATAAAATACCTGTGATCCCAGGGGGACACTGGCAGCTGAATGAGTTGAGCTCATCTACGCAGGAGCCTCCATTGCGACAAGGCTGGCTGAGACATTCATTCACTTCAATCTCACAATTATTTCCTAAGAAAATATAAAAGAAGGACTGCATGTTGACAAATTGCTTCTGTGAATAAAATGCCACTTTAACTCACAAAGAATAACTTCAAGATAGCTTTCACTTACCAATAAATCCTGGTGCACAGAAGCAATTGTAGCCGTTCAAAGTGTCTTTACAAATGCTCAGGACTCCACATGGCTCTTTTTCACAGTCATCAATGTTTATCTCACAAAACTGGCCTGTTAAACCTGTGGAAAAAGGGTGAGAGTTTCTACGGGATCTCTCATTTTTACATTGCATTTCTTTAAAGTTATCCCTTTAGGATGCTTGATAACATACCGTTGTTGTTTTTTTTAAATCTCTGAAAGTTATATTATTTATCTCTATAACTCGAGAAAATGACAAAACGTACACTGAGTGTACTATTGTTAAGGAAAAACAAAAATGTAAATATTTATGTGGAATTTTGGACTCTGAAACAGTGTTTTTGGGACTTTTCTGCACATATTTTATTGTGCATGGTTGCACATGTGCACACATGAGCAAGATAAGCTGATACCATAAAAAAGAAATGCATAGTACCCACAATGGTTTGGAAGAAGAAGACTGCGAGGAAGCAAATGTTAATAACAGAGCAGGGTTAAATAAAATTCCAAAATGTCTTTGTGTTTCATGTTAAGGGAAGACATGCGGTTATTGTTGCAGTGTGTTATAGGAGAAATAATTAATGAAAACATAAGCCTTTTTACAAGAAAACCCCAAAGTGCACCTTTTAAGCATAAAATCAACATGCATTAAAAATGTAAGATGTTTGTCATGAGCATGTTTGGTTTGAGGCTTTTTATAACTACAATTTTCTTCTGTTTTAAAAAAACCCAAAAAAAACAACTGGTTTTACTTTCAAATGAAAACACAGCACTTCATACAAGCAATGAACCCTCAGTGCCTTCCACACTGTTCACTTAAAGCTATGAAAGAACTTCTTAGAGAAGGAAATTAGTCATTCGAGATGTTGTAGGTAGACGACAGTTGATTGCTAATGAAATTGTTTTAGCATTTCTAAACAATTTGCAAAGATTGTCCTATTTTATTAACATTTTACTAAGTACCAAAATTATCAGTGTGATCTGGAGGTTTAAACATTTGTTATAACAATTCTTTGTGGCCACTGCTAGTACAGTAAGTGCGGCAATCACCAGTACAGGTTGCATTTTTTATCAAATAGAAATGAAGTAATGACTGCAATTTCGGATTGAAATATTTCATGTTATAATAATAGATGTGCTTACTTGTATTTTATCAAAGGGATACATTGCTAAAGGAACACTTGTGGAGTCTACGTGGGCAAAGAGGAATCCTAAACGTCACCACTGCTTTGAAGTCAGCTCACAACCTGATGAACTGAGCCTTGACTTACACATTTCATAAGACTGTTATGTGTTGTTGCTTAAGGCCAAAGAGATTAGACTCCCACAGAGAAGAAAGCTGAACAAGTAAAAGGCTCAAACTGGGAGTGTGTCTGCTATATACATGATTCATTCAAGGAAATGCCGCACCTGAAACAAGCCCCTGCAGAGTGATGAACCCACCTGGTAAACAATCACACTTGAACCCTCCTGATAGATTGACACACGCTGAACCATGTTGACACAGGCCATCAACGCAGTGGTTTATAGGTGTTTTGCAGTGCCGCCCAGTGTACCCATGTTGACACACACATCTAGAAGTATTTTCCAGCTTTTCACAGAGGATGGTTCCCTCGGGGTTGCAGGGATTTGACACACATTGGTTTACCGATGAGGAGCAATCTTTGCCAAGGTATCCTGTAAGAGGTGGGATCAAAGGCATGGTTGATGCTATGTGCTGTGTACAGTAAGCTGTTCCACATCTGTCAAAAATCATGAATTGTGATTTCATGTAAATATGTCATTGCCAGGATTTTTAGTCCTTGCTGACTTGCATAATTCAACCAGTCAGCGTATATATCAATAAAGCCAAAGAGAGACTTCAGAAATAGTACAGGAAAACATACAGTCAGCCTTTTCACCAATCTGAATATGTGTATATTGGCTTCTAATGATATTCAATTGGAGGTAAAATATGTGTTGATTATTCCACAGAAAACAACAACAGTGATATGTTTTAATGTGCACTAACGACTGAAGTTACAAAAGGGATTGGGCGTCTAATTAAGTGATGCTCAGTGTGGCTACATCGATTAAATAACTTAATACTATTTTTTATGAAGCCCACTGTTCAACATTTATAGATTAGTGACTGGAGCAATGAGTACGTCTGATCAATATGTCAAAACAAAGATTAAATAAATGTATGCCAGTCTGCTGTGTAAAGGCTCGTTCAATACCTGCCGGACAAATGCACTGCGTTTCCCCAGTCAAGCTGTAGGAGCAGGTTCCTCCATTTTTGCAGAGGTCTGGTGTACACGGAGAGTCGGACAATGAACAATTTTTTCCTGAAAAGGTAAACATTGTTAACAAGATTGTTAATTTATCAAGGTGATGACGAACGATAGGACTGGAAACGTACAGAAACGTCTCAACAAGGTGACACACAAATGAATTTGACTGTAGCGAGGAAAGACCATTAAAGTGAGAAGTGTGTGTTTTAGTAATGAAGTCAGTAGGGGAGATAATGCTGTGTAATTGCCATATCTTTGCACTTTTAGTGTCTATCAAGTTTTTTTCTCACCGCTGAAAGCACACATAGTTAATTGAAAAATATGTTTGGGTTTTCTTTGTTAAACATATATGGGTTGGAATGAAAGTTTCATTAATATCCTAATTTAAAAAAACTAAATGAACATGTATTAGTTAGGGAAATTACCCAAAGTAATTTAAATGTTTGCACTTTGTGCTTATTAAGAGGATAAAGTGCTGTTTTGGATTTCTGTACCACATGTTCTATATGTAGACAGATTTATCCAATATTCAGCTTATACGTGTGGATTTTTAATTATCAATTAGATACACTCTTACATTAGTAAAGCCAGATATTTTAATGGTTATAGCTGTTTAACATTCATTGAACTAGGCTATGTTCATCAAGGCCCACTGTGAAAATGATAACACAGATAACTCGCCAGTAAAGCCCGCAGGACAGATGCACTCATAGTCTGCAACCAGGTCAATACATGTGGAGTTATTGGTGCAGACACATTCATCATAGTTGATTTCACAGTTCAGCCCCTTAAATCCTCGTATGGAAAGAAAAGCAAAAATCACATATCAGATATGGTGTGTGAATGTCAGTAAACACCAGACTTGAAAAGATACTAATTACCCATAAATTACAACCCAAAGCAATTTATGGCTTTCATCTAATTTTACATGACTTTTTCCACAAGTTAACAAGGTAGAGAATACACTGTGCCACAGGAAAATAAGATGTATGTTTTCACTCTGCGTGCTCACCTGTTTATGATTTTTTCTCATGGTGGTTAATTCTGAGTTATCTCACTACATTTGATATTTAAAAAATTAAAAGGTTGAAGTCATCATGTAAAAGTGAATGCTGCCAATTTCTGACATTTTAGTCCCTCATAAATATATTCCACCGTGTGGTCACGCTACAAAATGACTATCATTAGCACTGTCACACACTGCAGCTACAGGAGGCCCATGACTAATGCTTGGCTATCATCACCATCGGTGCAGGTCAAATTCTCATCATTTCTCAAACTGACCATGGAACCAATTTCCACCTCTCTCCAAGTCATAAAATTTGACAATTATCCTGACTTCATTAAAAATGCATAACAGGCTTCACCCACAATCACAGATTAATCAGAGGTATGTCTCACAGGTAAGATGTCAACCGGACCAAGAAATTACAGGAAAAATAGGTGTGATTTATTTCTTTTACACTAATGACACACGTGACAATTTCTGATTGAATGATTTTATGTGATCGGAGAAATCTAAGCAAATACTTGCCAACCTTGAACTGCAAACCAGGAGATTCAAAATGTTTAACTGAATATTATCCTGAGTAAAGCTAGCAATCAGCTTTGTATGGTTAAAAAAAAAAAAAAACAGCTGTTGGGGAGAGTACAGTACCTTTACACAGATTTTAATTGAATTCTGCTCTTAGCTCTATTAGCTTCGTTTCAATTTTGACAAAATTCTATCCTGACAAATGAGACAGGGAACAATAATCTTATGTAGTTATGCTGGAATTGAGTCCTTGCAGATTCCGTGAAGGCCTGTGTGGATAACACTAGTTATTTCATTTTTGTTCAGGACAAATCCAATAGATCTAAGAGAGTCTGTGCTGCAATGCAATGCACAAGAATTCCACTGTTCACTTGAAAGCAATAAACTTACTGAATGTACCGTGCATTCTTCTGACATAGTGAAAAGATTTTTTGTGCAGGGGAGAGGAATCTGGAGGGGTTGGTTCAGTTCATTTCATGCATTAATGAGCTCATAAGATGAGAATTTTGGAGAAACTGCTGTAAGGTAGATAAAAATATGTGTTGCAATTGCTAAAATTATTCAAAATACAATAAACTATTACAGATGTTTTGATTCTTGAGATTAAAACTGAAGTAGATATCACTGTGAAATTAGAGCTCGGCTACTTTAAAAAAGGCAGAAGAAGCGACAAAGCAATTAAGAAAAATTCTTTACCACATTCAATTCTGTTTAAACAAAGTATTATGTCTTACAGTAAGTATCAGTCTACAGTAAAGTACACAAATGGTGATGGTGCCCTCATTTTGTCACCTGGATACTTTTATAAGAGTTTTCCTTGTAGCAAAAAGTAAAAAGCCTCGCTTCGCGAATCACTTGAATCGCAGCTGCAGTGAAAATAAGTCAATGTCTTTTCATCTCTGCTTGCCCATTTATCCCTAAGAATAAGAAAACGACCTCCAAATGGAAAAAAGAAAAGAATGTAAAAGTGTTTCTGAATAGCTATTTCATTTAAACCATGGTTATAACTTTAGGGCTGCAATTGCTTGACTGCCCACTTAAAAACCAACAAAGTCTGAATAAGCAATATAATGATATTATCTTGACTTTTGGGGCATATAATTGCATTACAACTTACCCTCTGAGCATAAGCACTGATACATGTCAATGCCATCCACGCAAATGCCACCATTCTGACATGGGTTTGACTGGCACTCATTAAGATTTACTTCACAAAACGACCCTCCAAACCCTGCAGCATATGTAGAAAGAAAGAAAGAAAAAAAAAAAAGCGTTATTTGAATCCTTTTTGGCTGGTTTTATTTCTCAGTCAATTAGGATCAGCATGACTTTGTTTTCACAAACAAAAGCTGGTTTTCAAAGCTCGTATTGATTCAAAGAACTTGCTGGGCACATGCAGACTCAGCTCACTGGATCATTTAATCATGTTTAATAAAAGGCAGTCATTGCCCTTCTGATTTATTACATTAAACAAGCCAAATCCAGTGATTTTTAAGATCAAAGTCAATCAATACACAAAGAGAACCGCATAAAACAAATAACATGCATCAGCGCACACATGTAAGCACACTCACGCGGGCCATTACAAAGAGGAAACATGCCAGTGTTTTAAGCACATTATTTCTGGTGCTACACAAGCTGTGTGTGGGTTAATGTCCCACTTATCTGCCACAGAGTAGTTGTTTGAGTGTACACAATGTTTCACACACAGTTATCCAAATGTAACGGTCTGAAGATGACCTTCACAATTAGAAATTTAGCAAAGATTAAAAGGACAAGGAATTTGTCTTACTGCAGGAAAAGAAGTTTATAAGTTTGCACAATAAAAGTCACGGGGTTAAAACGAAGAGAAACAGAAGAAAACAAACCCAGCTGCTGTGTTCTACAATCCTGAGTTAAATAACTTCATTCACTAAACTCTCTTAATGTAATGCCAGTGCAAAATGAAACATTTCCCAATCAACTTTCATGTTTTATTCATATAGAAATTACACATTTGCATGCAAAATCGACCAATCTGAGTTCATTCTCAGACCACGGATGGGTGTGCTTTAGCGTATGTACTAAATATTAGGTCAAAAAGTTGGCAGCGTGGGATAGTGAGTATAGTGAGGGGCATGAGTAACATGTTTTACAACACCTTAGGCTCAAAAGCATTAGATAATATGGATGCCAAGACTGTCGACAAGAAATATCTAAACAAAACAGCACCTCACAGCTTGCCCTTGAGAAGTGTTTTAGGGAGAGCAGCTAGCTGCAGGTTGCTTGCATTTACATAAGAAATCACTCACGATACTTCACTGTGACATCTGCCGAGCATAAATGCAACGGGGGTAATGAAGTTACGGTTATTGATTAGGTTACATGGACTTTTATGTAACAACCATTCGTTTGCAGAGATAGAGGTGCTGCTGAGGACTAGTGTTGGCTGAATTATGACTGGTATGGCTAGCAAATGTTTATTATTCCAAGTACCCTAACTGCATCCAGAAAAAAAAAACTGCATGATTCCCCTTGTGTGTACTTACACAGCACCAAACTCACACACGCTACTGACTTGTAAGTCTCTGAAGCCTGGATAACCCTGGCAAGCTTCAGAGTATCTTAGAGATCAAGCCCCTTCCACTTACTCTTGTCTTATCCCTGTCACTTCTGGCAGCGACATGCTGTGATAACAGTGACATCCACATGGAAGGGAATCCAAGAGATTTGACTGACACACAAACAAAATTAAGTTTTTGGGGTTTTTTTTTAAGAAACCGTGACATCATCCTTTGAAAATCAGCATTTTTTTATCAGACAGTTTGGAACTTAAAAAACATAATGCATCAGTGTAGGTGCAAATTTTAATATATGATCTAAAAGAAGAAATTTTTCTGCAGTAAAGTAAGGCATGAAGTGATGATCTTTCTAATGAAATAATGATTTGCAGAGAACTGACATTTGCGAAGCTTAATTTACCAGTGAGTCAGTGGAGGCAATTTCATTTTTATGTAATTTTTTTCACTGTAAATATGTGGACAAATAAGCAGGCAAAACACAGATTTGTGTGCTTACTTTTAACCTGTTAAAAGACTTGCTCACCTCTTTCACATGTGCAAGAGAAATTCTGTCCATCCTTGGTCTTGGTGCATTTTAATGTATGTTCACTGCACATTCCAAACGAGCAAAGGTCAATATCCAAAGAGCAATCTTTCCCCTTGAACCCTGAAACAATGCAAAAGCAAAAATCAGCAAAACCTTGAGGAATCAAGGCACAAGCATTGAATACATAAACACACAAAATGCAACACACCTTTATGGCTGCATGTTTTATTAGATAAAGACAGCTTTTATTCAGCAGATTAATGGACGTATTGATTTTTCTCCTTGCAATCTACCTGCTATGCAGTATGCTAATTGAGTGAATCATTGACAGGGACCTACCACACCGGACTGATCTATATCACATTATCTACCCCTACACACGCACATCTGCATGTCACTGATAGATACCTCTGTCAATATCTACTGCTGCAAATAAAGAACAGACAAATTTGGAGACTGGTATGCATTAAACGTTTCCAAAAATAGATAAATATGAATGGGAAGAGTCTTAAAATAGATCACCTTTTAATATGGGCAAAACTAATATGGAGTAATACTGAAAAAATATGATAGTGCTAGTCTAGTTATATTTCCATCGCAAATATCTGTGTGAAGTTGCCGTCAGTTCTCTTGGATTGTATAATGCATTTAGCTAGAAGTGGACTTCACTTTCTTTAGACTGTAACCTGAATCCAGACCAGCTTACTTTCCACCAGCACATCTGATGACCTTCCAACTACCCTTTTTCCCCATTAAATTATGTATTACCTTGGCTAGTTAATGGACAGCTATTGCCTCCAACAGAGTGTTTCAGAAGTGTTTAATAACCAATTGTGCATGCAGTTCACTCTGAGGTTAATGTTGCATGAAGGAATGTCACATTTACAGTGTCACCATCTCCAAGTGGGACTCCCTATCCTATCTGACACCTACTAGTGGCTCAGTCCTCAGATGAATGAAAAAAAATTATAAAAAATTTCTTCTGGTTTCAAAATTCATACCCACAAGATATTCTAATGAAACACGCATTTACATTGAGTAAGTTTTGGGTTTAGCCTTCATTAATGATCTGCTTGTTAGGTAACATGGTAGAGTACAAACTATACTCTCTGGCCACATTGTTAGGTATAACTGTTCAGAGCTATCTAATTAGCCAATCAATTACAAGGTAAGAATTCAATGCATTTAGGAACGTAGACATGGTCAAGAAGATCTGCTGAACGTCAAACCGAACATCGGAATCGAGAATAAAGGTGTATTAAATGACTTTGAACATGGCAAGGTTGTTGGAGCCAGATGGGCAGAGCAGTTCAGAAACTGCTGATCTACTGGGATTTTATACA
Source organism: Rhamphochromis sp. 'chilingali' (assembly GCF_963969265.1). NCBI lineage: Eukaryota > Metazoa > Chordata > Actinopteri > Cichliformes > Cichlidae > Rhamphochromis > Rhamphochromis sp. 'chilingali'. The sequence goes on along the minus strand of NC_137947.1, from coordinate 13,835,023 downwards.
CAGCCAGGTCTAAAGTTTACAGAGAATGGTCCAAAAAAAGAGCGGCAGTTCTCTTGGTGAAAGTGCCTTGTTCATGTCAGAGGACAGAGGTGAATGGTCAGGCTGCTAGGACAGGCAAAGTCACCCAAAGAACCATGCATTAGAACCAAGGTATGCAGAAGATCCTCACTGAGCACACAATCCACTGGGTGCCACTCCTGTGAGCTGATAACGGGAAACTGAGGCTACAATTCATACAGGCTCACCAAAACTGCACAACAGAAAATTAGAAAAAAGGTTGCCGTGTCTGGTAAGTGTCAGTTTCTGTTCAGACAACCAAATGGTAGGGTGTAAGCATAGATCCATTTTTGGCTTGTAGGCAGTGGTGTGTGGAATATTTTCTTGGCACAGATTGAGACCCTTAATACCAACTGATGATCTTTTAAACCACACCCATCCCTTTATGGTCACATTGTTTCCATCTTCCAATGGCTATTTGAAGCAGAATATCACGTCATGTCACAAAGCTCAAATCATCTCAAACTGCTTTCTTGAATAAGTTTGTTGTACTTAAATGTCAGGTACTAGCAAGGTGCATCCAACAAAGTGGTCACTGAGTTCATACACAATTCAATTCAGGTAATCTGCCATAACACCATTTAGCCTTTAGTTCATGTTAAATGTTAATAATCCAACTAGCTGCATTTGTATGAATCAGTTTAGGTCTTGCACATTTACACCTTGGTTTATTTTACAACATTCTCAATTCCTTAAAATTTGGTGCACTTTTTTTTTTTTTTTTTTAAATTGGAACAGCGAGACGTCAGTGCTGTATTGCAATATTATTTTGCTATTTCTTCTTAACTAAAATATTATATCTTCAGAATGTGGGCAGTTGCTGAGTTAAACAAGTACCATCTTCACAGAACTTGGTAATCCCCCAGGAAATACAGCTGCGATCAACAAATGAGCACAACTGCCAATCAGTGTGTGTGTTTACCCATCTAGATGCACCTTAAACTTTTTTTTCTGTCTCTAAAAAAACCACATTTATAAGACTGGCCAGTCTTGATTGAATAATCTTTACAACTCTTCTAATCTAATTCTGTTTCATATACATTTGGAAAAAAAATTAAATACTGTCACCCAATTCAAGCTAAACTGGAAAACACATATATGATGGACTGTAGCTCCAAACAAGACAAGGTGGCAGGAATGGACTTGAACACAAACAGGAGATCTTGTCTGATTCTTTTTGTGTGCTTTTTGTAGTAGGAAGCATGTATGTTTGACAGATTATCTAATTAAATTTCTCACGGGATAAAGTGATCAAAAGCACCTGTCTGTAAATCTGTCAGTGAAATTATAACCGTAATGGAACCATTACTCACACACTGGTGTTCTGTTTTTGACAAAATCTAATTTGAGAAAAAGGCAGAAAATAATAAGATCAGATTATTTACAGTGATGCATTTTTTAATATCTGCAAGGCCATAAAATACACGTATAACAGGCGCTGTTTCAAGTTACTTTTAATTCAACTACATGTGTTTATTTATTTGTTTATTCAGCGCCTTGAGGCAACTGTGGTTGGGATTTGGTGCTTAAAAAAAAATGAACCAAAATGACTTGAATTGCATATTGTATACAACTTTTCTACTATTTTATATATTAAGAAAAAAATGGGCAAAATGACCTACTGCTCGACACCAAAGTGTTTTTTCTTGTCCGGTCAGCACCTATGTTTTGTGGGATTTATTTTCAAATATTTATCTGTAAATCCTGTTTTGTGGATTGTGATTGTTTGCAGTTCAATGTGACATTGGGCGTGTTATGCCAAGCGGCCTGGCTGTGGCATTCTGACGCGCAATCAAGTAATGAATCAGTATTTTATTACCACTGCTCTCGAAGGACTACAGCACCTCCCTCTCTCATGGACTGATTATGGACCCTTCTTATAACATTTGTTATAAATATGCTAAATGTGGAAAACCTGATTAAAGAACAAGCTCACACCTACAGTAAGCAGAAGCTGAATTACTGTATATGTGGACAAATCAGTGTTTTACAAAACAGGAAAGGCCGTATCTTTTTTCTGGGTTTACTGGCAATCAGTTTCAACCGTGGTTATAAAAAGTAAATTTTAAAATGCTAACAGTTATTTTTTGTAACCCCAATCTGCAATACCAATTTATAGTTGCCTCAGGTAGAACCTTTTTCTTGCATTGAAACTTTCTGAAGAACAAAGATCTCTGGTAACTTTGTGCATTTTAAACAAAAAAGTGAGAAGCAAAGAAAGAAGTTGGATGTAACTGCAAGAAATTTCAGCTATTCCCATGGTAAACGATAGAGAAAATTAATAGCATGATATTTTTATAAACATACTTAGTTATACACAAGTAGACGATACTTACCAGTTGGACAGTGACAAATGAAGTCATTTATCAGATCCATACATGAACCTCCATTTAGACAAGGCTGTGGCCAGCAATCATTTACATTTTCAGAGCAGATCCTTCCTGCAGGGGTTTATACAGTATTACAGGACAAAACAAAACACTTTAAATATGTCTCTACCACAGATGTGACTGTCAGCCTGCCAGTTTAACAATTATTCCAGTGAAGTCCAACACGTGACTCATATTTGCAACCAGAACAACAATCAGAACATATGCAGTACAAATTTCTGCTTATTGTCCTCGAATCACATCAATAAACCAGCACCTGGTTTTATTTCATGAGGCAGCTGATTACTTCTGATTCTAGCGGCTTAAAATGTGATTGAATGATTATGTGTTCAGCATGTTGCTGCTTGCGTGCATGCATAAATGCCGTAGCCCTGGTTTTAGTATCCTCAGGGCAAGAGTTAGGAACGGAATTGATTAAAGATTTTTACTGACAAATTTAAAGCTGCGCCAGGTCTGGCCTCTGGCAATATTTCAGCCCTCTTAGTTCTCGGTGAGCCAGAGAGCTCAGAGAACTAACAGCCAGACATCCTCGGGCACTGCTCGTCTATCTGCACGGCTGTCTATACCAAAGGTAATTGTACTTTCACCATCATGACCCCATACACTGGTAGGCACTCCCTTAATCATGTACTGTAAGGTACTCAGATAATTAAAGCATCTGCTGACTGTACCTGCACATACATTCTCTACTAGATATTGTATACCCAGTTCAATAGTAAATCAGCCACCCCCATTAGCTTAGCTAACTGATTTTACTTTAATTCACCGCTGTTTACACATTCACATCACTTGTAAATCAGGTTGGTACTGAATAAGTAATAGGTGAAGTAGCTTTAAAATTTTTTGTTTTTGTTTATCTCTTTATGCAAATAATTCAGGGACCACAGTGATGTATACTCTGAGAGCTGTTAGAGTGTTCAGATTATAAAACCACTGATGCGATATTCTTAATCTCTTGTATTGCTCTTTAGATACAGGTGATCCAACCGAATGTCAAACTAGCAAATGATGCAGTGAACGACGGTCAAGTTAAGGTTGATGTTTTCACACAGGAGTTTAGCTGCTCCTCTCTATTGACCTACCACAGCAGCTGCACCATCACTTGCAAAGCCAATAAGCCATGCACGTAGCATTTCTTCAGAGGCCCCTTAACAGCAAGGGTTTCTAACAGCAGTATATGAGACAGCAGCCCCAGTGCACAAGTGCAATTCAACAACTTGAAATGAGAAGCTGCAAATCTCTCCTTTGTAGGGAATTCTGATGTAGGTGATCAGGCGTGTGTTTGACACTCTGTAGGAATGTTTCTAGGATTTTTCCTCACACTCTGAATCTTTTTCATTTTTGTTATTTAGCTAACAGTTATTTTAACTCTGCAGTGCTTAGTGATATAATGAAAAGTTGGAATGGAACCGGATACACGTGGGAAAAAAGTAATTCGGTGAAGGCAGCAAGATGTAGACCATATATAGATAAAGTGGGGGGAAAAAGATTAAGAAAACTCAAAGAAGTCCTGTGAAAAAGTAAGTACATCATTTGAGGACACTTTATTAGGCAACTTTATTAAAGCTGAAGTTTTGGCTGTTTGCTGGTCTTGTTAACACAAAGCTGCATGAATGGCTGATTCTTTGATTAAGTGATTCTTTGCTTTCTGCCACAGATTTGCTGCTGTGCTTGGGATCACTGCCCTGTTGTTTGGGTCGAGCCAATTTCTTTCAAGCTTTGGGTCTCGGACAGATGGCCTCACATTTGACCTTCTATTATTATAGAGGTGTTCACAATTACTAATGATCAGTCAGTAAAACACACTTCCTCATCCCCCCTTGCTGTTACTTACCATCTTAATTTACATGGATGCAGTAAGGGGGAACGTTTTTCACAGGACTGCAAAGAGTCATGTAAAAAATTTCTCTTTAACATGACTGCCTATAAAATTTTAATTTTATTGCTTTACTCATTAAAAATTATGATAAACTTGCTAATTATATGTTCCATAATTAGCACACTAAAAACTGCTCGAGAACCTCATATTCCTGTCACTGGTACTATTAATGATTGTAAACAGCACTGCATTCACATCAGATGGTCTCATACCCTCAAATCCTGGGGGACAGTGGCACCGATAATCACTGATTAGGTCCACACAGGTGGCACCATTTAAACAAGGGAGGCTGTGGCACTCATTTATTTCCACTTCGCAAAGCGGTCCTTCGAATCCAAGCATGCAACGGCAGGTGAAGTTATACTGCTGGTCCAGACAAAAACCATGTTCAGAGCAGCGGTGGTCAACACAGTAATCAATGTCCTCTTCACAGTAGATGCCTGTGTATCCTCTAGGACAAAGGCAGCTAGCAACAGATCAAAGAGAATCTCTTAATACTGTATAGAGTTAGAAGAATTCTTTCAAGCCTGAAGGAAAAGAGCAGTAAATGTAACAGCTTTTACAATCATTGACATTCTGGTGGCAGAACAGCCCCAAGACCATCAGGATTTGAACACTAACCTGTAACCATCAATCTCATCCATACAAGTGCCTCCATTTTGACACCCATGTTCAATACAGTCGTTGACATTTACGCGGCAGTCCTGCCCAGACCATCCAGGGGTACAGATGCATCGATAAGCATTGCTGTTATTTAACACACAGCGTCCTCCAAAGGCACAAGGCTGTTGATTGGAAATAGATGTTTTTAGATACACAAATCATGAAACAAGATATGCTCTTTCATGTGCAACTCTTTTATTTTGTATGATATTTTAAATGGGGCTGAGCTTATTCAGATTAAAGAAAATATAACCATCTTTTTTTTCTCCGAATCATTTCTTGCCCCTGGATCCCTGAAAATGAGCTTCATTAAAATAGCACGACAAAGTCATGAATACTGATTCATGCTTTATACTGGGGTCACTCGGGATTCCATGTAGCAGCTAGATGTCATACAAGACAAGATCAATGGTCACTGAAGGCTAAACCTCCCGAGAGGAAATAAAAGTACACCTGCCAGCATGTGGATGCCACCGGGGAAAAACAAAGGGGCAGGGGAAAAGCTTGCTTGTGGAAAGGTCTATAATACAGGCATCATGGCACTTCTGTACAAGGGCCAACACAAGCATTGCTACACAGTGAGCGATCATCTCCATCTGTCATCTGAAGCACTTTCTCTGTTTACGCATACATAATATACACATACAAACATATACATCCAAATCAGGTGGCCTTTTCAGTTCTGTAAATGTGCAAACGTTGTTCATGCCAAAGACAATTCCAGCGTTGCTTTCCTCCAACATAATTTCTTATGTACTATATATGGAAACTGCATTTAAAAAAAAAAAATCTAAGATTTACTACACTGTTAACTAACTGTTAACATTATGCTTTTTATTGTTTTTATTTTTCGCACAGCGAATGTCACCAGCGCAGCCGCAACATCCGATGATTGCTATGTTTAGGGATTTTCACTTGGTGCCAATCTTCTATTCATAAAAGAAAACCATTATGAAAGAATATTCACCATTTCAGAAAAAACACTGACTCTCTGAAACCCACACCTTCTGAAGTTTTAGTTTGTCGAGATATGTCGCAGTTATATCCAAAACTTTGTCTAGCATAAAAAAATAAAACAAATCCACAAAATGATATTACTGAGAAGTGAGCTTATTTATATTTGCAGACAGTAGACGAGGACAAAAAAAGCACGTCAAGATTTTTTTTACACACCTGAAGGTGCTGAGGACAGGGTACACAGCAGGTATACTCAAGCCCATAAGGGAGATCCAAACACTCAGTATTTGGTGGGCATGTGTTGTTGGACAGGGCACAAGCATCTATGTCAACTTCACAACTCTTTCCTTGAAAACCTGCAAGAAAAGATGTAATACATGCAATCTGACTCGAGCGATGCTGGACCACAAAAAACAGAAGTCCTGAAATCAGTGCCACTAGTATCTAATATAAGTCATGGAATTAAGGCTGCTCCTCTATATATTTAAGAAACAAGGGCAAAACTGACCCAATTGTGGGTCAGCGGGAGGATTGGCCCCATTTTGAAGCTCAGTCGATGATGCTCAGTGTCCTCCACCCCCCTATCTGCCTTCTGAATTTTTAATTTAAACCTGAACAGGCAAACCCTAGTAATGCGCTTTCATTTCCTCCTCTTTCTTGCTCTGTTGAAAAAAATGCATATCTGTATACCGTACTTTGTGGCTGATAAAAAAGGTTTACTGTATCAGAGCAGACCTTTTTCCTACAAGAAACAAGAAATAATATCTGATGTTTGCTGTGCAAGAGGGTACACTTAGCATACCCTTTAAGTATATTTGAAGCGAGTGAATACTGCATTACTTTGACCCTACACATGTGCTGTTCTATTATGTTTAAACAACATAATATAGTCAAAAGCAGGATGTGCTTTAAAAAAAGGTCACAGTTACAGTGGTTTATAATTTCAGCCATGCACCAAGATTTTTCTTAGTACTCTGGTCCAGCAGTCTGTGGGCTATTTTTTCACATGGCAGAACTCCCTTCACCATAAGAAGATGCAGCAGATGAGGCATATGAGCGGAAGAAGCTTAGGTTTACTGAGATAACAGATGAGATTTAGCAGCAACGCTGGAAAGCCAGGGTATGCCCTGTGGAATTTTGTTACCATGGATCTGCGGCCACATCTAGTACCAGTTTACTCAGGGAGTTAGGGATTCATGATCAGGGATTATGGCAGGCTGCAGAGGCAGTTTCAGAGGCTGCGGAAAAGAACAACTAATGGGAACGGCGGAAAAGAAAAGACAACAGCTTGTGTGCAAAGTATGGATATCTCATATTAAATATAGGAGATAGAGGAAAATATGTGTGTTACGTAAGCTGTCCAACATCACTATAGCGGCTCTGTAATCATCTTACATGTTTAAGAGCTTTTTGGATTAGGCCTACATTGTGCAATATTGACATAGTGTTGATATCAACAGTAAAAGGGGAATTACGGCTATCAGAGGCAGATATTTTAAATATGTTTGTCCCTAAATATTCAGCCTGGCTGGTGTAGAGGGGTACAGTCCTGCTCAGCCCACAGAGCAGGTGTAACGGGGGTGGGACACGGTAACTGTTGAGCCTTATAGGGTGTCATGGGTGCAGTTCAACTTGACATCTGTGATGGGAGGTTCCCACTCAGTCCAAACAATGACATAACCATCAGCCCTCCCCCTCTAAAGTAGTGCTCATAGGATTGTTTTCTGCTTTTTTTTTTTTTTTTAAATTGCTGGTCAGAGAATGAAATTGAGGATTCTCATTAAGACTACCAGCATGGTGGATACTAGGATGAGCCTCACTGTGGTGTGTTCTCCCATATTTAAGAAATTCATATTTGTTAACATAGTTTCATTATGCTTTAAAGGTTTGATGCAAGGGTCAGTAATTGTATCTTTTATAGTAACAGTAGAAGCAATAATTTAATTGACAAAATTCTAATAATAATGATCTGATGACTACAGTACACTCACCGGCCACCTCATTAGTTACACCTTGCTGTACTGGGCTGGACTTCTTTTTGCCTTCAAAACTGCCTTAATCCTTTGTGGCATAGTTTTACAAGGCGCTGGAAACCATTCCTCAATAATTTGAGCCATACTGATATTAAGATGTGATGCTAGTGGAGGCGAGAATAGAGAACTCCTGCAGGAAGCAGCCATCAGTAGATGGTATGCTGTGGTCAAAAACGGATAGACATGGCCAGTAACAATAGTGTTTAAACAAAGCTCAATTGGTATTAAGATGAAAAAGTCTAATGAGAATATTTTGCCCAAAACCATTACAACATGTGGTTTATGGAAAAATTCTACTAACTCAGTGATGCAGCAGAAATTGAGACACATCAGATATATCAAAAATATTCTGCTGTTCATTTCTGACAGTCCATCCATGCTATCTGTAGTCTCAGTTTCCTGTACTTAGAAGACTGGTACCCAGTGTGGTCTCCTGCTGTTGTGTTTAAGTTTGGTATGTTGTGTTCAGAGATGCTCTTTTGGTTGGTTGGTGGTTTTGGCTTGGTACAACCTTGGTGGTAATGAGTGGTTACTTGAGTTATTGCTGGCCTTCTATCAGCTCAAAGGATTCTGGTCATTCTAATCTAACAATAACGAGGTATTTTCACTCGAGAACTGCTGCTCAATGGAAAGTTTCACTGTTTTGGGGCCATTCTCTCGAAACCCTAGAGAGAGTAATGTGGGAAAATCTCAGTAGATCAGCAGTTTCTGAAGTAATCAGACCAGCTCGTCTGGCACTAACAACCATGCCAACTTCAAAGTCACTGAAATTACCTTTGTTCTCCATTGCTCAGTTTGGACTTTCTTGACCATATTTACATGCCTAAATGCATCGAGCTGCTGATTGACTAATTAGATATTTGTGTCAATAAGCATTTGAATACCTTTAGTTAATTCAGTGTATATATGAAGCTTTTTATGGTTAGGGTATGTGGTTATGTTCATCACATACATGTGCTTCTACAAGTTCCACCAGTTTGTGTGTGGTCCTTAAAAAGTAAATAAAAGGTGTTCTGCTTCTCAACACCTCTAAAAGAATAAGCAGTGTAGGAAATAGATGAATTAATAATACTCCAAGCTACTGTATCATTCACAGTCTTAGACAATGGGGAGTTATACCTTTGATACTTCAAGGACTGGCAGTTCATCAGTTGCTAAAAATACAATGCCACCTCTGAATGTCACCTTAAATTGTGACTCTAATGTGGCTTGCTTCAGCAACTGATGAGGCGAACAGACTCTGTGACCTGTGTGTCATTAACACTGATGTTGTGCTTTAATGTTTAATTGAACAAGAGTGAACAAACAGAGTTTCATTACCATGAGTGTTACATTTCCCCTAAGAGTCTACAATAGCTAAAAATAACAGTAGCAAATTCTTGCGAGAGAAGCGTCACCTGGACACAGAGATGCTCTGCCCACCATGTCTCGGGTCTCTATATGCAGTGAAATGTTCCAGTAAAGTGGGCAAAAGCAACTGCCAGACACAGAAACTGTGCTGTGCCAACAACAGAAAGCTCCCGTCAGTCGTCCATCAGTTACCATTCAGTGAATGTAAATTCAGACTCAGCCGGTGAGGCACAATAAGCAATTACAGAAAAATTATATTAATGTGAATTTCAGAGTATAATATTTGAGCAATGCAGTTCCATTCATGAGCTCTGGCAATGAGTTTGGTATTTTTTCTCAGCTGTCAATCACAGGCCAAGAGTGTAAACTGATCCTGCAAATAAGGTGGCAAAGATGCTTGCTGCAGCTTGTTTCCTCTATCTGGCTCAGCAGAGCATGTTGTGATCAGTAGCATGCTGTGACTGCTATAAACAAGGAGATCAATAAAATAAAAACATAGCACGTGGAAAAAAATAAATATTTTAGTAAGCAGGATACAACTAAAAATATATGCATATGTATATTTTCATGTGATAAAATAAGTCATGATGTGTCACAGCCCAGAGACCCTGCTGGCAAAAGTTAATCACCTTTGGTTCCCAGGTAAGCGCCCTGGTGGGGGACAGAACCCCCATAGGGGTGACATTGGTGGTACAGAGGCGTGAAAAAGGTTGAGGGAACACATGCAGGTATAATTTTTTTTTTTTTTTTTAAATACACAAACCCACTTTTGATGGCTGATCATAATCTTTTTTCCCCACTAACTTTCAACATGTTTTTTTTTTTTATTATTATTAATGATTACAGCCAGATGCTAATACCAATATATCAGCAAAAAAGAGACAGGAGAAACACCCTTCAACCATGCTATAACTGTTGATTTTGCACAGTTTGTCCAGCAGAGGGCAACTTCCATGTTGGCAACACAGGTTTGGAAGTACACAAACACAACAGCCAGCTGATGCAACCTGAGCGTAAATCACTAATCTACGATCTTTTATGACAATACACCAAGATTACGTTTAAACTGTACTGTTATACTATCTTAGTCAGGACTTCTAAAATCACAACACATAACAAACTTTGAAAGGTGAAGTCTGTTCATCTTTCACGTTATACAGAAAATATATCGGCTAATATATCAGATTTTTTTAATCACCAAAGATCAGTATCAGTGTTAAAAATCCTATTTTGAGTTGTTTTTGATGGTGATCATGCAGACTACCTTGATGATTAGGGAGACACATGAAAAGTATGTACAGAGGCACCAGTAAATCTGATTTTAAACAGGTAACAATAAATACATAACTATATATAAATATTTTTAAAGTGACTTCACCCAAAACGTGATGTTAAATTCCTTTTTTTCTCTTTTTTTTGGACCTGCAAGTTATACTTTGTAACACCATATCATTTGGGAAGTTACACAACATCATGGCCTCATTTATGGCTCAATCCAGAGTGTCGACATGATCAATGTCTCTGGCTCATCCCACCACAGCCACCAAATGGTGTGCTTTCTCGAGCCAAGGATACAGTAAACATAAATTACCTACATCTTTACTACAATAAGGTCTAGTTTTGGACATAGCGCATACCTGTAGGACATTGGCAACTGTAGTCTCCTAGCAAGTCACAGCACTTGCCATTGTGCTGACAAGGTCTGGAGTCACACTCATTGATCTCAGTCTCACAGTTTGTTCCTGGGGAAAGAGGTTTTAGATGTAATAAGCAGCATTATATATCGCCACACTATTTTCACACAGTCCCGACCTCTGCACCCCAACATATTGCAGTTCATCTTTCGTGTGAATTGTTAAAATGCAGCACTCTTTTCCTGAATGACTCAGCCTAGCATAAAGACTGAAAGCAGGGGGATACTGCTAACCTGCTTCTGTCTAAAAACACACTAATTAATGCATATTTACAGTGTTTGCTCTGTGGAAAAAAAGTAAAAACCCCGACTAGGGGCTTATGTGCTGCTCTATTTTTTCAACTCAGGGCATTGACAACCGGGAGTCTTGTTATCACTGTGAAAGTGCCAGACAGATGCTGGTGGGCAGATGTGTTTTTTTGTTTGTTTGTTTATTTGTTTATTATGCTAAAGCTGGATTAATTGGCTGCAGGCTTTACCTTCAGACTTAGCGTACAGATATGACAATAATATCAATCTTCTCTATAGACCTTCGGCAAGAAAATGAATGAGCAAATTTCCCCCCAATTTTTTTAAAGAGTTGCCTGAAACTGTTTTAAAACATTTCTGCTGAAATAATAATTAGGTTGCAAACATTCACCTATGAAGATGCTCTAGGATTCAAGTGCTGAGGCCAAGTGTATGCA